>NC_066584.1:210902138-211567643 GCF_024323335.1 Lathyrus oleraceus
GAAACTGTGGGTTCACATAGACGTTGATCCTTAATTGGAAATAGGCGTAGCATACGTTGATCCTTAATTGGAAATACCCGTAGTAGTGGCTTGGATTCTAGATATTGAATCGGAAAGCGGTGAAACTGTGGGTTCACATAGACGTTGATCCTTAATTTGAAATAGGCGTAGCACACGTTGATCCTTAATTGGAAATAGGCGTGGTAGTGGCTTTGATCTTGTCCGGATCGAAAGCGTGGCTTGGATTCTAGATATTGAATCGGAAAGCGGTGAAACATTGGGTTCACATTGAGGTACCGCATGTATAGAGTCACATGTCTTGCATTGAGTCACATTAGAGTTATGTGATAATTGAGTGTATGCATTATTGTGATTGAGATGTGTGTATGAGATATGGTAATTGAATTTGGTGATGTTTGAGTACATAACTTGGCAAAATATGTGATGATGTGATAATTGTAGTTATGTGTATTATTGGGAATATAGTATTGCATTTTAATATTGTACTCCTTGGGTTTTGATGGATGTTTGAAACATGTGAAATAAATATTGGTTAGTATTATTTACATGGTTATACGAAGTGTGATGAATTCCTTTAATTGTTGCTTTAATCATTGTGCCTTATTATACTTCTTCATAATGATTTGAATTCTCACCCTTTCTGTTTGAATGTTACCTTTACATGGGTATCGTGCAGATACTCAGGAGTAGTATTGCCGAAGTAAGTGGAAGGTAGCTCATTCGAGATTTAGCCAGAGAGCTTCCGTATTCTAGTTTGGAGACTAGGTAGTGAGTCAATGCTTTGGTCATGTAACACTGGGTAGATTAGTAGTATTGAACTCGTATCCTATTTGGATAAGTATTATATTATTTCTTGTGAACATGCTTATTTGCAATTGTTGTTTGAGAGGCCATAGTGCCAAATATTCTGAATATGGTTTTATTTTATCTTGAGGAGATTATTGAGAGATGATCATGGTATGGGACATGGATCATTTTATGAAATGCATGAGTATTCATTATTTTCCGCTGCGAACGCATATTCTTGAATATTCATGATAATTGAAATGTGTTAGTTTAAATTACCAGGTGTATTGTATATTGATGATGAATGATGTTGGTTTTTGAAAGCTTTTAGTTTTTGAAAACATCGATGTGACGCTCTTTTGTTATATGCGTGCTTATTTACTCTGATTATATGTTAAGTGTTTTCGGGTAGAAAAAGGGGTGTTACAAAGTGGTATCAGAGCAGGTTGGTCCGTCCGGCCAGGTTGTTTAATTATGTTTGTTCCCTAGCAGGCGACATGTGTGTGAGGACACTGTCGATGCTTGTTTTATTTTCCATTGGCAGGTTGGGAATGAAATAAGTGGGGGAGAAGCGTCTGCTTATCTTGGATGTTCCAATTGTATCGAGCTTGGACGTTATGTTGTTGCATGCAAGAGTGCAGTGTTGGCTAGTTAACCTGTATTTGTGTTGAAACTTTGGAGACATTATTTGTTTGGGTCGCGATTTGATGTGTTTAGTGATCACAAGAGTTTGAAGTACTTGTTCGATCAGAAATAATTAAATATGAGGCAAAGGAGATGGTTGGAATTCTTGAAAGATTATGATTTTGGTTTGAATTATCATCCTGGAAAGGCGAATGTTGTAGCCGATGCATTGAGTAGGAAGTCATTGCACATGTCTATGTTGATGATTCGAGAGTTTGAATTGTTGGAGCAATTTAGAGATTTGAGTTTGGTTTGTGAAGCGACGCCTTCGTGTGCTAAGCTTGGTATGTTGAAGCTTACGTGTGGCATTCTTGATGAGATTAGAGAAGGTCAGAAGTCGGATTTGAAATTGGTCGATGTTATGACATTGATTAATCAAGGCAAAGGTGGTGACTTTCGGATTGATGAGAATGGTATCCTGAGGTGTCGTGATCGAGTTTGTGTTCCGGATGTCGCGGACTTGAGAAAGAGGATTCTTGAGGAAGGGCATAGAAGTGGTTTGAGTATTCACCCTGGTGCTACTAAGATGTATCAAGACTTGAGAAAGATATTTTGGTGGCAAGGTATGAAGAAGGATGTAGCGGAATTTGTGTATTCATGTTTGACTTGTCAAAAGTCAAAGATTGAACATCAAAAACCGTCTGGTTTGATGCAACCGTTATCTATTCCCGAGTGGAAGTGGGATAGTATCTCTATGGATTTTGTTTCGGGTTTGCCGAGAACATCGAGTAATTGTGAGGCGATTTGGGTCGTTGTGGACAGGTTGACGAAATATGCTCATTTTATTCCGATGAGGATGGATTATTCGATGGAGAGACTTGCTAAGTTGTACATCGAAAGGATTGTGTGTTTGCATGGTATTCCGTCGAGCATTGTTTCGGATAGAGATCTGAGGTTCACTTCGAGATTTTGGGAAGGTTTGCAAAGTGCTTTGGGTACGAAGTTGCGTTTGAGTTCGGCATATCATCCGCAAACTGATGGTCAAACGGAGAGGACTATTCAGTCACTTGAAGATCTTTTAAGGTCTTGTGTTTTGGAACAAGGAGGAAATTGGGATAGTTTCTTGCCTTTGATCGAGTTTACGTATAACAATAGTTTCCATTCGAGTATTGGAATGGCACCTTTAGAGGCTCTTTATGGTAGAAGGTGTAGAACTCCTTTATGTTGGTACGAATCGGGAGAGAGTGCTGTGGTTGGACCCGAGTTGATTCAAGAGACTACGAATAAGATTAAGATGATTCTAGAGAAGATGAAGGCTTCTCAGAGTCGTCAAAAGAGCTATCATGATAAGAGGAGGAAAGCTCTTGCGTTTGAGAAAGATGAGCATGTGTTTCTCCGAGTTACGCCAGTAACGGGTGTTGGTAGAGCTTTGAAGTCGCGTAAGTTGACGCCGCGTTTCATTGGTCCTTATCAGATTTCCGAGAGGATAGGTGAAGTGGCATATCGGATTGCATTACCACCGTCACTTTCTAATCTTCATGATGTGTTCCATGTGTCTCAACTGAGGAGGTACATTGCGGATCTATCGCATATTGTTCCATTAGATGATGTTCAAGTACGGGATAATTTAACGATTGATACATCACCTATGCGAATCGAAGAGCGAGAAGTGAAGAAGCTTCGTGGTAAGGAAATTGCTTTGGTGAAAGTGATATGGGGCGGAGTCGCCAAGGGCAATATTACTTGGGAACTCAAAGATAAGATGAAGGAATCGTATCCGGAGTTGTTCGTTTGAGGTATTTTCGAGGCCGGAAATCTTTTAAGTGGGGGAGAGTTGTAACAACCCAAGTTTAGTAATTATTTCTTATATTAATTATTATATTATTATTATTATATTTTATTTTATTTATTTAGAGTGTTAATTAATTAATTGGTTGTTAGGTAGTATAATAATCGATTATATTAATTAATTTGGTGTGTTAATTAATTATTTAGTTGATATGAGATATAATTGAATAATTGAATTAATTAACTTGGTGTGCATATTGAGTTGTTTAATTTAATTGAACTAATTAGAGATATTTAAATATTAGGTCTTATTGGACCTATTAATTAAATTAGAGGTATCATGCTTTAAGCCCAAATATAACACTAGTATATAAGAGGTGAGGAGAGTGAGAATTAGGATTTATTTGATCATTTGACAACAATAGAGAAAGAGAAGAAGAAAAGTAAGGAGAAGAGGGGAAGAACAAGAGAGGAGCTAGGGCTTCCAGAAAATTGAAGAGGTAAGGGGGGAATCCTTATTATTATGGGTTAGTATGATCGGGTCAATGGGTAGATGTATGTTTAGGTTAAAATCCCTAATTTTGTATGGTGGTTTGGAATTGTTAGGTTTTGATGAGTATGCTCGATTGTGGTGATAGATTGTGTTAAAACTACAAATTAACGTTATATATTTAGAGTATTGTGTGAGTTATAATTTTTTGAATGTGTGGCTTTTTACGGAATCGAAATCGGAGGTTCGGAAGTCCTCCAACGATGAAAAACGCAGAAAATTCTGCATTCTGTTTTGTGTTAGGGTAGGAATAGCATTCTGTTTTTGCGTTAACCGGTTAACCAAATGCGTTAACCGGTTAACACTGTTGAAAATCTGTTAGAAATTTGTATTCTGTCTTGCGTTAACAGGTTAACCAAATGCGTTAACAGGTTAACACTGTTGAAAATCTGTTAGAAATTTGTATTCTGTCTTGTGTTAACAGGTTAACCAAATGCGTTAACAGGTTAACACTGTTGAAAATCTGTTAGGAATTTGTATTCTGTCTTGCGTTAACAGGTTAACCAAATGCGTTAACAGGTTAACACTATTGAAAACTGCCAGGAAGTGTATTCTGTTTCGCGTTAACAGGTTAACCAAATGCGTTAACCGGTTAACACTGTTTGAAAAGTGGAAAATTGAGATTTTAAATGCTGTAATCATTTTGAATTGAAATCTAATTGTGCGTAGTTGATAATTAGTTTATATACGTGAATAAGTGGATTGTGATGAATGTGTATATGTACCATTGGTGAATTGTGAATGATATATTGTTATGAATGTATATATGTACCATTGATGGATTGTGAATAATATATTGTTATGAATGTGTATATGTACCATTGGTGGATTGTGAATGATATATTGTTATGAATGTGTATATGTACCATTGGTGGATTGTGAATGATATATTGTTATGAATGTGTATATGTACCATTGGTGGATAATTCATAGAGTTGAATTATGGTGATATGTGGAATGTTAAGATGGTAAAGATGATCTTAATTGCATATGTATTGGTATTTGTACATTCATTAATGGCATGGTCGGCTTCATAGTGGAAGCGGTGAAACTGTGGGTTCACATAGACGTTGATCCTTAATTGGAAATAGGCGTAGCACACGTTGATCCTTAATTGGAAATAGGCGTGGTAGTGGCTTGGATTCTAGATATTGAATCGGAAAGCGGTGAAACTGTGGGTTCACATAGACGTTGATCCTTAATTGGAAATAGGCGTAGCATACGTTGATCCTTAATTGGAAATAGGCGTAATAGTGGCTTGGATTCTAGATATTGAATCGGAAAGCGGTGAAACTGTGGGTTCACATAGACGTTGATCCTTAATTGGAAATAGGCGTAGCACACGTTGATCCTTAATTGGAAATAGGCGTGGTAGTGGCTTTGATCTTGTCCGGATCGGAAGGGTGGCTTGGATTCTAGATATTGAATCGGAAAGCGGTGAAACGTTGGGTTCACATTGAGGTACCGCATGCATAGAGTCACATGTCTTGCATTGAGTCACATTAGAGTTATGTGATAATTGAGTGTATGCATTGTTGTGATTGTGATGTGTGTATGAGATATGGTAATTGAATTTGGTGATGTTTGAGTACATAACTTGGCAAAATATGTGATGATGTGATAATTGTAGTTATGTGTATTATTGGGAATATAGTATTGGATTTTAATATTGTACTCCTTGAGTTTTGATGGATGTTTGAAACATGTGAAATAAATATTGGTTAGTATTATTTACATGGTTATACGAAGTGTGATGAATTCCTTTAACTGTTGCTTTAATCATTGTGCCTTATTATACTTCTTCATAATGATTTGAATTCTCACCCTTTCTGTTTGAATGTTACCTTTACATGGGTATCGTGCAGATACTCAGGAGTAGTATTGCCAAAGTAAGTGGAAGGTAGCCCATTCGAGATTTAGCCGGAGAGCTTCCATATTCTAGTTTGGAGACTAGGTAGTGAGTCAATGCTCTGGTCATGTAACACTGGGTAGATTAGTAGTATTGAACTCGTATCCTATTTGGATAAGTATTATATTATTTCTTGTGAACATGCTTATTTGCAATTGCTGTTTGAGAGGCCATAGTGCCAAATATTCTGAATATGGTTTTATTTTATCTTGAGGAGATTATTGAGAGATGATCATGGTATGGGATATGGATCATTTTATGAAATGCATGAGTATTCATTATTTTCAGCTGCGAACGCATATTCTTGAATATTCATGATAATTGAAATGTGTTATTTTAAATGACCAGGTGTATTGTATATTGATGATGAATGATGTTGGTTTTTGAAAGCTTTTAGTTTTTGAAAACGTCGATGTGACGGCCTTTTGTTATATGCGTGCTTATTTACTCTGATTATATGTTAAGTGTTTTGGGGTAGAAAAAAGGGTGTTACAGTGGGGAAAAGAAAGAAAGAAGAAGAGGGTGATAAGAAGTAGGTAAGAGAAAAGAGAGAGTTATCAGAAAGAAAGAAAAGAAAGGAAATAGGAAGAGAAAAGAGAAGATTGTGGTCGTAAAAAATTAGGGATTTGCTTAAAGATCGTGGTATCGCTTGGTATGTGGGTCATGGATTCCTGAAGTCTATACCTTGACATTCCCATATCCATCCTAATTCTTGACTATGCTCCTTTGGGATCTTGTGTTCGGCCTCTATGCATTGGATTTGGCATTCTAAGCCCTGACGGTGGACCCATGATCTGAGGTGTAGCTCACGGAGCCTTGTGTTGTGTTTTGAAACTCTAATCAGAGATAGTTGGTGTAATATCCCATATTCCCTTAAATGCTCAATTAGTTGTCAGTTGAGACCAGTTGAGTTCCTATGTACTCTATCTATTATCAGTTGTAACAATTTGAGCTCATATATACTCTAAGTGTTATTAGTTGGGACCAATAGAGTAACTAGTGAACTCTGAAGAGATTAATTATTAACAAAAGAGACAGACCAATATTAACAATTACAAGAGAGGACATTTTGATAACATTAATAATTGGTCAATTGGTACTGCAAGATAAAATATCAATTGAGATATTTTTTATCATTACCTAATATTATTACATATATATATATATATATATATATATATATATATATATATATAATATATATATATAGATAGAGAGAGAGAGAGAGAGAGAGAGAGAGAGAGAGAGAGAGAGAGAGAGAGATATTATATGTTATATATTTGTGTGATGGGGAAAAGAAAGAAAGAAGAAGAGGACAATAAGAAGTAGGTAAGAGAAAAGAGAGAGTTATCAGAAAAAAAGAAGAGAAAGGAAATAGGAAGAGAAGAGAGAAGATTGTGGTCGTAAAAAATTAGGGATTTTCTTAAAGATTGTGACATTCCCCTATGCATCCTAACCCTAATTCTTGACTATGCTCCTTTGGGATCTTGTGCTCGATCTCGATTTGGCATTGTAAGTCGTGACGGAGTCCCAATGATTGATTCATTTGATCAATTAATTGACATGAATTAATTCTTTGATAAATTAAAATATGCTACCAATGGGGGCCAAACCCGAGACCTCCTTGGTATGGAACAAGCCTTACCACTAAGTTATGCTCTTGTTGTTGAATATTTGTGCAAGGAACAAATGTTAACCTATATTCTTGATTAAGTTAGATTGTTAAATTATTTGAGAGTTGTAACTCCGTTTTGGATGTGGACGGTTGCTTTAGAAAGATAACGTAAAAGACTATTATTCTTATTCCATGTTATAGTGTATTATGTGATTTCTAAATGCTATGAATTATATTATGATGAATGTTAAACATTGTTGTTATGTTGAATGTGAAATAACATGATTAAAAACCTAACAAAGATGAGTGAGGAAACCTAGGAGAATAACTTGATTAATAACTTAGAAAGATAATCTAGGTAATGGAAATGAGTAAACGGTGATGCTTGGACGCAACGGTACCTAGATGTGCATCGTGGACAAGTATTTACTTGGTAAGCGAATCAATATGCTTTGTATGGAACATGTGTGATTTATGTATGAGAATGGATCATGTTATGATGCCATGAGAATTGATATGATATCATGAGATTGTTTGATATTTCGGTGAGGAACTTTTGTTCCAAAAGTCCTATTTTGGTGAGGAGCGTTGCTCCAAAAGTCCTATTTTTTATTATGAATTAATCACGCATTTGGAATTAGTTTTGATGGTGCACATACCACTTCAGCGGTAAGTGGGGATGTGGCACCAATGATTAGTGCCTCAATTGGGTTTGAGCCTTAACCATGGCGGACTTGGGGGAAAGGTGGACACCTAAGTGGGTTAGAGTCCCATACGGTGAAAGATACCCTAAGTGGGTTAGAGTCCCATACGGGTGACAGTCGCTTGAAATGAGTTTGGAACTTATAGAAGTCGAATCATACAAGCATGCATGAATCGGGTCTGGCTTAGACGTAAGTCCGCTTGGGGATTGATGTTTCGTGCATCTGAATAGTGGTTCTGTTGAGTGGGTGCACTCAAGTAACATGTTTCCATACATTACGAATATCCCTTAGATACTTGATTCTTAGTTATGTTGTGTGTATGATACATAAGTAATGAGAGATGAAGACTCGAGTTAGGATTTGATTAGAAAGCCCTGTAGAGTCGAGTGGACCCATAGGATAGGAGAACTCACTGAGATTATTATCTCATCCCATTATTGTTGTTATTTTTTCAGGTATTCCTTGCAGGTTGAATTCAAGAGAAGCTGTCTACGGATATTTCAAGGAATGATGATTATCATGATCTTCCGCTGTGGAGTTGTGTACAATGAAGATATTGTACATAGTCCTTAGATTTTTATTATTTAGGCACTATTATATACCATATGCCATTGATGTTTTAGTTCGGACATGTGTATATAATGATGTCATCGGGCACTTATGTTGTGACAATACCAAAATTTAACATTTGTATGATATTATTCTAGATATATATTATACGGGTTGTTATAGTTGGTGCATGAGTTCCATGTTGATTGACTTTTGAATTGGTGATTCCTCAAGACCCTAGTTGATAGATGCTTAAGGTCTTGGAGATTTCCTCTTGGTGTCCATTTCACACCGAATCCTAATTATTAATCTTAAGGGTGGTAAAACCCGTGGCTTGCTTTAAGGAGGGTTGGAAACCCTAAGGTGGTTCAGGATATTGGTGGTTTGTTTGTAATAACTACTTCTTGGTTGGAGATTTGGGTAGGTACTCGACTTGGAATTTAGACTGCTTAACCCTAGATTCAAAGTTTGTCCCAATTGATTTTTAAACTTATATTTGCATTTAATACATTGATCTTTTGATTTTTGGTTTGCCTTTGATCCATTGGAATTCTTAACCCATTTTAGTTCATTCATATAGTGATCATCTTGATTAAGTTTCTTTTTGTGTGGTCATTGCACTTGTTTTGCTTGATTAAAGTCCTTTCAAGACTTTGTATACTTGGTCAATGCATTTAGATTAAGTTTTTATTTATGATCTTGTTTTTTAATTTAAAGATGTCCCAACATCCAAAATCGGTGGTTCTGGCATGGGTTTCAGTTAACTAAAAGTGTGTTAATGAGGCTTCAACTAAGGTTCACTCGTTAGAAGCCACTTACGTGGTCAACCGTACAATAATGACGTTGCGCTGGATAATATCAGTCTCCCTTTTAGAGAAATGCTTGAAAATTGTCTAAAATTTATTGCTTCTCTGACTAAGTATAGCATTAGGTAATTCCATTTAAACCAGTGGAAACTAATACATATTAAGATTTCATCATATTAAATGTGAAACTGGCTTTTCAAAGCAAAAATACTAATGACTGTGAAGCAAACAAATCCATCTATGTTATTTCAATGAGATATTGCTTTCGCCTTCCAAACGCCTTCCAAATCAACCTCTAACACCGCTTCATACGCAAGCATGAGTCCATCAACACTAACTAAATTATTAACTGGTTCTATTTGGATGAAAGTTTCATTCGAGCATACATACACAATAATTTAAGCCATCCCAAAACAGAAAAAATGCCCCAAAGCTAGGAGTCAGAAGACTTCAGATTACAAATAAATTATTACCTTTGTTGAACCAAACTTATTTTCTATTGTTGCATCTTCCGACTCGATGTACATCAGCTGTAGAAGTGTGCCTCCTTGCGAGGTGGTACGCCTCGTTAAATCGATTTCGGGTGGGTCCAAGGTTTTTCTTCACTCTGTCAAGATCATATAGAAATTATCTCAGCATGAATTTTACCATCATCCATAACCAGAACCATGTGTTTTAGAGCTCCCAGTTTACTAACTGCAACTAATGTAAATTGGCATCAATTTTCACTAACAGAATGTGTTTCACAAAGAGGAAAAATGAATTTCAAATGTAGCAAAAGGAATTTCATTTCATTTTAAATTTCTAACCAGTTCCGAATTAACAATTTCACATTTCAATGTAATTTAAACAGAATTTCATTAACATCTAACCAAAATTTCTAACAGGTCCATAACTAACTAAAATCGAATTTTCCAACTAACTGACTTTCAACCTAAACAGAATCTCTAATTTCACTTTCATTTGAGATGGATTTCATTTCCATTTCTAACAGAATTTTCAAAGCCTATAAATTCATCAACTTTTCACTCTCAGGGACCTTCTTCACGCTCCATTTCTCCATTTCTCTCAGAACCCTCACCAAAGCTCTTCCTTTGAAACACCATTGAAGCTTCATGTTGAAGCTTCAATTGGTGGAGCTTAAACCACCGCACCCCTTCGACCTCACACGGCAACAACAATCAAGAAGTAGAAGAAGAACGGGAATAAGAGAGAAGAGCGGAGAATAAGAGAAACATAACACTACCTATGAAACCATTCCCGTCGTCGGGCAGAAGAACCACCATGCCGGAGCTTTTATTCACGTTGTCTCGGTAATTATTTCGAATTGATTATTTGCATGGTTCTTCCGGTAACATATTTTCTCACCACTTCCCGTCCCAATTTCGCGCCTCAGCATGTTTATCTCAACCAAATTAGGACTTAGGGTTAGGGCCTTCAAGGCTTCATTTTGGACCCAACATTTAGCGTTTGAGAAAGCAATCGATAAGTTCGGATTTAGGGAAGGATTTGGTGGGGGATTGCGGTTTTCTTGGTTAGTAAATTTATGATTTGAGCTGGAGATATGAGAGAGTGGTCCGGAGTATTCATGGTGGTATCACAAGGGGGAAGATTGAATCGAGCTGGCTGAAGTGATCCTCCCCCATTCCTTTGGTTGTTTTGTTTGGGCTTCTGAGGCCTTTAGGCCCATATCAGTTACCACCACTCACACCTCACACAGGCCTGCACCCCCCTCTGTCCATGTTTCCATCGCCTAGGCTTTAAGCTCCAGGCCCAACATTGGGTATGCCACACATTGAATCCTATTCCAACACACCTTTTTGAAAACTTTACTCCATACCCCTACAACTATACCCGCACCCCTACATTTAAATTTTTTTGACCAAAATACCCTCATATAAATAAGGTATATTTTTCATTTTTAAATTTTTTTACCATTTTCGTCTGAGGACTTCCGGAAACCAAATTTTTCATTTTTTGGCATTGTAAACCGGAACACTCAGAGTAAGTCTTCTGGTTCACGTAGTGTATACCGGAACACATGTCTAAAGAGTTCCGGTTTGTTGCCTTTTGGGGGCACTGAACCGGAAGTCTTTTAGAAAGTCTTCCGGTTTGGTTTGTTGTATACCGGAAGTCATTCTTAAAGACTTCCGGTTTGGATGATCTAAACCGGTACTCTTTTAAAAAGTGTTCTGGTAGTCATCCTTTTTTTTATTCACCGTAACTCTTCTTTGAAGTGTTCCGGTACGTTTTTTTTATATATAATTTTTAATAATTTTTTTTAATTTTTTTTTTTTGCAGTGGTTCGAAGACGAGGTGCAGATGGTAGGATTCCAGTCCGCACATTAGACCGGGGTGCATCTTCATCTGCAGGTGAGCCGACTGGATATCCAGGAGGACCGTACGATACGTCTCTTTTGGTGAAGTATGAGCATCATGTTGCTCGACATTTATGGTTCGGTGAGGTAAGTAAACGAGATATATTTGAAAATGAATAATAGTTGAATATTTTATATTGTATTTTCTAATATGTGTTTTAATTGTTTTTAGGAAAGAGGTCCAAAGAAAGAGTTGAAGGTTGCTGGACATGGACTGAAGCTGACATCTAGGGTTCCATTGGCTCTTCCACCACAGATGGAGAGTTGAGTATCTAGATCTGGTTTATCTTCACTTCAGAGAACCAGTCTGAACAAGATAGACACAAATCTTATCTCTGCATTTGTGGAATGATGGCATCTAGAGACATCTTCATTTCACATGCCGTTTGGTGAAATGAGCATTACTTTGGATGATGTCTCATGTCTGCTTCACTTGCCCATCAGGGGTATCTTCTGGAGTCCTCAGGATGTGACGGAAGAGGTAGCTGTTGAACTTGCTGTTGACTACTTAGGAGTGTCACAGGGTGAGGCACAGTCACATGTTCGTAGCTGCAGGGGTGAGGCACAGTCACATGTTCGTAGCTGCAGGGGTTCGTATTACAAGTTGGAGTGGTTATACGATTTATTCGTACAGCATAGAGCTGCTTCCAGCTGGGCATATGCGACCAGAACATATCTGTTGATGTTGGTGGGTCCCACCATTTTTTCCGATAAGACCTTTACACTTGTAGAGGCACGATACCTCCTCCTGTTTACGAACTTAGATAGATGTTCAGGATATAGTTGGGGAGCAGCTGCACTAGTTATCCTATACAGATATCTTGGAGATGCGTCCATGTACAGTTGCAAACAGCTCGGTGGATATCCTACTCTCCTACAGGTATATAATTTAATTTTGTTTATTAAGTGTTGGATTCATTTTATAAAATATGTTAACTTAATTTATTTTATTTATTATGTTTGTATTTTGTAACAGTGCTGGATTCACGAATACTTTCCAACTATTGAAAAAAGAGGGGAGAATTGGAAACCAGCTGATAATTGTGGTCTTCCCCGAGCGATGAGATGGTCGTATAGGCAAGGAGTCCTGAAGGTTGATGATTTACGACCTATTTTGGACGAGCTGACACATGCCGACGTCATATGGCGTCCATTTGAGGATCATAGAGTATGGCGTCTATTTGATGAGATATGTCTCTACAGGGGCTGTTTGAAGTGGGGTGAAACAGTTGTTCCATACTTGCCTGATAGATGTTTACGTCAGTTCGGGTATAGGCAGTATGTTTCATCCCCACCTCTTGATTGTATGATGGCGACGGATATTGATGTTGATTGGATTAGTTACCATTAGAGTGTTATCGCTGTGATCGGTCCATCTACCCTGGCCACCACTCCATCTGATGTAGAAGATGGTTATCTGGAGTGGTATTATTGTGTTTCGCATCCACGGTTGGTCCCTCCCCATCGTGACGATCCAAGAGAGGTACTAGTTCCTGTATATGACGCTGGACCATCTGATCCTGATTGGGCTCGTGTATCTACATTGATTCATCGCTATCTGAGACAGGTTAATGCCGAAGAGGAAGATCCACAGTTTGCTGATTTATTTGAAGCTTTGCATATTTCTCGTTCACATTGATTTATGTATTAAGTTTTAGAACTGAATATAATAGACATAATATAAAATTCATGTTTTGATTACATATTTATGTTTTGAGTACATATTCATGCTAATACAGGTGTAAGTAATTGCCAATGTTGCAAACGTCCTGCAAATCCTAACATCCAAGTAGTTGCTGTATGAGAACGAAATTTCCTCCAATCTAATGTGACCGATGGCAATGGAAACCCCTCTTTCATGTTAACCTGATAAAGTAAAATAATTAAAATATTAAGTCATATCAAATATTAACTTAAATAATTAAGTGAAATAATTAAAATATTAAAGCATATAACATAACTTGTCATACAAAATACGTACCTGAACCCAATGATTGTGGTTAACAAAACCAATGCAATAAATAGAGACATTTGGTGAATGTGAACTTGTCATCGGAAAGAAAGTCATGCACGGATTGCCTAAACAGACAAGTACAACATTATAGCGATTCGCTATCAAGTAACCCATATCTGGTAGACTCAACCATTTTTCAGGTGGCTGTGAACCAAAGGATTCTATCATCAAAGATTCTCTCACTTCTGACAACCGATTAGAAAATAACTTGTCATACAAAGTTGACCTATCCTTGTCTATTATTTCCAACCCCAACTCTTTGCGAACCATTGGCCAACCATCCTCACCATATCTATGCAATGATGCCATGACTTTAAATCCACAATTACCATCTGATTCAACATTAACTACATCTTCAATGTATGACCTAATATGATTAGGAAATTGAAGAATGAATTGTGGTTGCTTCTTTGATAATTTTAACTTCTTCGAAGTCTGTGATGGTTGAGATTGCCTTTGTGAAGATTGAGATGCCTTATCAACATACTCATGATACGAAGGGTCCCTATAAACATCATATTCTGCTGGTTTTTTCCCTTTCTTCTTCACTCCTTCTTTGGTTTTTAGTTTCTCAGGTGGTGGACACAATGGAGTCATTGTTGGGTATGCTAGTTCACATACCCTACTCTTTAATGCCCTTTTCCCGATAACATCTAATGACCTAAATCGTCTCCATAATTCATCCATTGCAGAAGTCATATCCACCTCTGATCCATCATTTTCACCTACCTCTAACTCAACTTCCATAGTTAGTTTCCTCCAATGAACATGAACAGCATCAATGGGTATCGGTATACCACCTAGTGTGTATCTTCCTAACTCACAAGCATAAGGTAACCCATAAGATGTTCTAAGAGTACAACCACATATTTGCCTGTTAGTTCCAACATAATCAACTCTTAATAACTCTTCAGCAATACGTCTCAAAGCAGCTCGAGATACGGAACCACGCAAATAACCATAAAAGGGACTTATGTGCGCGTGCTCAACTTCGTAAAAACTCTTTTGAAAAGAAGCTCTAATGTTTCCCAGTTGTAACCTCAAGTTGTTATTCATGGCTTCCCAACATTTGACCATGTCACCTATATTGTTTCCTAACATCTGCTTTAACTTCCAATGAGCAGATTCAACCCTAAAAATATTGAAAATAACACATAAAAAATACATAGAAATAATATCACATATAAAAATAACACATAAAAAATTATAAGACGTACCGATTAGTCGTTGTGTTACCCAAATGTAGCACTCGATTAATCCATGCTCCAACAAATCTATGCCTATGTGGAGTCAACCATGTGTCTTTCACATAATTAATAAATCCACTATAATCAACACATGCTTGCTCAAGTTGATGCAACTGTTGACCATACTCAACCTCATCACTAGCCCAAACAACTTCCATCCATAATGTGTCTATCGTCTTTTGCAGGTCATTCACCACATGTTGTTTGCATTTGGCTCCAACGTTTTTGTTAATGTGAAATCTACATAGCAAGTTAATCGACCTGGGAAACACAATTTCAATTGCTTTAATCAAAGCAAGATCTCTATCTGTCAAAATCACTTGTGGACACATATCTTTCTTCACAAACAACTCTTTTAGTTTCTCCAATACCCAGCAAAAATTCTCTGTCTGCTCAGACTCCATATACGCAAATGCAACAGCAAAAGTCAACTCGGTCGATGTCATGCTAACAATTTCAAACAAAGGTTGTCTATATTTGTTTGTCTTGTAGGTGCTATCCATAACTAACACAATCGGAAAAATATTCAACAACTTAACTAAATCAGGATGTGCCCAAAATATCTCTCTCACCACTTCCGAGTCATCCTTTTTTCTACTCCAATAGACATAGCCTGCATCCTCAATAAGCTTAAACAAATGTTGTATCTCACTCCTAGGACCTCTTATCTCTTTTTGTATCACACTCTTATGCTTGTATACTTGCGTAATCCGAGTGACATTCTCAGGATATCGGTCTTGCAAGGAAAGCAATATGTGTCTAGGTGGTACATGTCTCTTTGTCAAATCAGCGACATGTTGCTTCTCATCTGTGGTCAACCTACCAATAAACGAATGACCTTCTAATCTATCAGGTAAACCATGATTATGTAACCCACATTTTACATCAATCTTCCAATCAGATCCATCTTTCGCCGGAGTCGACCTGATTTTAAATGGGCATCCACATTTCTTGGACGCACTTTGGGTACCACTATCAGTACTCTTGTGTTTCCCACCTTTATCACAACCAAATATTAATTTGTTACTTCTCCCTCTCTTCCCTGTTTCATTATCTGAATGACTGATAATAACAGTTACTTTATTATCGATTCCAACCTCTTTAATCCATCTGATAACCTCTTCTCGTGTACCAAATCTTTCAATCGTTATAAACGCATCAGTAGTATCTACACATATTTGGGGAAGATTTTCCATTCCTGCAAAATAAAAAACAGATTAAAAAAAAATTAAAAAAAAAAGCAAACCGGAACACTTCTTGAAAGAGTTCCGGAACACATATTACACAAACCGGAACACTTCTTCAAAGAGTTCCGGTATGTGTAAATTTGTTTACCGGAACTCTTTCAAGAAGTGTTCCGGTTTGTAACTTTTTTCTTATTGAACCGGAACTCTTTCGTGAAGTCTTCCGGTTCATTGCTTTGTGTGTTCCGGAAGTCATTTTTGAAGTCTTCCGGTTTGGGAAAAATACATACCGGAAGTATTTTTGCAGGAGTTCCGGTGCGAGGGGTGTGAAACGTGTAATTTCTGAAATTTTCAACTGAATGGTAAAAATGAAATGGTAAATTGGTTAAAACCAATTAAGGATAGAATGGGAATTTTTAAAAAATTGTAGGGGTATGAGGCTAACTGTAGGGGTACAAGGTAAAATTTTCCCCATTCTAACATACCTTTTTTGCTTTTTTGCTTTGTGAATTGGATGGGCTTTGACTTAGTAGGCCCATGCGCCCAGAATTCTTGTTGACACCCCTACGTTGGGCCTGCACCCCATGTTTCTACTATTTCTTCTAATTTCTTTCTTTAGATTTTAATTGTTTCTTTAATTGTTTTAAGGAGATTTGATTTCAGTTTTTACAATCTTTAGCATGAAATTAATTTGTGGAATTGATGCTTGATATTAGGCATTCTAGAATTTATTAGATTAATTAAGGTTTTAGAAGCTTAATTAGGGTAATTAGAATCCTTTATTTTTAGTTTCTTGATAGTTAGAAATTTAGGTCATAATTAAGATTATAGAATTAATAATTTTAGAATTTAATTAAGGTTTTAAATCTTGATGTCTTAGATTTTTTAATTAGACTAATTAGGTTTTTCCTAATTTCTTAAACATAATAACTATTTTGCCCTAAAGGCTTAAAATCTTGATTTCTAATGCATGTCCCTTAGTTTAGGGCCTTGATCAGATTTATATGATTTTATTTAGATAATCAATTCAATAGGTTTATTATTGTACATAGTTCAACTAATACTTTCAATCCCATTGATTAGTGTTGGCCAAAGGTCGCTTTGGTCAACCAAATCCTTTGTAATCATGGTGTAAGCCCCAAGCCCATTCAAGTGATCAAAAGGCCATTGATCACTTGATATGGCAAGTTCATTACGCTCAAGCTATTGTGGATATGCTAAATCTCAAGAGCTCAAGACCTCAAAGTTCAAATGCAAGATCAAGACTCCAAGTTAACATCAATCAAGAATAGCTAGCAAAGTGGACTACTTCTCAAGTATTGCAAAGATATCAACGCTTGACGATCATAATTCAATGTGTGTGGCACGAGCCTTAAGAAATAAAGAAGGAATGAGATTGGAGAATTCCATTAACTCATTCTGAATATCTTTGGGTACGGGAGACTTGACCTAGTTTCTCATCGTATTCACCTCTATTCATAGACTTTATCACAATTTGGATTATGTGATTGTCAAGTCTTCTTCTAGAACAAGTAACACTACATCAATAAGATCAACATGCAGGATCTCCTATTAGTAACTTGTTAATTTTGATTCGAGTTACGCGCTATGAGACTTAAGAAACAAAGAATGATGAGAATGGAGAGTTCATATCCTTGTCTAGGATATCCTTGGGTACGGGATGCTTGACCTAGTTGCTGAAGGTATTCGCCTTTGTTCATATACTTTAGTGCAATTTGAATCGCACAATTGATAAGTCTTCTTCTTTAGGTTAGCATCATGTCATTCAACACTTCAATGATGGATTAACTTTGCTATTAGCAACTTGTGGTTGTACACCTTCTTTGATTCAAATCTTCACCTTGTAAGGTGATAAACCTTGTCACATTCCTCTCCCTATAAGGTGATAAACCTTGTCACATTCCTCTCCCTATAAGGTGATAAACCTTGGCTATTCAATTCAGCTCTTTCCCCTGAGAGTTGTGGACTCTAGCATATGTTTCTCTTTACCTTGAGAGGTGTTAAACCCTGGTTATTCAATTCACCTCTTTGCCCTGAGAGTCATGGACTCTGGCATATGTTTCTCTTTACCTTGAGAGGTGTTAAACCTTGGTTATTCAATTCACCTCTTTTCCCTGAGAGTCATGGACTCTGGCATATGTTTCACTTTACCTTGAGAGGTGTTAAACCTTGGCTATTCGATTCAGTTCTTTGCATTGAGAATCATGGACTCTGGCATCTGATTCTCTTCACCCTGTAAGGTGATAAACCTTGGCAGTTCAGTTCCTTGACATCAGCAATTATAAACTTTGGTAGTGATACCTTGTCTAAACGGTTATGAGCCTTCGCTCTCTTTTTTTAGCCTTGAAGGGTAGTGTACCTTGGCAAATCAATCTCGTTCCCTTTTGTTTCAGCCGTAGTGGACTGAACTACAATTGCTCTGATTTTCTCATTGTACGATGAAAATACATAGGCACGAGGGTTCGAATCCTCCGCGGGCACACTGAAGGAGAATTGCCATCCAAGGCGCAGCGGAATTTAAATTTTTCTCCATTTAGTGATCCTTACGAATGGGCATGATCAGTGATAGAATCGTTACCTCTTATGGCGATCACGAACGTTGAACGATGACAACGTCTCTACTCAGTCCACATGAACGGATTCCTTCAATCTCAGTGCTAGCTGGTACGAATGAAGGCTTTGAGTGAGAGAGAGAGGGAAACGAAATTCCAAGTCTTCACTCGAGTTGAGTCTGAGTGGAGTGACAATGCTTCTACCCAAGGGGTTCTATTTATAGAACCACTTGTGTGGGCTTCAAGCTAAAAAGCCCACTTAAGTGTATTTTGGCCCATATCTCATAATATGCCAAAATCACTTAAGTATTTGGTACCTTACCATATTTCGTATTCCACTTAAGTGCACCGTACCTTACGATGTTCCTTAGTTACTCTATCTCTCATCAATCCGTCCTTTGTGTGTGACCCTGTAGGTTTTCGCGACGTTGACAATTATATTAAATCACGCATTTAACATAATAAACAGTGATCGGTATCTAGCAACACATCACTACTACCCAAGACACGAAAATGTCATGTGATCTGACAAAACCTCCTGTGATAATAATTATGTGTATAATTACCCTTTTGCCCTTATGTCTATATTGAACACAAGGTATAGACCGTGTCATCCTTGTCCAGTTCAATATTGGGCCCATAGACATTTATCCTGTTACGCAGGATGGGCAAATTCCATCTAGGACACTCATGTCCCTCAGCATGCTTTGTGGAGTACCCATCAACTGTCTTTATAGTTATCCAGTTACGGACAATGTTGGATCAGCAATAAAGCACTCGACTCTACAACTAGGGTCCATAGTGGTTTCAAGTCGAAGAGTGGTATACACCATTATCACCATGAGAATAACTTATGACACTTTGCATAACTTTCTATATATAGTATTCTCATAGCGGGTCAATCCGGTATAAATATTACTCTTAATATTCATACCTATGTTTAAGACTTGATAACTTTTTATCCATGATCCATGAGATGTGATCATCAGTCTATAAACATAATAGTCTTAATACTTTAATGTTATCCCACTTCACAATAAAGCTCGACTACGGATACTTTAAGAATAGTGTCCTTATGTTTAATGTGGTCTCAGGATCAAGTCACACTTGATGCATTAAACGGACTAGCTATTCTAGGGACTTTATCAAACAACCATAATAAAGAAAAAGCCTTTTATTATTAATAAATAATTCGATACAAGTACCAAAAATATTAGCCTCTAGGGCTTACACCAACACACACTTATTAATTATTCTTCTTTCTGCCTTAGGGCATCATTCATGTCTTCCATAATCCATTACCTACCTTCAATCATTAAACTTCTCACCCCAGTGGCATATTGTTTCTTTGAAACCGAATTATAATTTTCATTAGAATTCCATATATACCCTCTTAGGACCATATAGTGACGAATCTGCATTTGTACCTAGAATTGTTTGGCTCGTACCCAGACATTTAATTCCTTCTTTTTTGGCTAAGACACTATTTACCTCTATGGTACAAATTCCATTTCTCCTATGGATTCCAATGTATACCCTTACCATTGGTTTCATTTTATACCTCTTCAGTCATTTACTACCAAATATTCAATTATGTGACTTTGATCACTTCATTCCATTCATTTCCATGATACATTCATATACTACCTTCAGTCACTTCACGTGATATACCCTTTCTTTGATCCAAATAAAATATACCTTTGAGCTCTATCTTGTACCCCTTTGTGAACCAAGAGATGTTTGTTCTATGAAACCAAACACTTAGTTCCGTCTTTTTTCGGTTTATCCAATACATTGATACTGTGTTGTGGGCCCTCACTTGTTGGTTCATTCTAGTTTACTCTTGGGTTCATATTTCACCCCTTGTTGGAGTTTAAATCACACTACCCTTAGGTTCATACCATACTTTGATCACACTTCTTTCACCTCCCATCACTAGTTCTTTGAACTACGAAGCTCTGAATTCCTCATTGCACTATGAGGATACGTAGGCATGAGGGCCCCAATCCTCACCGAGCACTTTATCTATTCCATTCTTTTTCCCTTCATTTTTTTGCGAGTAATCTTTAGATATAACACCCATTCGAGCAAGAACAATCAAAACGGTTCCCATGGAGTACCATGGATGTAAGGGGTGCTGTTATACGGTGAACCGACTTTTGTGTTTTGCTTTGAAAAGCAATGTCGCGGATAGCAAGAGTCGCCACCGACTTTTCTTTTATCCAATAAGGAAAGGCGGAAAAGAACAGGAAAGACCTTGATTAGATTTGTGGGTTCGGGAGGTACATTATACAAAGGGAAGGTGTTAGCACCCTTTGTATCCATGGTTATCCATGGGCTCTTAATTGCTTAACTCACTTATGTTTTCCTTGTTCGAGAAAGTGTTTGAGAAACGTGGTGTGTTTAGAAAATATTTTGAAAGGAGAGTTTAACTTTATAATGATTCTTGTATGAATGTATACAAAGTGTTTATCTCGTTTGATTTTTGAAAGACGTTTAGAAAAAATATAACTCGGCAATGATTCTGGTGCGAATGTATACCAAATGGTGATTTTCTATAGGATGTTTTGAAAAGTGTGAGGTGTGAAAAGTATTTTAAGCTGTGAGTAGGCATTTAAGAGTTATACCCAACCAAGGTCTTTATGGGTATTTCCTATCCTTAGGAGGGTAAAACTGTCTTTACTATTGAGAAGTAAGTAGTCTTATCCTTTGGATGTAAAGGGACATCGTAGGGTCGTCGATTGGTCATTGAAGGCAACATTTGTAAGGATACCTTAGCATTCGAAGGGACGATCATCATTTAACCGTAGGCTACCACGAAGGGTCATCGAGGGACAAAGTAATGTATTCGAAGGCAACATTCGAGGGACTATGATGATTTAACCGAAGGGTCTTTGCTAAGGGTATCCTTACATTCGCGGGACAGGGCCGTAATATCGTAAGGCAACAAAGAGAGGGCCCGGATCATATGTTCGAAGGCGATGTAATCAGTCAAGTAATTAAAATGAATCTTCACAAGGGTATCCCACAAATAAAGTGGAATACCTAGCAAACTGTCTCTTCAGGAGTATGTGAACCCTCACAAAAATTCAACAAACGGGTTAGAATACCAAGCTAGGGTGCAACCAAGAGTTGCACCACACAAAAGAATCACAGCAATAATAGTGTCAGGCAAACAGCGTATAGATGCAATAGAAAACATGTCAATCAAGTACAGAACAGATTAGAATGCAAACGAAGAAATAAATACTGTCATGTTCGCTACTCCCTCGCCTAGCGATGGCTTAGCGAACCCTCCTACATGTTCGCTCAGCGAAGTGCTAGCGAACGGCTGCGGGTTCTGGGTTCTCCTTTGATAACAGTGCGATTTCAGGAACCCCAAACCCTATGGCATCCATTACATAAATTACATGGTTAAACATTCAAGATATCATGTTACACATTCATGCATACTTAAACCCATATGCAAAACCTAATGATACATTTAGAAATTCAATCATAATGCCTCATGTATTTAAAGATGTCAAATTAGGAGCATAAAATAGTGGGGGTGTGGCAAACCTGTTTGCAATTGTAATTGCACCGTTGGACTTGCAGATCACTCTTATGGTTTGTACTAGATTGAGTTGGGTGGAGGTAACCTTTGTGCAGATGAGTTTCCTTCGGGGTATCCGGGGGTTACTCTGAATTCTCTTCGTTAGCCTCCAGGGTTTTTCCGGTTGCCTCTGTTAGGGTTTGCTTGTTCCCTCTATGTCCTCCGTCTATCCCCTTCTCTATGTGAAGTTCTGGTATTTATAATAATTGTCTTGGTGGGCTCAAAATTAAGCCCAAAATTTTCTGGTATTTTGTGAGCTCGCTAGGTGAGTGAGGTAGCGAAGGGTTCGCTAGGCGAGCAGCTAGCGAAGGATTCCAGTAGCTAATTCATCAAAACTCGCTGGAGCGAGGAATGACGCGTGGGCTTCGCCTAGCGAAGGGTTTGCTCGCCTAGCGAGCATGCCAGTTTAGGTCATCTTCTGGATTTGGTAACCTGTGCGCTGGACCCTTGTTCCTTTAACATTAATGTCTTGAAAATGGATTAGAATGTCTTGAAAAATGTCCTGAAAACTTAACGGGCAAATTTTGGGGTATGACAGCTGCCCCTGTTCAATATTCATAAACCGAGAGAGTTAGAATGGTATGTATGCCATTCGTGATCTGGAGGTGGAAGATTATTGAACACTTAGAATGCCCCAAAAATTTGCGCTTGTTAATTAAAAGTTAGTCTTGATGGAGACGGGCTTAAAGATGCCATCCAGAAAGTCTGATGATGAGAGCTTCAGAGTGGTCGTATATTAGACTATATCTGAAGACATGGGTGTCACACTGAGTCGTACGCTAGACTGTATTAGGTGATATTAGGGTGAGTTGAACCTGAGGAGGTACGGATCAGAATGGGTCATACGCTGTTGGGGATAAAAGATCAGAATGGATCATACGCTAGATCGTATCTGAGTTGCAGAATGAGCCGTCCGTTGGGCTGTATCTGGAGAAACAAAGATCAGAATAGATCGTACGCTAGATCGTATCTGAGTAGCAGAATGAGCCGTCCGTTAGGCTGTATCTGACGATAAAAAGTAGTCGTACGCTAGACTATATTTCAGAATGTACCGTACGCTAGGTAGCATCTGAGTAGCAGAATGAGCCGTCCGTTAGGCTGTATCTTCACTGGGGAAGAAAGATCAGAATGGATCATACGCTAGATCGTATCTGAGTCACAGAATGAGCCGTCCGTTAGGCTGTATCTGGAGAGATAAAGATCAAAATGGATCGTACGCTAGATTGTATCTGAATAGCAGAATGAGCCGTCCATTAGGCTGTATCTGAGATAAAAAGTAGTCGTACGCTAGACTACATTTCAGAATGTACCGTACGCTAGGTAGCATCTGAGGGGATGAATATCCAAATGGGTCGTACGCTAGACCGTACTGGAACAGTTAAAGGAACCATACGTTAGGCGGAATCAAAATGAGCCGTACGTTAGGCTATATCTGATAATATTTGTATATGTTGTATTTGCAATAAATGTCTGGGATGGGCTTAAAGATGCCATCATTAGGAGGATATTAGGATACTCGTCAGAATGAATATTCATATGGATTATATCTGAAAAAATGTATCTGAATCTCGAATGTAATTGATAAAGATCCGTCTGAATGAATCTTTATTTTGACTGTATCAGGAGGATAATTAACCTGGAAAAAAAAGTTAGCCTCATGCCATGTTATGATGCATGAGATGTTTTATGCTCTTGAAAATAAGTGCGAACATTGCATGCATGCATATGCTGTGAAATGATGTATGAGTGAATTATGCGTCTGAAATTTTTTGTCATGGGAAAATAAATCCCGATATTCTGGTTGGAGATATTTGTATTGATGACCCTTTCTTAGCTGGGGATATTTGATTTCGGTATGATGGTAGAGATATTCAACAGAACCTGACTGGGGATAAAAGAGATGACCAGTCTGCCTAGTAGTGCCAATTTCTTCTGAGAAATAACTGGTTTTGCTAGGGAACAGGATTTGCAACCGGATTTGTTGGAAAGCATGGTTAGACCTTATCTTTGATCCTAAAGTCTTTTAGTAATTGCTATTTCTATTTTATGCATGTATTTTCGGTAAACATCAATCATGTTCAAATGCATATATTAATTCGAATTAAATCAATGGACGTTTATGCAAACAAAACGGAGAAAGTAAAACAAAAGTATCTTTTTGGAAATAAAATTGTATTGATTTTGAAAGAGGGCCTATAAACAAGCAATTTTAATACAAGGAGACGAAAGTCCTAGTAAGAGGAAATTGTCAAGAAAGCAAAAGAAAAAAAAGCTATGAGAAAAAGTCCTATTGATTTAAATTCTGCTACTGCTATTATGTCTTCAAGCATCTCATCCCTTGCTGTCGGACAGAAGTGATTGGCTTGCTCAGTCCCTTTGGCTTTGGTGAGGCTGATCGAGAACGGGACATAGTCATACGCTTTAAATCCCTAATTTTTGCCTGGACCGCCTTTTCAGGTTTTCAGTCCACCAGGTAACCCTTTCTTGCCCAAGCCGCCTTTTCAGGTTTTCGACTTGCCGGGTGTACATTTTTATATGTTTATCCCAAATTTTTGCCCGAACCCTTTTGGTTCGCCGGGATGCCCTTACTTTTGCCTAGATATGTCGACCTAGCGGGTCTCTTTTATGCGTAGTATTTTTTTAACTATGTATGCGTTCACGGGATGTGGGAAGTCTTCGCCATCCATTGTAGCAAGCATCATGGCTCTACCAAGTCACCTTGTGGTAGAATGATACGCTTTATCACCAAGTCGCCAATTTGATACACCTGTCTCTTGACTTTCTTATTAAATGCCTGGGTCATGCGCTTCTGATATATCTGCCCATGACAAACAACCGCAAGTCTCTTTTCATCAATCAAATTTATCTGATCGAGTCGAGTCTGAATCCATTCATCTTCATCTAAGCCTTGTAGCACCTCAAATTTGTACCTATCATTGTACATACATTCTCATATTAGGTCATAACATAACATGGTCCACTGCATAGCATTGCATTGTCCCTTTTGCCTCAAGTGCAAGCCAGTCAGAAGAATTAGGTCAAACTGATCAGGAGATCAGTCAATCAATCAAGCAAGTGCAATCTCCATTGAGCCAAGGCCCTAGGGTTGGTCCAACATGTTCACATGACCTAGGGATCCTTTGGAAGTGTTTTGGTCAAGGATTGGATGCTCAGAAGTCATCAGTCAATGCGCAGTCTACCAGAAACCCTAAAAGTCAACTGTTGGTCAACTGTGCCTGATTTTATGGTTTTGATGGTGGGAATTGGTTTGAGAGGGTTCCTTCATGTCCTATAGGCCTCATATAACATGTCAAACATCATCATGGAAGAATTTGAAGCCAGACAAGAAATTTCCAAAAATAGAAACTTGACCTGTAATTGGAATTTGCCAAAAATGGAAACTTCTTGATCCTAAACTTACATCATGATACAAGCTTCAAATGAACTTTTGCCCAACATGAAAGTTGAAGATCTTGTTCTCCCATTTCCATAAAGTCCGAGAACACTCAATTCCCATGTATGGTTGGCAAGTTATGATCAATTCATTCTCCAAAAATTTTGAACTTCAAAAGGCCATATCTCTCAAACCATTTGGCCAAATTGGGTGGGTTTTTTGCAACAAGTCACATTTGATCCCCTCTTTCCAAAAATGTCATCATCATTCATCAAAACATCACCAATCAAAATGGCATTTTTGAACTTGCTTGAATTAATTTCAAGTGTAGTGAAAAAATGAGTTTCAAAATTAAGCATTTCTAACATTTTTGGCCATTGGGAATAGTTCAGATATGATATTTGGAACATGTTACAAGCCCAATTTCGTGCACTTTCATACACCTCCATGCAAATGGTGGGATTTTTAGCAAAATTGGTAAACATGTCATTTAATCAAATTAGGATTACCACACAACTTAACCAGCTAATGCAACCTTAAACAGGGTATTTATACCTCATATTCTTTCTGAAACCAACCCTAGCAGCCACTTTACAAACAGAAATTCTCACTCTCTCAAGTTTTCATTTTTTTTTCATCTTTGAACTTTTCTTGAAAAAATTGCAAAGCACACGACCTGGCCTTGGCTGCTACATCATCTACCATCATCTTTGAGTCCATTTCAAGCTTGATTCTCCAGCTGTAACCTCATCTTCAAGTTCTGTTTCTCCAAGCATTCATCCATGGCAGTTCAAAGTATGGATCATTTCAAGCCTTGCTGAGCTAGGATCTTCAACCATACATCTTTTGGAACCTTGTGGTGTACCTGTTTCGAGCAAGCCAAGCTAAATCATCACTGCTTCACCATTTTCTTCAAAATCAAGTGAGTTTTCGATTTTCTCCATTTGCCAAACTATAGCATGCTTATGATAGGTCTCCTTGCCATGATTAAAATGAACTTTGAATTGTTGAAAATGGTTGGCTATTCTGAAAGTTATGCTGATTTAAAGATTGATGTTGAAATATGTTTTTGCATGATTCATGTTGATTAGCTCGATTCATTGGAAATTGTGGTTGGATTTGTGTTGTTCATGTTTAGATGTGTCGATTGGTATGTTTAATTTCATTTTCTGGGCAAGTTGAAATTGCATGAGTTGGATGAGGAAGAAGAATGTCGTACTGTACACAAGAACCCTAGCCATTTCCAGATTTTCGCGTTTCAGTATTCTTGAAATGTTGCTTTACATGGATGTCCTGTTTCATTAACATGTAGCCAGTACCAGTGTGACACGTCTCTACACCATGCGCACCGTTTCATTAAGTTTTCACTATATTTACTGAACTGCCACTCCGTGTCCAATTAAACTATTAAATCATGTTTATTTCATTTTTTCTTCAATAATTATTTCACTTTGATGCTCATCTTCCAAAAATCATAGCATCTTCATCTTTGATCCAAATTTCATGAAACTTTTTGCATTCTGTTCCTCTCAATCTCTACTTATTTATCATGATTTTTCTTGATTTTTTTGATGAGTGGATTTTTAATGATGCTAGGGTTTGTGACATGTGACCATTTTTTGTACACTTTGCCAAAACATTTGTGAAATGGTGATGCTTTATCCAATGGCTTCCAAATTTTTTGTGCATAAACTAGACACATTCATGGTGATTTTGGTGTAGAGTTTGTGAATTTATCATCTCTGGTCATTGAGTTATTATTTTTTGAAGTAGGGTGTGACAATTTGTGTCATACCATTGATGTGCAACTTGATGATTTTCAATACCATGCCTCTTGACCTCAAATTGGATTGAATTTTTGCATGAATGTACTTGAGTATGTCTAGTTTACATGTGATTTTTCTTGGAATTATTTGTGGCATTTCCTGATTGTTTGAGATTTTTCTTCCCTGTTTGGTCTTATGTTGACTTTTTGTGACACATGCTCCCATTTCATTTGTGAAATTCTCATGCTTTATTGGATGGACATGAAATTTGATATGTGATTAGTAGACATCTTAAGCTTTGCCATGGTTTTGATCCCATTCATTTCTCGTATGCTATCACTGATTTATGATTTTTTTCAAGTTGATGCATGTTTGGTTGACTTCTTTGAGCATGCTTAGACTTGCCTTGCCTTTCTGATTTTCATTTCCCTACTTCCCATGATCCAATTGAGCTGAAATTTGACATGCTTACCATGCTATGGATTATGTTTGACCATGATTTATTTGATGATTTTTGGAATTGTTTATGATTAGTTTTGACTTAAGTCTTGCTGTTGACTTCTATGAGCTTCCATATGCCATGTCTTGACTTAATTTGTTCATGAAATGATGATGATGATTGATATGAATGTGAACCCAATTGAGTTTGTTTCTTGATTGTTTGAATATGATTTTGATTGGATTTCATTTGCTGTTTTGACTTTCTTATCCCCTTTTGACCCTAGGCTTATCCTAGTGGTCCTGTTACTCATGTTTGAGCTCATTTTTTCAGGTTAAGCAACAATTACCCAATGAGACCAATACAACTTGATTGAGTGTGCTTGTTTATCATTACTAATCTATTTGTTTTGTAGGTTGCTTGGCTCACATGCCTTGAACCTTGTGCATTGCACATT
Organism: Lathyrus oleraceus; assembly: GCF_024323335.1. Classification (NCBI taxonomy): domain Eukaryota; kingdom Viridiplantae; phylum Streptophyta; class Magnoliopsida; order Fabales; family Fabaceae; genus Lathyrus; species Lathyrus oleraceus. Next base: position 210,930,538 of record NC_066584.1, read on the forward strand.
TATCTGCTTGTGTTGACTGTTAACCTTTGTTTTATTCTGATTTAACTTTGACTTGTATACTAACTGTGCTTGGCTGATTTCAGGTACTTTAGTTGCTTTTAGTTCCTTGTGAACTTTGCTTTGCTTTGCTTAAGAGCAATTTGCATTGAGGTATAACTTCTTTACTTCATGTAGTCTGGAAGACCTGGCCTGTTACTTGGCCAGGCAACTGTCTGAAGTCCTCCTTAAGAGGCAATGTTTGTGATTGTTTAAAATTGTCCCTGTACATATTCAAAGACCTCCTAAGTGAAGAGGCAATTGGCAGAACCCAAGGGATATGCAATCTATCCCCTGCTATTCTGTGTGTCATCTGCTTTGCTCACACCACTGTGTTGATGCATTGCAGATGCAAACCCAAGATCTTGTACAATTGTACAGTTGAGTCAGTTTCAAATGTGTAGAAGGGTTCCCACTTTCTGAACCCACACATTCTTGTCTTAAGCTCTCCCAGGCCAGGGATAAGAGCTGTGAAGTCTTATCTTCACTCACCTTTCATCTGCTTCACCTTAGCCCCTCAATGGCAAGGTTAAGAGCTAACATTACCCAGTTCCAGTGGTTTGTTTGTTGAGGTTGATATGACCCCTCGACTAAAACCTAGCCTTGATGTTTGAGCCCCTTGTTGGTGTGTTTATTTCATGTTGTATGTGCTTGTGTGGTGTGATTGTATCCCCTAGGTTTGTTAGACTCCGTGTAGTCTCGTTTGCATGTCAATTAAGGTAGCACGGTTCCTTCGTATAGGACTTCCTTTCTTGCTTGAGCTTTCCTAAAACACAAACAAACATTATCCCCTCTTAAGGATACGTTAGCTCCTTCTACTACAGGTGAGTAAGTCTCCAAAGGTCGAGCATCAGGTAGATTGCGCAGTGACGTTGTCCACTTAAAAAACACAAACCAACGGGAATAGTTTAGCCGAACTACGGCAACTCTGATTCTCATGTCCAGATGAGATACGTAGGCACGAGATGCGATGTCTTGTCGAGTTTGACTAACAACTAACACTAATTCTCTTCTCTCGCCCTCGTTGCGATTGAGACCTCCCCTTTCTCTTGCCCTAGTTGCAATCGAGACCCTTCTTCTTCCTGTGCAAGTTAGCTAGAAACCTTAACTTAGGGACGACTTTGCATGACAACATCTAGGCTCGAGTCGTAGTCTCCCTAGTGTTGTGTCTCCCTCTGTTATCTGGTTAGGCTAGTCCTTTTTCCCTCCGTAGGGGAACTACGTCGCCCTGATCCTCATACCAGATGAGGTACGTAGGCAGGAGATGAGCTGATCTCTCCGGGCGCCCTTTTTCTTTTTCCCCCTTTTGTCTTCAACCCTTCTGTGTGTGTTGTTGTGTGCTTGGAAGCTGATGTAAGTCCATCGAGTGGCATTCGGGTTCCAGTGTGGGTTTGTTGGTTCGGATGCTGATGTAAGTCCAGTGATTGGCATTCAGGCTCCACGTTCGCCTTTGCATGTGTTTGTTTGTGTGCGTGTCAGCCGAGCTACGAATGCTCTGATTCTCCTTCGTCCAAAGGAGATACGTATGCATAGGATGTGATATCCTAGCGAGCATGTGTCGTTTCCCCAGTCCGAACTACTCCGACTCTGATGTCTATGCTTGATAGACTAAGTAGGCCCAGGATGCGAGTGTGAGCAGTGTTTTAGCAACCATTTTATCCTTCCTATTGTGCGTGGATCCCGTCGAGTACGACAGATGCGTAGGGGTGCTAATACCTTCCCTTCGCATAACCGACTCCCGATCCCATTCTCTCTGGTCGCGAGACCATGTTCTTTCCAGGTTTACTCTGAGCGTTTCCTTTCCCTCTTTTGGGATAAATAACGCACGGTGGCGGCTCTGTTGTTTTTGTTTTCCCGTCGGTTTTTCGCGTAATGCGACAGCTGGCGACTCTGCTGGGGATAATAGAGAAGTTGACCTATGCTGGTCCTTCTTCCCTAAGCGAGTCTCTCCTAGCGCTCTCTAGGTTAGGGTTTTGGTTGCTGTTTGCTGTTGTATTTATTGCATTCATTTGTATATATGTGCATTTATTGTTTGCATTTATTGTTTGCATTAATTTTTGCATCCATTCATATTCATTTGCTGGCTGTGCTGTGTTTCCTTGTTTGGGGTGGGAGTTACTCGAGGTAAAAGGCCCAATACCCAGGCTATGAGTGAAATCTAGGAAACCTAGGAATAGAGTGATTCATGGGAAGTGGGTGGTGTACGCCACTTAGCGGAACATTGATATCACGAGCAGTTCAGACCCTGGTGGGATATTATCGGTGCATACATCGGGTGTGCACAGGATGATATTCTGCGAAAGGTTATTTATGCTGCGTTTCTCTCGACCTTACCCTGGCCTAGACGACACCCGTGAGTGGGGCGGGAATGATCATTTTAACAGGTACAGTTGGTGACTCCTGGTACTGATGGTGACTACGAGTTATGGACATTTATTTCTGAACGCCGGAGGTTTGACCCTGGTATTGATCAGAGGGTTCCGTTTATTTCGGATCCCTGGGCTGAATTTGAGGGTACTCGCTCAGATGGTGACTCAGTTCTCCAGACATGGGTTCAGATGCCAGTTGATCAGATTGACCTTGGGTTTCAAATGAATTGCGACTCCGAGTTCAAGCCGAAGCTTCGATCCGGTGTTCTGAGATGCACAGCCTGCCAGTCTTGGCTCCATCATTTGCATCATAGCATGTTTATTTTCCAAAAAAATAATAATAATAGTACATAAAACAGAAAAAGTTAACTCGCATACGCATATCCTTTATCAGGATCATTCATGACAAAATAATACCCATATCATGCATATCATGCACATAGCATCCTTGCATTACAAACATGTTTGGAAAGACTCCTCACTTTGGTTCCCGACTGAGACAGGATTGCTGATCGTCATCCGCACCGCTACTCAACCAGATTGAATCAACAGAGGAGTATGGATCAGGTTCAAGCAGAATTGGCCGAGATGAGGGCAAACATGGCCCAGTTCATGACAATGATGCAAGGAGTTGTTCAGGGGCAAGAGGAGTTGCGTGCCTTAGCCCAGAGACTGGAAGCCATGATTCCACCAGTCCACCGTGCTTCACCAGTGGGTGTACCCGTTCATGAGAATGATGCTGTCACTATTCTCGTCAATGATTGTGCCGTGGGTGATGAATTGAAGGGGATCAGAATCAGTGAACAACCTCTTGCTGTAGAGACTATTAATGTCAGAGCAACCCGCACTCCGGTTCGCCATCCTGGCTCTTCAAGTTCTTCCGGTTCTGATAAGCCATCCTCTGGGGCACCCAAAAGGGGAGAAAGTGAAACAAATGCTGTGCACCGTCGGAGGAGTGCAAACAGAGGACAAAATCGTCAGGCTGCTGCTGTGACTATTCCAGCAACCCAACCTCAACAACAGTAGAGAAAACCAACTCAGCAGTATCAACATCAGCAACATCGTCCTCAGCAGCAGGCTCCCTAGCAAGCCAGTACGAGTAATGAGAGGAAGAAGATCATTTTTGATCCAATCCCCATGTCCTATGCCTAATTGTATCCCTCTCTGTTAGAGCGGAACTTGATTACTCCCAGAGACCCGCCGGCTATACCCGTCAACCCTCGATGGTGGTATAGGCCTGAGTAGCATTGTGTGTATCATTCGGGTGCTCCTGGTCATGACGTGGATAGTTGCTTTCAGTTGAAGATGAAGGTTCAAGACCTCGTGAGGTCAGGTATTCTGAATTTTGAAGACTTGGGTCCCCATGTTAATCAAGCTTGAAGATAACAAGTCCTGGGCTGGCGCCGACTTTTCTTCAGAAGGGTTGTTCAGAAAACAGAAGCTGCTGATGCAAAAGATACTGACAGTTGTCATCCCCGGTGGGATCTATCACAATTGGGTCACTGTGGGCGTTCCTACAGTTGTTCATAAGTCAGAGTAGTAATCACTTTGTTTAAAAACCCTTCTCCCATACCAAAAGGAGAAGTGATGACATTGTTGGCAACATTTTGTGCAATGATATTTTCATTCAAATAAATTCATGTTAAACATTTGTTTTTCCATTTGTTTTCCCTTTTCGCTTTTTGCATGAAATTGGTGATCACAAAGAACCCTAAAAACGAGAATAAAAGCAATCTTTTCATCTGCATAACGATTGTCTTATTTGATTTTCAAAGTGCTTTTTATACTCAAAATCTTTATGCAGGTTGTTTCTCAAACCCATTGAACATAATGATCGGACGTCATCTCCCAATTTTGAATTCCCTGTATTCGAAGCGGAAGAAGATGATGTTGAAGGGATTCCTGACGGTATTTCCCGACTTCTTGAGCAAGAAAAGAGATCACTCAGCTGCATCTCGAGAATCAGCAGAACAGCCAACTGGGGCATAAAAAAAAAAGAGAGAAAAAGAAAAAAGAAGAAGAAAGAGGAGGGTGCAAAATCAAAAGAAATCAAAGGCAAAATCAAAAGAAAAGAAAAAAGAAAATAGCACCCTCAAAGTCCCAAGTTGACTGATGCTGAATCCAGCTGAAAGAAAAAAAAGAGATTAACTGCCATGTGTCATGGTCGGTTATATCAGCAGAGAGTGACGAAAGCACGCGATAAGAGGGTCAAGCCTCGTGTGTTCCGAGGGACCTTGTGCTCAAGAAAGTCTTGTCTTTCGTGCCCGATTCCAGGGGCAAGTGAATCCCAAGCTATGAAAGTCCATGTGTTGTCAAGAGAGCCTTTTCAGGCATTGTTTTGACACTTACAACAATGGATGGAGAAGTTCACTCGTCCTGTGAATTCCGATGCAGTCAAGAAATACTTCGCCTAAAAGAAAAAAAGAAAAAAAGCAGAATAGCTCGCTAAGTCGAACACCCCAAAGGGCGACTTAGGCAAAAAGGAGCGTCTCGGTGGATCGAAAACCCGAAAGGGCGATCCAGGCAAAAGTTAGAGACATTGAAAAAAAAAGATTTTGCATCCCGCTAAATTGATCACCTCACACTGGGGCAGTCTAGGCAAAAATTAGGGATTTGGCAAGTAACTGCATCTTGACAAGACTGTGCTCTATATCTGTCATCCGTCAGGGATTCTCGATTCGTCGTCGACTGAAGCTCCGAATGCATCGAAAATTCGGAATGGTAGAGGAAAGGTCATTATGTTCAATGTAGTCCTCTCCAATATATATCACCGATTTCAAACTTGTACAGATCTATGGAGTCTCGCCCTTTGCAGACTACCATCCCATCACATTAATTTGAGCTTTTATCCAATTATTTGCACTCCTTTTGTTTCAACTCAACAAATGTTTTGCATGTTTTTAATTGATAAAGTATCATTGTTTTCAAAGTAAACAAATTTTTCAAAAAAATTGTTCTTAAACAAAGTGAACATTCACGATGATGGAAGGATACTTAGGAGATCCGCAGTGCTCTCCCGAGGGTGGTATGATTACCAACAGGTAAGACATTTGTTCGTATCTCGAGCATAACTTTATCTTTCTCCTGTCGAACCTCTTTTGGTTTCTCCTCAGCAAGGTTACTCAGTGTAGTGTTGGTTGAAGTTGTTTATCTTCACGTTCCCGGCAGTACAACTTTCTTCCTCCAAGTCCCTGTTAGCCCTATTGTGGGGCATCTCCAGTATAGGTTTGTTTGAGCCCTACCGTGGGGCATTCCCAGCAAGGTTGCTGTGGAAATACTTTTGTGGGGCAGTTCCCCAAGCAGAGTGTACTGAAGACGTTAGCGTTCGTCTCTCCAGCAGAGCGGTCTTCTCCTCTCCCCGCAGGATGGTGTTGTTCCCTGATATCCCGGTTTCCAGTAGATCGCGTTTGCTCTCCGATGTTTTGGCCTTCCCTATGGAAAAGGAGTGGTACCGGGTGGTTGATTCCTGGACCTGTGTGTTTACATGTCCATTCATCATACATTCATCATACATTCATCATGCATAATGCATACATGCATAATCATAGCATTCAGATACTCATGTTGCAGCTGTTGCCGTGTATCTGTTGATGTTTGCCTCCTGCTATTTGGTAATACAGATCTCCCTAGTAGATTTTCCCCTAGCAGATATGGGTGTGTCTGATCTCTCCATGTAGAGCCAACCCCTTAAGCAGAAAGTGTCTATCCTTTCCTGCCATTACCCCACTGAGATACATCCTCGTGGATGACGGTTGTTTCCGTTCCCTCCCAACACACATTGGGATGGGTGTTACCTATTGAGTTCTTTCCTCATTAGGATGAGTCTTGATTCAGTCTGCCTTTTTGGATCGATCCTAAATTGGCTCCCCGTTGACTGTCTCTTGTGCTTCCCTGGGGCATAAATGAATAGTCGATCACTAACCGGCACTCATTCATCTTATCCTCAGCGGAATTTGTTGGCTTCTACCTACGAACCGGTACCTGTAAGTCCTTTCTTTACGGTCTTCTACCCGTTACCCGGTAGTTGTAAATCCTTTTTTCTCACTCTGTCTCTCAGCAGATTGTGTTGGCCTCTGCCTACAAACCGGTAGTTGTAAGTCCTATCTTTGTGGTTTTCTACCTACAAGCTGGTAGTTGTAAAATCCCACGTTCTCCCCTTGGTGGAGTTAACCCTTTGTGCTCATCCTATCGATGACTGGTTACTTTTCCGTGGTTTTCTGCCTACTAACCGGTAGATGTAATCCCCTCTTTGCAGTTATCAGTATCCGGTTTGCGGTATTGATATTCTTTCCCCTTTGGATACTTGCTTTGATCAAGCAGTATTGTCCCCATTGGGTCTTCCCCTGCCTTTGGGTATTTGCTCCGAGTTAGCAACTTTATCCCTTTTTGATTGGTCATCTTTTGCATACCTAGTCCTGGTACCCTGATGCCTTTCTTGTCGGTCGTTTATCCATTTAACAACCTCCAACCCGGTTATGGATAATCTTCCATGCGAGTGTATTATCTATGTTTTGACGGCTATAGATAATATATCTCATGCACTCTTTGGTCGATCTTGCGATTGTTATCTCCAGTCGAGTAAGATTCGTATTCCTTGTGGAATCGAATGTCCATCCTTTAACAAGACTGCTTTTCTAAGCCCTCTTCAGGATGTTGAGTGTTTTGGAACACAAACCAATTCACGCTTTGGCACTCAGGCCAATTTTTCCGGTATTCAGACCGAAGAAGTTTCCGACGATCAGGTCGATGTACTTATGTTTTTCCGGTATTCAGACCGAAGAAGTTTCCGACGATCAGGTCGATGTACTTATGTTTTTCCGGTATTCAGACCGAAGAAGTTTCCGACGATCAGGTCGATGTACTTATGTTTTTTCCGGTATTCAGACCGAAGAAGTTTCCGACGATCAGGTCGATGTACTTATGTTTTTTCCGGTATTTAGACCGAAGAAGTTTCCGACGATCAGGTCGATGTACTTATGTTTTTTCCGGTATTCAGACCGAAGAAGTTTCCGACGATCAGGTCGATGTACTTATGTTTTTTCCGGTATTCAGACCGAAGAAGTTTCCGACGATCAGGTCGATGTACTTATGATTTTTCCGGTATTCAGACCGAAGAAGTTTCCGACGATCAGGTCGATGTACTTATGTTTTTTCCGGTATTCAGACCGAAGAAGTTTCCGACGATCAGGTCGATGTACTTATGGCACTCAGGCCAATTTTCCGGTATTCAGACCGAAGAAGTTTCCGACGATCAGGTCGATGTACTTATGGCACTCAGGCCAATTTTCCGGTATTCAGACCGAAGTGGCGTTCAGGCCAATTTTCGATTTTCAGATCGAAGAAGTATTCCTCCTCTCCGTTGGTGTCGATAAACGTCGAGTTTTTCCCGGTCATCCGTTGATGATTTGGTTGTGTTCACTCTCCCCAGTAGAGTTTCCTCCTCTCCGTTGGTGTCGATAAACGTCGAGTTTTTCCTAGCCATCCGATGATGTCTAGTTGTACCCCTCTCCATGCAGAGTTACCTCTCCGTTGGTTTCGATAAACGTCGAGTTTTTCCCGATCATCCGTTGATGATTTGGTTGTGTCCTTCTTCCCTAGTGAAGTATTCCTCCTCCTCTCCGTTGGTGTCAATAAACGTCGAGTTTTTCCCGGTCATCCGTTGATGATTTGGTTGTGTTCACTCTCCCCAGTAGAGTTTCCTCCTCTCCGTTGGTGTCGATAAACGTCGAGTTTTTCCTAGTCATCCGATGATGTCTAGTTGTACCCCTCTCCATGCAGAGTTACCTCTCCGTTGGTTTCGATAAACGTCGAGTTTTTCCCGATCATCCGTTGATGATTTGGTTGTGTCCTTCTTCCCTAGTGAAGTATTCCTCCTCTCCGTTGGTGTCGATAAACGTCGAGTTTTTCCTATGCGTCCGTTGGCGCATAGTTGATATCTTTCCCCGCAGGGTCGTCCCCAGTTAATCCTCCTCTCCGTTGGTGTCGATAAACGTCGAGTTTTTCCCAATCATCCGTTGATGATTTGGTTGTGTTCTGTCTCCCCAGCAGTAGTCCTCCTCTCCGTTGGTGTCGATAAACGTCGAGTTTTTCCTGGTCGTCCCCAGTTGGTTACCTCTCCGTTGGTCTTGGTAAACGTTGAGTTTTTCCCATTTCGTCCGTTGACGTATGGTTGTATCTCTTCCAGTCATTCATTAACGTCTGGTTACCTCTCCGTTGGTCTTGGTAAACGTTGAGTTTTTCCTAGTTGTCCGTCGGCATCTAGTTGTGATTTTTATTCCCATTCATCATCGTTGTGATGTCTGGATGTGGCCGTACCCTTTGAAAACAAAAACCAAAAAATAATAATGTACCCAGTAATAAATATCAAATCCCAGTGGACGTTTCCATTATTGGATCCCTGTATTGTGCAAATTCTACGGTTCTTAGTATTCAATCCCTGTTTACCCTGAAAGTCTGACAGCCGTTGCTATCATCCGTTCGGGTTCCCAGCTGATTGAATAGGGGCAGCTGTAGCACCTCAAATTTGCACCTATCATTGTACATACATTCTCATATTAGGTCATAACATAACATGGTCCACTGCATAGCATTGCATTGTCCCTTTTTGCCTCAAGTGCAAGCCAGTCAGAAGAATTAGGTCAAACTGATCAGGAGATCAGTCAATCAATCAAGCAAGTACAATCTCCATTGAGCCAAGGCCCTAGGGTTGGTCCAACATGTTCACATGACCTAGGGATCCTTTGGAAGTGTTTTGGTCAAGGATTGGATGCTCAGAAGTCATCAGTCAATGCGCAGTCTACCAGAAACCCTAAAAGTCAACTGTTGGTCAACTGTGCCTGATTTTATGGTTTTGATGGTGGGAATTGGTTTGAGAGGGTTCCTTCATGTCCTATAGGCCTCATATAACATGTCAAACATCATCATGGAAGAATTTGAAGCCAGACAAGAAATTTCCAAAAATAGAAACTTGACCTGTAATTGGAATTTGCCAAAAATGGAAACTTCTTGATCCTAAACTTACATCATGATACAAGCTTCAAATGAATTTTTGCCCAACATGAAAGTTGAAGAGCTTGTTCTCCCATTTCCATAAAGTCCAAGAACACTCAATTCCCATGTATGGTTGGCAAGTTATGATCAATTCATTCTCCAAAAAGTTTGAACTTCAAAAGGCCATATCTCTCAAACCATTTGGCCAAATTGGGTGGGGTTTTTTGCAACAAGTCAAATTTGATCCCCTCTTTCCAAAAATGTCATCATCATTCATCAAAACATCACCAATCAAAATGGCATTTTTGAACTTGCTTGAATTAATTTCAAGTGTAGTGAAAAAATGAGTTTCAAAATTAAGCATTTCTAACATTTTTGGCCATTGGGAATAGTTCAGATATGATATTTGGAACATGTTACAAGCCCAATTTCGTGCACTTTCATACACCTCCATGCAAATGGTGGGATTTTTAGCAAAATTGGTAAACATGTCATTTAATCAAATTAGGATTACCACACAACTTAACCAGCTAATGCAACCTTAAACAGGGTATTTATACCTCATATTCTTTCTGAAACCAACCCTAGCAGCCACTTTACAAACAGAAATTCTCACTCTCTCAAGTTTTCATTTTTTTTTTCATCTTTGAACTTTTCTTGAAAAAATTGCAAAGCACACGACCTGGCCTTGGCTGCTACATCATCTACCATCATCTTTGAGTCCATTTCAAGCTTGATTCTCCAGCTGTAACCTCATCTTCAAGTTCTGTTTCTCCAAGCATTCATCCATGGCAGTTCAAAGTATGGATCATTTCAAGCCTTGCTGAGCTAGGATCTTCAACCATACATCTTTTGGAACCTTGTGGTGTACCTGTTTCGAGCAAGCCAAGCTAAATCATCACTGCTTCACCATTTTCTTCAAAATCAAGTGAGTTTTCGATTTTCTCCATTTGCCAAACTATAGCATGCTTATGATAGGTCTCCTTGCCATGATTATAATGAACTTTGAATTGTTGAAAATGGTTGGCTATTCTGAAAGTTATGCTGATTTAAAGATTGATGTTGAAATATGTTTTTGCATGATTCATGTTGATTAGCTCGATTCATTGGAAATTGTGGTTGGATTTGTGTTGTTCATGTTTAGATGTGTCGATTGGTATGTTTAATTTCATTTTCTGGGCAAGTTGAAATTGCATGAGTTGGATGAGGAAGAAGAATGTCGTACTGTACACAAGAACCCTAGCCATTTCCAGATTTTCGCGTTTCAGTATTCTTGAAATGTTGCTTTACATGGATGTCCTGTTTCATTAACATGTAGCCAGTACCAGTGTGACACGTCTCTACACCATGCGCACCGTTTCATTAAGTTTTCACTATATTTACTGAACTGCCACTCCGTGTCCAATTAAACTATTAAATCATGTTTATTTCATTTTTTCTTCAATAATTATTTCACTTTGATGCTCATCTTCCAAAAATCATAGCATCTTCATCTTTGATCCAAATTTCATGAAACTTTTTGCATTCTGTTCCTCTCAATCTCTACTTATTTATCATGATTTTTCTTGATTTTTTTGATGAGTGGATTTTTAATGATGCTAGGGTTTGTGACATGTGACCATTTTTTGTACACTTTGCCAAAACATTTGTGAAATGGTGATGCTTTATCCAATGGCTTCCAAATTTTTTGTGCATAAACTAGACACATTCATGGTGATTTTGGTGTAGAGTTTGTGAATTTATCATCTCTGGTCATTGAGTTATTATTTTTTGAAGTAGGGTGTGACAATTTGTGTCATACCATTGATGTGCAACTTGATGATTTTCAATACCATGCCTCTTGACCTCAAATTGGATTGAATTTTTGCATGAATGTACTTGAGTATGTCTAGTTTACATGTGATTTTTCTTGGAATTATTTGTGGCATTTCCTGATTGTTTGAGATTTTTCTTCCCTGTTTGGTCTTATGTTGACTTTTTGTGACACATGCTCCCATTTCATTTGTGAAATTCTCATGCTTTATTGGATGGACATGAAATTTGATATGTGATTAGTAGACATCTTAAGCTTTGCCATGGTTTTGATCCCATTCATTTCTCGTATGCTATCACTGATTTATGATTTTTTTCAAGTTGATGCATGTTTGGTTGACTTCTTTGAGCATGCTTAGACTTGCCTTGCCTTTCTGATTTTCATTTCCCTACTTCCCATGATCCAATTGAGCTGAAATTTGACATGCTTACCATGCTATGGATTATGTTTGACCATGATTTATTTGATGATTTTTGGAATTGTTTATGATTAGTTTTGACTTAAGTCTTGCTGTTGACTTCTATGAGCTTCCATATGCCATGTCTTGACTTAATTTGTTCATGAAATGATGATGATGATTGATATGAATGTGAACCCAATTGAGTTTGTTTCTTGATTGTTTGAATATGATTTTGATTGGATTTCATTTGCTGTTTTGACTTTCTTATCCCCTTTTGACCCTAGGCTTGTCCTAGTGGTCCTGTTACTCATGTTTGAGCTCATTTTTTCAGGTTAAGCAACAATTACCCAATGAGACCAATACAACTTGATTGAGTGTGCTTGTTTATCATTACTAATCTATTTGTTTTGTAGGTTGCTTGGCTCACATGCCTTGAACCTTGTGCATTGCACATTTATCTGCTTGTGTTGACTGTTAACCTTTGTTTCATTCTGATTTAACTTTGACTTGTATACTAACTGTGCTTGGCTGATTTCAGGTACTTTAGTTGCTTTTAGTTCCTTGTGAACTTTGCTTTGCTTTGCTTAAGAGCAATTTGCATTGAGGTATAACTTCTTTACTTCATGTAGTCTGGAAGACCTGGCCTGTTACTTGGCCAGGCAACTGTCTGAAGTCCTCCTTAAGAGGCAATGTTTGTGATTGTTTAAAATTGTCCCTGTACATATTCAAAGACCTCCTAAGTGAAGAGGCAATTGGCAGAACCCAAGGGATATGCAATCTATCCCCTGCTATTCTGTGTGTCATCTGCTTTGCTCACACCACTGTGTTGATGCATTGCAGATGCAAACCCAAGATCTTGTACAATTGTACAGTTGAGTCAGTTTCAAATGTGTAGAAGGGTTCCCACTTTCTGAACCCACACATTCTTGTCTTAAGCTCTCCCAGGCCAGGGATAAGAGCTGTGAAGTCTTATCTTCACTCACCTTTCATCTGCTTCACCTTAGCCCCTCAATGGCAAGGTTAAGAGCTAACATTACCCAGTTCCAGTGGTTTGTTTGTTGAGGTTGATATGACCCCTCGACTAAAACCTAGCCTTGATGTTTGAGCCCCTTGTTGGTGTGTTTATTTCATGCTGTATGTGCTTGTGTGGTGTGATTGTATCCCCTAGGTTTGTTAGACTCCGTGTAGTCTCGTTTGCATGTCAATTAAGGTAGCACGGTTCCTTCGTATAGGACTTCCTTTCTTGCTTGAGCTTTCCTAAAACACAAACAAACATTATCCCCTCTTAAGGATACGTTAGCTCCTTCTACTACAGGTGAGTAAGTCTCCAAAGGTCGAGCATCAGGTAGATTGCGCAGTGACGTTGTCCACTTAAAAAACACAAACCAACGGGAATAGTTTAGCCGAACTACGGCAACTCTGATTCTCATGTCCAGATGAGATACGTAGGCACGAGATGCGATGTCTTGTCGAGTTTGACTAACAACTAACACTAATTCTCTTCTCTCGCCCTCGTTGCGATTGAGACCTCCCCTTTCTCTTGCCCTAGTTGCAATCGAGACCCTTCTTCTTCCTGTGCAAGTTAGCTAGAAACCTTAACTTAGGGACGACTTTGCATGACAACATCTAGGCTCGAGTCGTAGTCTCCCTAGTGTTGTGTCTCCCTCTGTTATCTGGTTAGGCTAGTCCTTTTTCCCTCCGTAGGGGAACTACGTCGCCCTGATCCTCATACCAGATGAGGTACGTAGGCAGGAGATGAGCTGATCTCTCCGGGCGCCCTTTTTCTTTTTCCCCCTTTTGTCTTCAACCCTTCTGTGTGTGTTGTTGTGTGCTTGGAAGCTGATGTAAGTCCATCGAGTGGCATTCGGGTTCCAGTGTGGGTTTGTTGGTTCGGATGCTGATGTAAGTCCAGTGATTGGCATTCAGGCTCCACGTTCGCCTTTGCATGTGTTTGTTTGTGTGCGTGTCAGCCGAGCTACGAATGCTCTGATTCTCCTTCGTCCAAAGGAGATACGTATGCATAGGATGCGATATCCTAGCGAGCATGTGTCGTTTCCCCAGTCCGAACTACTCCGACTCTGATGTCTATGCTTGATAGACTAAGTAGGCCCAGGATGAGATATCCTACCGAGTCAGTTTCAGTCTGTTTTCTGTGTCTTCTTTCAGCCAGTATGTGTGAGTGTGAGCAGTGTTTTAGCAACCATTTTTCCTTCCTATTGTGCGTGGATCCCGTCGAGTACGACGGATGCGTAGGGGTGCTAATACCTTCCCTTCGCATAACCGACTCCCGATCCCATTGTCTCTGGTCGCGAGACCATGTTCTTTCCAGGTTTACTCTGAGCGTTTCCTTTCCCTCTTTTGGGATAAATAACGCACGGTGGCGGCTCTGTTGTTTTTGTTTTCCCGTCGGTTTTTCGCGTAATGCGACAAGCCTGCATCTTTCATAATTCTTAGAGAGAGAATCTGAACTTCCACTGGTAAAATGGCTTCCATTCCGTAGACTAAAGAGAAAGGAGTTGCCCCTGTCGAAGTGCATACTGAAGTGCGATAACCATGAAGAGCAAAGGGTAACATCTCATGCCAGTCTTTGTATGTTACTGTCATCTTTTGTATGATCTTCTTAATATTCTTATTAGCATCTACTACGGCGCCATTCATATTTGGCCGGTACGGAGAAGAGTTATGGTGTTTTATTTTGAACTGCGTGCAGAGTTCAGTAATCATCTTATTGTTCAAATTAGTACCATTATCAGTGATAACTCTTTCAGGAGAGAGCAGGTTTCTCAAATATATATTTGATAGGATCCATCTTAGAAATCAATAAAGTGGTATGATTCAACATATACTGTCTTAGTCGGCGAGCAGCCCAAGCAAAAGCACAGCAAGTTTTCTCGAGCAGTGAGTATCTTGTTTCACAGTCGGTAAACTTTTTGCTAAGGTGGTATATTGCATGCTCTTTTCGACCAGACTCGTCATGTTGCCCCAGCACACACCCCATTGAATTTTCTAACACGGTCAAATACATGATTAGAGGTCTTCCTTCAACTGGTGGCATCAGAATTGGAGGTTCTTGGAGACACTTCTTGATTTTGTCAAAAGCTTCTTGACATTCATCATTCCATATTATCTCTTGATTTTTTCTCAGTAATTTGAAGATGGGTTTGCAAGTAGTAGTCAAATGGAAGATAAATCGGGCAATGTAATTCAAGCGTCCCAAGAAACCTCTGACTTCTTTCTTGTCTACTTCAGTACCCAGATTTACAATTTCGATTGATTCCTCATGCGGCTGTATGGTCTTTTCTTCTTGCAGTAACAGTCTGGCAAGCTCTCCAGGTACTTCGCAATCTTCCTCACTTCCATCCTCGACTTGGTAGATCGGATTTTCAAAGCCATAATTAACAGTAGCAGAATTATTATCAATAGGATCCAGAGTGGATAAGGATCTGCAATCGATTATGTGAGTGTGTGTAAGAAATCATAGCTTATTTGAAAGATGACAGGAAAGATAAAGAGCGCAATATTTGAATGCAAAAGGGTCCATTGATTTATTGAATGTGAATATGCTTATGAAAATGACAAAACCCTTGAAAAATTAGCTATTGTGCCCCGGGTATAGACACAATGCCTTAAAAAATTACAAAATTTGAAACACTAAAATAGCAATAACAATTACTCCTGACTAAAGGAAATCGGGATAGTGTCTTCCGCCTTCCAATTATTGAGTCCGTCACCAATTGTTGGGAAAATCCAGCTATCCAAGTCGCAATCGCCATCAGCATCTTCTACAACATTAACAGTCTTGTCATGATTAGACAGAGGAGCAGTGATGACATTAGGAGTCTCCGGAGGATCAAAATCAATCTCTCAAGCGTCGATCATATCCTGAATCTTATTCTTCAACAACCAACAATTGTTCGTATCATGCCCGGGGCTACCGGAGTGATATGCACACCTGGCATTGGGATTATAACGAGGAGAAGTAGTGTTGGGATTTGCAGGAGGATCCCTGAGGGTAATTAACTTTGCTTTTAGCATACCCTGCAGTGCTTGTGCTAAAGTCATATTGATCTTGGTAAACTGCCTTCTTGGCCTGTCTTGTCTGTGTTGGAAGTTTTGAGATGGCGGTGCTGTAATCGTAATTGCTCCGACAGCATGGTCACGATTTTTCTTGTTATGACCCCTTTGACTGTACACAACATTTGATTCGCTCCTCCCTTGATAGGGCTTTTTGGTGCTTGCAGAGGTAGCCACCTGTATCTTTCCACTTTGAATGCCACTTTCAACACGTTCACCTATTAATATAAGTTCAGTGAAACCAGATGAGGAACTTCCCAATAGATGGCTGTAGAATGGGCCAGTCAGTGTACCCATGAACATGTCCACTAATTCTCGATCAGTCATAGGGGGTTTGACTCTGCCAGCCAAATCTTTCCATTTTTGAGCATATTCTTTGAAGTTTTCTTTAGATCCCATAGTCATATTCTGCAACTGTAGCCGAGTAGGCGCCAATTCAGAATTATACTGGTAGTGCTTGTAGAAAGCTGTTGCTAAATCAGTCCAGGTGCGAATGTTAGAGCTTTCGAGCTGATAATACCACTCTAACTGTGTGCCAGACAGACTCTCTTGAAAGAAATGGATCCATAGCTTCCTATCAGTGGTATACGGCTGAATCTTTCTCACATAAGCTCTCAGATGCATCTGAGGACAAGACGCACCATCATACTTAGTGAAAGCGGGGACCTTGAATTTGCGGGGAATGACCACATCAGAGACCAGACCTAAGCCTTCGAAATCCAGACCGGGCGCCTTCTGACCCTCCATAGCTAGCATGCGTTCTTCCAGCAACTTATACTTATCATCTTTTGGAGTGTACTGTTTATTTTCATAATCTTCATCGTCGTCCTCAGGGTTGAAGGGATCAACATTCTCCTCTTCCGAATCATTTTCTGTCTCCTCTTCTTTGTCCTCCGGAATTCCAATCTTGGCTCCTGAAGCCTGTCCTTTAAACCTTCTTCCCGGGTTAATGTAACTCACAACTTTCTTGTCTTTCTTCTTCTCGAGCAAGAGAGCCTTCAGCTCATCCTGCCCCTTAGATAAGTTCAAGATCATCTCCTGGAATTGAGCATTCTGAGCCTGGAGATCTTTGACAGTTTGTTCGAGAGCCATCTTTCTGTTTAGAAGGAAGACCGTGAGAACATTGATCCTTTAGAATACCTGTTATGCAATGTTATGTTATGCTATGCAATGTATGAAATGTTTTCAAGGACTTTTGGAATTTAACTTTGCGTAAACCACCAAAAAAGGGGAACTTTTATTAATAATTTCTTTAATCAATGTTCATTATAAAAAATAATAAAAATACAATGAAAGCTTAAGTCTCCCAGGGACGGCTTCTTTTTGGGCGGAGATATGCATTGAGTCTCCGTTCCTCATTAAGCTGGCTGGTGAGCTCCAATACTTTCTTCCTTTCTGCACCGAACTGAGTTTCAAAAGTATCCCTTTCCTCTCTCAACTGGATCCAGGATTTCTTCAATTCTTCAACGTTGGTAGGCATATCTGGATAAGGAATGATCTGAGGGGCACCTCCTTCAACTTTTGGTTCGACAATCAGAGGTCCGATTGCAAGATATGGCATGGTAAGCTCACGAGCTCTGGCGCGTACCCATCTGAGATAAGGTTCCATAGGAATAGAGTTTTTCTGTCCTAAAGTACTTCTTTTCACCATGCCCCAAGCTCGTATAAACCTTTGACGGAGACCTTGAGAGTCGTTGTCATAGTCAAACACAGTGCCTTGAATAATTATTTCATGTGGACCATCTCTTCGAGCATAACCAAACTGACGTAGGGCTAAAGCCGGGTTATAAGTAATACCTCCTCTTATCCCCAGGAGTGGTACGTTAGGGAACTCTCCATAATGGTCAATGATGATAACGTTTTCTTTGGGTTAGGGACACCAATGGATGTCTGAATGGGAGAGCGACATTATCTTTTGAGACCATTTCAAATTTTGCTCATTCTTCAAGACTGATTGAGGAAGGTGCGAAATAAACCACCTAGATAATAAAGGTACGCAGCACATGAGAGTCCCTTGCCTTTTCATAGTACGAGTGTGAAGGGAATGCAAAATATCTCCAAGCTAGGTGGGCACAGGGTTATGAGTGAGAAATATCCTAACAGCATTCACGTCTATGAATTGATCCGGGTTAGGAAATAACACCAAACCATAGATTAGTAGTGCTAGAACATCTTCGAAAGCATGGACATTCATAACTTTTAGGAATTCTCGGGCCTTATTTATCAGAAACTTGGCAAGTAAACCCTTAACTTCACTTCTTGTTACCCAATTAGTTTCAATGTCAGACTTTGTCATGTGTAAAGCCGCAACAACCTCTTCAGACCTCAGAATTTCTTTCTAGACCATTGAAAGGTGTTTGATCAAGGATAGGTATAGCAAGTAACCTGGAAAATTCTTCTAATGTGGGTACCAACTGATAATCTGGGACGGTGAAGCAATGATGTTTAGGATCGAAGAACTGGAATAGAACTCTCATCATATCTTCCTTGAAACCGGTGGTAACTAAATTGAGGAGAGAACCATGTTTCTTGATGAACTGAGCATGATTGGGAAGCTCTGACACTAAATTCTTGAGTTGAGGAGAGATCGCTACAAGATTGATCCGGATGGTCTTCCTGGAAGCCATAGCCTTACAAAACAGAGCAAAGTTAAATCCCTAAGTCCTCGAAATGGTTAGTACAATGCCATGATGTCATGATGTTATGATGTTATGATGTCAAGTAAGTAACACGCACAAACAAGTCACACCACAATCATTCTTAGGTTTTAAGGCTTGCATGAGTTCCATAGGTAAGTACCCTCCCCACTGAAGTTTGGTTGGTTCAACCTGTCCTAGAATAGTAACCGGGTTCTAGAAGGATCTCAAATCATTGACCTTTCCTTAAGTCCACTTCAGTGCAACACCAAGCGGTTGACCAAAATTTCCCTAAAGTCCAATCTCAAAGAGTGTAGTATCGAGTATCAACCAACCCCAGTTGGAACCGAAGTCAGTTATCTCACTACTTTCTAATGGCTAGGATGAGTCAATTAGGGTTCTAAAGGTCTGGTTAATGCTTTGATGACACCACGCAGACGCCAAATTTTTCCTCAAGTAAACATGAGGAACATCAGGACATCCAAAGTGTCACATTAACCGTAGCCATCATTTTAACCATTCCAGTATACGTCGGACAATCGCAATGATTTCTTGCTACTTACCTAAGGTACACTAGATCCGGGTGTAGGATCTTTCACTCAAGCATAGAATACCCAAGCAATCCCTTAAAAGTAAATCAGACGAAGGAACAACTCGAAAACATAAATGACCTTATTTTTAAGGTAACCTCTCTTTTTAAGACTCCCCAGCAGAGTCGCCAGTTCTGTTATACGGTGAACTGACTTTTGTGTTTTGCTTTGAAAAGCAATGTCGCGGATAGCAAGAGTCGCCACCGACTTTTCTTTTATCCAATAAGGAAAGGCGGAAAAGAACAGGAAAGACCTTGATTAGATTTATGGGTTCGGGAGGTACATTATACAAAGGGAAGGTGTTAGCACCCTTTGTATCCATGGTTATCCATGGGCTCTTAATTGCTTAACTCACTTATGTTTTCCTTGTTCGAGAAAGTGTTTGAGAAACGTGGTGTGTTTAGAAAATATTTTGAAAGGAGAGTTTAACTTTATAATGATTCTTGTATGAATGTATACAAAGTGTTTATCTCGTTTGATTTTTGAAAGACGTTTAGAAAAAATATAACTCGGCAATGATTCTGGTGCGAATGTATACCAAATGGTGATTTTCTAAAGGATGTTTTGAAAAGTGTGAGGTGTGAAAAGTATTTTAAGTTGTGAGTAGGCATTTAAGAGTTATACCTAACCAAGGTCTTTATGGGTATTTCCTATCCTTAGGAGGGTAAAACTATCCTTACTATTGAGAAGTAAGTAGTCTTATCCTTTGGATGTAAAGGGACATCGTAGGGTCGTCGATTGGTCATTGAAGGCAACATTTGTAAGGATACCTTAGCATTCGAAGGGACGATCATCATTTAACCGTAGGCTACCACGAAGGGTCATCGAGGGACAAAGTCATGTATTCGAAGGCAACATTCGAGGGACTATGATGATTTAACCGAAGGGTCTTTGCTAAGGGTATCCTTACATTCGCGGGACAGGGCCGTAATATCGTAAGGCAACAAAGAGAGGGCCCAGATCATATGTTCGAAGGCGATGTAATCAGTCAAGTAATTAAAATGAATCTTCACAAGGGTATCCCACAAATAAAGTGGAATACCTAGCAAACTGTCTCTTCAGGAGTATGTGAACCCTCACAAAAATTCAACAAACGGGTTAGAATACCAAGCTAGGGTGCAACCAAGAGTTGCACCACACAAAAGAATCACAACAATAATAGTGTCAGGCAAACAGCGTATAGATGCAATAGAAAACATGTCAATCAAGTACAGAACAAATTAGAATGCAAACGAAGAAACAAATACTGTCATGTTCGCTATTGCCTAGCCTAGCGAAGGCTTAGCGAACCCTCGCTACATGTTCGCTCAGCGAAGTGCTAGCGAACGGCTGCGGGTTCTGGGTTCTCCTTTGATAACAGTGCGATTTCAGGAACCCCAAACCCTATGGCATCCATTACAGAAATTACATGGTTAAACATTCAAGATATCGTGTTACACATTCATGCATACTTAAACCCATATGCAAAACCTAATGATACATTTAGAAATTCAATCATAATGCCTCATGTATTTAAAGATGTCAAATTAGGAGCATAAAATAGTGGGGGTGTGGCAAACCTGTTTGCAATTGCAATTGCACCGTTGGACTTGCAGATCACTCTTATGGTTTGTACTAGATTGAGTTGGGCGTAGGTAACCTTTGTGCAGATGAGTTTCCTTCGGGGTATCCGGGGGTTACTCTGAATTCTCTTCGTTAGCCTCCAGGGTTTTTCCGGTTGCCTCTGTTAGGGTTTGCTTGTTCCCTCTATGTCCTCCGTCTATCCCCTTCTCTGTGTGAAGTTCTGGTATTTATAATAATTGTCTTGGTGGGCTCAGAATTAAGCCCAAAATTTTCTGGTATTTGGTGAGCTCGCTAGGCGAGTGAGGTAGCGAAAGGTTCGCTAGGCGAGCAGCTAGCGAAGGATTCCAGTAGCTAATTCATCAAAACTCGCTGGAGCGAGGAATGACGTGTGGGCTTCGCCTAGCGAAGGGTTTGCTCGCCTAGCGAGCATGCCAGTTTAGGTCATCTTCTGGATTTGGTAACCTGTGCGTTGGACCCTTGTTCCTTTAACATTAATGTCTTGAAAATGGATTAGAATGTCTTGAAAAATGTCCTGAAAACTTAACGGGCAAATTTTGGGGTATGACAGGTGCAAATACCTTCCCCTTACATAACTGACTTCCTTACCCAACATATCTCTTCCCCCCGGGTTTTATCAATGTTTTCCCTTTCCTTCGGGAATAAATAAAGTTTGATGGTGACTATGTTGTATGTTTGAGCGTGCGATAGGTTCATGTATATTTTCGCTAGCTTCAATTAGATTTTGAAATAATTCTCTAGATTGCTTCAATTTGTGCACATTGACCATTTCTCCTAGAGTTTAGGAACTCGTGATTTGTATACTCCTTTAGCTTAGGGTTTGTATAGATGCAACCGTTTTAATTGACCCATCATTCATTAGGTTGTGTAACTACTTCAATTGTCCTAATCCCACTAATTGTGTTGATCAAAGTTTAGTTTAATCAACCAAATCCTTTGCACTGTGCTCAATTCCTAAAGCCTAATCAAGTGATCAAAAGACCCTTGATCACTTCATAGGGAAAATCCCTTGTGATCAACTTGTACTAGAGCTCAAGAGCTCAATACTTCAAGACCAAGAATTCAAGACTTCAAAGTCAGCACAAGCCCTTCATATTGCAACAAGATTGGACTATAGTTCAAGCATAATAAAGGTATCAAGACTTGTCAATCATGACTCAAGTTGTGTGCCATGAGCGTTAAGCAATAGAGAAGAAGTGAGAGTGGAACATTTCTTAACTCATTCTGAATATTTTTGGGTATGGGACGAATGACCCACTTTCTCTTCATATTCACCTCTACTTATAGACTTTAGCACAATTTAAATCAAATGATTGTCAAGTATCTCTTCACAAGTAACTTTGCATCATCAAGGTCAACAATCAGAATCTCCTTCAACACTTGTCGATCATGATAAGAGTTGCACACCATGAGCCTTAAGTAACAAAGAATGATGAGAGTAGAGTATTCCATAACTTGTCCAGAGTATCCTTGGGCATAGGACGAATGACCCAATTGCTCAAGGTATTTGCCTTTGTTCATAGACTTTAGTGCAATTTGAATCAAATGATTGTCAAGTCTTCTTCAAAGCAATACTTCATCATAACGAGAAGCAAGGAGAGTCTTCTTCAACAACTTGTAAGTTATTATGAGGATCACATGCCATAAGCCTTAAGTAGTAAAGAAGGAGTGAGAATGGAGCATTCCTGAACTCATTCTGAATATCTTTGGGTATTGGGACGAATGACCCAGTTGCTCATCGTATTCACCTTTACTCATAGACTTTAATATGGTTCATATGCAATGACTGTCAAGTCTTCTGCATCTATCATTAACATCCTACGACAGTATTATACTGCCTTCTCTTTGGAGCCAAATATCCTATCCCTTTGGATTCCATGTATACTTTCTTGGGTAAATAACCAGTGTCTATCCTGTGAATTGAGAGTTGTTTGTCTTGATGCCAAACACGTAATTCCTTTATTTTCTAGTCATATGCTTGTTTACTTTTTGGTTCAGAGTTTATTCCTTCATGGATTCATATACCATTATCTTTAGGCTTCAGATTATCCATTCTCCTACAATGATATATTGTTTCCTTGGACCAAATATCATTTTCCTTTGGACCCCAGACATATCCTTTTAGGTAAATTAACCAATGCCTATCTCGTGAACCAAGAGTTGTTTATCTTGATGCCAAACACTTAATTCCTTTGTTTCCTGGCCAATATGCCTATTTACTCTTTGGTTCTAAGTTCGTTTACCTTTATGGGTTCCTATAATACCATTTTCTTTCGGTGCCAAGTTATACTTTTCATTACTTCTTATCAAATCTCTCTTTCCTTATCAAATATCTTATTGTCCTTGTTCCGCATTAGTTCCACGAACTATGAAGCTCTGACTTTCTCATTGCACTATGAGAATACGTAGGCATAAGGCTTCGAACCCTTAGTGAGCATCCTAATTATTGATCCTTCTTCTGCCTTAGGGCACCATCCATATCTTTCATGATCCATATCATATACCTTCAATCATTAAATCATTCATCTCAGTGATATACTTCCTTTCTTTGGAACCAAATACCATTTTTCTTTGGGATTCCACATATACCTTTTTAGGACAATTAACCACTGTTCACGTTTATGCCAAGAGTTGTTTGTCTTAATGCCAAACATTTCATTCCTTCTTTTTTGGGCCAATATGCATGCTTTCCTATGTGGTGCAAATTTCATCCCCTTTATGTATTCCATTAATAACATTATCTTTTGGTTCCAAATTATACCTTTCTCACTTACCCAATCTTTCAATTCCTTCTACCTTAATTATTTCTCTATATCCTTCCATTCATCTTCCATTATTCACTATTCAATGGCTTCATTCAATATCTTTTACCCTTCATTCACTCCATGTGATATACTCTCTCTTTGACCCAACATTATCTCTTCGAGCTCCATACATACTTTTGGGCCAATAACTAATGCATGCCTCTGAACCAAGATATTTTTGTTTGTCTTGTATAGATAAACTATCCCTTTTTTCACTTTTCTTGTAAGTCCTTATATAGGAAATACCCTTTTTTTTACTTGATGACATCTTTCCTCTTTAGTTCAGACATACCTACCATATGGTTTCAAACAATATTATATTTTGGTTCAAACCATATCTTTATCACTCTTCTTTCATCTCCCACCATTGGTTCCATGAACTACGGAGCTCGAATTCCTTACTGCACTATAATGATACGTAGGCATGAGGGATATATTCCTCACCGAGCACTCTATCAATTATTTTAATTTCCCTTTATCCTTTTGTGAGTAATCTATAGATAACAACACCCATTCGAGCATAGAACAATCAAAATGCTTCCCAATGAGTACAACGGATGTGAGGGGTGCTAATACCTTCCCCTTGCATAACTGACTTCCTTACCCATTTTCTCTTCCCCCATGTTTTATCGATGTTTTCCCTTTCCTTCGGGAATAAATAAACTTTGATGGAGACTCTGTTTTATTTTCGAGTGTGTGAAGCGTTTGGGTATATTTCTGCTAGCTTCAGCTTGCGACTCTGTTGGGGACTCCTTGCTTTTGCAAATAGGAGTCGAGCCTAGTTTTGCTTGCTCGGGTGTTTATCTTTATGCTTTATTCACTTTACCATTCTATTCATATTCTATATACTATGGACATTATCTAATACATATTTCATTATGGGATGGGCTTTGTGATTTGAGAGAATCTTTAAACCTGAGCTTGAGTATATACACATGATAGACTTGTGGATAATCGTGTTGAACTGCATTTCGTGCATTGGGTTGGCACGAGAACCACACCCAGACTAGATTCACTTGGAAGTACTTTTGTTTTGTGAGAATTTGCTACGGCAAGGTATTTTCATTTTGGATTAATGACTCTGGGAACCTTCTAGGGACTACCTTCTTGATGACTAGAACCTACCTGTGGGGGATATGGAATCTTTCTTTTGCAGGAAACCATATACTCTACATTCCTTGAAAATCATGATTGCGTCGAACCTTTGATCCTGTATCAGGCAGTATACACAGATTATCCGGATTATTTTGTGCTATTAACATACATTATTGCATAACATTATTGCATCACTGTATATATGCCGAAATTTTGAACCTAAGTTGTTACACCATCAACGCTTTGAATCTATGGACGTTGCATTATTATTTGCATTCCACCCATAACACATGCATTCACTCATTTGCATCTCATGCATGTAAATCAGGAAAAAAAAAGCTCACATTGTCCTTCCCTTAACTAGAAAGACAATGATTCACCGACACCGATCATGGAAGAATCATGGAACAAGGTAAGCATGAGAGCCATGTGTGCAAGAGAAGTTTGGGTCACAATCAAGACAGAGTTGACATGGTCTTGGGACTATTCCTTGACAGTTTGATAATGGGCTTCCTAAATCAGGTTGCAATTGATGAACGAATTAAGGACAGTCTGAAGAAGGGTAACATACAGAATGTAATTGTAGGCATCCTTCCACTTCCTCCCCAAAAATAGTATCTCCTGCCATATTAGAGACCCGCTAAAGGCAACCAAAATTTAAAGTAGAAACAAATCAGCAAAGAGAACATCGATCAGGAAAGGATATGTCCTTTCCATGATCCAGTTCTTATGTCTTATGCACATATGCCGCCTATACTGATTAATGTTGGGGCAATTGTGCCCAAATAGATCGAGTCTGCTAAGATTCCCTACCATCGTAAGCATGATACCAGTGCCACATTTGGATACCATGTTGGGTACGTAGGGCATTCTACATAAGCTTATCATGTTCTCAAGAACAAAGTCCAAGAGCTCATCGATCATAAGTTGCTATGTTTCACACCTATGACTGTTGAGGCATCTATTAAGAAGGAGTTTGAATACAAGGGTCCTTCAATTCATGTGCAAGTTCCTCTTTTTGTAGTCCAACCTGTTGTGCAATATTAGTATCAAGGATATCACCCTGGAATGCCTTTGGCCTATCCTGGGGAATTGTCTTCAATTGATGTTGCACCTCAGTATGCTTATACTAGGGCACCCTATGTCCCATTTGGGGTTCAGTATGGTCAGACTTCTAATTAGTTAGGCAATCCCGGCTTAGTTCACTCTCCTTAGATGTTCCCACCAATGGCTACTCCTCAGATTCATCCTAGGTTCCAAGTACCTTTGGTGCCCATATTGTACTACTCATCCCACATGGTGTTACAACCCAATATCAATAGCCTCCTCAGGCTCAGGCTCTGCAAAGTCAACAAACTATGCAGATTAACTGAAGTCAGAGGAAGAACAGACGTAATGACAGAAAGCGTCCTCAGCGAGGCCAGATCCCTATGCCATATACTTAATTACTACCTTACCTTGTCCAATAATGAGTCATTGTGCCAAAGAGAAGTATGATCTCAATTCTTCTTGTGCATTACATGTTGGCTATATAGGGCATGCAATTGAGGATTGCAGTCTTTTCAAAACAAAAGTACAATAGCTCATTGACCAGAGAGTTTTGACTTTCACCGGAGAAGGGTCCAATGTGAGGACTGGTAGTGGTGAATGCAGTCATTGATGAAGAATGCTCAAAATTGGGGTCGCATTTACAAGATGAACATCAAGACTAGTCACGTCAGCAATATCATATAGTTCAATCATGTTTCATTTGTATTCTTTCTATTGTTTGTTAAGTGTTTGTGTATTTGTAAAACTTGTTTGGTTTTCAGATGATAATAATAATGAAATAAATGTGCATGTTTTGAATAAATCCGTTTGTGTTCACTCATATTTTATTTATCAGTATCAAACTTTTGTTCAAGCAGAATCAAAAGAGAATGATGTAACAAAATGCACGAGATCACTGTTTGTATGCTTTTGAATAAAACCTTGTTGATGATGTAAGACATTGTTCAAATCCCTAAACACCGGAGGTATAAGGAAGATAATCCATAGTCAACCCCTTTGGGCCTTGAAGTGGGAGTTTTTTTTTCTGTATATAAAACCCTCAATTTTAACCAGGGACATGGTAGTCTTCAGCTAGTCTTGTGTTCAAATTTCGAAAAGTAGAGCATCCCATCAAAGGATCAATCATATCCTATCTCTCACAAGAGGAAGAGAATCATAGATTAACAATGGTCATCCCTTACCAATAAAAGGGGTGAGACAGTCACGACCCTTGCAAAAATCAAGTAAGAAAATGTCACAGGAATTGCTTCAACACAAAAAAAATTGAGAAATGAAAAAAATAAAAAGCAAAGAAAAGCCCGCTAAGTCAAGACCTTGAAAACAAGTGACTTAGGCCAAAGTTAGGGATTCCCGGTGGACTGCAAACCCAAAGGATCAGTCCAGGCAAAATAAGGGAAAGCAAAAGATAAAAGAATAGAGGATCAATAACAAATTCCTCAGCAAGAGCAAATCTTTGTGGCTTCAAACGAAAGCAAAAGGTGAGGGACTGTCGCTCCAAACCCCCATTGGTTCCATAACCATCATTACTACTATCTAAAATCCTTTTGAAAGGTGAACGCTTATGTCAAGCTAGCTGAGTGTAGGTCTGGAGCACATCACGGAGAACGGGTGGGTTAGAATAGGTTTTGAGCCTTATATCCTTTCTTTTTGAAACCGTGAACTAGGCCACATTACAACCCTCAAAATAACTAATTGAAGCAGAGTTTATTTCGAAAGTATACTATGGCAAACTCGCATCAAAGCTGACTCCTAAAGATTTTCTTGTCATTTGTATTGAAATTGATATGGAATTCTAACTAGTGATACATTCGCTATATGTCATAATCTTAGTGAACACACTTGAATTTAAAAATTTTCATGAACATGACATTATAATTATCATTTTCAAAATGAGCATTTTTACTTGTGAACATGCACTTGACATCAAGAAAGCTTACACAGTGGGAAGATTAAACATTTCTTTTGATATCCCGAAGCACATATCTCTTCAGGATTCAATCAATCTGGGGTGAGATTTGATAAATCTCTCTAAAATAGTCAAACATGGGAAAAATTACATCAAGGCTCATATTGGGGCTGGCCACCATAAGAGCACGAGAAGTCAATCACTTCCGGATTTTCTTAATCAAGGGTGTACAGTTCTAAGACACTAGGGAAAGTCAGTTTGAGATCGTCATATGACAAGTTTGCTTCACATCTTGTGACTGGGGTAATGCGTGCATATACCCAACAGACTGGGGCAGAGGCAAGCTACAAATGCACAAACTCTCCCCATGTTCCGAATTAAGTCCAGAGGTATGACAACAACTATTGAGTTTGAAGTAGGTGTCGGAGAATTACATCTTTGTGGCCCTTATCGTAACCCTAAATTCCCACCTCCCTCCATATGAGCATTTGGTTTAACCGTTCCTTAAATCGTCGTCATGCATCAATCACATCGCTTTACTCATGAATATCTTTCATCTAGCATAGCATGGAGTCTTGCAAATAAGAAAAGCCAAAGTCCAATTTTTATTAGCACTTCCAAGGTCCAGTTCTTATTGGAACTTTCAAAGTCCAAATTTTAATGGCCCGTCCAAAACCCAACATTTGCTTGGCAAGTCACCAAACTCAACTATACTTGCATTATGCAATCGTTATTGTATCTCTAAATATGCCTAGCACATCCATTAAGATGGAGCATTACACCATAAAAATTCAAACATGCATACGAAGCATAAGCTATACTTGGTACCCTGTATAAAAGACCTTATCCCTAATGACATACTTTCCAACGCTCGTCCATCTTGGTACTTCCTTTGTCAATACTCTTCTAAATTAACTCTCAACACTCGTCTGTGTTGACACCTTTTTCTAATACTCGTCTGTATTGCTTTCCAATGCTCATTTGTGTTGGTACTTCCTTCGTTAGTACTCATATGTATTGACTCTTAACACTCGCCCGTGTTGACACCATTTTTCCAATACTTGTCTGTATTTATTTCCAACGCTTGTTCGTGTTGGTATTTCCTTTATTAGTACTCGTCTGTATTGACTCTCAACACTCGTCTGTGTTGTTCATACCTTTCTTAATACTCGTCTGTATTGATTTCCAACACTCCTCTGTGATAGTATTTCCTTCGTCAGTACTCGTCTGTATTGACTCTCAACACTCGTCCATGTTGTTCATACTGTAGCGGTATATTCATGACCATTGAGCTATTGGTTAACTCAACATCAATAAAACCAGAGTCGCCACCTCACTTTTATTGTTTCCAAAGGAAAAGGGAAAAGTACGAACAATACCCAAATATAAGAAGTTTTCAAATCAAAACTAATAAAATGCCAGAGATTACAGGTAAGGGGGTTGGTTACACAAAGGGAAGGTATTAACACCCAAAGTGTCCTAGGTACTCCTAGGGAGCCCTTTTTGTGTGCAAGTGTTTTAGTTGAAAAAGATGTTTGCTAAAAAATAGAATGGGGGGATGAGAAAAAAAATTCATTTATTATATTTTTGTGTTTGATAAGACCTTCGGTCTTATGCCTACGTACCAACATAAAAATAAGGGATCAAAACCTCGTAGTTCATGGTAGAAATTTCAAAGAAATTGGTGGAACAAAAGCTTAAATATCTTTTGTTATCAATGGGAGAATACTCAACCAAACATCCACCGGTAACAAATACTTTACAACATTTAAGAGGGATGGCTCCAACTTGGATTCAATCAACAAGTATGCCACTAACCCCTAATAAATGGAAAGACTTATAATCAATATATCATGGAATGGGAGGATTATATCTCAACCAAAGATAACTCAAATCTAAATGCTTTCTTTTGAAAAGTTTAAAAGAAAAAGGCTTAAGATAGCCAAAATGATTAGATGAGGTTGTTAGTTATTTTTGTCTTTTTGAAATTAAAGTCAATATGATTAAATTTATTCACAAGTTTGATTTAAGAAAATGTTTTGAAAATCAATGGCATAAGGCCAAAGTTTCTATTTATTAAAACAAGTCTTAGTTGAAAACACATGCAAATAAGGTTTTAAAATGAGGGGGAGATTTTGAAATTTAAGAAGGAAAGGAGAAGATGAAGGGAGTATCTTAGACAAAATTTAAAAGTTTAGAGTTGAAAAGATCTGACCAATGGGATGCAATCCACAAGACAAGAATGTCAGATAGAAACCCATTTCCTTTGGACTATTGAGCAAGCAACAAGCATAACCATCCAAGCAATCAATATGAAGATCAAAGGCATCAAATAAAGATAGCCAAAATCCAAGCAAGAACTCCAAAAGCAAGCAGTCTTCAGTGTCTTCAAATGTATTAGATGAAATATTCCTTGTGGTAAACTCATAGAAACAATCATCATATATAAATAATAAGATCAAAATAACAACTTAAGTACAGAGAAAAAATAACAAATGAACCAAAGGGAGCCTTCAAGGCTTGTATCAGATGAATGACATTGGCCAAGATAACTTAGTCTCCAATAATGGCATTGGCCAAGTCCTTTCCACAACATAGGGATGTTGCCTATTCTAAGTCCAAAAGCTCAGATCAAGTCCCAGGCAGAGGTCCAACAGTCCACCAATATTTTTTTTAGGGTTTTTGTTGTTATTAGGTATTTTAAGATCCTAAGACCATAAACATAATAAAATTACAAGCACACAATATTTTAAGTACAAAGATATGGCTCAAGTGAGCAAAGTAAAAATTACTGAAACATAAACACCTTGCATGAAATGTAAATGGCAATAAATGATAAAGGTACTAAATTTTAAATTGCGTTAAGTAAATGACATTTAAAGTAAAGAAATAATAAAGAGAGGTTAGTCAAATGTTAGTAAAGAAAACAATGGTTTAAGTCATTCTTTGGAGAACACTCAACCATCCACTCACAAACATGAAGACATGAACCAAGACATCATCCATGAGAAGGGCTCCAACTTGGATAAATCAACAAGTATGCCACTAGCTCTCACAAATGTAAAAAAGGTTAAGTCTTCACCCAATACCATGAGGAATGGGAGACTTACAATCTCACTTACAAAAATGTTATGCCTTTTGGGATAAATTTAGCTCTATGTTAAGCAACCGTAATTGGACTTATGTAGAAGTCACAACTATCTGAGGTCGGGTAATAAAAATATTGGTGTTAATGCATGCTAGAGACATGGTATAATGACCAAGCTCCTAAAGCATACCGCACACAAAAATAAAATGGGATGGACCTATCTCAATCAAGTTCATTTTGATTCATCTGACACGAGGTCATAGATCAATCAACTAGCATTTGAATATTTGAGAATTCATTGATCAATGAGGGATTGGGGAAGAAGTAGATGAAGATGAAAAGAATAAGTAAAAAGGGAAACCCAAATTGATCAAGGAAGGAATTTCATCTGATCAATACTATCCATTTATCTTGATGGATGAAGTTTACACTTCATTAACCCCCTAAATCCAATAGTATCGATCAAATGGAAGTTCAAATCAACCATGATCAAGGCCAAACAGAATATGAAACATCACAAGGCCAAACAGAAGATGAAACATCACAAGGCCAATCAAATAGCTCAACCTAATAGGCCAAGGGATTTATCCTAGGTCAGACAAGGTCAAAGGACCTTAGACAAAAAATTTGGGAATTTTGGAAAGTCAGAAGTATTTAAAATTAACTAAAAACAAGTCAAAAAACATTAAATTCACAAAAAATATCAAATATAATCCAAAAAAAAGATTTTAATTCAAAATATGGAAGAGGAAATTATTTAAAGATTTTTGGTGAAAGTCACATATTTTTTGGATTAAAATTGAAATTATTATGAATTTAATAAGGAAGGGGTATTTAAAATATTAAAATGAAAATCAATTAAATCAGAAAAAGGAGGGCCATCAGATCTCCCTCATTAATTGAGGTGGAAGATCTGATGGCCACACACATGTGGCCTATGATGGACCAAAGTCAATGCGCAACAAACATGGTAATCAGAACCAAGGGCCAAGGTTAGAAGCTATGGACCATATCAGATGGTCTGGATCATTCCAGCGCACCACCGGAGCCCTAGCTCCGGTCATCTTCTACAGTGACCTTCACCGGACTGGTCCAACCAAAAGCTTCACAAAAATGAAAGATCCGCACAAGGTTGGTTTTAAAGGGAAAATCACGAGGAACATGAATTTGACCTCCATTTCTTTCAATTCTCACTATATAGAAAGATATGTGGAATTGAAAAATGAGGTATGCAAACTAAGTTGCTTCAATTTCATCTCAAAGCAACGCAATCTTGTTGCCTACATTGGTAGGACTTCAACCAACCACAAATCAAGTAAAATTATGGAGAATTGAGAGAGAATCGAAGACTTGAAGTTTTTGAAAATTCACCTTTGGGTGGTGAATTGTGAGCTAGATCTCAATGCCAATGATATTTGCCTTGCTTCCTCTTGCTTGCAGGAGATGATTGGGACACAAAATGCTTTGAATCCTTGGAGTTTTAGTTCAAAAACAGAAACATAACTAAAACTCGATTTCAATTGAATCCTTCAAGGTATTCTATCAATGGAGGTTTAGGATTGATGATCAAAGCTTGGGCAAGGGTCCTCCTTCATTCTGAGCCCAATGAGCTCATTATATAGGCAAGGCAAAGTGATATTCACACCATTTGAAATTGAATCCAAAAATAACAACTCATGTGCATGGTTTTA
This sequence comes from Lathyrus oleraceus, assembly GCF_024323335.1. Lineage (NCBI taxonomy): Eukaryota > Viridiplantae > Streptophyta > Magnoliopsida > Fabales > Fabaceae > Lathyrus > Lathyrus oleraceus. The sequence goes on from NC_066584.1 coordinate 210,962,661, forward strand.
TTGGCAAGCATTAAGGCCCAAATGATGATTGTAATAGTTCCAAATTCGTGCACATTTGATGTTGAGATCACTTCATGAAACCATGCAAAGTTGTGTGAAAATTGAGTTCAAAAGATGCCAAATAGGGTCATGAAAAGGAACCATATGCAAGTCCCTAAATTTTGGTCCAAATGCCATGATATTGGATTCTTTGGAAATCTAGCATGAAGGGGAACAACTTTGATGTTGAAAATATTTCCATTTGGAGCTTGGATCAGGATGAATTTGGTGTGGAAGTTAGAGGAATCAAACATAGTTGAAAACTTTCTAAGTTAAAAGCCAAATGACCCTTTTTTCCACCTTGAATAACTTTCGCTATGAGCTTCAAATGACTTTGGTTCCTTCTTCAAAGTTGTAGATATTTACATTATATTCAATATGGTAAACAATTGGACACCATTTGGATCTTGCATGGTGGATTTATGTATTTTAGAAGTTGAGGAAAAATGCATGTTCAATGGTAATGGCCCAAAATGACCTATAATGTTTCCTCTTAGTACATGCCCTTGCAAGTGAAATTTGACCTTTCTCAAAGAAGAAAAGTTGGAGAAGACATCTAAAGATTGATGATTAAACTTGGATGATCTTCATATCACAAAAATTGAGCAAGTTATGGTTCTTGGAAGTTGACCTTCTATCTAGGGTACTGACAAAATGACCTATAATCATTCACCATAAAAAATGAATTTCCAAGCAAACTTAGCTCTTTATGCCAACGTGAAAGTTGTTAGGAATATCATAAAGAGTAAAGTTTCTCTTAGAATGATTTTCATATGACAAAAAATGTAGGAGGTAGGGTCTAGGGAACCCTAGATTTGACTAGTTGACTTTTCTGATCAACCTCGTTAAACCAACTTGTAAACTTGAAGTTCCTTTTCTCTTAGAAGCTCATGGATGATCATATATGCTTAAGATGGAGTAAAATGGAGTATCCGTTGATGATATTTGATCAAATGTTGAAGAAACTTACTGAGGAAGGCACACAAGATACCCAGATGAATTAGGGCTTCCATGACAAACAACCATCAAACTCTTGATGAATTATTGATCAAAGTGACAATTAAAGAACAATGAGATCCATATATGATGCTTAGAACCAATTCAAACCTTTATTCGATTGATCTCTTGCACTGAGGGTCTCAAACCCTAGACGTGAACTTAATGAGGCATAGGTGGATGCACACACTACCTACAAAAAAAACAAGACTACACTAAACATATTTTTGGTATTTTGGTTAGTAAATAAAGTATGATACAATCACAAATGCTTTGTGACCTCTCCCAATGAAAACCCAATGAATGAGGTGTGAGGAGGATACTAAGGTGTGATCCCAAAGCCAATGCCAACGATGAGATGGCATGAGGGATCTTAGGGGTCAAAATTGGGGTCTTACACATACCTTTTTCAATACTTGTCCATATTTATTTCGAACAATCGTTCGTGATTGATATTCCCTCTTTTCAGTACTCGTTTGTATTGATCCCCAATTTTCACTCATGTTGATTTAACCTCTCAATACTCGTCTGTATTAACTTCCGACACTCGTCTATGTAAATCATTTTCCAACATTCAGCCATGCCGACATAGTTTTCCTAACAGGTATTACACCATAAAGGTCTTGTCCTTATGAATATCATACAACCCATATGGCCACATAGCATACATGCATCATAAAAAAATAATAATAAATCATAACATGCATATCATGTTTCTCCTTTGTGATTGATATATTCTCCCATATAGTATTTTAATCAACCCCTAACAGATGAACCTTTAAAAGTCTATCTGCCTTTACATATTCTCGATACATGTACCTATATCATCCTACAACCATTCTCGACTGGAAAGTTTTCAGGCACTTTGGTATTTAATCCTCTTCTACCTCGAATACCCAAAAAGCTATCGCAATTCGCCCATTCAGGTTAAGATGATTAAATAGGCGCAACTATCATACCCCAAAATTTTCCCTCGCCTTTTCAGTTTTTATCTAACCTTTGGCTTGAGATTCATCTATGCCTCATTCATATTCATCATGTATTCATGTTAACACTTTCTCATAACCATCATAGATTCAAAGCTTATAGATAACAAAAACTTGGTTTTGTTCCTCTAGGATCTTGTAATTGCTTCTTGAGCATTTCCTTGATATAAACCTTAATCAATGATGCTTGGTACTTATGTGCTCTTGATTTGACTTTTGGCCATGGAATTGATTGAAACCCTAGCTCATTGGAAAGAGGTTCTTGACCATATTGTCATGAACTTTGTCATGCATCATCAACCATTAAACTTGCTTTATGCATAAGATTCATTCATCTGACCTACAGGTCTACTTGTTTGGGATTTTCATATGGATCAAAGTTTTGTCATTGCACCCATTCATATAGTGTTTTCAATATCTTGATTCATGATCATTGCATCCATTCATATGGTGTTGTCAAGATCATCAATCCACATTCATTTCTATGCAATAAAATATTCATTTCCATCACAAAATCACATATTGGCCAAAATTTGTTGTAGTTGACTTCTGGTCAACAACTGACTTTTTGGTCAACCAGTTGACCAAAGCCAACTGACTCCCCCTTGACCCCTAAGACCTATTACCATGCATCTTGCCATGTTTTATCATCAAAAATCGTGTTTTCGTTGCATTGGCCTCATGTCCATGGCTTGGTCCATGTCTAGGTCAGACCACCAAACAAACCAGCTCACGGACCACCATTTGGAAAGGATTGAAAATGATAAGGATGTGGAAGTGAAGAAGTATAGAGGTATGATAGGTTCTCATATATATATATATATATATATATATATATATATATATATATATATATATATATATATATATATGCCATATCATGTTTAGTGTATGTATGTGTGCTCGATATCATCGGCTCCTAAGGAATCTCATCTAAAAGTCGTCAAACGTATATTTAGGTATCTTCACGACACTTCAAATAATGGGCTTTGTGAAGGTGAGAAAAACAAGAAAGGGGGGGTTTGAATTGTTTGGAAAAATAAGCGCTTTTTCAAAATGAAAACCACACAATGATTTTATACTGGTTCGCTTATAACACAAAGCTACTCCAGTCCACCCGGCCAAGGTGATTTCGCCTTCAACAAGGACTTAATCCACTAATCTTGAAAGATTACAAACAACGTCTAAGAGAAAGATCTCTTAGTCCTCTCAAGTATACAGACTTCACAGAGTCACTTGAGGAAATAAACAAACAATAGATAAAAGATTTATGTAATCTAGAGTGCTTCTAAGAAAGCAAATATTACAGTATTAAGAACAAGAGTTTTTCACGTTATAAGCAAAAGCTTCGTGAAGATCTTTAGAGAGCAAGAGTGTTTTTCTTGAGCGTTGATGTTTCAGTATAATTTTGGCTTGTTGGCTTGCTGATAGTTCAAAGTTGATTGCAGCCCATTTTATATATCAGTTCAAGTAGTAGTTGAAACTGGTGGATATTAAAATGAATTTACGCCATCACTTAAATAGCTTCTGCAGGATAACTTTCTCTCCTTGAAATGACTACTTACCACAAGTAGTATCTTCTTTATTGAAATTGGAGATTAACGTCTCTTTCTTAATTAGGAAAACCATTTGCAAATCTTTACTTGACTTTAACGTTACTCTTTCATGATTAGCAATTCCATGCTCAGAGTATTTGTGTTTCTGGAGAATCTTGGAATCTTGCTTCTGATGTTAATCTCTTGTGAGTTCAGATAGTTTCTTCAGATAGCGCTGATAACTTCTGGAAGTTAGAGATAACGTTGTTCAGAGTCAGAACATCTAGAGCTTACTTCTTGTTCAGATGCTTCTGATACTTTGCTGTTATGCTCAGAGTTAGACTTCCTTGAACTTGTTTCCACTTCAGATGCTTTTGATCATATGATAATATGCTTCTGATCTGGTTCTGTATCTGATGACATCATCATATTTCATCCTTCTTTCTTTAGAACCCTGCACACTTAGAAACTTTTCGTTAGGGTGCCATTTTTGGTTTCATCCTTTGTTATCATCAAAATCAAGGAATCTGTTGTAGAACAATTTTTGTTCTTACAATCTCCCCCTTTTTGATGATGACAAAACAAACTTAATTAGCAGATGAAACATGAATAATATCAGATCAGATAGACAGAAGTTCCTCCTGAGATAGTGCTAGGGAGTTCAGAAGTTCTTACTAGAGCTTCCAAGCAATGAGGTTTCTGAAACTTTCTGCAATTTCTTAAGTCCAAGTTAGATAATTTTATTTTTAAGAAAAAATATGTTGCAGAGTGTTTAAGGTATTAGACAATATTTTCATCAAAGCTATTAATGACTTCTCCCCCTTTTTGTCAGAATCAAAAAGACATAGCAAAAAAAATAAATTAAGAGAAAAACTTGTATTCGGATAAAAGCACAAAGGCAACAAGAACTAGAAAACATCAGATTCAGAGAAAATAAAACAACAGGCAAGCAAAATAAATCCTAAGTGCCTAAGGGTTCGGAGGCGGAGGCATTCTCTGAAGCAACATTGCAAGCATGTTCTGGATGTTGTCGTTGACAGTATCTTGCTTGTCCATTCTGGCCCGGAGTTCATTCTGATCTTGCTTAAGTTCTTTCAGAGTCTGAAGAACCATAGGGATAACAGAAGAGGACTCTCCCAGAGTCAGAGCCTGCTGTGCTTCAGCTTCAGCAGCAGCTTGTGCTTCTGCATCCGCCAGAGCCTTAGCTTCAGCTTCCTTAATCCTTAGGATTTCAGCTTCCCTTGCTTTTTCTTCTTCAAGTCTTCTTGCTTCTTCAGCTTCTCGCGCAAGTCTCTCTTCCTCTAGCCTTCTGGCTTCCTCAGCAGCTTCTCTGGCAAGTCTTTCCTGGAGTCTTGCCTCAGCATCTCTGATGTAGCCATTTCTAACTTGTTCAGAGATGTTCTTCAGTCTAAAAGCCTCAGAGGTCATCCAGCCAATGACTCTGTTCCAGTGTGTCCTTACAGATTCAGGATCATCACTGACTTCAGAGTTAGTGGTCAGAGACTTGACCTTTTGTACTGAAGCCCCTGCTACCAGCATGATGGCTTCCTCAAGGGTAGGTACAAAAAGGTTTGGTTCAGAGGTTTGAGGTGAAGATGGTGGAGGGCTGAGATTTAATGTGAGAGGTTCAGATTCTGCTTCAGGTTCAGATCTTTGAGGTGAAGCATAAAGAGGGTTTAAGTCTAAGGGTTCAGTTTCAGTTTCTGATTCAGGTGCAGCAGAGGTGTTTGGTGGGTTGATATCAGAAGTGGGAAGGTCAGAGGGCTGGTCTTCAGAAGGTTGTATTTCAGAAGTAAGGGTAGTTGTTTGTTGTGGTGGTGAAGTTATTTCAGGTTCTGTTGGTTGTTGTGAAGCGAATTTTTGAGCATAAATTTGAGCTATGGTTGGGGAGTCAGGGTCAGAATATTCTTGGTCAGAGGAGATAGAAACATATGGGGGTGATTCTGGTTCTGAGGATGATGAAGAGGAAGTGTTTTGGTTTATTTGTTCAGGTTTAGAAGGAGGTATGGATGTACGGGCGATATTTAAGACTGGTGAAGGCTGAGAGGTTCTGATGGTTGAAGGTGGGATTTCAGAGGTTGTATAAATGGGTGGTGTTGAGAGAATATTAGAGGAAGGGGTAGAGGAAACCATCGGAGGTACAGAGGTAATGGGAGGAACAGACGTACCAGTATCTGACGAAGTCTTCAGAGGAGCTAAAGATCTGCTTCCAGAAGCTTCTCCAATTCTTGCCTTCTTTGCCTGTGATGCTATCTTCTTCTCAGAGAGACCTCTCTTGTATCTGACGAAGTCTTCTTCTGAATCCAGACAGTCGTCGAGGCTGAAGTCAGAGATGTCAACACCATCATCCAGCAGACGCTGAAGATAGATAGCAACAGCATCTCTGGGTTCATTCTTGAAGAACCTGGCAAGGCCATGAGGCATCTTCCTCTGATCTTTCAAAGAATCCCAGGATGTGTCCAGAGTGGGTCTGACTTGAATCTTCTTAATTATCCCCATACTCTTGAGATTTCTGGCATTCAGAGGCTTCCCAGTATCTATTGCTAGATCATCCATCAGTTTGGTCTTTTCCAGATGATCTACCAGTTCATTCTCGATGAAAACATCAGATAGCAATCTTCCCAGAGGGATGTAGGATCTGGGCTTCATATTGTTTCTGGTTTCTCTGACAGAATCTCTGAGGTATCTGAAAAGGAGAGCAGGGAGGCAGATCTTCACACCCTTCTGAATGCAATACAGAATGCATTTCTGATCTGCATTGATGTAGTCAGAGGAGTTAGAGGCTGGACGGTGGTGAATAGTTCCCAGAATGATCTTCAGCCACACTCTGAGGTTCTGATGCAGCTCTTTGTTCTTTGAAGGATTTCCTTCAGTGTTGGGTTTGAAGATTGTTGGATTGATTACATCAGTAATGCGCTTTGACCTAGGAGGGATGTTGTAAATCCTTTTTCCTCCAGCTCTCTCCATGTTCAGTAAAGAGGCAATTGACCCTTCAGTAATTACAATCTTTACCCCCAGAACATAGGAGACGATGAAATGGTCATCTGCATCTGCAAATCTCCAGAACTCCTTGATGAGAAGAGGGTAAACAGGACCATAAAGCCTTTGGAAGTAGTTTTCCCAACCTTGTTTACGAAGTTCTTCAGTGAGATCAACGCCATTTCTCTTCAAGTTGTCGAAATCTACTAGCGATTCACACAACACGTCCAGTCCTTCAAAAGGGGTTGAAAGGTTAATATGGCGTTCACGGTCAAGAACATGAGGTTCTTTGTAAACAGGGGTGATGGTGACGCCTGTAACAGTTGGAGTTGGAATGCTTGAAGTTTGAGCAGTAGAGCTTGATTCCATTTCTTGAGAGAAGTTAAAGACTTGTTATTGTTGAGCGTCCATGGTGAAGAAGAAGAAGATTGATGAAGATGAAGAGCTTTCAGAGAATGCTTCAGAGAGGTTTAGGGTTTTAGAGTGAGTGAGAGTGATAAGTGTGTGAAATGTGAGAAAAGTGTTTATATACTCTAAGTAAAACACATGCAAAACGACACATCAATTTGCGTTAGTACACAACTCAAGATTGCACGCTTGGGGGAAAAATGATTACAGCTAATTAATGAATGTCTAATCCCAACAGTACGCACACTGCTCAAGGAGATTTCAAACGTCTGTCCTTTGAATTTCTTTTGACAGCTGTTTAGAAGTTCTAGGGTTAGACGCTTAGTGCTCCACGTGTTGATGTATCTGATCTTCAGGAATACCAAAAGATTGATTCCTGGAGATTTCTAACTCAGATATCTTCTTAACTGGTAGAAGTATCAGAGTCAGAGGCAGAAGTACATTTGTTTTTATATCAGAGTCTCATTTTACATTTTCAGAGCCATACTTCATTCAGGGCAATTTTTAATGTTCAGATTTTCTAAGATGAAAAGAAATCTATCTTCAGCTAGAGGCTTAGTAAAGATATCTGCCCATTGATGTTCTGTATCAATGAACTTCAATGTTACTATCCCTTTCTGAACATAGTCTCTAATAAAATGATGTTTTATTTCAATGTGTTTGGCTCTGGAATGTAGAATGGGATTCTTACTTAAACAAATAGCAGCAGTATTATCACAAAAGATAGGAATGTTACTCTCAAAGATTTGCAGATCTTCTAACTGATGCTTCATCCAGAGCATCTGAGTTGTGCACAGTGATGCTGAGATATATTCTGCTTCTGCAGTTGATAGAGCTATAGTTGACTGTCTTTTGCTAGCCCAGGAGATTAGATTGTTTCCCAGAAGCTGGCAATTTCCAGATGTGCTTTTTCGTTCTAATCTATCTCCTGCATAATCTGCATCACAGTAACCAGAAAGTCTATACTCTGATGTTTTCTTATACATCAGGCCCAGGTTAGGAGTTCCTTTCAGATACTTAAGAATTCTCTTAACTGCTGTTAAATGAGATTCTCTAGGATCTGATTGGAATCTGGCACAAAGACAGACGCTAAAGAGAATATCAGGACGAGTAGCAGTCAGATAGAGAAGAGAGCCTATCATACCTCGATAGAGCTTCTGACAAACCTTGTTGCTTACCTCTTCCTTTTCAAGAATGCAAGTTGGGTGCATGGGAGTTTTTGCAGAGTTGCATTCAGTCATGTCAAACTTCTTCAGAACGTCTTTAATGTACTTGCTTTGATGAACGTACGTGACTTCTGGAGTTTGATTAATTTGAATTCCCAGAAAGAACTTTAGTTCTTGCATTAAACTCATTTCAAATTCTGCTTGCATTAACTTAGAAAATTCTTGGCAAACAGAGACATTAGCAGAACCAAAAATAATGTCATCAACGTAAATCTGGCATATCATGAGATCATTATTAAGGTTTTTACAGAAGAGTGTGGAATCAACTTTCCCTCTGATAAAATTTTGTTCCAGAAGAAAATTGCTTAAACGTTCATACCAAGCTCTTGGAGCTTGTTTAAGTCCATATAAAGATTTTTTAAGTTTAAAAACATGTTCTGGAAAGTTTGAATTTTCAAAACCTGGAGGTTGATTGACATACACTTCTTCTGAAATATAACCATTAAGGAATGCACTCTTGACATCCATTTGATATAATTTGATAGAGTGATTAATAGCAAAAGATACAAGAAGACGAATAGATTCTAACCTCGCGACTGGAGCAAAGGTTTCATTATAGTCAATACCTTCTTGTTGACTGTAACCTTGAGCTACCAGTCGAGCTTTGTTTCTGACGACTTCTCCTTTCTCATTCAGCTTGTTTATGAATACCCATCTGGTTCCAATGACGTGAGTGCCTCTGGGTTTAGGAACGAGATCCCAGACATCATTCTTTGAGAATTGATCTAATTCTTCTTGCATAGCTGCCACCCAGTCGTTATCCTGAAGTGCTTCATCACAAGACGTAGGCTCAATCAGAGACACTAGTCCCAGAGGAGTATCTTCAGAAGTCCTAAAGGTAGATCTGGTTCTGACAGATTCGTCCTTGTTTCCCAGAATCAAATCTTCAGATACATTGATACGACTTTTGACTTTCTTTGGGATTTCTGGAGATTTAATTTCTTCAGAGTTCTGAGTGACAGTTGCTTCTGGAGTTTTATCAGATTCTACAAGAGTGATTTCCAAATCTGCAAACTTTTCAACTAGCTTTGACTTTTCAGGGTCAAGCTTATCATCAAATCTGACATGAATTGATTCTTCCACAATTTTGGTTTCTGTGTTGTATACTCTGTAGCCTTTAGAGCGTTCTGAGTATCCTAACATAATACCTTTCTGTGCTTTGGAATCAAACTTGTTCAGATGTTATTTAGTATTTAATATAAAGCAAGAGCATCCAAAAGGATGAAAATATGAAATGTTTGGTTTTCTTCCTTTACACAGTTCATAGGGAGTCTTTTCTAGAATAGGTCTTATAGAGATTCTATTCTGAATGTAACACGCTGTATTTACAGCTTCTGCCCAAAAATGCTTTGCTACATTAGTTTCATTGATCATGGTTCTGGCCATCTCTTGGAGTGTCCTATTCTTCCTCTCTACAACTCCATTTTGTTGTGGAGTTCTAGGGCAGGAGAAATCATGGGATATTCCATTAGAATCAAATAATTCTTCAAAATCTTTGTTTTCAAATTCTCCACCATGATCACTTCTGACTCTAATAATTTTAGAGTCAAATTCTTTTTGCACTTTGGAACAGAAACTAGTGAATACAGAGTGAGACTCACTCTTGTGCTTTAGGAATTTTACCCATGTCCAGCGACTGTAATCATCAACAATGACTAGTCCATACTTCTTTCCATTAACTGATGCTGTTTTCACAGGACCAAATAAGTCAATGTGAAGAAGTTCCAGAGGCTTAGAGGTAGAAACAACATTTTTCTTTTTAAAAGATGTTTTTGAAAATTTTCCTTTCTGACAAGCTTCACACAGAGCATCTGAAGAAAACTTCAGTTTAGGTAGGCCTCTGACTAACTCGAGTTTAGTTAGCTGAGAAAGTTTCCTCATGCTAATGTGGCCCAAGCGTCTATGCCATACCCATTGCTCTTCGTGAACTGACATTAGACATTTAACATTTTGATCTTTTAAATCAGAAAGATTTATTTTGTAAATGTTGTTTTTCCTCTTGCCTGTGAAAAGGACAGAGCCATCGTTCTGATTAATGGCTTTACATGTTTTTTGATTGAAGATTACATCATAACCGTTATCACTTAATTGACTTATGGATAACAAGTTATGCATTAATCCTTCTACATAAAGAACATCAGATATAGAGGGAAGAGTACCATTACCAATAGTTCCGGAGCCTCTGATCCTTCCTTTCTGATCTCCTCCGAAGCCTACAAATCCAGCGTCTTTAAGTTCCAGACTTTGGAACATAGACTTTCTTCCCGTCATGTGTCGCGAGCATCCAGAGTCCAGGTACCATGACTGGTGTCTGAACTTTGCTGCATAGGATATCTGCAACATACACAATCTTATCTTTTGGTACCCAGAATCTCTTGGGTCCTTTCAGATTAGTTTTCCCAGAGTTTCTTATAACTTTGGGTTTTCTAGCATTTTTAAATTTTTGTTCTTGTGTGTGTGTGTAATGATATGAAAAGGGAGACTTAAGTTGGTTACTGGTAGAAGTTTTATCTTCCTTAGGATCATACCCAATTCCCTTTTTATTGTTCTGACTAACTCCATAAATCATGGATGCCATAATACTCCTATCTATCCCATTTTTCAGAAATTCTTGAAAGGCTTCTTCGTATTTATAAATTATTTTATTTGAAGTTTGTGGTGCTTGAGACAACGCTTCTTCTAATTCTAAGCTTTTTCTTTTTGCTCCATCTCTTTCTAGTGTTAAAGATCTGATTGTATCTTCTCGTGCTAGAATTGTCATCTCAAGTTCACTACATTCTTCAAATTTTGCTTTAAGACAGCCTTTAATGTTTTTAAACTTTTGTTTTAATTTCTGATATGAGCTAAGAGTTTCTGACAAACAAGATTCTAGATCAGATCGAGAAAGTTCAGAAAATACCTCTTCAGATTCTTCATCTGAGCTACTCCTGGATGTGGTAGCCATAAGTGCCACATTGGCCTGTTCATCAGAGTCAGATTCTGATGATCCAGATTCACTATCATCCCAGGTAGCCATCAATCCTTTCTTTGTCCTGAAGGTATTTTTCTTGAAGCTTTCTTTTCTAGGGTTGTCTTTCTTTAGCTTGGGGCATTCATTCCTGTAATGACCTGTTTCTTTACATTCGTAACAGGTAATATCTTTGTTAGATTTACCTTTTGAAGTTGATTCAGATCGATCCCCTCTGGGTCTTGGTCTTCTGAAGTTGTTGTTCCTCTTTTTCCAGAGTTGCTTAACTCTTCTGGTTAGTAGGGACAACTCTTCTTCATCATCAGAGTCTTCTGGTTCAGAGTCGTCAGTATCTTCAGTTTCTTCCTGGAGAGCTTTGGTTCTGTCAGGTTTCCGTCTTTTAGATCTGGACTTTAGCGCTACGGACTTGTTCCTTTTCTGAGGCTCATCTTCCTCTAGTTCTATCTCATGGCTTCTGAGAGAACTGACAAGTTCTTCAAGGCTGATATTGTTCAGATCCTTTGACAGCTTCAGAGCAGTAACCATAGGTCTCCATTTCTTTGGCAGACTTCTGACTATCTTCTTAACATGATCTGCAGTTGTGTATCCTTTGTCTAGCACCTTGAGACCTGCAATAAGAGTTTGGAATCTAGAAAACATAGCCTCTATAGCTTCGTCATCTTCCATTTTGAAGGCTTCATATTTCTGGATAAGTGCCAGAGCCTTCGTCTCTTTGACTTGGGAGTTTCCTTCATGAGTCATCTTCAGAGAGTCAAGTATATCTTTGGCTGTCTCTCTGTTGGTGATCTTTTCATATTCGTTGTATGATATAGCATTTAGAAGTATTGTTCTGGCCTTGTGGTGATTTTTGAAGATACGTTTCTGATCTTCTGACATCTTATTTCTGGGAACTTCAGCTCCATTTTCTGAGACTGGAGGAGTGTATCCATCTGTGACAATGTCCCAGAGGTCAGCGTCATAACCAAGAAAGAAACTTTCGATTCTATCTTTCCAGTAATCAAATTTCTCTCCATAAAAAACAGGAGGCTTAGCATTGTAACTATCTCTTTCATTTGAGTGGGCCATGGTTTTTCTCGTACTGGATCTCTCTACACTGTTAAGTGTTTGATTAGAAAATCAATAACAGAGCCGGAGCTCTGATACCAATTGAAGGTGAGAAAAACAAGAAAGGGGGGTTTGAATTGTTTGGAAAAATAAGCGCTTTTTCAAAATGAAAACCACACAATGATTTTATACTGGTTCGCTTATAACACAAAGCTACTCCAGTCCACCCGGCCAAGGTGATTTCGCCTTCAACAAGGACTTAATCCACTAATCTTGAAAGATTACAAACAACGTCTAAGAGAAAGATCTCTTAGTCCTCTCAAGTATACAGACTTCACAGAGTCACTTGAGGAAATAAACAAACAATAGATAAAAGATTTATGTAATCTAGAGTGCTTCTAAGAAAGCAAATATTACAGTATTAAGAACAAGAGTTTTTCACGTTATAAGCAAAAGCTTCGTGAAGATCTTTAGAGAGCAAGAGTGTTTTTCTTGAGCGTTGATGTTTCAGTATAATTTTGGCTTGTTGGCTTGCTGATAGTTCAAAGTTGATTGCAGCCCATTTTATATATCAGTTCAAGTAGTAGTTGAAACTGGTGGATATTAAAATGAATTTACGCCATCACTTAAATAGCTTCTGCAGGATAACTTTCTCTCCTTGAAATGACTACTTACCACAAGTAGTATCTTCTTTATTGAAATTGGAGATTAACGTCTCTTTCTTAATTAGGAAAACCATTTGCAAATCTTTACTTGACTTTAACGTTACTCTTTCATGATTAGCAATTCCATGCTCAGAGTATTTGTGTTTCTGGAGAATCTTGGAATCTTGCTTCTGATGTTAATCTCTTGTGAGTTCAGATAGTTTCTTCAGATAGCGCTGATAACTTCTGGAAGTTAGAGATAACGTTGTTCAGAGTCAGAACATCTAGAGCTTACTTCTTGTTCAGATGCTTCTGATACTTTGCTGTTATGCTCAGAGTTAGACTTCCTTGAACTTGTTTCCACTTCAGATGCTTCTGATCATATGATAATATGCTTCTGATCTGGTTCTGTATCTGATGACATCATCAGATTTCATCCTTCTTTCTTTAGAACCCTGCACACTTAGAAACTTTTCGTTAGGGTGCCATTTTTGGTTTCATCCTTTGTTATCATCAAAATCAAGGAATCTGTTGTAGAACAATTTTTGTTCTTACACTTTGGTATTCCAAAGGGAGTGATTGTAGCTTAGTTGGTTACAACGACTCCAACTTTGCTGGTTGCAAGTCAGATAGGAAAAGCACTAGTGGGAGTTGTCATATATTTTCAAAATCCTTAGTTAGTTGGCATAGCAAGAAATAAGTTCCAGTTGCTTTGTCAAATGCCGAGGCGGAATACGTAGCGGTCAGTAGTTATTGTGCTCAAATTTTGTGGCTTAAACAACAATTACTTGATTTTGATATAAAACTAAGTCGTATTCTGATTTTGTGCGATAACACTAGTTCCATTAACCTAACTAAGAACCGAATGCTACTTTTTGATGTTGTCAAAGGGGGAGAAGTAAGATGAAGATGAATGAAGTTGTAGGGTGCATACATTCAGGGGGGGATTTTCATTGCAAACGCATACGCATCGTCTCCAGTTTTGCCATCATAAAAAAGGGGGAGTATGTGATTATAACTTCCATTAGATGTATTTTATATGATGTCAAAACTAGGATACTTTAATGTAAATGTATATTCGATGGTATCCTCTGAATCTCTATGTACATCTTAGCATTAGGAAGCATAAAAGTATTTAGAAACAATGTGGGAAAGGCCTCATGCATCAAACATGCATGAAAATAATTTTTTGTGAAAAATAGCAGTACAGGTCGACACATAGAACTATAGGTCTGTAGCGGTAAATTCATGACGATTAAGCTATGGATAAACTTAATGTCAATAAAACCAGAGTCACCACCACACTTTTATTGTTTCTAAAGGAAAAGGGAAAATTACGAACAAAACCCAAAGATAAGAAGTTTTCAAATCAAAAGTAATAAAATGTCAGAGAATACAGGTAATGGGGTTGGTTACACAGAGGGAAGGTGCTAGCACCCAAAGTGTCCTAGGTACTCCTAGGGAGCCCTTTTTCATGTGTGTATGTGATTTTGATATAAAAGATGTTTGCAATAAATAGAGTGTGGGAATGAGAAAAGAATTCATTGATTATATTTTTGTGTTTGACAAGATCTTCAGACTTATGCCTACGTACCAACATAAAAATGAGGGATCAAAACCTCGTAGTTTGTGGTATCTATTTCAAAGTGAGTGAATTGCTTTTAACAAAATTTAAATTTTAAAAAGAGGCACAAAGGGGCTAAAAGAGTTTGAATGAGTGTTAGTTCTTTTTGTCTTTTGAAATTTTTAGGTCAATATGGTTAGATTCATTTACAAGTTTGATTTAAGAGAAGAGTTTAAAAATGCAATGGCATAAGGCCAAGGTTTCTAATTTGCAATAAAGTCTAAGTTTAGAAATCACAAGCAAAGAAGGTTTTTGGAAAAAGGGGAGAGATTTTGAAATTTAAGAAGTGGGAGGAGATGAAGAGACTAATCCTAAGCATAAAATTAAAAGTTAAGAGTTGAAAAGATCTGACCAATTGGATGCAATCCAATAGACAAGAATGTCATATAGAAATACATTTTTCCTTTGGGCTTTATAATCAAGCAATATCAATAAACAAGTAGCCAGATGAAGAGAAAGGCATCAAATAAAGATAGCCACATCCAATCAAGCAACTTCACATTCTTCTTCTTAATCTTCCCATGTATCAGGTGAACTACTTCTTGATTGGCTCAAAATAAGACATTAGACTCAGATTCAAAATAATATTTGCATCAAGACCATGTAGCAGATGAATTCATGTGGATCCCCATACTTGCATCAGATGGAAGCTCAACTCACAATAACTTGGTCTCAGAAAAGTTGGCATTGGCTAAGTCCTTTTGCATAGGGAATGTTGCCTAATTCTAAGTCCAAAGCTCAGATCAAATCCAATAGTCCACACAATTTTTTTTTTTTGGGTTTTTGTTGTTTATTTAAGGTCCTAAGACCATAAACACAAACAAGATACACAAACAAATATATACAACCACAATATATGGCTCAAGTGAGCAAAGTCAAAATGTCATAAACATAAACAAGTTAAATGATATGTAAATGACAAATGAAATGGTAAATGGCTTGAATATAAATTGCATAAAGTAAATGACTTGAAAATAAAAATCAAGATTAATAAAAGTTAGTCAAATGTTAGTTGATTAGATGTTAGTGGTGTTTTGATTTTCAATTGATTAAGTCATTCTTTGGAGAACACTCAACCCTCTATTCACAAGCATAGATCCTTGAACCAAGACATCTTCCAAAGGAAGGAAAAAAGACAAATTTTCCACACAATACCATGAAAGGGGGGAGACTTACAATCTCACATACTAGAATGCTATGCCTTTGGGTCAAAATTTAGCGCTATGTTAAGCAATCGTAATTGGACTTATGTAGAAGTCACAACTATCTGAGGTCGGGCAATAAATTTTTTGGGGTTAATGCATGTTAGAGATATGGTATAATGAACCATACTCCTAAAGCATACCACACACAAAAAGAAAATGATCAAAGGATGGACCTAATCTCATCCATACTTGTATTGGTTCATCTAACACAAAGTTATTTATGAACTAATTAGCCTTAAGATATTGAGACTTCATGGGTCCAAAAAAGGGATGATATAGAATATGATTGGAGATGAAGAGGGAGGGGGGATGAGATCAACACAAATTGGTCATGAGAGGACTTTTATCAAATTAAAATCATCCATTCATTTTGGGAGATGAAATGTACAGTTTATCAATCCCCTAAATCCAATGATTTTAATCCAACAAAATTCAAATCAACCTTGACCAAGGCCCAAACACATAGTCAAACTTCACAAGTCAATAAAAATGACTCAACATAATTTCTACATAATTAAACAATTACAAATCAAATTAAAATGCATTTAAATTAAATTATGTTTGTTCAAAAACCTAAAACCTCTTCAAAACATCAAATAAATGGCCAAGAGATTTATCCTAGGTCAAACAAGGTCAAAGGACCTTAGACAAAAAATTTCGTAATTTTTGAAAACTCAGAAATATTTTTAAACAATTAAAAATATGCATACAAAAAATTAAATCATGAAATATATCAAAATTAATCCAAAAAATATTTTTAATTCAGAAAATGAAAGAGAAAAATATTTGATTTTTTTTGGTGAAAGTCCCATATTTTTCGGATTAAAAATGAAATTAATATGAATTAATAAAAAATAAGAGATTAAATGAAATAAACAGAAAATCAAAAAAAGGAGAGCCATCTGATCTCCCTCATTAATTGAGGTGGCAGATCAGATGGCTAAAAACGCGCGTTCCACACGCACACGAGTCAAACACGCTGCAGGCATGGTAATCTGTTTGGGCACACGAGATTAAAACAAATCAAATGGATCAGATGGCCTGGATTGATCCAGCACACCACCGGAGTCCTAGCTCCGGTCATCTTCTCCGGTGAGGGCCACCGGACTGGTCCGACCAAAACCTTATAAAAAATGAAAAGTGAATACACAAATTTGAAGGAAAAATGCTCAGGAGCACGAATCTGGCCTCAATTTTGTCCAATTCCAAGTATATAAAAAGATACGGGGATTTGAATTTTGAGGATCATGAACTGAGCTGCTTCAATTTGACCTCAAAGAAACTCAATCTTCTTGCCTACATTGATAGGACTTCAGACAACCAAAAAATCAACAAGAATGGTGAAGAATTGAGGGAGAATCGGAGAGATGAAAATTCTAAAAATTCACCTTCAATGGAGCTTCAAATTGGAACGATCTTGCTTTCAATTATACTTGGCCTTGCTTCAGATGCTTAATGGAGGTGAAATGGATCAAGGACAAGTATGGACTCTTGGAGTTTCAATCTCAAAACTGATGGAGAATTGAAACTCGATTTAAAAAAAAAATCCTCAAGTTTATCCTTCAATGGTGAGGGTTTGGGGTTGCAGGTTCAAAGCTTGGGAATGAGGTCCTCAATTCTGAGCAATGATGGTCTTATTTATAGGCCATAAGGTTGATATTTGCACACTTCCAAATTTGGCAAATTTTGAAAATCCTCTTTGCATGCATGCATGGGCGTGTGATAGGCCCATTAAGTGATGCACTTAGGTCCAAAATTAAATGTTAATCATTCTGAAACCATGTTGGAAGGCCATGCAAATGTGTATGAAAAGTGGAAGTAGAAAACATCCAAATGGTCCTTCAACTTACACCCATGTGCAAGTCCTTCATACTTTGGCCAAATGAGATGATTTTGGACTTTTTGGAAAGGTAAGATCAAGGGGAACAACTTTCATGTTGAACACTTTTTCATTTGAAGCTTGATCATGATGAATTTTGAGATGGAAGTTTGGGAAATCAAACATATTTGAAAATTTTCTAAGTCCCAAGTCAAATGTTCACTTCTTCCACCTTGAATAACTTTTTCTATGGACTTCAAATGAGAAACGCTTCTTCATAAAAGTTGTAGATCTTTCATACCTCTTAAATTTGGTATGAAGGAGTTATGCATTTTAGAAGTTGAGGAAAATAACTTGTTCAATGGTATTGGCCCAAAATGACCTATAATGTTTCCTCTTGGAACATGCATTTGCAAGTTGAATTTGAACTTCCTCCAAACATAAAAGTTGAATTAGAAATCTTGAATTTGATCATGAAATTTGAATGGATTTCATATCATGAAAAATGAGCAAGTTATGGTCTTGGGAATTTGACCTCCAAACTAGGGTTCAGACAAAATGACCTATAATCTTTCATCATAAAAAATGACTTTCCAAGCAAAACTAGCTCTAGACTTCAACATGAAAGTTGTTTGGAATGTCATTCTGAGTAACATTTCTCTTGGAATTATTTTCATATGACAAAGAGTGAAGGAGATAGGGTCTAGGGAACCCCAGTTTTGACGAGTTGACTTTCTCTAGTCAACCACCATGAACCATCTTGCTAGCTTGACATTCTCTTGACTTTTGGGACTCATGGAGGATCATATATGCATTAGATGATGTAATGTGAAGCATCCCTTGAAATGTTTGATCAATTGTTGAGGAAACTTGTTGAAGAAGTCACACAAGATACCTAGATGAATTAGGGTTTCTAAGGCAAACAAACTCCAAACTCTTGATGATTTTTTTGATCAAAATAATATGTGAAGATCATGGAGATCCATATACAGTACGCCAAAAACTGGAATAGACAGCGCACCTTAGAGGGCGCTTTATTACAAAAGCGCACTCTAAAGTGAAGAGAAAAAATAAGGAGCGAACAACTGGAATAGACAACGCACTTTAGAGGGCGCTTTTGTAACAAAGCGCCCTCTAAAGTGAAGCGAAAAAATAATGAGGAAATGGAGGGACACCAATAGAGGGCGCGTTTATGAAAGCGCCCTCTAAAGTGAAGCGAAAAAATAATGAGGAAATGGAGGGACACCAATAGAGGGCGCGTTTATGAAAGCGCCCTCTAAGGGTACCCTTAGAGGGCGCTTTTAAAAAAGCGCTCTCTAAGTCCATGTACATTTCCAGTTTATAAGGCGCTTTTGGAAAGCCTTAGAGAGCGCTTTTAGAAGCGCCCTCTTAGGCCCCCTTTAGAGGGCACTTTTTTTACACAAGCGCCCTCTAAGGTCCCCTTTAGTAAACATTAAAATTATAACATATACTGCATGTCTCTTTATTTTCCCTCGCTATATGCTATTTCGTTTACGTAACTGGGTTTTCTCTCTACTGCGATTACTCTCGTCCTCCGTTCGTTCTCCCTCCCTCACCGTCGTCGTCGCCGTCGCCTTTTTCTGCTGCTGCGTTCACGTTCACTGAGTTATCTGCGTCCACCGTCGCTGTTCACTTTCTTCTCCATCGTTACCGTCACCTTGAAGGTATTTCTCTCAATAGTTTGTATTTTCAGGTGTTTGATTAGGGCATTTTCTAAACTGAGTTTTACATTTTGTGCATTATGTTGATTAATGTTGTTTAGGGCAAACGAGCACTATATGGTGTTCATGAGCACCTTGTTGAAAATCATTTTTTGTTATTTTTGTGTGTATGGTTTTTATCACTGAATGTTGTATGTTGTATGGTTATGTAAGGTTTTTTATTTCTGATTGAAAACTGATGTCATTTGGAGTGTGTTTGAGCTTGTGCTTGGAAGTTTGATGATTATGGATGCAAGTTTGTTCATGTTCCAAACACCATAAGTTTGCATTGGTCTTTTGTATGCAATAGGTGCGTGTGAGTTTGTATTCAATAATGATTAAAAAAAGAGAGAGTTTAGATTGTTGTAACATGAGAGAAATGGAAGGTATATGAATGTGTTTTTTGTGTAGCTTCACGAATATGGTCATTGTCTTACTTGGGTCTTATTGAATCATTTCTATATTACAGATAAAATGGCTAGTAACCAAGACGATACCCATGACGCGAGTGGATCACGTAACAATGTTGAAAATGAAATCAAACGAGGATTGACTGTTATGAAGTCAATCATTCGTGTAAGAGACAAGGGTGAAAAATTCGAAGTACATTGGAGTGCTGAAGACCAACTAATTGAGCCTAACGGTTCGATGTTGGCAAGTTACATTGGTTTCCTTGTTCGACAACATATTCCGATTACATGTGATAATTGGAGAAGTCCGGAATTGAAGGTTGGCAAAGAAAAAATATGGTCCGAGATACAGGTACTTACCATATATTGTTATATGTTTTTTTGTTGACTATTTGTTGACCATATATTGTTATAATATTACTTATAATAACACACTCCATGTGTATGTTTTTTAGAGATCCTTTCACATCGATGAAAGCCGACAAAAATATTGTATTCAATTGGCCGGAAAAAGACTCCGAGGATTTCGATCCTTTTTGTCCAACAAATTTCTCAAGGATGAGGAAGGAAAATTTGTTGAAGCAGAACGGCCAATGAAGTATGCGGAGATTATATCAGCCGAAGAATGGGATAACTTTGTCGCCAAACGAAGAAACGAAAAATTCCATGTAATGTCTATTAATTATGGTATTATACAATTGTTAAGTTACTTGGTTCTGATATGCCTTAAACTTTTTTATCCAGGAAGTAAGCGACAAAAATCGGAAAAGGGCATCAAAACCCGCGTATCCGTACAAAAAAGGGCGTACGGGATATGCACGGTTACAACAAAGAATTGTGAGTATATTCAAATGCTATGAGCTTATAGATTGTCACAATATGTTATAATTAATGATCTTATAATCTGATTCAATGTGTAGCTAGCCGAGGAGAAAAGTGACGCAACATATCTTCCGGAGCACGTATTGTGGAATGCTGCTCGGGTTGGGAAGGATGGGGCTGTCGTTGAAGCGGTTCAAAATGTTTATGACGAATGTGTAAGTATATATAACATTAATTCTTTAATTATATCGAAAATTTTGTTAGACATATAATTCATTTTTAATCTCCTCTAATAATATTTCAGGAGACTTTATCCCAAACCTTACCTTCAACCGAGGTCCAGGATTGCAGGAGCCTACTTAGTCGAGTACTAAATGTTCCTGAGTATTCCGGTCGTGTGAGGGGTAAGGGTTTTGGTGTGACTCCGTCGTCATTTTATAAAAAACCAAAAACAAAAAATCCTACCAACAAAGAGGTGATGGAGACCTTGGCGGAGTTAAGGGCACAAGTACTCGAACTACAAAAGGAGAATGCAAGGTATAGAGAGGAAATGCGCGGTTCCGAGACAAAAGATACTAGTGACCGAGCTAGTATCAATTGTCAACCGAAATTTCCCGAGGTAATTATATATGTTATTATGAAATTAAAATAGCACTTTTTTACTTGACACATATACACGTTAACAATAACATATTTATTATTGGTTTAGGGCATTACACCTTGTCAGCTGTATCTATCGTCACCAACTTATCGCATAGTTGGCAAGGGAAAAGTGCACAACACTTCGGGTGAATTACTTCACCATAATCCCCTCCCAGTGGGATATATGAAAGTTTCGATTGACCTTGTATTAGATACGTACGCGCTTCTACCATTACCCGACGTTGTTTCAGAGACAACGTTGATGCGAGATGCAGTCAGATCCTTTGTTGGATGGCCGTCAGATCTAATTTTCCCAGATGCCGAGGTATATATGTTCTAAATGATTATGAATATTTAGTATTCACATTTCAATTCAGCTACAATTATGATATTTAATCAATCCTTATTACATAGTAATGTTAGACTCCTACAAGACCCACACATAAAGCTGGTAAAGGGATTTCAAGACGCATCGAGTCGGTTGTATCTCAAAAAGAGGTACAAATATATATACCCATTGAATTATATACGCAACGATTCTGTTGCATCACAAAAAGTCATGATTTAATTTATATGAATTTTTAGGTTCCCGGTCGAATGTTGAAAAAAGCTGGTAAGGATATTCCAACGAAGTCCGGGACAAAAACAAATCCTAAATCTCAAAAAGAGGTACAAATATATATACCCATTGAATTATATACACAACGATTATGTTGCATCACAAAAAGTCATGATTTAATTTATATGAATTTTTAGGTTCCCGGTCGAATGTTGAAAAAAGCTGGTAAGGATATTCCAACGAAGTCCGGGACAAAAACAAATCCTAAATCTCAAAAAGAGGTACAAATATATATATCCATTGAATTATATACACAACGATTCTGTTGCATCACAAAAAGTCATGATTTAATTTATATTTTTAGGTTCCCGGTCAAATGTTGGACAAAGCTAGTAAGGAAATTCCAATGACGTCCGGGACAAAATCTCAAATTATGATGCGTCTTGAGAAAATGGTGGAAGAGTCAGATATTATGCACGGCGCCATCCGTAGTGTAGATATGGATGAAGGTGTTTTCGGAATTGCTCATTCCGAATTAATTGCAAAGGAGGACATGCAACAACTTTTTGAACACGAAGAATTGGGCATCGCTGTCATTCATACATACATATGGTACTCCGATCAATCTATTATTTACTTAGTTGAACAATTTATTTACACATTTCAATGAGTAGTCTAATGTTTATTATGTTTCTATTTAAGGTATATGCATGACACATTGATGCGGGGAACTGAATTGTGTAACCGATTCAATTTTATTGCTGCTTCCCGTATCAACACAACATTTATAACAAAAAATCCAACATCCATAATGAATGAACTAGTCGATAGATTCATGGTGGCCGGCGATAATACTACACCCAGTTTGTATTTTTTACCGTTTAATTCTGGCAACGGGTTAGATTTTCTTTCTAATAATTTCATTCTAATCTATGTATATCTTTTACGTAGAAAATTTTCATGCATCTAAATTTTTGTTTTATTTTACAGTGGTCACTGGGTGTTGGTTGCTATGGATCTTTCGAGACTAATGGTGTATTATCTCGATTCGTTACCGGGTGATTGGAGTAAATATCCGAGTATGAAGAAGACGGTTGACGCGTAAGTGAAATTCCCCTAAATATTCGTGTGTATTTGTATATTTAATTATGTCTGTCAGATTGATCTCAATATACGTTTTTATTTTGTTAGGGAAATACTAAAATTTAGATCGAAAAAGAATTATCGTAATAGGAAGGACATTACCTGGGTCAGAGTTCAGGTATATATTAAGTTTCTTATTTTTGCTTATAATAGTGTTTGTAAGAAATTAACTATATATATATATATATATATATATATATATATATATATATATATATATATATATATATATATATATATATATATATATATATATATATATATATATATATATATATATATATATATATATATATATATATATATATATATTGTTTGTTTTTCTGTGTAGTGTCCTCAGCAAAACAATTCGATGGATTGCGGATTTTTTGTATTGAGATTTATGAGAGATATCATTGCGTTGAATCGTATAGACATCCCAAAAATGGTATGGAATAATAACTTAGGGTTTATTTTAATATTATCGGATATTTCATCTAATTTGTTACTAAATCATGAATATGTTTTATTCTCTTAATTGTAGTACTTTGACGAATACAAATCTTACTCAAGAGCTCATTTGGATGAAATGAAGGATGAATTGTGTCAATTCATTATTGATCATAGAATCATATATGTTGTAGTTGTTGTACATATATGTATGGAATGTTGTTGTACATGCATGAATATCAATATATTAATGTTGTATATATGGAGGATTAATGTTGTATATAAATGGATTCATGTTGTATATATCAATGGATTAATGGTGTATAACATTGGATTAAAGGATGAAATCAATATGAATTTTACACTTTTGCAGCATGCGAACAAGTTCCCAATTAAATACCCACTATTTTTCAAACATTTTTTTTTAAAATAACTAACACTTTAGAGGGCACTTTCTGTAGGAAGCGCCCTCTAAACACTTTACATTGACAACTTTAGAGGGCGCTTTGTCCAGAAAGCGCCCTCTAAGGTGGCCCTTTATGGACCACTCCAGAGGGCGCTTTTTTCTGAAAGCGCACTATAATGTGGCCCTTAAAGGGCCACTTTAGAGAGCGCTTTCTCCAGGAAAACAAAGCGTTGTCTTTACCTATGCCAGCGCGACTTTAGAGGGCGCTTAAAAGCGCTGTTATAGGCCAAAATAAGCGCCCTCTTTTCCCTTATTTGGCGTAGTGATATGATGCTTAGAACCAATATGAACCATCTCTTGATTGTTCTCCTTGCATTGAGGGTCTCAAACCCTACATATGAGCTTGATAGAGCATAGGTGAGCATACATAATACCTACAAAAGCAACAAACTATACATTGACATTTTTTGGTATTTTGGTTAGTAAACAAAGAAAAATGAAGTATGATACAATCAAATGTGCTTGGTGATCTCTCCCAATGCAAACCCAATGGATGAGGGGTAAGGAGGATGCCAAGGTGTGATCCCAATGTCAATGGATATGATGAGATAATCATGGGGGATCTTAGGGTCAAAATTGGGGTCTTACAGCTGCCCCTATTTAAGGAAGTTCTAGCTCAGTAGGATGGACTTAAATAACAACAATAAAAACAAATTTTGGTCCCTAAGAGACCTCATGATGCATATGGTATGAAATGTTAAAAATAATCTCAATGGGGAAAGTACTGCCACAAAGGGAAAGAATCCGGAGAGACTGAAAGTCCGCAGGAGCATAATGCATTCCATAAGGAAAACTCACTGGAGAGACAAAGACCCCAGGTGATAAAAAGTTGTGCGTATTCCAGGCTACGACTCAAAACTACTGGGGGGACACAAGGGATTCCACGAAAATAAATCAATGGAAAGACTCAGCCAGGGATAAAGAGGAAAACTTGCAGGGGAAACAGGTAAATCAGGACAAAACTGAAATACTCGATCCAAACAGAGGACAACGATTTCACTGAGGAAATACGCACTCAAACTCAATTGGGGGAAAAATGAACTTCAACACAGGAGTGACAGAAATATATTATCTATTACCGGTTATTGGGTAAGGAGATAATATAATCTGATAGAGAGGACATCCGTTACCGGTTAGGGTAAACATATCAAGGATGACTTATTGAGGAACACAAGAGGTGTATTCATTACCGGTTATTGAGTAAGAACAACCTGCTGAGGAAAAGCCAAATAGGATTTACAACTACCGGTTATTGGGCAGAAGACCAAAGAGAGAGAATATTCTTCACTGGTTAAAGTGAACAATCAAGGATAAACTCAAAGGGAAGAATATCATTCATCAGTTAAAATGAACATATCAAGGATAGACTGCTGGGGAAAAGTAGGAATTACATCTATCAGTTACTGGATAGAACACCAAAAAGAGAATATCCATCATCGGTTAGGATGAACATATCAAGGATAGACTCATAGGGGAGAAATATGATATATATATCTATCTGTTACTGGATAGAATACCAAAAAAGAGGAGGAAACCCGTCATCGATTAAGATGAACATATCAAGGATTGACCCTCTAGGGAATGGAAAATAGGGATTACGACTAGCTTTTACTGGGTAGAAAACCATAAAGAGAATATCTGTCATCGGTTAGGATGAACATATCAAGGATAAAATCAAAAGGAAAGAATATCCGTCATTGGTTAAGATGAACATATCAAGGATAGACTATCCGGGGAAACGTAAAACGAATCCGCTGGGAAAAACAAAAGGAAATAGATTACTGTTACCGTGTATTGGGTAAGAGTAAGGCACTCGCAAATTGAGAAGAATATTACTAGTTACTGGGTAATAGACTCTCAGGGGACCAAAAGCATCGATCTAGGTAAGAGCTAGAAGGAAACTGTCAAATAAGGACTCGACCCGGTGAGGATATAACTCAAGGGGAGTGGTTCCATCCAGATAATCGACTGGGGAGGAAACTAAAATAATAATCATCCATGAGGAAATAGCTTAGTGGGGAATGAGAAAGGTTAAATTCTTTCTGCTTAAGGGGCTGACACTCTACAACTGAGGGAGGACAAACACACCAAATCTGCGTGGGGGAAAGGATACCACCATAACAGAGGATAATGAATCACAAAGTGCAATAATAATGCAATAATGAAATATATGAATGTATATGTATATGTATATGTATATGATGATCATGCTGACAAAACAATCACAAAGGATACAAATGTCACTAATCTGAGTCATCGCTACAACACTCGGTTAATGTCGACAGGATGGAGGCATCAATTGGAGAAAAGAGTTAGGGGTGGATATAAACCATCCATCTCAAAGGTTCGACCCTGGATGGGGAAAGGGAACAAATCCGCTGAGGATTTGAACCATCAACTCTGCGGGGAATTTTAGGTCAACACCATGTCAAACGGGAGACAACCTCGCTGGGGATACTACCAAAACTGCTCAAGAATTAGTGCTGACGGGGGATCAGGAGTGAAATTCGCTGGCGAACTGAGGGGAAATAAAATCTCGCGTTGGAACTATGCAAACAACTGAGAATAAGTGCCTGAAATCAGCTGGGGAGGCGATCTTAAAATCAGTTGGGGAGACTAACTTGATGAACCAACAACTTGGGGAAGATCAACAATGCTTCACATTTTGGGACCCACCTGTTCTCAGACTGCTGTTGATATTCCTTATTGAAATCGATTGATTAAAAGTAATTGCTTTTATTTTAAGAAAAATGATTTTGATTTTAAATTCAATTTCAAAAATGATCATCATAAAATTTAATTCTATTTGGCTGAAAGATAAATAAGAGTAGAAACAATTGGATAAAAAGCTCAACTTTATTTAATAGAATGGTAGTCTATAAATGACAAGACTCCATAGATCTTTACAAAAGTTGAAAAATGGTAATTTACATGGAAAATGGCTATATTGAATACAATGATCACTAATCCTTCTACCAACCTCAATCTCCACTATGCTCTTGGCTTCGGTTGAGAGTGACGAATCAGAACCAAATGACGTGCTCAAGAATGTCTTCAAGACTGAAGGTCAGCCAAATGCAGTTACTTTCCATAATCCCTAATTTTTGCATAAATTTCCCCAATGTGGGGTACTCAATCTATCGGGATAAATTTTATGTTTTATGACTCTAACATTTGCCTGGATCGCCCGTTCGGGTCTTCAATTCACCGAGACGTTCATTTTTGCCCAAGCCTCCCTTTCGGGTGCCATCTTGATTTGATTATAACCGTAAATTCTGTCCATAAACGAAAAGACTTTGAATTTAGATATATTGTCTACCAACATATAAATGTGTGGCAAAGGAAAATCATCTTTCGGACTAGCTTTGTTCAAATCTCTATAATCGATACACATACGGACTTTTCCATCCTTCTTCGAAACAGGCACTATATTGGCCACCCACTGTGAATACTCAACGGTAACAAGGAAACCGTCATCGATATGCTTTTTCACTTCTTCTTTGATCTTCACTTCCATATCAAGATGAGTCCTCCTTAACTTTTGCTTGATTGGCGGGCATTCTGGCTTCAACGGCAATCTATGCTCCACAATCTCAGAATCCAAACCAGGCATGTCTTGATAGGACCAAGCAAACACATCTGAATACTCTCAGAGAAGATCGATCAACCCCTTCTTAACTTCTGGACACAGTCGAGACCCAATCTTGACTTCCTTCACATCATCTTTGGAACCTAAGTTTACTAGCTCAATCTTCTCTTCGAATGGCTGAATGGCTTTTCCCTCATGCTCAAGTAGAAGAGACAATTCATCAGACATTTCTTCATCAATTTCTTCCTCAGCCTCAAACACAGGGAAATCAAAGTTTGGAGAGGGAGTAGGATCATTGTATTCAATGGGTTTGGAAACCATCCTGCATAATGATTTGATATTTTGATTTTAGAGAAACGAATTGTGACCAAATATTATGCAGATGGACAATTATTATTTATTTATGTTTTTTGTGATTACCATTTTCAGAAAAGCAAAAAGTAAAACAAAACATCATAGATGTGGATGGATAGAATTGCATTTTATTGATGATAATTTGAAAAATGCCCAACAATGTTCACTTCCCCCTTAGGCATAGGAGAAAGATTTTTCTAAAAATAATGAAAAAAAGAAAATTACTTAGAATGATGGACAATAACAAGAACATCAACAACAACCCAATTGTTGCAAGTCTTGCCATGCGTCACAAAATTGGCGTAGTCTTCATCTTCATCGCCTTTGATCACAGTAGCTGAGTGTTGTTCATTACCATGGATGAACCCTTTGCTACGAAAACTCGGTTGTACTTCTTAAGCTTTGACATTGGACGGCCCTTTTTGAAATTCTAATCCAACCCTGTTCTTGTTCTCGGCGACCTCTACCATACGGCCCCATTGGTTTGTGTTGCCTGCCTCAATAGCTCTCTGAGCGTCCTTGAAAAAAGACATGGGTGCCCCAGTTTTCTTTACCTTAGAAATAGACAAGGCTTGGAGTGTAGTTCCTACCTCTTCCTCAGCTTCAACATATATGAAAGATGACAGACAACTGACCAAGAATGCTTTCTCTCCACCTACAATGACAAGCTTACCATTCTTCACAAACTTCAGTTTCTGATGCAGAGTAGATGTTACAGCTCCAACTTCATGGATCCATGGCTTTCCCAACAAGAAGCTATAGGTCGGGTGGATATCCATTACTTGAAAAGTAATTTTAAAATCACTCGGACCTATCTTCACTCGAAGGTCCATTTCTCATATGACAGTCTTGCGAGAACCATCAAATGGTTTGACGATCATGCCACCGTATCTCATTGGGGTGCCTTGGTAGGATAATCTGGACAAAGTTGATTTGGGGAGTACATTCAAAGAAGAACTAGTATCAACTAACACATTTGACAGTGCATCCTCCTTGCAATTCATCGATATATGTAGTGCCAAATTGTGATTTCTGCCTTCCTCGGGAAGTTCTTCATCGCAAAAACTCAAGTTGTTGCAGGAAGTAATGTTAGCCACAATGTGGTCAAACTGATCCACGGTCACATCATACTCAACGTAGGCTTGCTTCAACACTTTTTACAATGCTTCTCTGTGCGCTTCAAAATTCATTAGCAGAGATAATACTGAAATCTTCGAAGGAGTTTGGAGCAGCTTCTCCACCACATTAAATTCACTCTTCTTAATTAATCTTAGTACCTCATCATTATCATTAGGCTTCAATTTGCTGGATTCACCAAACTGACACATTGGAGCACTAACTGGGCTTACCGTAGGTACATCCACCTTCTTACAAACTGAAACATCTTCAATCACTTCTTTCGAGAAAACGGGACCGAAAACATGACCGCTACGGGTCACCTTCGCGATATCTGCAATATTCACAACAAAATTGGTTGTGGGTAGCAGAACCTCTTGACCATTCTCCACCATTGTAGCATTATACTGGTATGGAACAACTCTATCGGATGCATACGGGACGGGGCCCACTAACCGTATCACTAACGATGATACCGATCTATTGAAGTTGTTACTGTTGCTGCTGTCAAATTGAATCACTAACCGCTCTGGGGTTTTCAACACTGGAACAATTACATTGACATCATCTATATCCCTTGATTGTTGAATCTGGATTACATTCTCATCAATCAACTTCTGGATATCTCTCTTGACGACCAAACACCCATGGGGGTTCACGCTACAAATTGCACAACCATCATGGTCATGCTCACAATCACTGATGGTACACAGGGTCCTATACATCTCCACCAAGGACCTACGAATACGTCACACATCGAATATTCGAAAATTTCCTGGACAACCATCTACCATATTAACAGAGGAATTACATGAGCGGGCAACAAATTGGCTTTCACATTCGGGGCACGATCTTTAAAGGACACCATCCCACTCTTTACAAGCTTCTGGATCTCGTACTTCAACGAGTAACAGTTCTCGATATCATGTCTAGGAGCTCCTTGATGAAAGGCACAACAGAGTTGGGGCTTATACCACCATGGAAGTGGTTCTGGAATTTGAGGTGGATTTCTTGGCTAGAGTAGGTTCTTGAGAACCAAAGGTGGGTAAAGTTCGGTGTATGACATGGGAATAGGGTCAAAAGAGACCTTATTCCTTTCAAAATTTTGTTGTTGTTGTTGATTATTGTTTTTGTTTTTGTTGTTGTAGTTGTTGGTTCTTTGTTGCGGTTGTTGTTGACGTTGTTGTTGAACTGTCACTGATTGATTGTTTAAAATTACTGGAATAATTGACGAGCCTTGGTGATAATGCTGATGCGGTTGCGGATTTCTTTTGACATGAGGCCTCCTTTGCCTCCCTATAGACACTGCATTAGTTTCCCCTTCCTTCTTCTTGGCAAAACCACTCCCATATTTCTTGCTTGATGACACCTCTTCTTTAGACAAACATCCCTCTTGGACTCCTTCCTCTAATCTCATCCCCATGTTTATCATCTCGGTAAAGTCACTTGGGGCACTGGCAATCATGCGTTTGTAATAAAACAAACTCAGGGTCTTAAGGAAAATCTTCGTCATCTCTTTCCCTTCTAACGGACGATTAATATGAGCGGCAAGCTCTCTCCACCTCTGAGCATACTCTTTGAATGTCTCTTTGTCCTTCTGAGACATAGACCTCAGTTGGTCTCTATTAGGCGCCATGTCCACATCGTACTTATACTACTTTACAAAAGCTTCACCCAAATCATTGAACATGTGAATACTTGCACTGTCTAGCCCCATGTACCATCTCAGAGCGGCACCAGTCACACTCTCTTGGAAGTAGTAAATCAATAACTGATCATTATCAGTTTGAGTTGACATTTTCCTGGCATACATGACAAGGTGACTAAGTGGACATGTATTTCCTTTATAGTTTTCAGAGTTAGGGACTTTGAACTTCATTGGGATCTTAACGTTGGATACCTATTGAAAAGTATACTTTCGGCAAATATTTTAATATCGTATCCACAGAGATTGGTTGTTATTACCGCCGTTCTATAATCCAAATTGTTATAAGTTCAAAATGTAACCAAGTTTTTTAGTTTGAAAAGTTATCTTTTGAGTAAAATGTAACTAAAACAATAAAATAGTTTTAATCAAATGTAAAAAGCTTGGCAAGATTGGAGTTCACTATTCAAATTGCTTATGATTCCTTATGACAACTATATAGACTTAAGATTATTGATGATGTTCAAGTATCCTCTCAATATCATTTATGTCTAAATGATATTGTGATAATCACTATAATAATCTTTAGACGATTTCTCCACCTAACTATCAATATAGCAACTGTAGCGGGGTATTCGTTACCATTAGAGATATTGACTAAATCCAAGGTAAATCATACAAGTTGAGTCGCCACCGCACTTCTATTTATCCAAAGGAATGGTTAGAAAGCGAACAAAAACCTAAAAGTTTTAACAAAAACTAGTAAAAAAGAACAGAGATCTGGGTAAGGGGGTTGGTTATGCAATGGGAAGGTGTTAGGCACCCAAAACATCCTAGGTACTCCTAGGGAGCCATTTTCATACTTGTTATAAGGTTGTTGTTTTGTGAAAATTTTTTTTGTGCAAACATGATTGAAGAGATGAGAAGAGAATATATAAGTTTATTTACATTTTTTGTGTTTGGATGGATAAACCCATTGCCTACGTACCATCTTAAAAAAGACTAGGATCAAAACCTCGTAGTTCGGGGTAAAAATCTCAAAACAAGTGGGTGAATTGATTGGTCCAAAAGCCTTAAGGTCTTTTGTTATCAAAGGGAGAAAACTCAACCAAACCACAAATCCACCATGTGAGGATAGCTTCAACATGCTAGTGAGGGGTTAACCCTATAATAAGCACGAAAGACTTATTGTCCATCACTAAGGATATAGGTGAGTATTACATCTACCACAAGGATAACTCAAACCTAATAGCTA
Source organism: Lathyrus oleraceus (assembly GCF_024323335.1). Lineage (NCBI taxonomy): Eukaryota > Viridiplantae > Streptophyta > Magnoliopsida > Fabales > Fabaceae > Lathyrus > Lathyrus oleraceus. Next base: position 210,994,285 of record NC_066584.1, read on the forward strand.
AAGGTTATGAAATATTTTTGATTAAGAAAGTGGCCATTGGAACCACAAAAAGACATTTAGATGGGTTATATTTACCAATTAAAAGTATGTACAAAAATGGTCAAAGTTGACTTTAAGGTTCAATTCAAAATAAGTGTTATAAAAAGAAAGTTTGAAAATCAAAAGCATAAGGCTTAGGTTTCTAATGTTTGAAAACAATGGTTAAATGTTTGCACAAAAAGATTTGGCTTGGGTTAGAGTGGGAGAAGAAGAAGAAGGGCTAAGTCCTAAATAAAACAAAAAGAGAAGGGATGAAGAATCCAAACCATAATGGAGTCCCTCTCTTGAGATCATATTGATGATCCAAGTAGCTCTCATCCTTTGGAATAAGCAACCACAAAGCATAAGCAATCAAACAAGTCTCTTAAAAGATCCTCAATGTATCTTGTATCTTCCACTTGGATGAACATGGCAATGGTCCTCCAATTAAGCTCAAATGGAAACTCCTAGCACAAAAGCACACACATCAAAAGTTCCATGAAGTAAAACAAGAATGGACAAGAGTGAGTTTAGAGATTTGGTCCTTCCAATCCATCTTCATCATTAAGATCCTTTTACTCCAATTTTGCATAAGGAAGGTCCTACAATCTAAGTCCAATTCTCCATTTCTTTGCATAGGGAAAATCCTAAAAACTAAGTCCATTTCTTTGCATAGGGTCCACATCAATCAAAACAAAACACAAGCACAAAAATATATACACAATTATGTGCTTAAGTGAGCAAAAGGCAAATGACATTAACATAAACATGTGCTCAAATGAGCAAAGAGAAAAGCAAATGGATAATATGTGCAAGAATAGTAAATTGCATAAAAGTAAATTGCATAAAGTAAATGTTAATTGTCAATAGTTAGTGTTAGTAGTTAGTGTGCCATAAGGCAAATTTAGCGCTATGTTAAGCAATCGTAATTGGACTTATGTAGAAGTCACAACTATCTGAAGCTGGTCAATAATAATATAGGCAACAACACAAGTTAGAAGTCTTGATTAGAGAACCAAGTTCCAACAACTTGCCATGCCAAAAAGAAAATGAGAATTGATCTTGTATTGGTTTAAGCCTTTTGCATGATTTAGAAGACAATCTATCCTTAATGCAAAGCCATTCACTTGATCAATTGATCAAGATGAATTAGATTTGAATCAAGGAAGATTAAATCTCCCTAACTAATGCTAACTTATCAACCTTCAACTCATTGATCAAGAAGAAAAGAAGTAGAAGAAGAAGAAGGAGAAGATGGATAAGAGAAATGGAAATGGCAAAATTAAAGTGCATTAAATGAAATACAATGTACCAATCCTCATATGTTGACCAATAACATTGAAAGTCAAGGTCAAACAATCAAAACAGAAGTGAGATGAAGATTGGAAATCAAGAAATGAATAAACTATTTTTGGCATTTTTTATTATTTAAAATAAACTTGAATTAAAAATAAAATAAAAGGTCAAACTTCAAAATTACTTCAAATCAACCTTGCAAGGTCCAAGTAATTTATCCCAAGTTCAACAAGGTCAAACTAAGTTTGACAAAAAATTTCAGCATTTTTAAAAGTCAGAAACTATTTTTAATCAATTTAAAATGAATAAAAATAACCTAATTGAACTAAAATCTCAAATAAATCTCAAATCAATTCAAAAATTGATGAGAATATTTTTTATAGATCCATCATCATTCAAATAAGTTAGGAAAATATTTTTGCATTTTTTGAATATCAAAAACTATTTAAAATAAATTAAAAATAACCAGAAAGGAGAAAATTCATGAAAAATATCAAATGATGAAATAAAAAATATTAAAAATCAGAAATAGAAACTAGAAATTATTTGGGAAATAATGCAATTGGTCCCATAATTTTTGGATTAAAAATGAAAGAGATATTGATTTTTGAAATGAAAAGGAATTTAAGAAAATAAAAACAGAAATTAGAAATTGGAAAAAACGAGAGCCCTTGGATCTGAGCTCATTAATTGAGCTGGCAGATCCAAAGATCCAGAGGCGCGCGCTCATGGTAATCCACGGTCAATGCAATCACATGGAAACCAAAGAAAAGTCATAATAAGCAATGGTCAGGATTCGATCTGGGAAACACATCCAATGGCCAGAATTCAAACTGGCAACAGACGGCCACCAGAGCCACCTTCTTCTCCGGTGAGCCTCCAGATTCCGGTCAATTTTGCAGGTTTTCAAACCTTAATGAAAATGCACGATCCTTATACCAAAATGAAGCTGGGGTGATGTACATCACCCCTGTAACCTTGAATCACACTCAAGATTCCTATAAATGGAGAAATCTGAGGTGGAAGATTTAGGTATGCAAAATGCAGATCAAGGAGAAGCAAAATTGAAGCTACCACTAGCTTGCCTCTCAAGTGAGGACTTCAGAAAACATTTTGGCCAAGCAGATAGATCACAGAAATGAGAGATTCGAAGAAAATACCAGTTGAAGAGTAAGCTTGATTTCTGGAGAATTGGACTTGATTCTTTGCTTGCTTTGCCAAAACAGAAGATCAGTGAGATGAATGATGAAGGTTTAGAAGCTCTAGATCCAAGGATTCAACCAGATGTAGTTGAATTTTGGATATGAAAAAAAATTCGAGAGAAATGAACTAGCTTCTTTAGTGATGGCTATGGAGAGAATTCTGCAGCATTTCAGGTTGAATCAGGTGTGTGAAATGAATGGAATGAGGTCTCTATTTATAGAGGAAGTGGCAAGGAGAATGTGATCAATCCGTGTGCATGGCATGTGGAGCTTCATTGCATGGGCTTGCATGATCATGCACAAGGCCCAAAAACAATGCCAAATGAATTCTGAGCATCAGCCAAATGAAATTGGACGTGTGACTTGCAAGGCAATTGCTTATGTACCAAGATTTCAAGTGAATTCCTCATTTGTACCTAAACATTTATCTCTTCGAAAGCCCCAATGAAAAAATCCAAACATGATCATGTGAGTAATGGTTGGAAAGGTCTTGATGTAAGGAACAATTGTTATGTTGGGAAAAAATCCATTTGAAGTGTGGACATTTATGAAATTTGAGTTTAAAGTGCAAGGTGCATGACATGTCAAGGCAAGGTTTCTAAAATTGGCCAATTTTCAAGCCCCTCTGTTTTAATGATGCAAGCCTCAAATGGAAAAACCTCCAACATCAAAGTTGTATATCTTTTCAAGAAAATAAAAATGGACTTAAATTTTGCATCATTTGGATTTTTGATTAAAGAGTTATGGGCACTTGAAGTTGGACTTTTTTGCCTTTTAATGCCTTTGGTCAAAAAGGACCTATAATGTTTTGTATTATCACATGTATTTCCTATGAGAGTTTTAAACTTTGTTCAACATAAAATTTGAAGTAGACATCTTAAGCTTTCAAATTCATTTGATCCCACCTCAAAATCATAAAAAATGAATGAGTTGTGTCCTTGGGAAGTTGACCCAAAATTAGGGTTTCAGTCAAAATGACCTATAATGTTTTGGAATGGATGATGACCTTCCAAGCTTCAAATAAAATTTTTATGAACATGAAAGTTGTTCACATTGTCTTTAAGAACACTTTTGAGTTTGGAATCATCTCCATTTGACCAACACATCAAACGTTAGGTCTCAGTGCATTTCAAAATAGTCAGATGAATTGACTGATCAACTTCTCAAGTCCACATCCCATATCTTGATGAATTGATGATTGAGGACACTCAAATAAGTTCAAATATGCATGAAATAATGAGTTAAATAACTTCCCTTGATTATATTTTACCCTGGGCTGAGGTTGCTTCATGAGTAAGGCATTGTGATGCACAAATGAATTAGGGTTTCCTTGAAGAACAAGACCTCAAACCGTTTGACTTGATTTGATCAAAATGATGCATTGAGGTACTAGGGAGGCATATTTGATGGATGAGATCTTTGGGAACCATTACCATGCTTGTTTTCATCTCCTCTTGACCATGTCTTTGTACCAATGATCTCCTAGAAGCTTTGGACCTTGTGATTGCTCAAGCTACAAACAAAAGATGTTAGTGACATATTTTTGTGCTTTTGGTTAGTAAATAAAATGAGAAAAGAAATGATATACAATTCAAGCATGCTTGGTAATCTCACACCACTCACAAGGAGTCTCACCGAGAGGCAAGGGGAACCAAGATGCTAATGATCCTTGAGGCAATGCAAGTGCAATGTTATGATGCCATGAGGGATCTTAGGGACAAAATTGGGGTCTTACAGCAATCTTTAATGGTTGATACAAAAGAAGAGTAATGAATAAATCTATTTCTACAACTTATTCACTACTTGAAAATATATTTTATGTCAAGACTTAAATAATCTCTTTCAAGAACTACTTAAATCTAATATTCAACTTAGGGCAAAAATATCATTCAATACATCAATAACCTTTTATCATATATAAGAGTCAAATGAAATACATAAACAAATAGGAATAGCTACTACCTCCAATCTTGACAAAATGGGGTTTAGCTCCTCATCATTTTGGACAGCAAAATGCAATGGTAGAATAAACTCTGTTTTTTCTCTTACAAAATGTGTATCTAGGAATGAATGAATCTATGTTTTCCATTCTGTTTTCTTAAAGAGTCTAACCTTTCCTAAAATGTTCATTTTCATCTAAAACTGAAAAGCACTCTAAAACAGATACAAAACTGTCACAATATAGCTGGCTTGAAAACAAAACACTTGGCCCAAACAAACAGCTTGTTGGTTTCGCAAGGTTCGCGGCGCCATCCCTAGTCGCAGCGCGAACTGAAGCCAATTCAGCTTCCTTGCCTTGCAAGCTTCATGTAAATAATTCTCCCAAGTGTTGGTCTTCCAATTTATGTCTCCAAATTGCCATTGACACTTATTCCAAATTATGCCCATGCATTCCGATGCTCTCTTGACCAAAAACTCTACAAAACTAACAAATATGTGAAATAACTACTCAAAATAACATCAATTAAACTAAATTGCATTTATACAAAATTGTGAGAATAAAAGTGTGTAATTACATCAAAAATTGGTAAAAGGGACCAATAAAATTATATGAAAAGTAGTACTAATTGGTCCCTAACAACTCTCCCCAACTTATCATTTTGTTTGTCCCTAAACAAAAGTTCCCACCAACACAACCAAAGCAATGACACAAAAGATTGAAACAAGGATTAACCAAGGACATTCAAATGGTTCAAAAGTGTATGGAACTTTCTCAATCCACCTATCTTAATGCTAGACAAAACATGAATAAGAGCAATGGTTGGGTGCAAAAATCATACCAAGGAATTCAAAGCCATATATGTCAAAATTGAATCAAACTTACACACACATCATAATAATGATGAATAAACATGAATGTCCACTTTCACTCATCCAAGCAATTAAATCAACAACAACTCAAATCATGCGGTCATCAAAACAAATACTAAATGAAGTGAAAAATGAGAATCAAAAGGTCTTTCAAGGGTTGTAACATTCATCCCTGTCAGCAGATACTAAGGAATAGAACAGCTGGTGTTCTGTTAGAACTTAGTATTTATTTCCAGTCTGGTTATCAAGGAAATACCAGACCTGGCATAAGGCCTACTGACTGAATGTCAAACTGGATGTTATGACATTCATCATTGACAGCATATACTGAACAATAGACAGAGTGATGTTCTGCTACACTTCAGCATGTCTCTTAGTCTGTTCTTCAAGAGGATAACAGAACTGACTTAAGGCCAAATGTGTAAATGTCAAATTAGATACTTTGACATTTATTAATGTAAGTTGTTACTGTAGTATGGTCATTTTGGTCATATACAGGTCAGCAAAATTGTACAGTCTGTTTTCTGGAAAAACAAACTTAACATATGATCCTTGATGTCAAGCTGAATGTCGTGACATTCATTCCTGACAGCATATGCTATATTGTAGGTTGTTCAGTTTTCTGTTTCAGCTTTTTCTCAGGCTATTCTTCAGGGATTCAACAGCTAAGAGAAAATCCAGGAAATCAACAACCAAGCTACATTTAATGAACCTAACAAATAGCCTATTTGTTAGTAACCTAGATGTGGAATTTAGGGGAACTCGCGTGACCTTAAATTCAGGAGAATACAAGTGCAAAGGCCCAAGTACTGCAATATAAAAGGAAGTCGTTCCTTCATTCAGAACTGGGGATTTTGAGGCGTGAAGATTTAGTGTGTCCATCATACTTCACTGCTGTATTTTTGTGAGTCTTGTATTAGACATATCTTGTAAGCCAAGCCATTATCACGTAGATGATTGCTTTGGCATAGGGTGTTCATTGAGTTGTAAGTGTTGTGTCGCTCAAAGCTTTTAAGCGTGAGTGCTGTGTATCTTGATTAAAGCTGTTAAGCACAATCAAGAGTTGTTTGAAGTGTGACTTCAAAATTGTCTTTAATATTGATTAAAGGTAGTAATCACTGAGGTGATTGAGGGGGAGTGAGTAGGAACTCTGATCTTAGAGTAAGATTGAAATTGCATTGGGTAGGGATTAAGTGAAGAGTTGTAAACGGGTGAGTTTAGCTTTGAATTAATACTACTGATAGTGGATTTCCTCCCTGGCTTGGTAGCCCCCAGATGTAGGTCATGTTGGACTGAACTGGGTAAACAATTACTTGTGTTATTTACTGCACTTACTTTTAAGTTCTGCATAATTCTTGTCTGTGCAGAATTGGATGTCATAACAACTCGTGTGACATCTAAAGTCTGATAACTAGAATTTCAATTGGTATCAGAGCAGACACCCTGCCTGTAAATTTCTGGGTGAGATCTAGGGAAGTTACTTTCTAGTACCATGGACAAGGATATAGGACACTCAAATAGACCACCCATGTTGGATGGCTCTAACTATGATGACTGGAAGCCTCGTATGATAGCCTTCTTAAGGTCTCTAGATAGCAAAGTCTGGAGAGCTGTCAACAAAGGATGGGAACATCCAACAAAGATAGGTGAAGATGGAGTCAGTGTGCAGATTCCTGAAGAAGAGTGGGACAAGGAGCAATAGGCATTAGCTCTTGGAAATTCCAAGGCCTTGAATGCATTGTTCAATGGAATCAGTAAGAACATCTTCAGGCTGGTGCACCACTGTGAACTAGCTAAGGAAGTTTGGGATACCCTCAAGGTAACTCATGAAGGTACTTCCAAGGTGAAGATGTCCAAACTTCAGATGCTGACCACCAAGTTTGAAAATCTGAGGATGAAAGAGGATGAGACTATTCATGACTTTCACATGAATATTCTTGAAATTGCAAACACCTCTGGTGGACTAGGTGAGAAAATGGCTGAAGAGAAACTTGTAAGAAAGATTCTCAGGTCCTTGCCTAAGAGATTTGCTATGAAGGTCACAGCCATAGAGGAGGCGCAGGACATCTGCAATATGAAGGTGGATGAGCTAATTGGTTCTCTCCAAACCTTTGAAATGGGCTTGTGTGAGAATGCTGAAAAGAAGAACAAAAGTGTAGCTTTTGTATCTAATGCTGAAGAGGAGTCAGAAGCAGGATACACTGGAGGTGATGAAAGCATATCAGAAGCCTTAGCCATGCTTGGGAGACAGTTCAACAAGTTCGTGAAGAAGATTGATCAAAGAGGTAGACCTAATGTCAAGAACCTCCCGTATGACATTAAGAAAAGATCAACTTCTGAAGAGAAGATCAACCACGGCAAGGGAATCCAGTGTCATGGTTGTGAAGGGTATGGACACGTCAGAGCTGAATGCCATACTTACCTCAAAATGCAAAATAAGGGGCTAGCTATCACATGGTCTGAAGGAGATTCTGAAAGTGAATCTGAAGGAGAATCTGCTAAACACGTCACTGCACTAACCAGTGTTTGTGCCACTGATGATGACTCAAGTGCAGATGAACTGACCTTTGATGAACTTGCTGCAGCTTATAAGAAGCTGTGTGTCACCAGTGCAGAAGTACGTGTACAAGGAGAAAAGCAGAAGAAACTCATCAAGGAGCTGGAAGATGAGAGACTGAAGCATCTGACGGCCATAGAGGATCTAAATGGTGAGATAACCCTGCTGACCTCCAAGCTGAATCAAATGACTAAATCCATCAGAATGATGAATAAAGGAACTGACACCTTGGAAGAGATCCTAAAGGTAGGACAGAAGTCTGGAACCACATCTGGTTTAGGCTTTGGGAAAAGATCCTCAGCTGAACGCAAACGCCCAAAGGCTAAAGTTCAGAAATCCCAAGGGAAGTCACATCCAATGTCTCAACATCGGGGAACCAGGATGACTAATCATCAGAAGAGGAAATTCCAGAAATGGAAATGTCACCACTGTGGTAGGCTTGGGCATATAAAAGCCTTCTGCTACAGGCTTCATGGTTACCTGAACCAAGTCCCTCATGTCAGACCTAAGCAGAAGACATTTAGGCACCATGTCTCCAACAAGAAGTGACAATGGTATGCTAGGTTAGCCCACACAGCTCTAAGAGCTTCTACCAAAGAAGACTGGTACTTTGACAGTGGATGCTCAAGACATATGACTGGTATGGTAAATCTATTGGCAGATATCCAACCTCACACTACCAGCTATGTGACCTTTGGTGATGGTGCTAAAGGAAAAATAAAAGGTGTGGGTAAGCTGGACTGCTCTGGAGTTCCAAAACTGAATAATGTGTTGTTAGTAAGAGGACTAACTACAAACCTCATCAGCATAAGCCAGCTGTGTGATCAAGGGTTCTATGTTCAGTTTACTAAGGAGCTATGTATTGTGACGAATGGTGACAATCAGGAAGTTATGAGAGGATCTAGGTCCAAAGATAACTGCTATCTGTGGGAACCTAAATCTCAAACTTCTCCACAATATGCTCTTCAGTCAAGGAAGAACAGGAGGTGAAGCTGTGGCATAGACGCCTTGGACATCTCCACTTACAGGGAATGAAGAAGATCATATCCAAGGAAGCAGTCAGAGGAATTCCAAAGCTGCTTATTGATGAAGGAAGAGTTTGTGGAGAATGCCAGGTGGGCAAGCAAACCAAGATGTCACATCCGAAGCTGGAACATCCTACTACTTCCAGAGTTCTGGAACTGCTGCACATGGACTTAATGGGACCTATGCAGGTTGAAAGTCTGGGGGGAAAGAGATATGCATACGTGGTGGTTGATGACCATTCCTGATACACGTGGATAAGTTTCATCAGAGAGAAGTCAGATACATTTGATGTCTTCAAAGACCTGTGCATCAGACTCCAAAGGGAAAAGGACAGCTGTGTTGTCCGAATTAGGAGTGATCATGGTACGGAATTCAAGAATTCCAAGTTTGATGAGTTTTGCTCGTCTGAAGGAATAAGTCATGAATTCTCTTACCCTATAACTCCCCAGCAGAATGGGATAGTTGAAAGGAAAAATAGAACTATCCAAGAATCTGCCAGAGCTATGATTCATGCAAAGAAGCTCCCTATGCACTTTTGGGCTGAAGCTATGAATACCGCGTGCTATGTTCACAACAGAGTCACCTTGAGAAAAGGAACCTCCTCCACTCTGTATGAAATATGGAAAGGCAGAAAACCCACTGTGAAGTACTTTCATATCTTTGGAAGTAAATGCTACATTCTCACAGATCGTGAACAGAGAAGGAAACTGGATCCCAAAAGTGATGAAGGTATATTTCTAGGATATTCCACTAACAGCAGGGCGTACAGAGTGTTCAACTACAGGACCAATGTTCTGATGGAATCCATAAATGTCATTGTGGATGATAAAGAGGAAGAAATCGATGTCATAGAGGATGTTGCAACATTCCCTGACAGTTCAACAAACATTCCAGTCAAGTCTGATGAAGTACAGGAACCTCCTCCTGAATGTGAAGTAGATGCAACCACCAAAATGCCATCTATCAGAATTCAGAAAGACCACCCTAAGGATCTTATCATAGGGGATCCCAATAGTGGTGTAACTACCAGGTCAAGGGGAATAAGCTTAAATTCCTGTTTTGTTTCCAAGGTTGAGCCCAAGAATGTGAAAAAAGCCCTGACTGACGAATACTGGATCAATGCCATGCAAGAGGAACTTGAGCAGTTCAAAAGGAATGAAGTATGGGAGCTAGTTCCAAGACCTGAAAGGACCAACATCATTGGTACCAAGTGGATCTACAAAAACAAGTCTGATGAGAAAGGAGTAATTACTAGGAATAAAGCAAGACTAGTAGCTCAAGGATACACTCAAATTGAAGGGGTTGATTTTGATGAGACGTTTGCTCCTGTGGCTAGGCTTGAGTCCATCAGATTGCTGTTAGGTATAGCATGCATTCTGAAGTTTAAACTGTTCCAAATGGATGTGAAGAGTGCATTCTTGAATGGCTACTTGAATGAAGAAGTCTATGTGGAACAACCTAAAGGGTTCTGTGATCCTAACCAACCTAAGCATGTATACAAGTTGAGGAAAGCCTTGTATGGGTTGAAGCAAGCACCTAGAGCATGGTATGAAAGGTTGACCGAATTTTTGACCTCAAATGGATACAGAAAAGGTGGAATAGATAAAACCTTGTTTGTGAAGGATGAAGACGGCAAAATCATGATTGCTCAAATCTATGTGGATGATATAGTCTTTGGTGGTATGTCAGAACAAATGGTAACACATTTTGTTCAACAAATGCAATCTGAGTTTGAAATGAGTCTGGTTGGGGAACTAACCTACTTTCTTGGAATGCAAGTCAACCAAATGGAGGACTCTATGTTTCTCTCCCAAAGCAAGTATGCCAAAAACATAGTTAAGAAGTTTGGTATGGATAATGCTAGGCACAAGAGGACTCCTGTTCCTACTCATCTGAAGTTAACCAAAGATGATGGAGGGCCTAGTGTTGATCAATGCTTGTATAGAAGCATGATAGGCAGTCTACTATACCTAACTGCAAGTAGACCTGACATTTCTTATGCAGTTGCAGTGTGTGCTAGATACCAAGCAGAGCCTAAAGTGAGCCACTTGAATCAAGTCAAAAGGATTCTCAAGTACATCAATGGGACTTGTGACTATGGGATGTTATACTCACATGGGTCTGAGCCTGTCCTATTTGGGTACTGTGATGCTGACTGGGCTGGGAGTGCTGATGACAGAAAAAGCACATCAATAGGATGTTTCTTCTTGGGAGACAATCTCATATCTTGGTTCAGCAAGAAGTAAAATTGTGTATCTCTGTCCACTGCAGAGGCTAAATACATAGCTGCTGGAAGCAGTTGTTCCCAACTGGTTTGGATGAAACAGATGCTCACTGAGTACAATGTCACTCAAAATGTCATGACATTATTCTGTGATAATCTCAGTGCCATCAATATTTCCAAGAATCCCATCCAACACAGCAGGACCAAGCATATTGACATTAGACATCACTTCATCAGAGATCTGGTGGAAGACAAGGTGATCACCTTGAAACATGTAGCCACTGAACTTCAACTGGCTGGCATATTTACAAAGGCTCTGGATGCTACTCAGTTTGAAAACTTAAGGGGAAAACTGGGAATATGTCTCTCTGAGAACTTATAGCAACCACTGATGTTTGGGATGTATTGTTTAATATCTCTGCCTATTAAACAATTGGAATTATGCTCTGATTGGTCAACAGATCATAGCTATGCCACTTGCAACAAGTGTGGCAACAAGAGGGTAAGGAGACACCCTAACGTGAGAAGGCCTATGCACCTGCAGGAATTCAAGGATGCTGTTCATGCAGGAGTGGTTCTGGATGTCAGAAACAAAGTCATGGCATTTGATATGGTTGTACCTACAATAAAGCAAAAGTGGTTGATTACTTGATCAAAGCTGTGAAGCAAGATCAAGTGGGTGCTAACTTGGTTGAAACTGTGAAGTAAAACCAAGTCTGTAATTCTGTCATTTTTTCTGTTTATGTTGTTGGCTTTGGCAACATTTTTGACAAAAAGGGGAAGTAACAGGTGATACCCCAGACAACAGATTGGTCTGTTAAAATAGACTTTCATGACAGATTCGAAGATTCCCTCCCCTGCAGCTGATGTGTGTTGAAGTTTTTATTTAACTTCTGTACCTCTGTATGTGTGCTGTGGATGTGTGCTGCAATTAGACGTTTTTATTTAACTTCTGTATGTGTGCTGTTATGTGAAGTTTTATTTAACTTCCATGTGTGTGAGTGTGCTGCCACTCTGAGTGTATTAGCTAGGTCTATTACCTGCTAGATGTGTGATTCCGCTGCTATGAACTATGTTATGGGGATCAAAGTGTTTTAGCCAAAAATTTGCCAAAGGGGGAGTTTGTAGGTGTTTAATTGGCTGCATTATATGGTAAAACACTAGCTGGATTCTAATGTCTTGACTGATGTCATGACATGGTGTGTATGTGTGACTGTATTGTAGGTTAGAATATCTAACTGTACTCTGATGTCTTGACTGATGTCATGACACACTTGAGTAGTTACGGCAGGATTAGCTAATACAGGATTTATTGAATGTCAAACTGGATGTTGTGACATTCATCCCTGTCAGCAGATACTAAGGAATAGAACATCTGGTGTTCTGTTAGAACTTAGTATTTATTTCCAGTCTGGTTATCAAGGAAATACCAGACCTGGCATAAGGCCTACTGACTGAATGTCAAACTGGATGTTATGACATTCATCATTGACAGCATATACTGAACAATAGACAGAGTGGTGTTCTGCTATACTTCAGCATGTCTCTTAGTCTGTTCTTCAAGAGGATAACAGAACTGACTTAAGGCCAAATGTGTAAATGTCAAATTGGATACTTTGACATTTATTAATGTAAGTTGTTACTGTAGTATGGTCATTTTGGTCATATACAGGTCAGCAAAATTGTACAGTATGTTTTCTGGAAAAACAGACTTAGCATATGATCCTTGATGTCAAGCTGAATGTCGTGACATTCCTTCCTGACAGCATATGCTATATTGTAGGTTGTTCAGTTTTCTGTTTCAGCTTTTTCTCAGGCTATTCTTCAGGGATTCAACAGCTGAGAGAAAATCCAGGAAATCAACAACCAAGCTACATTTAATGAACCTAACAAATAGCCTATTTGTTAGTAACCTAGATGTGGAATTTAGGGGAACTCGCGTGACCTTAAATTCAGGAGAATACAAGTGCAAAGGCCCAAGTACTGCAATATAAAAGGAAGTCGTTCCTTCATTCAGAACTGGGGATTTTGAGGCGTGAAGATTTAGTGTGTCCATCATACTTCACTGCTGTATTTTTGTGAGTCTTGTATTAGACATATCTTGTAAGCCAAGCCATTATCACGTAGATGATTGCTTTGGCATAGGGTGTTCATTGAGTTGTAAGTGTTGTGTCGCTCAAAGCTTTTAAGCGTGAGTGCTGTGTATCTTGATTAAAGTTGTTAAGCACAATCAAGAGTTGTTTGAAGTGTGACTTCAAAATTGTCTTTAATATTGATTAAAGGTAGTAATCACTGAGGTGATTGAGGGGGAGTGAGTAGGAACTCTGATCTTAGAGTAAGATTGAAATTGCATTGGGTAGGGATTAAGTGAAGAGTTGTAAACGGGTGAGTTTAGCTTTGAATTAATACTACTGATAGTGGATTTCCTCCCTGGCTTGGTAGCCCCCAGATGTAGGTCATGTTGGACTGAACTGGGTAAACAATTACTTGTGTTATTTACTGCACTTACTTTTAAGTTCTGCATAATTCTTGTCTGTGCAGAATTGGATGTCATAACAACCCGTGTGACATCTAAAGTCTGATAACTAGAATTTCACTTGGGTTACAAGAAAGGATATGATTAAGAGAATTCAACAAAAATGCGTATCCTAAGGGAGCATTCCCATACATTCAACTCTACACAATTTCCATTTCTTTGATCCCCGTCTTTTTTTATTTTTTTTTATTTTTTACATCCACACAACCATGAGCCTTTTCTTTGTTTTTTCTTTCTTTTCTTTTTCTTTGCTCTATGGTTTCAAGGGTGATTTCTTTTTCTTGTTTCTTTTCACACTTTCACCCTTTCATAAAAAAAACTCACTTTTCCAAGTTTCTAATCAACTCTTTTTACTTTACTCTCCCCAACTTTAGATTCCAAAACCCAATTTATTCAATAATGCTCCCTACTTAGACATAAGCAAAAGGCAAAATTTGCAAACAACTCGGTTTGAGGGTTCAATTGACACGAAAGAAATTAGGATTCATTTATTCACAAAATTTTCAATTGATTTTACACTTATCAATCAAATGAATCCTAAAGCAAGCTCAAAGGGGGTTAACTAAGGATCACTCCTCACAAGGTTAGTTGATTCAAAACTTTTTGGTCAAGTGGTTTTTCTCATAACAAACAATGCCTCTATCATTTTCAATATTTTCACACAAAAATAGATTAATGCATGATTTAGCATGATAAGAATGAGTTGAAATAATGTTCAGTTTCCCGCATTTTAGTGTACAATGGAAAACTTCCTCACAATTGGTTTAGTCCTATTTTGATTCAAAAATGACATGTATTTCAATGAATTTATGATATGGAATTTGCAACACACCATCAAACTACTCATGTTAAGTATAGAAAGCAATAAAGTGTACCTTGAAATACCGACACTAATTCGTATCATCACCACTCGAAGTGTCCTATGCTTCTTTCTCTGCGAACATTTCTTGGTTGCTTTAAGCTTGACTTAAGAATAAGAACAATTAAACAAACAAATGTTGGTAAATCAAATTCATTGTAACACACTTAAATCTCACAGAGTATTCATGCAATTAACAAAATAAATTAACAAACCAAAGTTTTGGTGAACTAGAGCCACCCAAAAGTACAATCATAATTAAACAAAAGCAATAATAATACAAAAAACTCAAAATAAAAAAAACTACTCTAATTCAACAAACTCCTCAATCTTCCTCCTCATGGCCACCACCAACGGATCCAAGGACATCCTCCATCTCATCGTCATGGTTCGCACCACCTCTTGCACCCCCCATAAAAGGTGGCCTGCCCTTAGGCCAATTAGCATAAGCAACATACTCCGCCTGGGAAGGGAATGTGCGGGCTTTAGGTGCAAGGAAGGTGTTCTGAAATTGCTGCTGCATAGCATCAAAAATAAACGATTGAGACCTCCTGGAGGCCTCAAAGCTCTCACAGCAATAATTAGCGAACGCCATCTGATCGAATGCTTGAGTAGTGCAGGCTCGGGGTCTAGAGGACGAAGTCCCAGCTCCTTAGGATCTGTCCATCTGGCTCTGGCAAAACCTGTTCAGATAAGCATCATTAATAACACTAGTGATAGACAAATGTACCTCATCCGGAATGGGAACATTTGCCTTTCGACAAAGTCCCATAATCATCCCGGATATATAAGAACACCCGCTTTACCACCGAACTTCGTTCCGCTAGTAGCCACTTTGCGCATTTCCCCTGCAATAATAGATGCCACATCTACAAATTTACCGATCATGATGTAGTATAATAGGCATCCTACATCCAAAGGAATAGTGGTGTTGTGGCTCCTTGGCCGGATATTATTCAATAGCAACACCAAATATGCCCTTGCCTCCAGATTCAAACTTTCTCTCTTCCATGACTTTGGGAATCCCTGATCATTTAAATCATATGTCCTTCCTTCAAGGCATAAGGTAGCGCTCACAGTCGAAAGGTCCCAATCGTTGGCCAATTCTTTGGTACGGTACTCGCACCGCTCATTCTCCGCCAAGGTGAGAGGATTACCTAAATACGCGTTAATTGCATCTCTACTGAAAGAAATGATCTTGCCTCTCACTCTTGTCTGATAATGGAATGCTACTCCCTCTTCAAGATGCAGAGCATTGGCGTAGAACTCACGCACAATGTCGTAACTTATTTCCGGCTCTGGTTCACAAAGCTTACTCCATCTTCTACTCTCAAAATTCGACACCAACTTCCGATAAGTTCCACCCGGCGAAAAACGAATGAATCTCTCCGGTTGAATGGTTTGTTTGATCAATTTGTCGAATCTCTCTTCATGCTCATCGCTTATGAATAATCGCAAGGAACGAGAGGGACCGGAATATGTGGTTTTTGTTCTTTTTGACATTTGCAATAAAAATCAGAACAACCACACAACAGACCATAAGAGAAGTTAGCATTCAAAAGCATAAAACATGAGACTGGAATTTCCCAGTTCACGGTGCGATGGCCCATTTGCAGCGCGAACCCTGCGAACCAGGAAAATTCCAGGTGCCTTCTAGGGTTCCTAATGCTTACACCTTTCAGTAATCATAACCGTAATCCCTAACCTAATCCCAGTTTGAATCCACTTTAGACATGCAAGGTTATCTCTAACATCGAATTCCAATTTTTGCAAAACCCTATCTTACCTAAGTGAGAAACAAAAAGGGACGGGAAGAGAGCACACATACCTTGTTGATATTGACTTGGTTCTTTGTTAACAAGTTGGGATTTGGGAGTGGAGAGAAATAGTTTTGAAATTTGGAAGTGGGGCAGTGAGACTGTTGAAGAAAATCTTAAGTTTGTGAAAATAAGGCTGAAATGAAAATAACCTAAACAGAACTTAAATGGTTCTGCCACGCTCAGTTCGCTGGGCGAACTCTGTTCGCGACGCGAACTGAAGTTTTCCATTCAGTTCGCAAGGCGAAAGCTGGTCGCGGGGCGAACTGAAGGAATTTTTGGAAAATTTTATTGGCAGTGGACAGAACTCAATTTTTCTCATAAAAGAACACAACAAAATATCATAACATCAGAATTGACAAAATTTAAAATGCAGACTTACAACGTTGGGTTGCCTCCCAACAAGCGCTTTGTTTAACGTCGTTTTGAGCTCGACGGTTCAATGATTAGCTCGGTCCGGTTAGGGAAATGACACAGACATCCCGATTCACTTTGCCACTATGGTAGACTTTGAGTCTTTGTCTATTTACAGTCCAGCTCTCATGTGACTTTTGATCCTCAACCACAATGACCCCATAGTTGCGCACCTCCTTGACAACAAACGGTCCTGACCACTTTGACTTCAGCTTACCAGGGAACAACTTCAACCTTGAGTTGAAAAGCAGTACCACTTTTCCAACTTTAAACTCTTTATGACGGACCTTTCCATCATGGTATGCTTTTACCTTTTCCTTGTAAAGTGTATTCGAATGGTAAGCGTTGTTCCTTGATTCCTCAAATTCATGGAGCTGTTCTTTTCTTCTTTCTCCAGCTAAAGTGGAGTCAAAGTTCAAGAATTTGAGAGCCCATAATGCTCTATGCTCCATTTCCACCGGAAGATGACAAGTCTTCCCATACACCATCTGAAATGGAGTTAGTCCAATAGGAGCTTTGTAGGTGGTACGATACGCCCACAAAGCTTCACCCAGTTTTAAAGACCAATCTTTTCTTGAACTCGAGACTGATTTTTCAAGGATCCGCTTGACTTCCCGATTAGAAACTTCCGTCTGACCATTCGCTTGTGGATGGTAGGGAGTGGTGACATTATGCTTTACACCATAATGTTGTAAAACTTTTTCTAAAGGTGTATTGCAAAAGTGTGATCCTCCATCACTTATCAACACCCGAGGCACACCAAAACGTGAGAATATGTTTTTCTTTAAAAATTTAATCATTGTTTTGGCATCGGCCTTAGGTGAAGCTATTGCTTCCACCCACTTCGAAACATAGTCAACGGCCACGAGGATATACTCATTTGAGAAGGAAGAGGGGAATGGGCCAACGAAATCAATACCCCAACAATCAAAAACTTCTACTTCTAGCATGTTGGTTAGAGGCATTTCATCCCGTTTGCCTATTCCTCCTCTCCGTTGGCATGTATCACAACTCTTCGCGTGTTCATATGCATCTTTAAACAAAGACGGCCAATAAAAGCCCGCTTGGAGCACTTTAGTGGCTGTTCTCAAACCGCTATAGTGACCTCCATACGGAGAGTTATGACAATGCCAAAGGATGTCTTTTGACTCCTCAATTGTTACACACCTTCTCAAAATATTGTTTACACCCACTTTAAACAAATATGGATCATCCCAAACATAATATTTTGCATCCGCCAAGAATTTCCTTCTTTGATTACTAGTGAGGTCTTCCGGTGTTAAGCCGGTTGCCTTGTAATTAGAAAAATCGGCAAACCAAGGCCTCACTTGAATCGCATATAGTTTTTCATCCGGAAATTCTTCTCTTACTTCCTCTTCTTTGTTTGTAATGTCCATATTAACCAAACGAGACAAATGATCCGCCACCAAGTTTTCGGAACCTTTTTTATCCCGGATTTCCAAATCAAATTCTTGCAATAATAGAATCCAACAAATTAATCTTTGTTTGTAATCCAGCTTGGTTAACAAATATTTGATCGCCGAATGGTCGGTGTAGACTACAACTTTAGACCCTATCAAGTAAGCTCTAAACTTTTCCAATGCATACACTATAGCTAGTAATTCTTTTTCGGTTGTCGCATAATTGACTTGCGCCTCATTTAAAACTTTACTAGCATAGTGGATAGCATGAAAATATTTATCTCTTCTTTGACCCAACACCGCACCAACCGCATAATCGCTTGCATCACACATAAGTTCAAAATCAAGTGTCCAATTTGGTGCAACGATTATGGGTGCGGTGAATAACTTTTTTTTCAAATCATGGAAAGCTTTTAGACACGACTCATCGAAAAGAAATTGCGTACCTTTGTTCAGCAAATTACTCAATGGCTTTGCTATCTTTGAAAAATCCTTGATGAATCTCCGGTAAAATCCGGCATGTCCGAGAAAGCTCCTTATTCCTTTTATATTTGTTGGAGGTGGTAATTTCTCAATGACTTCCACCTTTGCTTTTTCAACTTATAGCCCTTCGGAGGAGATCTTGTGACTGAGTACAACACCTTCGGTGACCATAAAGTTTCATTTTTCCCAATTAAGCACTAAGTTGGTCTCCACACATCTTCCCAAAACCACATCAAGATGTTTCAAGCACAAATCAAAAGACGATCCATAAACGGAGAAATCATCCATGAACACCTCAATGCATTCTTCGATTAAATCCGAGAATATCGCTTGCATACACCGTTGAAATGTTGCCGGTGCATTACATAACCCAAAAGGCATTCTTCGGTAAGCAAAGATGCCGAAAGGACATGTAAAACCCGTCTTCTCATGATCTGCTGGATTGATCGAAATTTGGTTGTACCCCGAATAACCATCCAAGAAATAATAGAAATTTTTTCCGGCTAACCTTTCCAACATTTGGTCCATGAAAGGTAGTGGGAAGTGATCTTTCCTTGTAGCTTGGTTTAGCCTTCTATAGTCAATACACATCCTCCACCCGGTTACCGTTCTAGTTGGAATCAACTCATTTTTATCATTTTTGATAACCGTCATGCCACCCTTTTTTGGAACTACTTGCACCGAACTCACCCGTTCACTATCGGATATAGGATAAATCATTCCGGCTTCCAAGAGTTTGACAACTTCTTTCCGAACTACTTCTTTCATTGATGGATTTAAGCACCTTTGAGGTTGTCCAACGGGTTTGAAGTTTTCTTCCATCATAATCTTATGCATACAATAGGCCAGACTAATACCCTTCAAGTCGGATAATACCCACCCTATTGCACCTTCATTCTTTTTCAGCACTTGTATCAATTTGTGCTCCTCTTTTGTGGACAAGGTATTGCTAATGATCACCGGTTTAGTACAATCATCACCAAGGAACACATACTTCAAGTGTGAAGGTAGCATTTTCAACTCTAGTTTTGGTTCTTCCACTTTCTTTGTCACATCCAAATCTTCATTTGTCTCTTCATGATAAGCAAGCTCTCCACAAGAGTCTAATTCATGCAACATTGCTTCAATCTCTTTTTCTTCATTTTCGGTCAAAACATTGTAGGCTCCGATAAGAGATCTCGCTAATGAATTAGAAACATGAACTTGGTTTGCGACCTCCACTATCTCCTCATCAGTGGCATCGATTCGGAAGGAATCATGTTTGTCATTAGGATGCTTCATGGCTTCAAAAAGATTGAAAGTTACCTCTTCATCTTGCATTCTTACTTTCATTAATCCATCATCAATGTCAATCATCATCCGGGCTGTTTTCATGAATGGTCTTCCAAGAATTAGAGGAACATTACGATCCTCATCCATCTCCACTATCACGAAATCTACCGGAAACAAGAATTTGTCCACCTTCACTAGCATATCTTGAGCAACTCCATATGGTGAAGTGGTAGATTTATCGGCTAGTTGTAAAGTCATCCTTGTAGATTTAATCTCAACATTTCCCAATCTTTTAACAATGGATAGGGGGATTAAATTGATGCTAGACCCCAAGTCAATCAAACCATTACCAATGTAGGTGCCTCCAATGGTTACCGGTAAAACGACTCGGCCCGGATCGGATTCCTTCCTTGGGAGAGTTTTTTGGATGATGGCACTACAACGTGCATCAAGAAAGATTGTCTCGTCTTCCACATGTCTCCTTTTCTTTTTGAGAATATCCTTCATGAACTTTGCATACCGTGGCATTTGCTCTAATGCGTCGGCAAATGAAATATTTATTTGAAGTTGTTTGAATATGTCCATAAACCGTGCATAATGTCTAGCATTGTCCTTCTTTGATGGTGCATGCGGATAAGGTAGATGTTAAGTTGGAATGACACTCACACCTTTGTCTCCTTTCTTTTTCTTTCTTGGCTCGGCATCCTTTTTCCTTTCCACTTCACCTTGCTGCTCTTCTGTGAATTGCTGATTCTGCTCTTTTCGCGGCGCGAAGGGAGATCGCGGCGCGAACTAAATAGTTTCTGCCACTTTCTCCTTTTCACAATCCACATACTCATTTTCTAGTACAACATCCATATCATTCTCTACTGTAATTTCCTCACCTTTTCCACTTGTCAACTCTTTACCGCTTCTCGTGACAATTGCTTGACAATGCTCCTTTAGATTGGTTTGAGTGTTAGCGGAAAATGAAGATCCCGCGTTTTATTCCGACAATTGCTTCGCAAGTTGGCCTACTTGATTTTCCAAATTCTTAATTGTTGCCTCGTTACTCTTCTGATTTTCCATGGAAGCTTTCATGAATTGTTGAATAGTGTCCTCTAACTTTGAATTTCCTCCTTGCAATTGTTGTCCTTGAGAATTTGGGTGTTGATAAGGACTTTGTTGCTGAAAATTTTGGTTGTTGAACCTTGATGGTTGATAACCTTGATTGTTTCTTGGATATGACTTGTTGTGAGGTAGAGGTTGTCTTTGATAGCCTTGATTTTGATTGTTCACATAACTCACTTCTTCTAATGGAGGACAAAAACCGGTTGGATGATCTCCTTGACATAGTTCACAACATGCTACTTGATGTCGAACTTGAGACCCTTGAATTTCCTTCATTTGTTGTGGAAGCTTGGCCATTTGTTGAGTGAGCAACTCCACTTGTTGAGAAAGTAGATTGTTTTGATCAAGAATGGCATCATTGGTATTTAACTCAAGAACTGGTTTCCGTTGTGAAGGACTACGGTCATGTTGACTTTGACGATCATTGAGTGCCATCCGGTCAATAATGACTTTTGCTTCTTCCGCATTCTTTGACATAAGAGAGCCACCCGCGGTAGCATCCAAAAGTGTCTTGTGAGTTGATTGGAGCCCATTTAGAAAAATATGGATTTGAGTGAGCTCATCAAAACCATGGCCTTTGCATTTTCTCAACATTGACTTGAATCTTTCCCAAGCCTCATTTAGAGACTCGTTGCTTCCTTGAGTGAATACCGCAATAGCCGTTTTGGCTTCCATGAATCGGGATTGAGGAAAATATCTTTCTAAAAACTTCTCTTCTAACAAATTTCAATCCGTCATCACTCTTGGTGCTTGATCAAGGTAACACTCTTTTGCCTTTCCCACTAATGAGTGTGGGAACATCCTCTTGAATAATGCTTCTTCACCCGTTTCGTCAATTCCCGTAGAACCCGCAATCTCATAGAATTTGATGAGATGGGTATACGGATCTTCATGGTCCATTCCGGTGAATGGATTTGCATAAAGGAGTTGGAGGATTCCGGTCTTCATCTCCGTATTCCTTCCACCACTAGCAAATTGAGCATTCCTTCTTGGACTATTAGCGAACATTTGGGTAGGAGTTTCATCCGCCATGTTTCCTTGAAAAGTCTCTACAACCACTTCTTCGATTTGAACAAGTGAAGAAGTAGATGCTTCCTCTCTCCGGTTCCTCTCTTCGGCTAGTTTCCTTCTCCTTCGTGTTTTGCTATTGAGCTTTCGAAGTGTTATTTCAATTTGGGGATCGAATTGAAATTGCTCCTCGGTAGCTTTTCCTCGCATGCACTGGAATCTACAAAACTAACAAACCAAGTGAAACACAAGAGTGATAGTAAGTACAAAACTTAGAACAATGAATTATTGCAATGCTTGTAATATCGAACACCAATCCCCGATAACGGCGCCAATTTGTTGAAAAGTATACTTTCGGCAAATATTTTAATATTGTATCCACAGAGATTGGTTGTTATTACCGTCGTTCTATAATCCAAATTGTTATAAGTTCAAAATGTAACCAAGTTGTTTTGTTTGAAAAGTTATCTTTTGAGTAAAATGTCACTGAAACAATAAAATAGTCATAATCAAATGTAAAAAACTTGGCAAGATTGGAGTTCACTATTCAAATTGCTTATGATTCCTTATGACAACTATATAGACTTAAGATTATTGATGATGTTCAAGTATCCTCTCAATATCATTTATGTCTAAATGATATTGTGATAATCACTATATTAATCTTTAGACGATTTCTCCACCTAACTATCAATATAGCAATCTTTAATGGTTGATACAAAAGAAGAGTAGTGAATAAATCTATTTCTACAACTTATTCACTACTTGAAAATATATTTTATGTCAAGACTTAAATCATCTCTTTCAATAACTACTCAAATCTAATATTCAACTTAGGGCAAAAATATCATTCAATACATCAATAACCTTTTATCATATATAAGAGTCAAATGAAATACATAAACAAATAGGAATAGCTACCACCTCCAATCTTGACAAAATGGGGTTTAGCTCCTCATCATTTTGGACAGCAAAATGCAATGGTAGAATAAACTCTGTTTTTTCTCTTATAAAATGTGTATCTAGGAATGAATGAATCTATGTTTTCCATTCTGTTTTCTTAAAGAGTCTAACCTTTCCTAAAATGTTCATTTTCATCTAAAACTGAAAAGCACTCTAAAACAGATACAAAACTGTCACAATACAGCTGGCTTGAAAACAGAACACTTGGCCCAAACAAACAGCTTGCTGGTTTCGCAAGGTTCGCGGCGCCATCTCTGGTCGTGGCGCGAACTGAAGCCAATTCAGCTTCCTTGTCTTGCAAGCTTCATGTAAATAATTCTCCCAAGTGTTGGTCTTCCAATTTATGCCTCCAAATTGCCATTGACACTTCTTCCAAATTATGCATATGCATTCCGATGCTCTCTTGACCAAAAACTCTACAAAACTAACAAATACGTGAAATAACTACTCAAAATAACATCAATTAAACTAAATTGCATTTATGCAAAATTGTAAGAATAAAAGTGTGTAATTATATCAAAAATTGGTAAAAGGGACCAATAAAATTATATGAAAAGTAGTACTAATTGGTCCCTAACAGTACCAAGCAGAGTTCAACATCACTTTTACCGAACAAATATTTTCCTCTCAATGCCTTCAATTCCTTTCGCAACTCAAGGAACTGATCCTTCATTTCATCCATTTTCTCGTAAACATCCGGGCCCTCAGATGGATCTGAATGATAGATGGTGTCCTCAACACGAGGCAAGGTATGAACAACTGGAGGCGGCATAGACATGACCGGGCTAGATGCCGACATAAAAGCAAATGTAGGTGCAAACCGTTCAGGCATAAAATTTTGTGGCATTCCCCATGGGAATCCAACAGACATAGACGAACCAGATTGAGTAGCAGCAATAGGCATAGTTGAGGTAGCAACCTCTGAGATAACGGTCCTCTAAGGAGAAGGAGTTACGGGATTTGGAGAAGACTGATTCTGGACAGCTAGAACAGACTCCATCATAGCAGTTAGGCAAGCAATCTCATCCTTCAGTTCTCGGTTCTCTTGCTCTAAGTTCTCCATGATTCTCGGTTGATTGGCACGAGTGTTTTTTTGGTGAGTCAGCTTGGCTGAAGCATAGAAGAATAACCGATAAGACATCTGGCAGAAGAAACCTGTTTATGCAAATGATGCATGAAATGCATTGTTTTATTTGTTTTTATTTTCAAGGAACATACTATTTTATTTGCAGATATATAACAACAATAGTAACAATTTGGTTGACCATAACAATCTCTTTTATTCATATAACTTGGAAGGATTACACTGAGTACAATTTCAGAAACCAAAATACAAATACAAGAGAAAAGGAAACTAATCATCCTAAGGATCCCCTATCAACGGTGTCAGATGATCTGGCTGCAGGTGCATAGTTCCTTCGGATGCGTCGAATTTTGGACTCAAAAGATGTCTTCATCTGAGCCTTCTCGAGGACAAGCTGATCAACAATCTTCTTCCAAGCACCGGAAGGCTAAGGCATGCTAGAGGAAGATAGACCCTTTGGCTCTCTCTGTCTCTTCACTACTCGGTCTTCAAGAAGTTCAATAAGCGCATCTTTGTCTTTCGACTGAAGCTGCAGCTCCTCATGCTTTCGTTTCAAAGCATGAAACCTCTCTTCCCACATATCCTTATCTTACTTCATCTTGGCGAGTGCGTACTCCAACTCGTCTACATATTGGTTAGGGAGAGTTAATGTCTCAGCCACAACCATAGACATAGGTCTCTCACAAGCATATGGCATCTTCAATTCTAAAGCTCTCTTCTTTACCCAAGTAGTGTAAGCTTGCAAAGCTACATAGTTGCACGGACCAAGCTCGGATCTTCTGTTTCTATGCACATTATGCCAAGCATGAATCATCTTCTGCTTCAAATGTTGGGGATCTTTACCTTCTTGATAGAAAAGACCTTCTAACTGAGTGTTATTAGGTTTGTCTCTCAAGGGGAACTTAAGTTGACGACGAGCCAAAGTAGGGTTGTAGTTGATTTTTCCTTGTGTACCAATGAGAGGCGCATTAGAGAATTCACTACAACTATCAATAATATCCAAGCCACTCAAGGCAAAGTCATACCAAACAATATCATCATTAGAGAGGGACATAAGTCTCTGAGACCACCGTAGACATTGCTTGTTCTCCATAAAAGCAAGCGTCTGAGGCAAGTGCAAAATAAACCACTTGTACATAAGAGGAACACAATACACAATAGTACCACCACCTTTAGAATTCCTAAAATGCAAAGAGAAGTAAACATTACCCAACAGAGTAGGCACACGATTCCTAATATAGAAGATTCTAATGGCGTTAACATCAACAAAACCGTCAATGTTAGGTAAAAAAGCTAAACCATAGACGAGAAATACAAAGATAGCTTCAAAAGTGTCCACAGTACCGGCTTGGGCAAAGGCAGTAGCTTTCCCAATGAGGAACTCAAAAGTCAACCCAAACATTCCTCCTTTCTTAACCCAATGAGCCTCAATCTCAGACTTCTTTAAATGAAGAGCTTCAACTATAATATGATATATGGGAATCTCCTCCTATCCACTAAAAGGATCCTTGTCAGAAACAGGTATTCCTAAGAGATGGGCATACTCCTCTAACGTAGACATAAGCTGATAATCAGGAAAAGTGAAGCAACGGTAGAGAGGATCATAAAACTGAACCAACGCACTCATGAGTCCTTCAACCATATCAGCAGATAACACAGATAAAAGCTTCCCATGGCGTTTCTTGAAGTCCAAGGGATCTAATACAAAGGATGATAGCTTCCTTAACTCTTTCAAATCAGGACATCTGAAACTGTACTTCTCGGTGTTCCTTCATCCATAATCCATGGTCTGAAAAATATTTGCAAATAAAACCTCAGTTCCTTGAAGTTATTTTTCGTGTGATGAATGTCATGATGCGCATGAATGCATGAATGCAACAATCACAAATAAGGGATCACACACAAGGCAAACAAACAAAGGTCAAGGGATGAATCGAGTCATTGTCAAGATCAATCATCCATTTTAGTGGATTATGGTTTTCACCTTATCAACATCCAAGTTCCATTGATATTGACAAGACTTGATTGGATCAACCAAGAATCAAGGGTTTATTGTGAGTCACGAGCATGGAGTCAGGTTAAGAACCATCCCAAAGGAGTGTACTAAGGATACAAACCTGTAAATCATGTTCTAGAAAAGTTCCCAGAGTCTTAATTTTATCAATCGGATATTATAGGTTAGGATGACTGACTCATCAACCCATAATATTCTCAAGAGAAACTCGTCTGAGTGTAGTATCGCGTAATAACTATTATCAAGTCTACACCTGAATAGTCTTTGCACTACATCCTAAATAGGCCAAGTTGGGTTAAATGTTCTAAGGTCCCCAACTTCTAGGACCCCAAATCAGAGAAAGTAATACCTAACCACAAATAACTTGTGTGACATCAAAAGCTCCAAAAGGGTCTCCACTGAGTAGATGGGTCTCAAGCCAACTTGTTAAGGACTACCCCACACAAGTTGAACATGACTATACCATCCTCATATCTTAATTGCACTAATGTTCAGGTTAGAACTTATCTCACCACTCAGAGATCACCAAGCAGAACAAGCAAATTATATCATACAAACAAGTATACAAACATCAAATATACAATTATATACACATAAAAAAGTAGGCTAAACCCACTGGAGACTACTCCCCAACAGAGTCGCCACTTAATTTTTTTAGTGGTAAATTCATGACCATTAAGCTATGGAAAAACTTAACGTCAATAAAACCAGAGTCGCCACCGCACTTTTATTGTTTCCAAAGGAAAAGGGAAAAGTACGAACAAAACCCAAAGATAAGAAGTTTTCAAATCAAAACTAATAAAATGCCAGAGAATACAGGTAATGGGGTTGGTTATGTTGGTGTAAGCCCTAGAGGCCAATACTTTTGGTACTTCTACCGAATTATTTATTAATAATAAAAGGCATTTTTCTTTATTATGTTTGTTTAATAAAGTCCCTGGAATAGATAGTCCGTTTAATGTATCAAGTATGACTTAATCATGAGATCACATTAAACATAAGGACATTATTCTTAAAGTATCTGTAGTCAAGCTTTATTGTGAAGTGGGATAACATTAAAGCATGAAGACTATTATGTTTGTAGACTGATGATCACGTCTCATGGATCATGGATAAAGAGTTATCAAGTCTTAAACATAGGTATGAATATTAAGAGTAATATTCATACTGGATTGACCCGCTATGAAAATACTATATAGAATGTTATGCAAAGTGTCATAAGTTATTCTCATGGTGATAATGGTGTATACCACTCTTCGACCTGAAACCACTATGGACCCTAGATGTAGAGTCGAGTGCTTTATTGCTGATCCAACGTTGTCCGTAACTGGATAACCATAACGACAGTTGATGGGTACTCCACGAAGCATGCTAAGGGACATGAGTGACCTAGATGGAATTTGCCCATCCTGCGTAACAGGATAAATGTCTATAGGCCCAATATTGAACTAGACAAGGATGACACGGTCTATGCCTTGTGTTCAATATAGACATAAGGGCAAAAGGGTAATTATACACATAATTATTATCACAGAAGGATTTGTCAGATCACATGACATTTTCGTGTCTTGGGTAGCAGTGATGTGTTGTTAGATACTGCTCACTGTTTATTATGTTAAATGTGTGATTTAATATAATTGCCAACGTCGCGAAAACCTACAGGGTCACACACAAAGGACGGATTGATGAGAAATAGAGTAACTAAGGAACACCGTAAGGTACGGTGCACTTAAGTGGAATACGAAATATGGTAAGGTACCACACGCTTAAGTGATTTTGGGCATATTATAAGATATGGGCCAAAATACACTTAAGTGGGCTTTTTAGCTTGAAGCCCACACAAGTGGTTCTATAAATAGAACCCTTGGGTAGAAGCATTGTCACTCTTGCATTCTGTTTCTCTCTCTCTCAATCAAAGCCTTCATTCGTTGCAGCTAGCACTGAGATTGAAGGAATCCGTTCGTGTGGACTGAGTAGAGACGTTGTCATCGTTCAACGTTCGTGATCGCCACAAGAGGTAACGATTTTATCACTGATCATGCCCATTCGTAAGGATCACTAAATGGAGAAAATTTTAAATTCCGCTGCGCCTTGGATGGCAATTTTCCTTCAGTGGTATCAGAGCCTGGTTACGAAACCATGAATCTGATAACTGTTTATTTTCTGTATTAATACGATTAAAGACAGAATGAATCAAAGATTAAATTGAGATCGATCAAGTTATATATATGATATATATAATCCTGATGCAAAATACATTATATATGATATAGTGTTCTCGTTTCGTTGATTCAAACACTCAATGGTTGTTTTCCTTTGAGCGATCAATGGCCGTTTGCTTCTGGATCCGACATTAGTATGGTGAAGCAATGACGTATTGATCAATCATACTGAATCAACAATCGAGATGTGTTTGACGGTCTGAAATTGGTGCATCAGGGTTAGTGACGGCACAAGGGTTGTGTTGTCAGAGAGTTATGCGATTGGGGTTGTGACTGCACAAGAGTTGTGCTTTCTAAACACTTTTTGGAACAGTGTTAACCGGTTAACGCATACGGTTAACCGGTTAACGCAATACGAAATAAAAAATTTAAGTTTTTCAAACAGTGTTAACCGGTTAACGCATTTGGTTAACCGGTTAACGCAAGACGGAAAACTGTTTTCCAAGAGATTCAAACAGTGTTAACTGGTTAACGCATTTGGTTAACCGGTTAACACAAGGCAGAAAACAATTTTTGAGCAGATTTCAAACAGTGTTAACCGGTTAACGCATATGGTTAACCGGTTAACACAAGGCAAAATTCATCCGTTCGGCTAACTCAGTGCTTTAAAGTATCAAGTGTTGATGCGAAAAACGACGTCGATTTTAAATGAATTGTTCATTAAAAATTTCGGCCAGGTGCGCTGCCCCTTCAACCCCGTAAGGGGCGCTGCCCCCTTGACCCCCGTCCGCTGACCGGGCAGCAAAACACCCGTTCCCACTGACCGGGCAGCGGACCCCTGGCTAACTCTATGTAGTGTGATCGATCGTCGAAATTTAATTTGGTTTTAATTAATTAAAATAATTAAAATTGATAATAATAATGTGTTTATTATTGTCTTGTGGTGATCGGTTATAGCCTTAGTTTTCCTTTATTTTGTTTTGGTTTTAAAATACGACTTGCGTGTCGTGCCTCTCTTTTAATCTCTCAATGTAACTTCTTTTCTCATCTCACTCCCTCGTATGTAAAACGAGTTTCTTTTATGTAATGTAATGATATGAAGAAAGCAAAGAAGTCAGTGTCAAAGGAGGACAACCTTGAAGATCTTGCTTGGAGAAGCTTAGACCGTTCTTAGGTTAGCTTAGGTCCTCTCATTGGCTTGGGAGAACAATTGTGCTAGGGGCCATAACTGTTTCATTATGTATGTATGTATGTTGATGCATGTGAGAGGCGATTTATATGATAAATAAGCCGGTGAGATCAGAAAAATTGCAATTCCCTCAAATTAAATATTAAGTTTATGCTTTCCAAGTTTTAACACTCATCAAGACTAATATCGGATAATGTAGGTTTCGCCTACGCGAGGTGCATGATCTATATATTAGTAAGGTGCGATGGGATAATTCTAATATCCAACTGTTAAAACAATGGGTCAAACTTAACTAAACAAATTATGAGAATATTATATATGTTTGCTTTCCAAGTTTTAGCACTCATCAAGACTAGTATCGAATAATGTAGGTTTCGCCTACGCGAGGTGCATGTTTTGTATTAGTTAAGCTGCGATGGGATAATTGTAATCTCCAACTGCTAAAACGATGAGTCAAACTTAATTATAATAATATTATATATGTCTAGAAGCAAGAGTTGGGAATGATCCATATGATGGATTGGAATAAGGAGTTATTCACCCAACTGAAATTTTTGAGAGTTGTATGAGATACAATTGGAAGGAGTTCCTACCTAAATAACCTAGTTTTGTGTAATCCGCCTACGCGGACTTAGAACGAAGTGAAATATGGATCTCGACCCACTAGAAAATCTTCCAACGGGATTTTCCGAATCAAATGATGAGGGTCATTTGTTTTGAGTAAAATAGTTGGAGCATATTTGATTAAAGGCCTAATTAAATATGTCAATGATACTTAGATTTTCATTAATTCTTATGTAGATTACCATGACAGCAAACACCTCTAACAACATTTTGCGATCAATTCTTGATAAGGAAAAATTGTCTGGGACAAATTTTCTGGATTGACACCGAAACCTGAGGATTGTCCTCAAACATGATAAAAAGTTGTATGTCTTGGAGACACCTGTTCCTGAAGAGGAACCTCCTAGTTCTGCACCTAAGGCAGAAAGAGATGCTTATAAGAAGCATGTCGATGATGCCAATGAAACTGCTTGTCTCATGCTAGCTACCATGAACTCAGAATTGCAAAAGCAACATGAGAACATGTCAGCGTTCGATATGATCGAACACCTGAAGATGCTCTATCAAGAGCAAGCAAGGCATGAGAGGTTTGAAGTTTCAAAAGCCCTTTTTCAAGGCAAGTTAGCTAAGGGAGCCCCTGTAGGTCCCCATGTACTCAAGATGATTGGGTATGTGGAAAACCTTGAGAGATTGGGTTTTCCCCTCGGAAAGGAACTTGCGACTGATTTGATCTTGCAATCGTTGCCAGATGGGTTCAGTCAATGTGTCCTAAATTTCAATATGAATGATATGGAAAAATCGCTTCCTGAACTGCTCGCCATGTTAAGAACTGCTGAGCAGAACCTGAAGTCAAAAGGGAAGTCCATTCTGATGATCGGAAATGGAAAGAGACAGAACAAAAGGCCCACCAAGCAGGGTGATAAAGGGAAAAGCAAGGAAGTTGCCAAACCCAAACCCACCGTTACTGCTTTAAAGCCTAGTGGAGGCATAGCAAAAGAAGGCACCTGCTTCTATTGCGGTAAGACCGGACACTGGAAGAGAAACTGCCCAAAGTACCTGGAAGATAAGAAGAATGGAGTAGAGACTTCAACTTCAGGTAATTTTGTTATTGAAATTAATTTATCTACTTCTGCATCATGGGTATTAGATATTGGATGCGGTTCTCACATTTATACAAATATGCAGGGACTAAAAAGAAGTAGAGATTTGGCAAAAGGTGAAGTCGACCTACGAGTTGGAAATGGAGCAAAGGTTGTTGCCTTAGCCGTAGGAACTTATGTATTGACTTTACCTAGTGGTTTAATAATTCAGTTAGAGAACTGTTATTATGTACCTGCAATTAGCAGGAATATTAATTCTGTTTCTTGTTTGGACAAGTTTGGTTTTTCATTTACAATAAAGAACAATTGTTGCTCAATTTATTTGAATGAAATATTATATGCTACTTCACAAATGAACAATGGACTATATGTCCTTGATCTTGAAATGCCTATTTATAACATTAATACTAAAAGGATGAAACCTAATGAGTTAAATCTAACTTACCTTTGGCACTGTCGATTGGGCCACATAAATGAGAAACGCATTTCCAAACTCCATAAAGATGGACTCTTGGACTCTTTTGATTATGAATCATATGAGACATGCAGATCTTGTTTAATTGGAAAGATGACAAAGTCTCCATTCACAGGAAAAGGTGAAAGAGCTAATGATCTTTTGGCCCTCATACATACTGATGTATGTGGACCACTGAACATACCAGCCAGAGGAGGTTTTCAGTATTTCATCACATTTACTGATGATTTCAGTAGATATGGTTATGTGTATTTAATGAAACACAAATCAGAGTCCTTTGAAAAGTTCAAGGAATTCAAGAATGAAGTACAAAACCAACTAGGTAAGAATATTAAAACTCTTCGATCAGATCGAGGTGGTGAGTATTTAAGCCTAGAGTTTGATGACCATCTGAAAGAGTGTGGGATCCTATCCCAACTTACTCCTCCTGGAACACCCCAATGGAATGATGTATCTGAGAGAAGAAATCAAACCCTATTAGACATAGTACGATCCATGATGAGTCACGCCAATCTTCCAAACTCCTTTTGGGGACATGCACTATTGACAGCAGCTTGCACACTTAACCGTGTTCCATCCAAAAAGGTTGAGAAGACACCATATGAGATATGGAGTGGTAAGAAACCACATATGTCTTACATGAAGATTTGGGGTTGCGAAGTTTATGTGAAACGAAAAATTTCAACTAAGCTTGAGCCCAAATCTGACAAATGCTTATTTGTGGGGTATCCTAACGAAACAAGAGGGTATTACTTCTACAATCCTTCAGAGGGCAAAGTGTTTGTCGCTCGAACTGGAGTTTTCCTAGAAAAGGATTTTATTTCCAAAGGAATCAGTGGGAGGAAAGTAGAGCTTGAAGAAATTCAAGAATCACAAAGCATCGATACACCTATGGAGGAATTAGAGCAGGAAACACAAGTAGTTGTGGAAGAGCAACTTGCTCAAGTAGAACAAGACCAACGTAGGTCAAGCAGGATACGTCACCTACCTGAGAGATATGGATATCTCATAACAGATCAAGGTGATGTATTACTCATGGATCAAGATGAGCCTGTGACCTACCAAGAGGCCATAACTGGTCCCGAGTCTGAGAAGTGGCTAGAAGCCATGAAATCTGAAATGGATTCCATGTACACAAACCAAGTTTGGACTTTGGTAGAGCCTCCTGTAGGAGTCAACCCTATAGGATGCAAGTGGGTCTTCAAAAAGAAGACTGACATGGATGGTAAGGTACATACCTATAAGGCAAGACTAGTTGCAAAAGGATATAAACAAATTCATGGGGTTGACTATGATGAAACCTTTTCACCAGTTGCAATGCTTAAATCTGTTCGGATTTTACTTGCTATCGCTGCATATCATGATTATGAAATATGGCAGATGGATGTCAAAACTGCTTTCCTTAATGGGAATCTTCTTGAGGATGTGTACATGACACAACCTGAAGGGTTTGACATACCAGAAGAAGCCCAAAAGATATGTAAGTTACAAAGGTCAATCTATGGATTGAAGCAAGCTTCCAGAAGCTGGAATCTTCGTTTTGATGAAACAGTAAAACAATATGGATTCATCAAGAACGAAGATGAGCCTTGTGTCTACAAGAAGGTTAGTGGGAGCTGTCGCATTACGCGAAAAACCGGCGGGAAAACGAAACAACAGAGCCGCCACCGTGCGTTATTTATCCCAAAAGAGGGAAAGGAAACGCTCGAAGTAAACTTGGAAAAGACATGGTCTCGCGACCAGAGAGAGATGGGATCGGGAGTCGGTTATGCGAAGGGAAGGTATTAGCACCCCTACGGATCTGTCGTACTCGACGGGATCCACGCACAAAAGAACGGATAAAGGTTGCTAAACACTGCTCAAACAAACTGCACACACTGGCTGAAAGGAGACACAGAAAGACAAAAGAAACAGGACTCGGCAGGATATCGCATCCTGGGCCTACGTAGTCTGTCAGGCACAGACATCAGAGTCGACGTAGTTCGGGACAGGGGAAACGTGCTCGCTAGGATGTCGCATCCTATGCATACGTATCTTCTCTAACCAAAGAAGAATCAGAGCACTCGTAGCTCGGCTAACGCACGCCAAACAAAACACAGACAGGAAACCGACTTCCAATCGCTGGACTTACGTCAGACTCCACACAAACAGGCAAACATGGAAACCGAATGCCAATCGCTGGACTTACATCAGACTCCGAACCAACAAACACACACACAGGAAACCGACTGCCAATCGCTGGACTTACGTCAGACTCCAACAAGCAAACAAGACACAGGAAACCCACTGCCAATCGCTGGACTTACGTCAGACTCCAAACACACACAAAGGGGTTGAAAAAGAAAAAGGGCGCCCGGAGAGATCAGCTCATCTCCTGTCTACGTACCTCATCTGGTATGAGGATCAGGGCGACGTAGTTCCCCTACGCAGGGAAAGAACTTCTAACCTAACCAGAGACTGGGAAATGACAAACTAGAAGGGAGACTAACTCGAGCCTAATAGTTATCATGTAAATTCACCATGGTCCTAGGTTGAGGTTTCTATCTAACTTGCACAGGGAGAAAGCTATCCTAAACATCACAGGCAAATACATACAAGCACCATAAATAATCACACACACTATATGCAATCAATTGGGCTCACACAAGGCTAGGTTGTGAAACACAAGCCAACTGGAATCGGGTGTAATTAGCTCTTAACCCTAACATTGAGAGTTAGGGTGAAGCAAATGAAATGGGAAGTGAGGATAAGACCTCACAGCTCTTATCCCTGGCCTGAGAGAGCTTGACTCAAATAGAAGGTGTAGGAGTTCAGAATGTAGGAACTCTTCTATCCACATATGACTGACACATCAAAGATCTTGGGTTAATATCCACAATGCATCAACACAAGGTGTGTGAGCAAAGTGGATGACACACTGAATAGCAGGAGATGGATTACACATCTCTTGTATCTGCCAATTGCCTCATAGAGGTCTTTTCCTGCTTGGCACAAAAATAAACAAACACAAGCATTGCCTCTTAAGGAGGACTTCAGACAGGTGCCTGCCCAAGTAACAGGACAGGTCTTCCAGACTACATGAAGTCAGAGAGTTATATCTCAAATGGTTAAGCAACCAAGCAAAGCAAAAGCAAGTTCAAAAGAACTCAAAGCAACTTATGTACCTGAAAACAATCTAACTCAATCAGTATACAAGTCAAACAATCAAACAGACAATCAATCACAATCAGACAGACAAGCAAGCAATGCAACAGTGTGCAAGGCATAAGCTAATGAGCACAACACAAACAACTTGGCATCAACCTACAAAACAATTCAAAGTTAGTCAACATCAACCAATTAATCAACTCAAATGAGTGAGCAACTCCAATCATAGCAATGTGCTTCTTAACCTGAAATCAAAGCTCAACTGTGAGTCACAAACCACTAGGTCAAGGCCTAGGGTCAAAGATGGAGAAATAATCCAAAACAGAATATGAAATTCAACATGAATCAACCTCAATCAATTAAGAACACAATCCAAAAGGTCCCATATCAATATCATTCACCAAATTCATTTCATGAACCAAATATGGCAAGGTATGCAAATTGTGATCACATTGTGACATCAGAATGATCAAATGCACATTAATTCAAAAATGGTTCAAATAATCTCAACAAAATTCATGAGTAAACAAAACACACAACATGATCATCACACAAAAAATTAGGAGCATTGGACATCAATAGGCATGGTAATCAAATCACATAAGTCAAGGAAAACATAACAAGCACATGTGTGACACCAAATGGCACACCAACTTAGCATAGGCCTAAAACAGAAATGAATCATGGTAAAACCTCAAACCAAATCCAAAACAATCTTTAACATGTCTAGAAATAGTGTGCAAAGTTTCACATTCATTGGATAAAGAACAAGCATTTCATGATCAAATGAAAATCAAGACAATTCAAAAGCTCAAACATGACCATCCAGAATGAAAAAATCTCAATTAAATCAGAAATCAATCCAAAAATTCCAACAAAAATCATGAGCATTCACAACATCCATAACATGTATCATACAAAAAGTCAAGGCATTTGGAATTCATTTGGCATGGAAAACAAATTAATCAAGTTGGACAAGCAAAGGTGTGACACAAATTGTCACACCTACATTCACATGATCATAAAACAGAAACCACAAATGGTAAAAATACCAAATCAACACCAAAATGTCAAGCCAAGAGTCTAGTTATAGCATGTAAAATTTCATGAGCATTGGATAAAATCTCAGCATTTAACAAATGGAGAAGCAAGGCAATGCGCAAAATGGACATGTATACACAAACCCTAGGCAAACTAATTTTCCAGCCATGCACAATTTATGGAAAAATGATGATAAAATACTAGACACAAAATGTGACACAATGCAAAAGTCCTGATATTTTTTGAAGCATTATTTAATCATTTTTGAATTTTGGAAGTGAGAAAAAAAAATGCATGAAGCAAGGGATATGGAAATGATGGAGGGAAGTGGAAAATATGAAATGCCATTTGAATTTATGCTGAGGCCAGGAATCGAAGGGAGGCAACATTTGAAATGTGGCACGCTTAAGCATAAAACTCTGCGTTTCATTAAACGCATGTGGCAAGGCAAATCAATTCTGGCCAATCAAAATGCCATGCAGATGCCAACTGGACCAATACATGAACGTTATACCAAAAACACATGCAAAACTCAGGCAACGCGTTCTCATGGATCAAAACAGGTTCTGGAAACGAAAATCTCGTCACCTTCATCGTGTTCATCATGGCTCAAGAACATTTTTCTCAGATTTAAAAAACAAGCACATCAACATGTACATCTTTCATCACACATCACGAATCCAGGCATGGTTAAGATTAATTCAACATGTACAAGAAGAATCGAGCAAACATATTTTCATCATCAAAACTTTAATCCACCATATCTCACACAATAATGCATGGAAATTAATGATTCGAAGCTCAAATTAATCAGTGTTCAAAGATCTACAGCAATAGCATAACAATTTCATGAATTAGAGAGATTAATTTTGTGACCTCTTGAAGATGCAGAACTGGAATTGACGGATTAAGGCCTTGAAAAGCTCAAACAGATCTTCTAAAGCATTTGTATGGATGAATGGATGAAGAACTGAGGTTCAAATGTGCACGATTCCACAAAAATCTGAATCCACCATTGATGTATGCAAGCTTCGAGCATGAGCAAAAGTGCACTGATTCTCTTGGTTCTTGCTTCGAATCTACTCCATAATGCCTCCAGATGATGAATCAAGCAAGAAAAGTGCAATGTATTTGAAGAATTTGAAAGAAAAAAGTGAGAGAAAAATTTGTGAAACTTGGATCTAGATCTGAATTGTGATGGTTCTTCCGCAAAAACAGTTAGGTTTAGTCCTTTATACTCCCTCCTAATCATGCTGCTAATCATGTTTAAGCCATTGGTAATTGGATTAGCAAAATAGGAGTGCACATGCAAATTGGACATTTCACCTTATGCATGGAAAATATGAATGGAACAGTACACGAGCTGCATTTTAATTCACTTGAAATTTCATTTTGGAGCCAATGCAAGTGGTAGAATGTTCAAATATTTGACCAATTTCAAACTATAATTTTTCCCTCCAAAAATCAAGTGAAATATCAAGTGTTCATGTGATGAGAATTGGTGTAATGCAATGCATGATTTGGATAGTATAGGTCAAAATATGAACATTGCAAAAAGAACCACTTAATTTGGACTTTTGGTTGAGAAGTTATGCACATTTGAAGTTCAAACCACACTTGGCCATGTTTGATCCATATCTCTTCAACCACACATGAGAAATTCATGATCTTGGACTTTTTGGAAATGGGAGAGAAAGATATTCAACTTTCATGTTGGACAAAATTTCATTT
Organism: Lathyrus oleraceus; assembly: GCF_024323335.1. Taxonomy (NCBI): domain Eukaryota; kingdom Viridiplantae; phylum Streptophyta; class Magnoliopsida; order Fabales; family Fabaceae; genus Lathyrus; species Lathyrus oleraceus. The sequence continues at coordinate 211,031,809 of NC_066584.1, forward strand.
GAAGCTTTCTTGATGATGTAATCTTGAGTTGAAAACCTTTCCATTTTTGGCAATTTCAAATTACAGGTCACTTACTATTTTTGGAAAGTCTTGACCTGACCTCAAATTCTTCAATGTTGATGTTTGAAATGTCAAATGAGACTTGTTTACACATGAATGAGGCATCTCTAACCATCTCCCACCTCCAAATCCATGGTTGAGTTGACAGTTGACTTCTGTTGACTTTTTAAGGTTTCAGATGAATTGATCATTGACTGATGAACCTTGAGCCTTCAATGCTTGACCAAATCACTTCAAAATGATCTTTGGGTCACATGAGCTCATTGCACCAACCCTAGGGCTTTGATCTCCTGGAAAATGCACTTGCTTGCTTGCACAACTGAATCTCCTGACTAGTCTTGACTGAGGACATGATAGACTATGCAATGAACATTGCAATGTTAATGACCTAAAATGAAAATGTATGTACAAATGGGAGGTGCAAATTTGAGGTGCTACAGCTGCCCCTATTCAATCAACTGGGAACCTGAACGGATGAGAGAAACGGTTGTCAGAGCTTCAAGGTAAACAGGGATTGAATACCAAAGAACCGTAGAAATTTGCACTCTGCGGGGATCCAAGAAAGGACTGTTCACCAAGGATAACTTCCACTGGGATCTGATGTTTGTTACTGAACCAGTCAAGTTGTTTACCCGTGACTCCACTGGGGATTTTGATTTTTCAGAAAAGGAACCAAGACCCGTCATCGAAGGATGATGGATGGGAACAAAGAAATCACAAATAGACGCCAACGGACGACTAGGAAAAACTCGACGTTTATCGAAACCAACGGAGAGGTAACCAGACATCAACGGATGAATGGGAAGAAAGGAATACCACTAGACGTCAACGGACGAATAGGAAGAACTCAACGTTTATCGAAACCAACGGAGAGGTGACTAGACATCAACGGATGACTGGGAAGAAAGGAATACAACCATACCTCAACGGACGAATGGGAAAAACTCAACGTTTCTCGAAACCAACGGAGAGGTGACCAGACATCAACGGATGACTGGAAAGCAAGGAATACAACCATACGTCAACGGACGAATGGGAAAAACTCAACGTTTATCGAAACCAACGGAGAGGTGACCAGACATCAACAGATGAATGGGAAAGACTCGACCAGACGTCAACGGACGAACGGGAGAAGCTCGACGTTTATCGACACCAACGGAGAAGGTGACCAGACATCAACGGATGAATGGGAAAGACTCGACCAGACGTCAACGGACGAACGGGAGAAGCTCGACGTTTATCGACACCAACGGAGAAAGGTGACCAGACATCAACGGATGACCTGGGAAAGACTCGACCAGACGTCAACGGACGAACGGGAGAAGCTCGACGTTTATCGACACCAACGGAGAAGGTGACCAGACATCAACTGATGAATGGGAAAGACTCGACCAGACGTCAACGGACGAACGGGAGAAGCTCGACGTTTATCGACACCAACGGAGAAGGGTGACCAGACATCAACGGATGAATGGGAAAGACTCGACCAGACGTCAACGGACGAACGGGAGAAGCTCGACGTTTATCGACACCAACGGAGAGAGGTGACCAGACATCAACGGATGAATGGAAAGAGAAATATACAACCAAACGTCAACGGACGAATGGGAAAAACTCAACGTTTATCGAAACCAACAGAGAGGTGACCAAACATCAACGGATGAATGGAAAGAGAAATATACAACCAAACGTCAACGGACGAATGGGAAAAACTCAACGTTTATCGAAACCAACGGAGAGGTAATCAGACATCAACGGATGAATGGAAAGAGAAATATACAACCAAACGTCAACAGACGATTGGGAAAAACTCAACGTTTATCGACACCAACGGAGAGGTGAAAATACATCAGCGGATGACCTGTGGGGAAAATACAACTAGATGTCAACGGACAACTAGGAAAAACTCGACGTTTATCGACACCAACGGAGAGGTGACTCCTGGGGAAGGGTATAACTATACGTCAACGGACAAATAGGAAAAACTCAACATTTATCGACACCAACGGAGAGGTGAATACTGCTTGAGGAGGGAGAAAGATGTTACGAACACCGAAAGATGATGTTTACCGACATCAACAAAAAAGACCAGACATTAACGAATGACTGGGGTAGGACTCGATGTTTACCGACACCGAAAGAATGGTGTTTACCGACACCAAAGAAATAACACATGCGGGTGTTGACATGACACTTACGGGTATCACAGGGACGACGTCTACAATATGTCAGGGCAAGGCTAAATACTTGCTGGGGGTCTCACTGGGGAAAATTAACCTGAATGCTGTCAGGAGCAACTGTAGCGAACGTGCTGTACAGATGTTGAACAATGATTTGTCTCTGCCAGGGATATGATCCAATTAGGTTTGACATACGAATGCATATGTTTGAATTTTTCTATGGCGTAATGCTCCATATTGAATGGAAATGCTACGCGATTTGAAGATGCAATGATTACTACATGCGAAATGTAAAATGATGAACCCCTGCCGGGGAGCAAACTGATCAGATACTCCAGCTCTGTGGGGAGACTCTGTCTAAGGAATACTCTGCGGGGAGTAACACCAACTTCTCACCCATGCTGGAGAATAGCACTGCTGCTGAAGAAAGGATCCCCATCCACGGACTCCGCTTGGGACACAATCAATGCGACTTCGCTGGGGAGAGCTGCCAATCCAATCCACAGGTAGGATAAACTCGACTGGAGATAATTTTCAACGAACATGATCCACTCGGGGACCCTGCTGAGGAAGACCATCAACACAAACCTCTGCTCGGGAGATCTGCTAGGGGAACACCTTCACAACCCTGATGGGGATAGGCATACACCACTCTACTGAGGAAAAGCATGACTTTGTTGGGGAAATAATACACAACCCTGTCGGGGAAAGGCGTTTCACAACCATGCTGGGGATGGCAGCACTTCAAACTAGACTGCTGGGGAATAACACCACTCCACTGACACCTTCGCTGGGGATACAACATCCTTCCAACTCAGTGGGGAACTCAATCTTCAGACTCAGCTGGGAACTCGATAGCTTTCAAGCTAGCTGGGGGTTTAACAATCCTCAGCTCTGCTGGGAATAGATGGCACTATCCACGGACGTCTCTGCAGGGGAGAAAAATAGCTCTGATAGCCTTCAAACTTGCTTGGGGAAACAGCCACTTCCAATCCTGCTGAGGAAACCACCCTTGGCTTAACTATGCTGGGGAGACAAGTCTTGAACTTGCATCATCTGCTGGGGAACATCCCCATCCTCTCATACTGCTGAGGAATCAACCATGGCTTACCTGCTTCAGCCATGAATTAAAAAAAACAACAACCTGCAAAACAGCACGACAAACATGCCCCAGGGGTTGCATGGACAAGATACGTTCAAGTGTCCTCAACATTCAAAATGATTTTCAAATGTTTTATCTTCCTGCACGTTATTGTTTAGCCTTCATGTTTTTATATGCAATGTTTATCAAAAATTCGGACGTTTTTGCAAACAACACAGTAAAATAAAAACGAGAGAGCAATTTATCTGAATAACGACTTTTATTGATTGAAAATGGGCCTGAAAAGGCGAATACATTGGGAAGCAATTCCTAGAAAGAGGTAATTGCGCACAAAAGGAAAAATCTATCCTAATGGCAATGTGAACACGGCATCCACTATTTCCCAATTCTGTTATAACTCACAGATCATCGGTTTTTTTCCCAACTTCCTTGCTTTCTGAGAAGAATGACTGGACCGATCACATCTTTCGAGATGGCAGACGACGAAGCGCGATGAAGTACAGATAACTCAGACTGCAGTCTTCGCTTTAATCCCTCTTTTGGCTGGATCGCCCTTTCGGGTTTTCAATCCACCGGGATACCCATTTTTGCCTAAGCCGCCCTTGCGGGTTTTCGACTTACCGGGTGTACAAATTCTTTTCATTTTTATCCCTAACTTTTGCCCGAACCTTTTCTTTCTGTTTTTTTTTTGGTTCGCCGGGATGCCCTTTTTTGCCTGGACTCTTTTATTCTTTTTGTCCAGCGGGTCAATTTATGCGAAGTATTTTTTGACTACATCTGAGTTAACAGGGGACGGGAAATCTTCACCATCCATAGTTGTAAGCATCAAGGCTCCACCGGAGAAAACCTTCTTCACAACATATGGACCTTCATAATTAGGAGTCTATTTGCCCCTGTTATCTGTACCGGGAGGAAGGATCCTCTTCAAAACTAGATCACCAGTTTGATAGCTTTGAGGACGCACTTTCTGATCAAAGGCTCTCTTCATCCTTCTCTGATACAACTGCCCACGGCACACAGCCGCTAACCGTCTCTCTTCGATAAGGCTCAACTCATTAAACCTTGTTCGAATCCACTCGGCTTCGTCAAGCTTGACATCTAGCAAGACTCTCAGAGAAGGGATCTCCACTTCAACAGGTAGGACATCTTCCATACCATACACAAGGGAGTAAGGGGTTGCCCCGGTCGACGTACGTACTGAGGTACGGTACCCATGCAAAGCGAAAGGCAGCATCTCATGCCAATCCTTGTACGTCACGACCATCTTCTGCACAATCTTCTTGATGTTCTTGTTTGCCGCCTCTACAGCATCATTCATCTTCGGTCTGTAAGGAGAAGAATTGTGATGTTCAATCTTGAAATCTTTGCAAAGCTCTTTCATCATCTTGTTATTGAGATTCGAACCATTGTTAGTGATGGTTCTCTCAGGAACCCCATAACGACAGATGATTTCCTTCTTAATGAACCGGGCCACCACTTGTTTGGTAACATTAGCATAGGAAGCTGCTTCCACCCATTTGGTGAAGTAGTCAATCGCAACCAGGATGAAGCGATGTCCATTAGAAGCAGTAGGCTCAATCTTCCCAATCATATCAATCCCCCACATGGCAAACGGCCAAGGCGAATTCATGACATTCAGAGGGCTTGGTGGTACATGCACCTTATCAGCATAGATCTGACACTTATGGAACTTCCGAGCGTACTTGAAACAATCGGATTCCATAGTCATCCAGTAATAACCGGCTCTCAATAATTTCTTAGACATCGCATGACCACCAGCATGGGTACCAAACGAACCCTCATGCACTTCCTACATCAACATGTCTGCTTCGTGTCTATCCACGCATCTGAGCAGAACCATGTCGAAGTTCCTTTTATACAACACATCATCCTGATTCAAATAAAAGCTTCCAGCTAGCCTTCTCAGGGTTTTCTTGTCATTCTTTGACGCACCTTCAGGATACTGCTGGATCTTGAGGAAGTTCTTGATATCAAAGTACCACGGCTTCTCATCAACAACAGACTCGGCTGCAAACACATACGCAGGCCTCTCGAGTCGATTCACCGCAACATGTGGCACATGACTCCACCAATGAACTTTGATCATAGAAGACAAAGTAGCCAAGGCATCAACCATCTGATTCTCATCCCGGGGGACATGATACAACTTCACCTTCTTGAAGAACGTCAGTATTCTCTTGGTGTAATCTCTATAAGGAATCAAATGCGGCTGATTGGTATTCCAATCTCCATTGACCTGATTGATCACTAGAGCAGAATCTCCATAAATGTCAAGTATTTTGATCCTCAGATCGATGGATTCTTCTATCCCCATGATACAAGCCTCATACTCAGCCTCGTTGTTGGTGACGTCAAAAGTCAATCTGGCAGAAAAAGGTATATGAGCACCTTTAGGATTGATAAGCACTGCACCAACACCGTTGCCATTCACATTCACAGCCCCATCAAACATCAATGTCCACTTGTCATCAGGATCCGGTCCTTCCTCGACAAGGGGCTCTTCACAATCCTTCATCTTAAGATACATGATGTCTTCATCAGGGAATTCAAACATCATAGGCTGATAATCTTCAATCGGTTGTTCGGCAAGGTAGTCTGACAGAATACTACCTTTGATGGCCTTCTGCGACGTGTACTCGATATCATATTCAGTTAAGATCATTTGCCAACGGGCAACACGTCCGGTGAGAGTCGGCTTCTCAAAGATGTACTTTACTGGATCCATCTTAGAAATCAACAAGGTAGTATGGTTCAACATATACTGCCTCAGTCGGCGAGCAGCCCAGGCCAAAGCACAACAAGTTTTCTCAAGCTGTGAATATTTGATTTCACAGTCGGTAAACTTTTTGCTAAGGTAGTATATGGCATGCTCTTTTCGACCAGACTCGTCATGCTGTCCCAATACACACCCCATCGAGTTCTCAGTCACTGACAGGTACATTATCAGTGGTCTCCCAGGAACTAGAGGACTAAGGATTAGAGGTTTCTGTAAATACTCTTTTATCTTGTCAAAAGCTTTCTGACAGTCATCATTCCACCTGATTGCTTGATTCTTTCTTAGCAATTTGAATATTGGTTCACACGTGGCAGTTAGGTGAGATACAAACCTTGCAATGTAGTTCAATCTCCCTAAAAACCCACGAACCTGCTTTTTTGTTTTCGGTTCAGGCATTTCTCGAATAGCTTTGACTTTTGCTAGATCAACCTCAATCCCTTTTTCACTGACAATGAAGCCTAACAGCTTCCCGGATCGCACACCAAACGTACACTTGTTCGGATTCAGCCTCAGTTTGAACTTTCTCAGCCGATCAAACAACTTCTGCAAATTAACCAAGTGCTCCTCTTCTGTCTGCGACTTCGCAATCATATCATCCACGTACACTTTAATCTCTTTGTGCATCATGTCATGAAAGAGAGTCGTCATAGCCCTCTGATAGGTAGCACCGGCATTCTTCAGCCCAAATGGCATTACCTTATAGCAGAACGTGCCCCAAGGCGTAATGAATGTCGTCTTTTCCATGTCCTCTGGCGCCATCTTAATCTGATTATAACCAGAAAAACCATCCATGAAAGAGAAAACCAAGGATTGAGCCGTGTTATCAACCAATACATCAATGTGAGGTAATGGGAAATCATCTTTCGGACTCGCTCTATTCAAATCCCGGTAATCGACACACATTCTGACTTTGCCATCCTTCTTCGGCACAGGAACGATGTTGGCCACCCACGGGGGATAAGTTGTTACTGACAAGAAACCCGCATCGAACTGCTTCTGAACCTCTTCCTTGATCTTAACAGCCATATCAGGACTCGTTCTCCGAAGCTTCTGCTTGACCGAAGGACAATCTTCTCTGAGAGGTAGTCTATGCACCACAATATCGGTATCCAACCCAGGCATATCCTGATACGACCAGGCGAATATCTCCACATACTCTCTCAACATCTCAATCAACCTGCTCTTGACATCCGTCTTTAAAGCAGCCCCGATCTTGATATCTCTTCTGGCGTCCTCAGTACCAAGATTAATAATCTCCAACTCCTCCTGATGAGGTTGGATGACCCTTTCCTCCTGCTTCAACAATCTGACCAATTCTTTAGGGAGTTCGCAGTCTTCCTCACTCTCCTCTTCAGCTTGGTAGATGGGATTATTGAAATCATACTGAGCCATAACAGAACTGTTCATAGTGGAGTCCGTAAGATCACTTCTGCATGTTTAATGCTTTATTTTAGAAAAAGAATTCAAGAAAGTCACAAAAAAAACAAAAAAACATTGCCATTTTTAATTTTGAAAAATGAAAAAACAAAAATAGAAAGACAGGGATCACAAAATCGTTTGCAAAACGTCCTTTATTAATGATATCATTGAAAAACATGATGAGGCCCTACAATGAACCGCTACGCCTTTGGCAGAACGTAGGGTTTTGTGCAAAATGAAAAAACAAAAGAAAATTACTCTGTTTGAAGAGTAACTTGGACCACATCTTCTGCTGTCCAGTTGTTGATCGTCTCCCCTGGTGCACACGGGCGAACCCAGTTGTCCAGATCACAATCACTGTCACCATCTTCACTACTGGCCGCAAAGACGTCACCATGATTCATCAGCCCAACGCTGGTAAAGGTACTCGGACCTGTCTGCATACCCTGCTCCGTCTGCAGAGGTTGATAACCAATTCCGAACTTATCCTCTTTGATAGGCAAATCCACCATCTTGCCCCAGCCTTCAGCTTTACCAGAGTTGACAACCTCTACCGCTTGCTTGTACGATGCAATTGAGGCACCTGGCTTCTTCTGCTCAGCAAAAGCCACCCTCTCAAGAGCAACAGTCTCGAATGCCTGGCATAAAGTTTCATGGATCTCGCCATCCACCTCTACATACTTGAAAAAGGATAGATGACTCACCAGAATATCTTCTTCACCGCACACGGTCACAATCTGACCGTTCCAGCCATACTTCAACTTCTGGTGGAGAGTTGACGAAACTGCCCCAGCTGCGTGAATCCAAGGACGCCCGAACAAACAACTATACGCGGGCTGGATATCCATCACATAGAAGACGATGTCGAATACCTCCGGACCGATCTTCACTGGCAAGGTGACTTCACCAAAAACAGACCGTTTGGATCCATCGAATGCACGCACAATCAGGTCACTTGGAGTGAGGATAACTCCTTCCACATCAATCTTGCCCAAAGTCTTCTTAGGCATCACATTCAGCGAAGAGCCAGTGTCTACCAACACGTGAGACAACACTTCCCCCTTGCACTCCATGGTGATGTGCAAGGCCTTGTTATGGTTATGTCCCTCAGGCGTCAAATCCAAATCGGTGAACCCCAAACCGTGCCTGGTACTCACGTTGGCAATCACTCCCTCCAGTTGGTTGACAGATATCTCTTGAGGCACGTAAGCCAGATTCAGCATCTTCAAAAGGGCGTTACGATGTGCCTCAGAGCACAGAAGCAATGAGAGGATAGAAATTTTGGACGGAGTCTGATTCAATTGATCTACAATTTTGTAGTCGCTCTTCTTGATTATTTTCATGAACTCCTCCACGTCTTTCTCGAACGAACCCTCAGGCGCCTCTCTCTGAGCAGGTTCTTCATCAACCACAACTTGTTTACCTTTAGCCTTAGCAAGAGCTTCGGCATTGTTGTCCCTCAAAAGTTGCGGAGCAAACAGACGTCCACTTCTGGTAAACTCTCCCGGTCCTCCGACATTGTCCACAACTGGACTCACAACCATAGGAGTTCTAGCAGGCACACCAATAGTCACAGGAGCTCAATTCACCGGCCTAACCTGACTCTCAACCCTTCGATTGCTGCGGTAAGCGTTGTCATACTTCCATGGCACAGCCCTACTATCAACAGCCCTTCTACCCGAAGTACTGACAGTTACAGGAGCGGAAATAGTAACAGGAGTACCACTAACTGCAGGCGCATTATCAGTCCTCTGACCACGCCCCTCGGACGGTTTGAAATAGATAGTAACGGTTGACACCACCCCACGATCTCTAACAGCCCGACTGAACTGCAAACAACCCTCGTCAATCAAATTCTGTATACCAGCCCTCAACTGATTACAACCATTCTCTGACTCTGAGCAATCTACACAGCCTTCACAACAGCCCGGGAATACTCCCCCATTCAACAAACGGTTCTTCACAACGAACAAGGAGGTCTGAACCTCTTCAACATTGACCACCAAATCTTCAGCTTCTCCCCCTTCGACATTGTTCACTCTGTGTGCACCATGCGGAGGCATAGGGTTGTTTACAACATTCGGCACAGGAGCAAAATTGATAGTTTTAGCGTCAATTAGGTCCTGGACCTTATGATGAAAAGCCCTGCAGTTCTCAATGTGGTGCCCCGGTGCACCAGAATGGAAATCACATCGCACGTTGGCATCATACCCAGGTGGTATTTTTGTCAACGGAGCCATGGTTCTCAACTCCACGAATCCCAATCTGAGCAACTCAGGTAGCAACTTAGCATAGGTCATCGGTAAAGGATCAAAACGTCGATCAGGCATCCTCTGTCTCGGCTGATACGGACGTTGTTGTTGTTGTTGTTGTTGTTGTGGTTGTTGAACTCTCTGTTGTTGCTGTTGACGAGATTGAGGTGCCGGAATGGTTACAGCAGCAACCTGGCGATACTGATTTCTGTTCACATTTCTCCTACCGTGTTGCACCGCATTGGTTTCACCCTCTCTCCGGCGAGGTGCCCCAGCAAACGGTTTCTTCGAAGACGAGGACCCTGCAGCCTGAATTTTACCAGCTTTAATCAAACTTTCAGTCCTCTCACCACAGATCACGACGTCTGAGAAATTACCGAATGGGCAACTTCCCATCCGGTCCATGAAAACACCCTACAGTGTCCCAATGAACATATCAGTTAACTCCCTTTCCAGCATAGGGGGTTGTACTCTTGCAGCCAATTTACGCCACCTCTAGGCGTACTCCTTGAAGCTCTCTCCAGATTTCTGACAAAGACTCTGCAACTGAGTCCGGCTCGGCGCCATGTCCATGTTGTGTTTATACTGCCTCAAGAAGGCCTCACCCAAGTCTTTCCAGCATCGGATAGAATCTCTCTTAAGCTCCATGTACCAATCCAAGGAAGCCCCAGACAAGCTATCCTGGAAGAAGTACATCCACATTTTCTCGTCATCTGTGTAAGCAGAGATCTTCCTATAATAGGCCTGCACGTGGGTGCGAGGGCAAGAAGTACCATTGTATTTATCGAATGAGGGTGCTTTGAATTTGTAGGGAATCCTCAAACCTTCCACCAACCCCAAATTAATAACATCAAAACCTAGGGAGTTCTGACATTCCATAACTCTGATTTTCTCAGCAAGGGCATCAACTTTACGGTCCCTCTCTTCAACTCTCACCACATCATCGTCTTCATTGAGCAGAGTGAACATGTCCTCTTGTCTATCAACAATTGGAGCAGGATGACGAATCGGAACCCGGGTAGCTCTGGCATTAACAGTCTCTGCAGCAAGAGGCTGTCCGTTGATTCTGATCCCCCTTAACTCATCACCCACAGCATAATCATTGGCGGGAGCAGCAGCAGCAACATTGTCATGAACGGGTACACCCACTGGTGACGCACGATTGGACGGCGGAATCACGGTCTCCTGTCTCTGGGCTAAGGCACGCAACTCCTCTTGCCCCTGAACAACCCCTTGCATCATTGTCATAAACTGGGCTATGTTTGCCCTCATCTCAGCCAATTCTGCTTGAACCTGGTCCATGTTCCTCTGATGATTTAGTCTGGTTGAGTAGCGGTGTGGTCGCTGATCAGCTATCCTGCCTGACACAGGAACCAGAGTGAGAAGTCGCGAACAAGAACACCTGTTATGCAAAATGATATGTGTATGATGCGTGTGACGCGTATGCAGGTTAACTTTTCTTTTTCTATGCATTATCATTATTTTTTTTCGAAAATAAACATGCTATGATGCAAATGAAGGAGCCATGACTGGTCGGATGAGTATCACGCGGCACGGGATCAAAGCTTCGACCTGAATTCGGAACCGCAAAGTCATCTGAGACCCAAAATCATCTGAACCCATACTTCTGAACCACGTCACCATCTGAGCAAGTACCCTCAAATTCAGCCCAGGGATCCGAAATAAACGGAACCCTCTGATCAATACCAGGGTCAAACCTCCGGCGTCCAGAAATAAAGATCCATAAATCCGGCTTAAGGTCATTAACACAGCATCACTGGCAGAAACCTGTACTTGCAAGAATCAAACCCTCCCCTCACAGGTGAATTCTAACAAGGTCATCCTAAGGCGGACAATGGTCTCGACAATCGGGCAAAGATACTCAACGGGTTTGCCCTTTCGCGTGTGCCGTTGCAGCTCTCTTAAGATCATCTAAACCAAAGATCCGGGAAAGAACGGTCACCGAAGTCAATAGCTCAGATGAGATAACCCAACCTGAGTGGAATAACTCCAAACGGAAGGACTCTCTCAAATGAACCTCGTCCGGCTGTGGTATGTCACGTCGCAACAACATGCTGATAAAGCAAGTGAGGAAACGCGAGACCACACTAATCCTAGGTGTATACTCGGGCCTGGGTTTTAGCCCCACTCAGAACACCCACCCCAAATCAGAGAAACCACCTGTACAGAAGACAACACAATGATAGTATGATGCATGCAAATATTTATGCAAATATATACACAACATAATAATCATAAATGTAATAAATGAAACAGCAAAAGCAACCAAACCCTATCCTAGAGAGCGCTAGGAGAGACTCGCTTAGGGAAAATGGACCAGCAAGAGGTCAACTTCAATCTTATCCCCAGCAGAGTCGCCAGCTGTCGCATTACGCGAAAAACCGGCGGGAAAACGAAACAACAGAGCCGCCGCCGTGCGTTATTTATCCCAAAAGAGGGAAAGGAAACGCTCGAAGTAAACCTGGAAAAGACATGGTCTCGTGACCAGAGAGAGATGGGATCGGGAGTCGGTTATGCGAAGGGAAGGTATTAGCACCCCTACGCATCCGTCGTACTCGACGGGATCCACGCACAAAAGAACGGATAAAGGTTGCTAAACACTGCTCAAACAAACTGCACACACTGGCTGAAAGGAGACACAGAAAGACAAAAGAAACAGGACTCGGCAGGATATCGCATCCTGGGCCTACGTAATCTGTCAGGCACAGACATCAGAGTCGACGTAGTTCGGGACAGGGGAAACGTGCTCGCTAGGATGTCGCATCCTATGCATACGTATCTTCTCTAACCAAAGAAGAATTAGAGCACTCGTAGCTCGGCTAACGCACGCCAAACAAAACATAGACAAGAAACCGACTTCCAATCGCTGGACTTACGTCAGACTCCACACAAACAGGCAAACATGGAAACTGAATGCCAATCGCTGGACTTACATCAGACTCCGAACCAACAAACACACACACCGGAAACCGACTGCCAATCGCTGGACTTACGTCAGACTCCAACAAGCAAACAAGACACAGGAAACCAACCGCCAATCGCTGGACTTACGTCAGACTCCATACACACACAAAGGGGTTGAAAAAGAAAAAGGGCGCCCGGAGAGATCAGCTCATCTCCTGCCTACGTACCTCATCTGGTATGAGGATCAGGGCGACGTAGTTCCCCTACGCAGGGAAAGAACTTCTAACCTAACCAGAGACTGGGAAATGACAAACTAGAAGGGAGACTAACTCGAGCCTAATAGTTATCATGTAAATTCACCATGGTCCTAGGTTGAGGTTTCTATCTAACTTGCACAGGGAGCAAGCTATCCTAAACATCACAGGCAAATACATACAAGCACCATAAACAATCACACACACTATATGCAATCAATTGGGCTCACACAAGGCTAGGCTGTGAAACACAAGCCAACTGGAATCGGGTGTAATTAGCTCTTAACCCTAACATTGAGAGTTAGGGTGAAGCAGATGAAATGGGAAGTGAGGATAAGACGTCACAGCTCTTATCCCTGGCCTGAGAGAGCTTGACTCAAATAGAAGGTGTGGGAGTTCAGAAAGTAGGAACTCTTCTATCCACAAATGACTGACACAACAAAGATCTTGGGTTAATATCCACAATGCATCAACACAAGGTGTGTGAGCAAAGTGGATGACACACTGAATAGCAGGAGATGGATTACACATCTCTTGTATCTGCCAATTGCCTCATAGAGGTCTTTTCCTGCTTGGCACAAAAATAAACAAACACAAGCATTGCCTCTTAAGGAGGACTTCAGACAGGTGCCTGCCCAAGTAACAGGACAGGTCTTCCAGACTACATGAAGTCAGAGAGTTATACCTCAAATGGTTAAGCAACCAAGCAAAGCAAAAGCAAGTTCAAAAGAACTCAAAGCAACTTATGTACCTGAAAACAATCTAACTCAATCAGTATACAAGTCAAACAATCAAACAGACAGTCAATCACAATCAGACAGACAAGCAAGCAATGCAACAGTGTGCAAGGCATAAGCCAATGAGCATAACACAAACAACTTGGCATCAACCTACAAAACAATTCAAAGTTAGTCAACATCAACCAATTAATCAACTCAAATGAGTGAGCAACTCCAATCATAGCAATGTGCTTCTTAACCTGAAATCAAAGCTCAACTGTGAGTCACAAACCACTAGGTCAAGGCCTAGGGTCAAAGATGGATAAATAATCCAAAACAGAACATGAAATTCAACATGAATCAACCTCAATCAATTAAGAACACAATCCAAAAGGTCCCATATCAATATCATTCACCAAATTCATTTCATGAACCAAATATGGCAAGGTATGCAAATTGTGATCACATTGTGACATCAGAATGATCAAATGCACATTAATTCAAAAATGGTTCAAATAATCTCAACAAAATTCATGAGTAAACAAAGCACACAACATTATCATCACACAAAAAATTAGGAGCATTGGACATCAATAGGCATGGTAATCAAATCACATAAGTCAAGGCAAACATAACAAGCACATGTGTGACACCAAATGGCACACCAACTTAGCATAGGCCTAAAACAGAAACGAATCATGGTAAAATCTCAAACCAAAGCCAAAACAATCTTTAACATGTCTAGAAATAGTGTGCAAAGTTTCACATTCATTGGATAAATAACAAGCATTTCATGATCAAATGAAAATCAAGGCAATTCAAAAGCTCAAACATGACCATCCAGAATGAAAAATATCAATTAAATCAGAAATCAATCCAAAAATTCCAAAAAGAATCATGAGCATTCACAACATCCATAACATGTATCATACAAAAAATCAAGGCATTTGGAATTCATTTGGCATGGCAAACAAATTAATCAAGTTGGACAAGCAAAGGTATGACACAAATTGTCACACCTACATTCACATGATCATAAAACAGAAACCTTAAATGGTAAAAATACCAAATCAACACCAAAATGTCAAGCCAAGAGTCTAGTTATAGCATGTAAAATTTCATGAGCATTGGATAAAATCTCAGCATTTCACAAATGGAGAAGCAAGGCAATATGCAAAATGGACATGTATACACAAACCCTAGGCAAACTAATTTTATAGCCATGCACAATTTATGGAAAAATGATGATAAAATACTAGACACAAAATGTGACACAATGCAAAAATCCTCATATTTTTTGAAGCATTATTTAATCATTTATGAATTTTGGAAGTGAGAAAAAAATGCATGAAGCAAGGGATATGGAAATGATGGAGGGAAGTGGAAAATATGAAATGCCATTTGAATTTATGCTGAGGCCAGGAATCGAAGGGAGGCAACATTTGAAATGTGGTATGCTTAAGCATAAAACTCTGCGTTTCATTAAACGCATGTGGCAAGTCAAATCAATTCTGGCCAATCAAAATGCCATGCAGATGCCAACTGGACCAATGCATGAACGTTATACCAAAAACACATGCAAAACTCAGGCAACGCATTCTCATGGATCAAAACAGGTTCTGGAAACGAAAATCTCATCACCTTCATCGTGTTCATCATGGCTCAAGAACATTTTTCTCAGATTTAAAAAACAAGCACATCAACATGTACATCTTTCATCACACATCACGAATCCAGGCATGGTTAAGATTAATTCAACATGTACAAGAAGAATCGAGCAAACATATTTTCATCATCAAAACTTTAATCCACCATATCTCACACAATAATGCATGGAAATTAATGATTCGAAGCTCAGATTAATCAGTGTTCAAAGATCTACATCAATAGCATAACAATTTCATGAATTAGAGAGATTAATTTTGTGACCTCTTGAAGATGCAGAACTGGAATTGACGGACTTAGGCCTTGATAAGCTCAAACAGATCTTCTAAAGCACTTGTATGGATGAATGGATGAAGAATTGAGGTTCAAATGTGCACGATTCCACAAAAATCTGAATCCACCATTGATGTATGCAAGCTTCGAGCATGAGCAAAAGTGCACTGATTCTCTTGGTTCTTGCTTCGAATCTACTCCATAATGCCTCCAGATGATGAATCAAGCAAGAAAAGTGCAATGTATTTGAAGAATTTGAAAGAAAAAAGTGAGAGAAAAATTTGTGAAACTTGGATCTAGATCTGAATTATGATGGTTCTTCCGTAAAAACAGTTAGGTTTAGTCCTTTATACTCCCTCCTAATCATGCTGCTAATCATGTTTAAGCCATTGGTAATTGGATTAGCAAAATAGGAGTGCACATGCAAATTGGACATTTCACCTTATGCATGGAAAATATGAATGGAACAGTACACGAACTGCATTTTAATTCACTTGAAATTTCATTTTGGAGCCAATGCAAGTGGTAGAATGTTCAAATATTTGACCAATTTCAAACTATAATTTTTCCCTCCAAAAATCAAGTGAAATATCAAGTGTTCATGTGATGAGAATTGGTGTAATGCAATGCATGATTTGGATAGTATAGGTCAAAATATGAACATTGCAAAAAGAACCACTTAATTTGGACTTTTGGTTGAGAAGTTATGCACATTTGAAGTTCAAACCACACTTGGCCATGTTTGATCCATATCTCTTCAAACACACATGAGAAATTCATGATCTTGGACTTTTTGGAAATGGGAGAGAAAGATCTTCAACTTTCATGTTGGACAAAATTTCATTTGAAGCTTTCTTGATGATGTAATCTTGAGTTGAAAATCTTTCCATTTTTGGCAATTTCAAATTACAGGTCACTTACTATTTTTGGAAAGTCTTGACCTGACCTCAAATTCTTCAATGTTGATGTTTGAAATGTCAAATGGGACTTGTTTACACATGAATGAGGCATCTCTAACCATCTCCCACCTCCAAATCCATGGTTGAGTTGACAGTTGACTTCTGTTGACTTTTTAAGGTTTCAAATGAATTGATCATTGACTGATGAACCTTGAGCCTTCAATGCTTGACCAAATCACTTCAAAATGATCTTTGGGTCACATGAGCTCATTGCACCAACCCTAGGGCTTTGATCTCCTGGAAAATACACTTGCTTGCTTGCACAACTGAATCTCCTGACTCGTCTTGACTGAGGACATGATAGACTATGCAATGAACATTGCAATGTTAATGACCTAAAATGAAAATGTATGTACAAATGGGAGGTGCAAATTTGAGGTGCTACAGGAGCATGATCGTTTTCCTGGTATTATATGTAGATGACATATGACTCATTGGAAACGATATCCCTACCCTGCAACAAGTAAAGTCTTGGTTGGGGAAATGCTTTTCTATGAAGGACCTAGGTGAAGCAGCCTATATATTAGGAATCAGAATCTATAGAGATAGATCACAAAAACTGCTTGGCCTAAGTCAGAGTACGTACATAGACAAAGTGTTGAGACGCTTTAATATGCATGATTCCAAGAAAGGATTCATACCTATGCAACATGGCCTGTGTCTATCAAAAACACAATCCCCTTCAACTGAGGAAGAAAGGGATCGCATGAATAAGATTCCATATGCATCTGCAATAGGATCTATCATGTATGCCATGTTATGTACTCGATCAGATGTCTCGTATGCTTTAAGTGCAACGAGTAGGTACCAATCTGATCCTGGTGATGCCCATTGGGTAGCTGTCAAGAATATCCTGAAGTACTTGAGAAGGACTAAGGACTCATTCTTGATATATGGAGGTCAGGAAGAGTTTGCTGTATTTGGATACACCGATGCTAGCTTCCAGACAGATAAAGATGACTTTAGATCGCAATCTGGTTACGTGTTTTGTTTAAACGGTGGCGCTATGAGCTGGAAAAGTTCAAAGCAAGATACAGTTGTTGATTCTACAACCGAGGCCGAGTATATTGCTGCCTCAAGTGCAGCAAAGGAAGTTGTTTGGATCAAAAAGTTCATTAGTGAACTTGACATAGTTCCTAGCATTGTGGATCCCATTGGTCTTTATTGTGATAACAATGGTGCTATCGCACAAGCTAAGGAGCCTAGATCTCACCAACAATCCAAACATATACTTAGGCATTATCACCTCATTCGAGAGATAATAGATAGAGGAGATGTGAAAATATGTAGAGTACCTACACTCGACAATATTGCTGACCCACTGACAAAGCCTCTTGCGCAGCAGAAGCATGATGGCCATACTAGATCTATGGGCATTAGGGATATGCCTGATTGGCTCTAGTGCTAGTGGGAGATTGTTGGTGTAAGCCCTAGAGGCCAATACTTTTGGTACTTGTATCGAATTATTTATTAATAATAAAAGGCATTTTTCTTTATTATGTTTGTTTAATAAAGTCCCTGGAATAGATAGTCCGTTTAATGTATCAAGTATGACTAAATCATGAGATCACATTAAACATAAGGACATTATTCTTAAATTATCTATAGTCAAGCTTTATTGTGAAGTGGGATAACATTAAAGCATGAAGACTATTATGTTTGTAGACTGATGATCACGTCTCATGGATCATGGATAAAGAGTTATCAAGTCTTAAACATAGGTATGAATATTAAGAGTAATATTCATACTGGATTGACCCGCTATGAGAATACTATATAGAATGTTATGCAAAGTGTCATAAGTTATTCTCATGGTGATAATGGTGTATACCACTCTTCGACCTGAAACCACTATGGACCCTAGATGTAGAGTCGAGTGCTTTATTGTTGATCCAACATTGTCCGTAACTGGATAACCATAAAGACAGTTGATGGGTACTCCATGAAGCATGCTAAGGGACATGAGTGACCTAGATGGAATTTGCCCATCCTGCGTAACAAGATAAATGTCTATGGGCCCAATATTGAACTGGACAAGGATGACACGGTCTATGCCTTGTGTTCAATATAGACATAAGGGAAAAAGGGTAATTATACACATAATTATTATCACAGAAGGATTTTTCAGATCACATGACATTTTCGTGTCTTGGGTAGCAGTAATGTGTTGCTAGATACCGCTCACTGTTTATTATGTTAAATGCGTGATTTAATATAATTGCCAACGTCGCGAAAACCTACAGGGTCACACACAAAGGACGGATTGATGAGAAATAGAGTAACTAAGGAACACCGTAAGGTACGGTGCACTTAAGTGGAATACGAAATATGGTAAGGTACCACACGCTTAAGTGATTTTGGGCATATTATAAGATATGGGCCAAAATACACTTAAGTGGGCTTTTTAGCTTGAAGCCCAAACAAGTGGTTCTATAAATAGAACCCTTGGATAGAAGCATTGTCACTCTTGCATTCCGTTTCTCTCTCTCTCAATCAAAGCCTTCATTCGTAGCAGCTAACGCTGAGATTGAAGGAATCCGTTCGTGTGGACTGAGTAGAGACGTTGTCATCGTTCAACGTTCGTGATCGCCACAAGAGGTAATAATTCTATCACTGATCATGCCCATTCGTAAGGATCACTAAATGGAGAAAATTTTAAATTCCGTTGCGCCTTGGATGGCAATTTTCCTTCAGGTTACACAGAGGGAAGGTGCTAGCACCCAAAGTGTCCTATCCTAGGGAGCCCTTTTTCATGTGTGTATGTGATTTTGGTATAAAAGATGTTTGCAATAAATAGAGTGTGGGGATAAGAAAAGAATTCATTGATTATATTTTTGTGTTTGACAAGACCTTCGGACTTGTGCCTACGTACCAACATAAAAATGAGGGATCAAAACCTCGTAGTTCGTGGTATCTATTTAAAAGTGAGTGAATTGCTTTTAACAAAATTTAAATTTTAAAAAGAGGCACAAAAAGCCTAAAAGAGTTTGAATGAGTGTTAGTTCTTTTTGTCTTTTGAAATTTTTAGGTCAATATGGTCAGATTCATTTACAAGTTTGATTTAAGAGAAGAGTTTAAAAATGCAATGGCATAAGGCCAAGGTTTCTAATTTGCAATAAAGTCTAGGTTTAGAAATCACAAGCAAAGAAGGTTTTTGGAAAAGGGGGAGAGATTTTGAAATTTAAGAAGTGGGAGGAGATGAAGAGACTAATCCTAATCATAAAATTAAAAGTTAAGAGTTGAAAAGATCTAACCAATTGGATGCAATCCAATAGACAAGAATGTCATATAGAAATCCATTTTTCCTTTGGGCTTTAGAATCAAGCAATATCAATAAACAAGTAGCAATATGAAGAGCAAGGCATCAAATAAAGATAGCCACATCCAAGCAAGCAACTTCACATTCTTCTTCTTAATCTTCCCATGTATCAGGTGAACTACTCCTTGATTGGCTCAGAATAAGACATTAGACTCAGGTTCAAAATAATATTTGCATCAAGACCATGTAGCAGATGAATTCATGTGGATCCCCATACTTGCATCAGATGGAAGCTCAACTCACAATAACTTGGTCTCAGAAAAGTTGGCATTGGCCAAGTCTTTTTGCATATGTTGCATAATTCTAAGTCCAAAGCTCAAATCAAATCCAATAGTCCACACAAACGTTTTTTTGGGTTTTTGTTGTTTATTAAGTATTTTAAGGTCCTAAGACCATAAACACAAACAAGATACACAAACAAATATATACGACCACAATATATGGCTCAAGTGAGCAAAGTCAAAATGGCATAAATATAAACAAGTTAAATGATATGTAAATGACAAATGAAATGGTAAATGGCTTGAATTTAAATTGCATAAAGTAAATGACTTGAAAATAAAAAGCAAGATTAATAAAAGTTAGTCAAATGTTAGTTGATTATATGTTAGTGGTGTTTTGCTTTTCAATTGATTAAGTCATTCTTTAGAGAACACTCAACCCTCTATTCACAAGCATGGATCCTGGAACCAAGACATCTTCCAAAGGAAGAAAAAAAGCCCAAGTTTCCATACAATACCATGAAAGGGGGGAGACTTACAATCTCACTTACTAGAATGTTATGCCTTTGGATCAAAATTTAGCGCTATGTTAAGCAATCGTAATTGGACTTGTGTAGAAGCCACAACTATCTGAGGCCGGGCAATAATTTTTTTGGGGTTAATACATTTTAGAGATATGGTATAATGAACCATACTCCTAAAACATACCACACACAAAAAGAAAATGATCAAAAGATGGACCTAATCTCATCCATACTTGTATTGGTTCATCTAACACAAAGTTATTGATGAACCAATTAGCCTTAGGATATTGAGACTTCATGGGTCAATAAAAGGGACGGGACAGAATAGAATTGGAGATGAAGAGGGAGAGGGGATGAGATCAACACAAATTGGTCATGGGAGAACTTTTATCAAATTAAAATCATTCATTCATTTTAGGAGATGAAATGTACATTTCATCAATCCCCTAAATCCAATGATTTTAATCCAACAAAAGTCAAATCAACCTTGACCAAGGCCCAAACACATAGTCAAACTTCATAAGTCAATAAAAATGACTCAACATAATTTCTACACAATTAAACAATTAAAAATAAAATTAAAATGCATTTAAATTAAATTATGTTTGGTCAAAAACCTAAAACCTCTTTAAAACACCAAATAAATGGCCAAGAGATTTATCCTAGGTCAAACAAGGTCAAAGGACCTTAGACAAAAAATTTCATAATTTTTCAAAAGTTAGAAGTATTTTTAAACATTTAAAAATATGCACAAAAACAATTAAATCATGAAAAATATCAAAATTAATCCAAAAAATAATTTTAATTCAGAAAATGAAAGATAAAAATATTTGATATTTTTTGGTGAAAGTCTCATATTTTTTGGATTAAAAATGAAATTAATATGAATTAATCAAAAATAAGATATTAAATGAAATAAACAGAAAATCAAAAACAGGAGAGCCATCTGATTTCCCTCATTAATTGAGGTGGCAGATCAGATGGCTAGAAACACGCGTTCTACATGCACACGAGTCAAACACGCTGCAGGCATGGTAATCTGTTTGGATGCACGAGATTAAAACAAATCAAATGGATCAAATGGCCTGGATTGATCATGCGCACCACCGGAGCTCTAGCTCCGGTCATCTTCTCCAATGAGGGCCACCGGACTAGTCTGACCAAAACCTTATGAAAAATGAAAAGTGAATACACTAATTTGAAGGAAAATTCTCAAGAGCACGAATCTGGCCTCAATTTTGTCCAATTCCAAGTACATAAAAAGATACAAGGATTTGAATTTTGAGGATCATGAACTGAGTTACTTCGATTTGACCTCAAAGCAACTCAATCTTCTTGCCTACATTGATAGGACTTCAGGCAACCAAAAAATCAACAAGAATGGTGAAGAATTGAGGGAGAATCGAAGAGATGAAAATTCTGAAAATTGACCTTCAATGGAGCTTCAGATTGGCACGATCTTGCTTTCAATTATGCTTGGCCTTGCTTCAGATGCTTAATGGAGGTGAAATGGATAAAGGAGAAGTATGGACTCTTGGAGTTTCAATCTCAAAACAGATGAAGAATTGAAACTCGATTTTTGAAGAAAATCCCCAGGTTTATCCTTCAATGGTAAGGGTTTGGGGTTGCAGGTTCAAAGCTTGGGCATGAGGTCCTTAATTCTGAGCAATGAGGGTCTTATTTATAGGCCATGAGATTGATTTTTGCACACTTCCAAATTTGGAAAACTTTGAAAATCCTCTTTGCATGCTTGCATGGGCGTGTGATATGCCATCAAGTGATGCACTTAGGTCCAAAATTGAATGTTAATCATGTTGAAACCATGTTGGAAGGCCATGCAAATGTGTATGAAAAGTGGAAGTAGAAAACATCAAAATGGTCCTTCAACTTACACCCATGCGCAAGTCCTTCATACTTTGGCCAAATGAGATGATTTTGGACTTTTTGGAAAGGTGATATCAAGGGGAACAACTTTCACGTTGAACACGTTTTCTTTTGAAGCTTGGATCATGATGAATTTTGAGGTGGAATTTTTTGAAATCAAACATATTTGAAAATTTTCTAAGTCCCAAGTCAAATGTTCACTTCTTCCACCTTGAATAAATTTTTCTATGGACTTCAAATGAGAAAAAGTTCTTCATATAAGTCGTATCTCTTTCAAACCTCTTCAATTTGGTCACAAATTTGACCTCATTTGGATTTGGCATGAAGGAGTTATGCATTTTAGAAGTTGAGGAAAATCACTTGTTCAATGGTATTTGCCCAAAATGACCTATAATGTTTCCTCTTGAACATGCATTTGAAATTTGAATTTGAACTTCCTCCAAACATCAAAGTATACATATTGAATTCGATCATGAAATTTAAATGACTTTCCTCTCATAAAAAATGAGCAAGTTATGGTCTTGGAAAGTTGACCTCCAAACTAGGGTTCAGACAAAATGACCTATAATCTTGCACCATAAAAACTGACTTTCCAAGCAAAAATAGCTCTAGACGTCAACATTAAAGTTGTTTGTAATGTCATTTTGAGTAACTTTTCTCTTGGAATAATTTTCATATGACAAAAAGTGAAGGAGATAGAGTCTATGGAATCCCAGTTTTGACAAGTTTACTTTCTCTGGTCAACCACCATGAACCATCTTGATAGCTTGACATTCTCTTGACTTTTGGGACTCATGGAGGACCATATATGCATAACATGATGTAATGTGAAGTATCCCTTGAAATGTTTTATCAATTGTTGAGGAAACTTGTTGAAGAAGTCACACAAGATACCTAGATGAATTAGGGTTTCCAAGGCAAACAAACTCCAAACTCTTGATGCTTTTTTTGATCAACATAACATGTGAAGATCATGGGGATCCATATATGATACTTAGATCCAATGTGAACCATCTCTTGATTGTGCTCCTTGAATTGAGGGTCTCAAACCCTAGATATGAGCTTGATAGAGCATAGGTGAGCATACATACTACCTACAAAAGCAACAAACTATACATTGACATTTTTTGGTATTTTGGTTAGTAAACAAATAAAAATGAAGTATGATACAATCAAATGTGCTTGGTGATCTCTCCCAATGCAAATCCAATGGATGAGGGGTAAGGAGGATACCAAGGTGTGATCCCAATGTCAATGCATATGATGAGATAGTCATGAGGGATCTTAGGGTAAAAATTGGTGTTTTACAAGGTCGACCTATGGAAATTTTGTATGGATATAGGTCAACAATAGAACTACATGTCAACCTATTAAAAAATTTCTTGGCTATAGGTCGACACATGAAGTCTATAGGTCGATACGTATGCTGCTGTATTAAAGTCTGTGGCCTCTATTTCATGTGTCGAGTCTTCAGGTCGACACATAGGGAACACATAATTGTCATAGGTCGACACATAGAACTATAGGTCGACCTATGGGAATTTTTTATGGCTATAGGTCAATATATAGAACTACAAGTCAACCTATGAAAACCATTTCTTGGCTATAGGTCGACACATGAAGTCTATAGGTCGTTACATATGTTGCTGTAATAAAGTTTGTGGCCTATATTTCATGTGTCGAGTCTTCTGGTCGAGACATATGGAGCACATAGTTGTCATAGGTCTCACATGACCCTCGACAAGTCGACCTACGCCTTGAACATGTCGACACATAACCTGTATAGGTCGACCTATCTGTTATTTTTATTCAAAATTTCATATTTTTCTATCCTCCTTTGCATTTCCTTTTGCCCTAAATCACCCATGCATATATATACTCCATACATGCATCATTCTCTAGTAAGGTTTCTAGAGTGAGTAAAACCTACATGAATCTAGGATTTCAAAGAATCTCATCATCTTCAATTCAATATATACAATCAAACTACACATAATCATTTTTTTGGTTGGGTGTCATCTAGATTAGGATTGATAACGTTCAATTAGGTTTGTTATACCGAGAATATTGGGTTGTGATCTTTGAGAGATTCAAGTAAGAAAACCGAGGTGGGTTTTTCCTTCAAGATCTGTAGGGTTTGAAGGTTTTGGACAAGATTGTTCAATTCGGATCTAATAGAATGAAAGCCTTGAGACTAGGTGTGTCGCCAAGGGAGTAGTGTGAAGCGGTGGATCGTGTTGACAATCTTGGGTTCAACAAATGTGGGCTTGCGATTAATTCGTTCAGGTGAAAGCCTTGAGACAAGGAGGTCGTGAAAGGAAGTAGCAATAACAGGTGAATTAAAGCAGGATTATTTGTGACTTGATCAATCTTTGATCAAGGTTTTTGGAGGTGCTAGAGTCAAGAATAAACATAGGGTTTAATTTCTCATCTCTTGTATTAATACATTTGCAAAGTAAGATTTATTATATTAATATCTCAATTCGAATTCGAATTGAAGGCAGGCGTACCCATAGCAATTTTGATTGGGAAACTGCCTAAACAAATCCTTGCATACTCTCTCTCTCTCTATCTCTATCTCTTTTATTTTTTTACTCGCAAATTGACGATTGCTTTAATCACCAGATCAACATAGTTTGGATCATAATTTTGATTACATTTTGAATCTTGTGTTTGTTGTATTGATCATTAATCATTTGGTTGTGATTGGATTTCTTAGAACAACAAACACCATATAAAATTCCAAACTTTGTTTTTCGCACGCCAAGTGTTCGCAAAATTGATTGACTCAGTTTTTTTTTTGTGAATATTGTTGGAGATATACTTTTACTGTTGTAGAGTATTCAATTAGGTGTGCTTAATAGTTATTGATCGACTTGTTGATTTTTATCATTCTATTGGTACTATTATGCATATTCGGGCTTTTCAATAGAAGGTTCGGTTAGACAATTTTGAATCTGAAAAAAATATGAAACTTGCTTCTGCGCCAAAAAATTCTAAATAGAAGTTTCAAATATTTTTTTAACTTGTAATCTATTCACCCCCCCCCCCCCCCTCTAGATCTCGGTATGTCGTTTAATAGAAGACGAAAACCCTTCCCTCATATTTTCTAATTTTTGCCCCAAAATTCAAATAATTGACCACTCACGAGGCAACGCGTGTTTTTTTTTCAAATTTCTTTTGTCTGTTGTGATCTGGTGCTGTGATCCATTGGTGAGCGTGTTTTGACTTTAAATCCTGACCATTTGATCTTCTGACTGGACTTTAGTAATCAGATCTGATGACTCAGACTTTTTCGCTTATTTTAGTTTTGTTTTAAATTGTTTTTTAATTCCTTTTTCTTTCAAAAAAATTATTAAAAATAGTTCCCTAGCTCTTTTTGATTCCAATTTTTTTACATAAAATCTCTAAAAATATTTTCTATCTGATTTTATTTTCAAAGCATTTTTAAAATTATTTTTAGCATTTATTTTATATTTTCTCTTATTTTCTTTATTATTTTCATTTTAAATTTAATTTTCAAGCATTTTTAAACATTTTTGAGATTCAACTTTTGAGGTCCATTTACTTGTAATTTTTATGATATTCTCTAATTTTTTGAACTATTTATTTTGTGTTTTAATTCTTCTTTTGTATTTTCTCTTTACTTTCCTATTAAAATCCTTTTAAATCCTTTTAATTTCTTTTTTTATTCAAAATTGGTTTGACTTCTGTTTGACTTGAGAAGTTACTTGGTTGATCAATTATTCATCACTTCCAATTATTATATAAATGGTCCCTGAGTTGCATGAGCCTTCATCATTTCAAACATGTTGATTAAATGACCATTTGATCATTTTTTACGCTTTGGACTAATGATAGGTTTATCCCTTTATGTAGCATATGTTTGGTTTTTTGGACTTGATGATAGACAATCCCTTGTGATGACTTGAGCTTATTTTCCGGTCTCTCTTCTTCTTCTTTTATTTTAAACTATTATGTTACATTGTTTTAGGAGAATGATTTTTTATCATTTCTCTAACATGTTTAACACATAAATTATTACCGGCCTCAGATAGGTATGACTTCTATATAAGTCCACTTACGATTACTTAACATAGCGCTAAATTGTCCCGACTCGATTGAATCCTCATTAACACTAACATTTACATATTAATCGTGCTAACTGTAGCGGTGTATTCGTTACTATATGATCTATCAATTAAATCATAAGCAATGTATACAATGAATATAGAGTCGCCACCGCACTTTTATTTATCCTAAGGACTGGTTAAAAAGCGAACAAAAACCTAAGAAGTTTTACACGTAGAAAACTAATGAAAAAGATCAGAGATCGGGGTAAGGGGTAAATTACGCAAAGGGAAGGTGTTAGGCACCCATCACGTCCTAGGTACTCCTAGGGAGCCCTTTTCACACTGTTGTTTGAAAATTATTATTTGTCATGACATAAGTATTGTGCAAACATGATTGGGATGATGAGAAAAGAATATACAAGTTAGTTATTTTTGTGTTCGAACGGATGAACCCGTTGCCTACGTACCTTCCATCAAAGGTAAGGATCAAAACGCCGTAGTTCGGCTAAAAACTTCCAAAAGTTAGTGGATTCAATTTTAAAACACAAGCTTAAAGGTCTTACGTTACCCAGGGGAGAAAACTCAACCTTATATAACAACTAGTCCACCATGTGAGAAAAGCTTCCACTTGCCAGGGAGGGGTTAACCCTATAATAGGCAAGGAAGGCTTACAATTCATCTACTAAGGACAAATAGGTGAGATTAATATCAACCAACTAGGGTAAATCAAACCTATAGCTAATGTATGAAAACTTAACAAACATGGACAAAGCCACAAAATCATTTGAATGGGTGAAGTTATTTGGATTATTTACAAAAAGGTCAAAGTATGATTAAAGTCAATTCAAAATGAAGTATTTACAAAAATGAAGTTTGGAAAAATCATGGACTTAAGGTCCAAGTTTCTAATTTGGAAAGAGTGAGAATGTTTGCACAACACTTATTTCAGAGTTTTAAAACATGTGTGAAAAGGTAAGACACAATGGGATGAATGGAATGGAAGAGTGAATGTAAAACTTCTTAGGAGGGTCCACCTCTTGAAATCATATAGAAGATGATTCAAGTGGGTCCTTAGGAATAGGCTACAAATGAGCAATAATATGAACATGGTAACAGATGAAAGTAAATAAAAGCGGATACTGGATGCCACTCAATGGTCTTATACCTGTCTCCTAAAACCAGTAAGGATATCAGAAGCCACTCTATGGACTTACACTAATCTCCATCAAAATAAAACAAAAAAACAAAACAGGGAAGTCAACTGCCAATCTATCTGGACTCATGTTAACCTCCACAGTATGATCATAGGAAATCCAATGCCACATCACAGGGACTTACAATGAATCCTCACATACACAAATGAATGCACTAGGCAATGGGTATGAGTGACCAATGAGGTCTTACACTCTACCCCTTCCATGTCATGGGAACAGATGCCA
Organism: Lathyrus oleraceus; assembly: GCF_024323335.1. Lineage (NCBI taxonomy): Eukaryota > Viridiplantae > Streptophyta > Magnoliopsida > Fabales > Fabaceae > Lathyrus > Lathyrus oleraceus. Next base: position 211,059,874 of record NC_066584.1, read on the forward strand.
ACTCACAGGGACTTATAACTGGTTCCTCAATGGGTAAGCAAACAAGTCACATAGGTATGAAATAATGGACATGCTACAAGGAGCAATGAATGATAGTAAATGCCTTAAGGCATACAAGCAATCATGTATAGATGCATAATAAATCACAAATAATCAGATAGCACACTCTATAGCTAAACAAGGAGGCTCAATCAAAAGGGTTTGACTATGAAAGTCCACTGTAGTAGGTAAGTGTCGCTCTTAACCTGGCCATTGAGGGGCTCAGGTGAAGCAGATGAAAGGATATGAGGGGTATGCCTCATTGCTTCTATCTCAAGTTAGAGAGAGCATGTAAATACAAGAATGTGGGGGAGTTCAGAAAGATGGAACTCTTTCCCCAATTAGACTCGATAGATCTTGGGTTTGGATCTCAATGCTACAACCATGTAATGGGAGCAATGAGAAGACTCACTGAATAGTGGGAGATAGGCTACTTATCTCTACCTTCCACCAATTGCCTCAAATGAGGACTTTTCCTGCTTGGGACAAATATAAACATACACAAGCATTGCCTCTTAAGGAGGACTTCAGACAATTTGCCCGGCCAAATAACGGGCCGGGTCTCCAGACTACATGAAGAAGAAGGTTCTATACCTCAATGCAAGTTGCTATTTAAGCAAAGCAAAGCGAGTTCTTAAGAGAACTGAGCAACTAAAGGGTACCTGAAAACAATCCAATAAAATCAGCATCCCATTCATAATCAGATAACAACATTAGAATCAATTAACAAAGTACAATTATACAAATAATGATGTGCATAGCACAAGGCTCACATGAACCAACATCCTACAAAACAAATACATTAGTCATATGTGTCAAGTAATACAATCCATAATGTGGAGCAAATTCCTTAATCATTAACTCCTTAACCTGAAAAGGCACAATTAACTTCAAATGTAAGTAACATGACCACTAGGACTAGCCTAGGGTCAAAAGGATGGAAAAATCTTAAAACAGCAACCAATTCATGATCAAAGTCAAATTATATCAAATACAAAGGGATCCCAATTGGTCCCATATCCAAACTATGTACACATTTTAATTTACGCAACATGGAAGGCAAAAGATGCAATGTGGAGTCTCATACAAACAACCAGCAAGATCACATTCAAATAAATGCCAAAATGGCACCAAAAAATCCACAAAAATTATGTTCTAACCAGAAGGTATTCAGCAAGCCACATGTTAATTTTCAAGTCATTTGGACTAATAGATCAATAGGAATTAATTAAACATGGTACAGCATGCAAAAACTACATCAAATGAAGTCAAAAATTATACACCAACTTCCATCTAATGGCAAACAGCAATTGTTACATTCAAAATTCATGGGACCAAAGCCAAAAGCTACCTTAACATGTTAAGAACTATCCTACAAAGTTTCATGTCCATTGGATTAATTATGAGGATATGGCAATATAGATGCTAAAGGTTACACCAATGGAACTCTAACATGCTAGGCAGCAAGAAAAAATAGGGATCAAATTGAAAATGGATTGTAAAAATCCACAAAAAATCATACTGAATCTTAACATGGTAATGGAGCTTCATGCAAAAAATTAGGGCCATTGGCCAATGGGAAGCATGGTAATCAATTTGATGAATTCAGCCTATCAAACTATGTCACATATTTACACATCCAAATTCAATAATTCATATATGATAAACCATAGGCTCAAAAATTATGAAATCTATGTCAAAAATTCCAGGGATGAGTTAGGAATCAATATCTCAATTTTCAATTATTTTGGATATAGCATGTGGACTATAGAGTTAAAATGGCAAAGTATATGGAAATAATACACATTAATAACATCTCTAGGTCCATTAATATTTTTTCCAGCACTATTTCCTTTTTGATTTTTATAAAATAATAGGGAAAAAATTATGATTAACAAAAAAATTATGGTATTTTTTGGATTAATTTTGAGCATTATATGAAATTTTTAAGGGTTTCAATATTTATTCAAGATTTAATTACGAATTAATATGAATTGATTTAATTAAATTGAAACCAGTGGCATAATTGCAAAACTTAAAGCTACAGCCTAAACGTTGCCGTTTCAATTAGATGTGAGGGACGGTGGTGATTGCATCTGGGAAGGAAAACACGGAAAGGAAGATCATGTTCATCGTCTTCTTCGCATGCGCAGCCGGTGTGTTCATCACCGGCGAATAACGGTTTCGAGCAAATCTTGATGGAAATCAACAATCTATATACCGGTCGAACCGGTTTTGTCTCAGGATCACGAATATATCATCAATTTCATCAATCAGTTATTATACAAGACGAATCGGAGGAAAAGAAAAAACGGCGATGAAGCTCAAATTCGCAAGAACTCAACCGATTTCCAGAAATTCCTAATTCTACCAGCTGATATGCAATCTACAATGAATATACTATAGAACTCCTAACAAAATCGAAGCATCTACGAGTTGTGATTTCCAACCTTCCGAAGCTAGCAGTACCGAATCGCGCGGATTTATGCTTGATGATGCGAAACAGATGTTGGATAGCTTCGTAGGAGATGAATGAGGATGTTCTTGCAGCTCGGAACTCTCCAAATCGCACCGATTCTTGGACTGTTATGGCAATCGCAGGTTGATTCTACAGATGCAGTTTGTGGATTGTTCTTGAGTTTTACCTGCAAACAGAAACTCAACAGCAAGTGTAATTGACGAAATTCACCAAGATTTAGCTCAAAGATTTATCAACTTGGTGAATTGATGCAACAAGAGTGTGATGAAGCTTTTTGAGAAATGAGAGGATTTTTGGGAGAATTTTGATCTTTCTGTTATGAATGAAGCGTGTTTGTGCAAATTATGACTGTGGAGTTGTTAGAGAGTGATTATGAGAGAGTAATTTTTGTGAGAGTGATTTTGAGAGAGTAATTTTGTGAGAGTTGATTTTGAGAGGGTGATGTTTTTAGAAAAAAAGTTGTGAGAATTGGGATTAGAGTTATTCTGTTAGATTGTGGGAAAAAATTGCAGAAAAAAATGATTTCTTTGCTGTTAGCTTTTTTCTTTTTGTTAGTAATTAAAAAAATATATGCAATGCTTAATCTAACACTAATTATAATTAACCAAAATGAATTAGTGGGAAATGGTTTATGTGCATTTTTGGATTTTAAGCTCTTTTGAATTTAGAAGCATGACAGCAGCAAATTAACACTTTGAGCAAGTCCAAAATATCATTTGGGAGCTGTTGGTATTGGCCTCATTTTCAAATTCCCAATATTTTCCAATTTCACCATGTGATGGCTTATGTGTCCATTTTTCCAATTCATTTTCAAACCCAATTCTCAAACCACAAGGCCTAGGCATGTTGTGAATATTCCAACAAATTTCAAATGCCATTTGTGAGGTGTTGCAAAAATCCCCACTCAAAAATTCCAATTATTTCACAAGTTGGACGATTTTGCCCCTGGTTCATTTAACAGTCCAGTTGAAATTTGACCTTTTGCATTGAGCAATTTTGGAAAAATCCAATTATGCACCATGAAAGTACATATCAAATGGAGTTTGTGCATATAAAGAACTTGCAATTTGGATAAACCATGTGGTAGTTATGGCCTCCTGATTACGGGTCTTTTCTGAAATTCACTGAGCCATATCTTGCAAACCGTACATTGGATTTTCAAGTTCTTGGACTTTTTGGAAAGGTGAGAACAAGATCTACATCTGTCATGTTGAACAATTTTTCATTTGAAGCTTCCTTGGACTTCTGTTTTTGAGGTCGAAAACTTTCCATTTTGGGCATGTGAGAATTACAGGTCCGCTTGCCATTTTGGGAAACTTTCTGTCGGACTTCAATTCCTTCAACCTTGGTCTTTGAAATGCCAAATGAAGTTTATATAGACATGAATGAGATCTTTCTAACCAATTCCAATCATCAAATCACTGATTAAATCCACAGTTGACCACAGTTGACTTCTGTTGACTTTTGGTTGACTGGGCCATATTCTGATGAATTCCAAGCCTTTTTCAGATGAGATCTTGATTCCAAATGATATCACAAGTTATATGAACTCTTAATGAATGATCATGGTGTCCAAATTCTTCAAGAATGGTCACCATCAATTGCTCAAGGCCTGATTTGACTGTTTGACTGATGATTGCTTCATCTGCAAGCAACAAGGTTAGATGACGATATTTTTGTACTTTGGGTTAGAAAACATATGAAAAGCAATGACATACAAATGCAATACATGCTTGGTGATCAAGAACCACACTCACAAGGTATCCCACCCACTAAGAGGGAAGCTAGGGTATGCAATGATCCTTGAAGCCATGATATGAGATGATATGGGCCATGAGGGATCTTAGGGCCAAAATTGGGGTCTTACAGATGCCCCTATTTAAGGTCATTCTATCCGGAGAAATGAAGTTTAGAGATCTTCGTATCGACGCGGTAGAATGGGCTTAAATAATAGTAATGAGACGAATTTTGGTCCCTAAGAGACCTCATGATGCAGATGTATGCATGCAACAGCAAATTCTGTGAGGAATATATGGTTCACACAGCAGAAAAGACGATCCATCGGAGTAATATACTCACCAGGAACAGAGACTCTAATAAGACTCTTATTAGGGGATAGTAAGGAAAAAGAATGCGTGAGCAGGACACGACTTTGATTAAGGAAAATAAAATTGACGCAACGTGAACTAGGCACGACTCCGAGTGGGGAAAACAGACATCGGAATGGAGAACTTGCTGGGGAAGCAAAGGACTCACACCGGGGAAAAGAATTCCAAAGGAAAATAAATCCATTGGAAAGACATAAGCTGACTCAAATTATCCATGAAGGATACTTCGGATAAAAATCCGGACTCGGACCAGGAAAAGATTCACATAGAATCTCCCTGCCGGAAATGCATATACTGGGGAATAAACACCCATATAGCAAAGGGTAAAAATCACCAAAGGAAACTCCACAGGGGACTGTCTAACAAAGAGACTCTCCTGGGAAAGCAACGAGAAGTGAGGTGTCACCGGTATAAGGGTAACAAACTCAGGAAGAATGAATATCTAAGACCGGTATAAGGGCGAGAGATATCAATCAACCGACATCTAAGAAAGACCTACAAAGGGTACGAACTCAGGAAAATCTAACTCCACAGGGGACCATGGTCATAATAGGGAGTAGACAGAAAGGGAACACCAGGGATACCGAGGTATATAATAGGTGACCGACAGAACGTGAATTGGTATATATGCCAAGACACTCATCATCCGAAAGGAGGGCTTGAAAAAGCAACATCGACTTACGGGATGAACATTCGAATCCACAACGGGAAAACGAATCTTACTCAACTGGGGACACAAACCCAAAGAGTGCATGAGATATAATATCCATTACCGGCAGACCGTGGATAAGATACTCGCATGAGACATATTATCTATTACCGTCAGAACGTAGATAATAAACTCGCATGGTAAGAAACACCAGAGATACCGAAGTATATAATAGGTGATCTACCGAAAACGTGAATTGGTATATATGCCAAAACACACATCCGAAACGCGAACAGGTTAAAGGATGAATATTCGATTCTACAAAGAATACGAATCTTGCTCAGTTGGGGAAAATCAACAAAGGACTCCAACTAAAGAGCGCATGAGACATATTATTCATTACCGGCAGACCGTGAATAATATGCTCGAAAGGAAAAGACACCAGAGATACCGAAGTATATAATAGGTGACTAACCAAAAAGAGAGACAATCGATACCAAGCATCCGGGTAAACGAAAGACAACTCAAAGGGATAAATTGCAAGTATCCGGCAATTATCCAACAACAAAGAATATTCGACTCCGCAAAGGGGAATAACGAATCTTACTCGACCAGGGAAACACAAAGGACTTCAACTGAAGAGTGCATGAGATATATTATCCATTACCGGCAGACCGTGAATAATACACTCGCATGGAAGATTATCCACAACCGGTATAAGGGTTAATAAAGGATAAATCGACCGAAAAGAAAGGCATCGGGATACCAAACAGGCATATAATGATGACCGATCAAAGGGAGTAACAACATTACCAACAAAAGGGTAAATGAAAGACTCACTGGGGATAAATTGCAAGCATCCGGCAATTATCCGCAAAAGCTGGGGATGCATTGATATATAACCAATGATCCGGGGAACAAATCACTAGCAAACGGTGAAAAGACCCACTGGCGAATTCAAAAGGATAACATTGCAAGCATCCGGCAATGATCCAGGAGACTGCTGGGAATACAAGTGCTTACTCAAGAGCAACTACCCAAAACATGGAGGAATATCAACATTGAATATTGAATGAAGATAACCACAAAGGGGATTAGGGTTTACATCTACCGAATACGGGGCAGAAGACCAAAAATCTGGCTGAGAAAACAAGGGGTTTAACAATACCGACTACTGGGCAAGAAACCAAAAGACTCAGCTGAGGATAAAATCGCTAGCAACCGGCAATTATCCACACGTATCATAAGATACAACTCCGCCGGAGAGAAAAATCACAGCGTCATAGGATTTACAACTACCGAATACGGGGTAGAATACCACAAACTCCACCGGGGATGAAAATCACCACAGGGAACAAAACTCCGTTAGGGATAAAACCACAACAACAGAAAATCCACCACTAACCAGATCGAACCACAAAGGTTACCACTGCTAGGGGAAAAGAGATAGGACTCACAACTACCGAATACGGGGTAGAAGCCATACTCTGGTGGGAATAACCACAAATTAGGGTTTACATCTACCGAATACTGGGCAGAAAACCAAAAACTCTGCGTGGGGATAGAATAAATCATGAATCCGCACGAGAAACCAAAAAGGAGGTTTATAACAGACCGCAAACTCTGTTGGAGAGTAGGGAAAATAGGCTTTACGACTACCGACTATCAGGTAGAAAACCACCAACTCTGGCTGGGGACTAAAAGGTATATAACCACAAGTTCTGCCAAGAAGCCAGGAAAATAGGACTTACAACTACCGGTATAAGGGTAGAGGCCAAAGTCGACTCTTGCGGAGGAATGAAAGGTATATAACCACAAATTCCGCCAAGAGGAAGAGAACAATAGGACTTACAACTACCGGTATAAGGGTAGAGGCCCGAAAACTCCGCTGGGGAACAACCCACTGGGAAGCACGATGAACAGACGACAAATGTCAATTCAGGAAAGATCCGAAAAGACAGACTGAATCAAGACACATCCTAATGAGGATATAACTCACATAGGAACCTCCATCCCAATATATGTGTTGGGAGGAAACGGAAGAAACCGTCATCCACGAGGGAATATCTCAGTGGGGAACTGCAGAAGGACAGACAGACATTTTCTGCTTATGGGCTGACTCTATATGGAGAGATTTAACACCCGACATCTGCTTAGGAAGATCTATAAAGATCTACATCCATAGCAGGGAACAACAAACAAAGGATATATGGAAAAAATGCAACATGAATATCTGAATGTTTCATGAATATGCATGCGTATGCGTGATTTATGTTTGATGAATGCTGACAAAACAGACATTTCTAACACAACAGTCCAGGAATCAAACGTCCGGTATTATACTTCCAGGGGAAAACCAACTGGAAAGCCAATTCTGCTGGAGATCTGTAAGCTATAAAGCAAAGATCTGCGGGTATTGCTGGAAAGCAGAAGCAAAAGAATCAGAGATATCAGGAGAATACCAAATCTCTGAGCAATGGATCAGCGGTCACCCCAAATGGGGCACAGAAAGTCACAACAGGCAAAGAGCCACAAAGACAAATCTGTCGGGGAACAAGAGAATCAACATCCTGCAGGGGATCCTAGCAACACTGCTATGGAAACGGATCCAACATAACTCCATTGGGGAACAACCCACCGAGGGAGCAAAGGTCACCCGGATAGAGTTTGGCTGCACAAGCAACTCTACTGGGGATATCAGTTACTCTCTTGGGGAACAACCCACCGAGGGAGGAAAGCACCAAACAAGTAGATTCTGCAACAAACCACTCTACTCGAGGCGAACACACATCTGATGGATCACATCGGTAGATTCTGCAATAAAAGCCGCTCTACTGAGGATCGAAAAGTAATCAGGAAATCAACACAATCTCTGGGTGACGGGGCTATCAACCGACCATACCGGGGATTGAAAGAGGTTCAACAGGCAATACTGCCATAACAACCGCTCTGCAGACAAATGCTGGAGAAAGATGGATGAAAATACTGGGATATCGACCCAATCAACCACGGAGTAGGAAAATAAATCCCGCTCTGCTGAGAATAGCAACCATTCTGATAGAGGGAAAGCAAACAACTCCACTGACGACTTCGCCGGGGAAGAGGTAAAGTACCAGGTATCAAACCACTGGCTTACCGGGTCTTCCAAAAGGAAAGCGACCGTGCTGAGAAAACAGACAAATCCGCTGGCAACTGCGCTGGGGAGAGTGACGACAACTCTGCTCGCGACTTCGATGGGGATATCGATAACAGCTCTATTGTGCCAAGGAGACAAATAAAGTCTGGGGATAGCGACCCACGGGAGAAAGTGGCGAGGCACCAAGGTGACAAACCATCAACCGCTGAATCTTCCACAAGGAAATCATCCATACTGAGGGAAAACTGCGGCTGGAGCACACTGAGTTTTCAACAACACTCTGCTTAGGGAACAACCCCACCAACAACTCGACTTGCAATTATGCTGGCAACTCACTTGGGGAGAAATACAGGACGCGGGGATATCAACCCACTAACCACAAATATCCTGAACACCTGAGCAATCAAGCCAGGGAGAGACTACTGCTGGAGAACAGACCGAGTCTTCAACACACCACTCTGCTTCGGGGAGTCAAAATCCACAGAAGCTCTGCTTAGGGAACAACCCCACCAACAACTCGACTTGCAATTATGCTGGCAACTCACTTGGGGAGAAATACGGGATACGGGGATACCAACCCACTAACCACAAATATCCTGAACGACTGAGCAATCAAGCCGAGGAGAGACTACTGCTGGAGAACAGACTGAGTCTTCAATACACAATTCTGCTTCGGGGAGTCAAAATCCACAGAAGCTCTGCTTAGGGAACAACCCCAACAACCAAATCTCTGCTTGGGGAACAACCCCAACAACCAAATCTGGAGAAGAAGGATACAAACCAAGCCAGGAGTATGAACAAATGTCTTACCTGTTGGAAATCATGCCACCCTTGGGAGAGCACTGAGAAATTCTTTGAGTATCCTTTTATCATTGTGAATGTTCACTTTGTTTAAAACAATAATCTTTGAAAAATTTTGTTTTTAAAACAATGATATTTTATCAGTTAAAACATGCAGAACATTTGTTGAATTGAAACAAATAAGAGTGCAAATAATTGGATAAAAGCTCAAATTGATTTGGTGGAATGGTAGTCTGCGAATGGCAAGACTCCATAGATCTGTACAAATTTGAAATCAGTGATATATATTGGAAGAGGGCTACATTGAACATAATGATCCTTTCTCTACCAATTTGAATCTCGATGTATTCGAAGCTTCAGTTGACGACGAATCGAGAATCTTCTGACGAAAAGACGGCCGATGAACAGAAAGTCTTGTCAGGATGCATTTACTTGCCTGATCCCTAATTTTTGCCTAGATTGCCCCAGGGTGAGGTACTCAATCTAGCGGGATGCAAATATGCTTTTTTATCAAGTCTCTAATTTTTGCCTGGATTACCCTTGCAGGTTTTCCACCGAGACGCTCATTTTTGCCTAAGCCGCCCTTTCGGGTTTTCAGCTTAGCGAGTTATTCTGTTTTTCATTTGCATATACTTTTTTTTTAGGCGAAGTATCTCTTAACTGCATCTGAATTCACAGGACGAGTGAAATCCTCCCCATCCATTGTTGTAAGCATCAAAGCTCCGCCTGAAAAGGCTCTCTTAACAACATATGGACCCTCGTAGTTTGGAGTCCACTTGCCCCTGGAATCGGGTACGAAAGACAAAACTTTCTTGAGCACAAGGTCACCTTCTCGGAACACACGAGGCTTGACCTTCTTATCGAACGCTCTCTTCATTCTTTGCTGATACAACTGACCATGGCACATGGCAGTTAATCTCTTCTCTTCAATCAAATTCAGTTGGTCATAACGACTCTGAATCCATTCAGCATCAGTCAACTAGGGACTTTGAGGGTATCAGGCTTCTTTTATTTCTTTTGAAGAAATCTTGAAAAAATTTTGCTGATTTTTGATTTTTCATCTTTTTCCACCCTCTCTTCTTTCATTTTTTTTTACATTACATTTGTAATGCCCCAGTTTGACTGGTTTGCTGATTCTCATGGTACAGCTGAATGAGCTCCTTTTGTGCTCAAGAAGTCGGGTACTCTCATCAGGAATTCCCTTCAACATCATCTTCCTCTGCCTCGAATACAAGGAATTCAAATTTGGGAGATGGCGTCAGATCATTATGTTCAATGGGTTTAGAAATCCCTGCACAATGATTCTGGATAATGGAAAGCTTTTGTATTTAAACAAGCAAATCATTATGCAGATGAAAAGGTTGCTTTTATTCTTGTTTTTATGGGTTTTTTGTGATCACTGATTTCATGAAAAAGCAAAAAGTGAAAACGAATGGAAAAACAAATGTTTAACAATGCATTAATTGAATGAAAACATCATTGTATATATGAGCCAAACATGTCATCACTTCTCCTTTTGGCATGGGAGAAGGGTTTTAAACAAAGTGAGCATATCATGCTGACTTACGAATGACCGTAGGAACATCCACAGCGACCCAATTATGGCAGACACCACCAGGAATGACAAAATTGCTCATACCCTCTGCATCTTCTTCAATGATAGCAGCGACTTCCTCTTCAACAGATGGATCATCAAGGATGAATCCTCCACTTGTGAACAGACCGTGCTCGTTATATGCCCCAAAACAAAAGCCAATGCCAGCCCGGGATCTATCCATCGAAAACACTCTGTCTGGAAAATTCCCCCTTGAGTTCACAATTCTCTTGCTCAAGATGATCCATCAATCTCGAAGAATCGGCTCTGGTATAATACCGGTGAGGTGCGTCTTCAAAATAAATGAAGATCGCAGGGTCAGACCACAGGACGGGAGACCAGGACAAAACACCTGCTTATGCAAATGATGCATGAAGTGTTTGTGCATATGCTTGTTTTTTTATTTCAAAGAAACTCAAGGGTTTTATTTGCAAACTTTGAAATATTGAAGCATTTTGATTGTATATGAGAGTATCTCACAAGATATATCAGGTGAAAAAATTTTCCCGGTTTTTTCGTGTTTAAGAATTTTTGCAAATAAACTCCTTTGAGTTCCTTGAAAATTTCCTTTTTTTTCTGATGATATGGATGTAGATGAATGTATGAATGCATGAATGCAACAATCACACTCAAGGATCAAGCAAGGCACACCAAACAAAGGTCGTGGGAAAGCTCATTGCATCCCTAATATCAATCATCCATTTTGGTGGATTTAGGTTTTCACCTTATCGACACCCAAGTTCCATTGATATTAACGGTACATGAACCAGCTCAATCATCCTTAATATCAACCAGCCGCTTTGGTGGATTTTAGGTTTTACACCTGATCCGGGATCCATTGATATTAACGATGTTTGAACGACTCAACCACGAATCACGGGTTTGCTGAGAGTCACGAGCATGGAGTCTCGGTTAAGAACCACCCAAAGGGAGTGTACTAGGGTTTAAACCTGCCAGACATGTTCTATCAGAGGTTCCCATAATCATCGTTCCATCTTTCGAATATTATCGGAGGAACGAATACTCGTATTCCAAAAATATTCTCAAGAGAAACTCTTATGAGTGTAGTATCGCGTGACAATCGCATCAGAACTTACATCTGAACGACCTCCGCACTACGTCCTAAAAATAGGCCAAGATGGGTTTAGTAAACTGGTCCTTGGCTTCTAAGGCACATGATTGAAAGAATAATGCCTAACCACAAATAACTTGTGTGACATTATTAATCCAACATGACCTCCACCAAGTGAATGGGCTCGCAAGTCAACTGGCTAAGGACTACTCCACACCAGTCGACAAGACTATGCCATTCTCCTATCCTAGAGTGCACTCGAGTTCGGGTATAGAACTCATCTCACGGAGATCACCAAAGCAAATAGCAATTGTATATCAAGCAATTCAAACATTACAATCAATACAGTTATCCCAAATTGTACAAAAATACGTCAAATAACGAATAACAATATAGCACAATAAGGGTGAAAAGTAGGCAATACCACCAAGGAATTATTCTATTCCCCAGCAGAGTCGCCACTTTTCTGTAGCGGTGTATTCGTTACTATATGATCTATCAATTAAATCATAAGCAATGTATACAATGAATATAGAGTCGCCACCGCACTTTTATTTATCCTAAGGACTGGTTAAAAAGCGAACAAAAACCTAAGAAGTTTTACACGTAGAAAACTAATGAAAAAGATCAGAGATCGGGGTAAGGGGTAAATTACGCAAAGGGAAGGTGTTAGGCACCCATCACGTCCTAGGTACTCCTAGGGAGCCCTTTTCACACTTTGTTGTTTGAAAATTATTATTTGTCATGACATAAGTATTGTGCAAACATGATTGGGATGATGAGAAAAGAATATACAAGTTAGTTATTTTTGTGTTCGAACGGATGAACCCGTTGCCTACGTACCTTCCATCAAAGGTAAGGATCAAAACGCCGTAGTTCGGCTAAAAACTTCCAAAAGTTAGTGGATTCAATTTTAAAACACAAGCTTAAAGGTCTTACGTTACCCAGGGGAGAAAACTCAACCTTATATAACAACTAGTCCACCATGTGAGAAAAGCTTCCACTTGCCAGGGAGGGGTTAACCCTATAATAGGCAAGGAAGGCTTACAATTCATCTACTAAGGACAAATAGGTGAGATTAATATCAACCAACTAGGGTAAATCAAACCTATAGCTAATGTATGAAAACTTAACAAACATGGACAAAGCCACAAAATCATTTGAATGGGTGAAGTTATTTGGATTATTTACAAAAAGGTCAAAGTATGATTAAAGTCAATTCAAAATGAAGTATTTACAAAAATGAAGTTTGGAAAAATCATGGACTTAAGGTCCAAGTTTCTAATTTGGAAAGAGTGAGAATGTTTGCACAACACTTATTTCAGAGTTTTAAAACATGTGTGAAAAGGTAAGACACAATGGGATGAATGGAATGGAAGAGTGAATGTAAAACTTCTTAGGAGGGTCCACCTCTTGAAATCATATAGAAGATGATTCAAGTGGGTCCTTAGGAATAGGCTACAAATGAGCAATAATATGAACATGGTAACAGATGAAAGTAAATAAAAGCGGATACTGGATGCCACTCAATGGTCTTATACCTGTCTCCTAAAACCAGTAAGGATATCAGAAGCCACTCTATGGACTTACACTAATCTCCATCAAAATAAAACAAAAAAACAAAACAGGGAAGTCAACTGCCAATCTATCTGGACTCATGTTAACCTCCACAGTATGATCATAGGAAATCCAATGCCACATCACAGGGACTTACAATGAATCCTCACATACACAAATGAATGCACTAGGCAATGGGTATGAGTGACCAATGAGGTCTTACACTCTACCCCTTCCATGTCATGGGAACAGATGCCAACTCACAGGGACTTATAACTGGTTCCTCAATGGGTAAGCAAACAAGTCACATAGGTATGAAATAATGGACATGCTACAAGGAGCAATGAATGATAGTAAATGCCTTAAGGCATACAAGCAATCATGTATAGATGCATAATAAATCACAAATAATCAGATAGCACACTCTATAGCCAAACAAGGAGGCTCAATCAAAAGGGTTTGACTATGAAAGTCCACTGTAGTAGGTAAGTGTCGCTCTTAACCTGGCCATTGAGGGGCTCAGGTGAAGCAGATGAAAGGATATGAGGGGTATGCCTCATTGCTTCTATCTCAAGTTAGAGAGAGCATGTAAATACAAGAATGTGGGGGAGTTCAGAAAGATGGAACTCTTTCCCCAATTAGACTCGATAGATCTTGGGTTTGGATCTCAATGCTACAACCATGTAATGGGAGCAATGAGAAGACTCACTGAATAGTGGGAGATAGGCTACTTATCTCTACCTTCCACCAATTGCCTCAAATGAGGACTTTTCCTGCTTGGGACAAATATAAACATACACAAGCATTGCCTCTTAAGGAGGACTTCAGACAATTTGCCCGGCCAAATAACGGGCCGGGTCTCCAGACTACATGAAGAAGAAGGTTCTATACCTCAATGCAAGTTGCTATTTAAGCAAAGCAAAGCGAGTTCTTAAGAGAACTGAGCAACTAAAGGGTACCTGAAAACAATCCAATAAAATCAGCATCCCATTCATAATCAGATAACAACATTAGAATCAATTAACAAAGTACAATTATACAAATAATGATGTGCATAGCACAAGGCTCACATGAACCAACATCCTACAAAACAAATACATTAGTCATATGTGTCAAGTAATACAATCCATAATGTGGAGCAAATTCCTTAATCATTAACTCCTTAACCTGAAAAGGCACAATTAACTTCAAATGTAAGTAACATGACCACTAGGACTAGCCTAGGGTCAAAAGGATGGAAAAATCTTAAAACAGCAACCAATTCATGATCAAAGTCAAATTATATCAAATACAAAGGGATCCCAATTGGTCCCATATCCAAACTATGTACACATTTTAATTTACGCAACATGGAAGGCAAAAGATGCAATGTGGAGTCTCATACAAACAACCAGCAAGATCACATTCAAATAAATGCCAAAATGGCACCAAAAAATCCACAAAAATTATGTTCTAACCAGAAGGTATTCAGCAAGCCACATGTTAATTTTCAAGTCATTTGGACTAATAGATCAATAGGAATTAATTAAACATGGTACAGCATGCAAAAACTACATCAAATGAAGTCAAAAATTATACACCAACTTCCATCTAATGGCAAACAGCAATTGTTACATTCAAAATTCATGGGACCAAAGCCAAAAGCTACCTTAACATGTTAAGAACTATCCTACAAAGTTTCATGTCCATTGGATTAATTATGAGGATATGGCAATATAGATGCTAAAGGTTACACCAATGGAACTCTAACATGCTAGGCAGCAAGAAAAAATAGGGATCAAATTGAAAATGGATTGTAAAAATCCACAAAAAATCATACTGAATCTTAACATGGTAATGGAGCTTCATGCAAAAAATTAGGGCCATTGGCCAATGGGAAGCATGGTAATCAATTTGATGAATTCAGCCTATCAAACTATGTCACATATTTACACATCCAAATTCAATAATTCATATATGATAAACCATAGGCTCAAAAATTATGAAATCTATGTCAAAAATTCCAGGGATGAGTTAGGAATCAATATCTCAATTTTCAATTATTTTGGATATAGCATGTGGACTATAGAGTTAAAATGGCAAAGTATATGGAAATAATACACATTAATAACATCTCTAGGTCCATTAATATTTTTTTCCAGCACTATTTCCTTTTTGATTTTTATAAAATAATAGGGAAAAAATTATGATTAACAAAAAAATTATGGTATTTTTTGGATTAATTTTGAGCATTATATGAAATTTTTAAGGGTTTCAATATTTATTCAAGATTTAATTACGAATTAATATGAATTGATTTAATTAAATTGAAACCAGTGGCATAATTGCAAAACTTAAAGCTACAGCCTAAACGTTGCCGTTTCAATTAGATGTGAGGGACGGTGGTGATTGCATCTGGGAAGGAAAACACGGAAAGGAAGATCATGTTCATCGTCTTCTTCGCATGCGCAGCCGGTGTGTTCATCACCGGCGAATAACGGTTTCGAGCAAATCTTGATGGAAATCAACAATCTATATACCGGTCGAACCGGTTTTGTCTCAGGATCACGAATATATCATCAATTTCATCAATCAGTTATTATACAAGACGAATCGGAGGAAAAGAAAAAACGGCGATGAAGCTCAAATTCGCAAGAACTCAACCGATTTCCAGAAATTCCTAATTCTACCAGCTGATATGCAATCTACAATGAATATACTATAGAACTCCTAACAAAATCGAAGCATCTACGAGTTGTGATTTCCAACCTTCCGAAGCTAGCAGTACCGAATCGCGCGGATTTATGCTTGATGATGCGAAACAGATGTTGGATAGCTTCGTAGGAGATGAATGAGGATGTTCTTGCAGCTCGGAACTCTCCAAATCGCACCGATTCTTGGACTGTTATGGCAATCGCAGGTTGATTCTACAGATGCAGTTTGTGGATTGTTCTTGAGTTTTACCTGCAAACAGAAACTCAACAGCAAGTGTAATTGACGAAATTCACCAAGATTTAGCTCAAAGATTTATCAACTTGGTGAATTGATGCAACAAGAGTGTGATGAAGCTTTTTGAGAAATGAGAGGATTTTTGGGAGAATTTTGATCTTTCTGTTATGAATGAAGCGTGTTTGTGCAAATTATGACTGTGGAGTTGTTAGAGAGTGATTATGAGAGAGTAATTTTTGTGAGAGTGATTTTGAGAGAGTAATTTTGTGAGAGTTGATTTTGAGAGGGTGATGTTTTTAGAAAAAAAGTTGTGAGAATTGGGATTAGAGTTATTCTGTTAGATTGTGGGAAAAAATTGCAGAAAAAAATGATTTCTTTGCTGTTAGCTTTTTTCTTTTTGTTAGTAATTAAAAAAATATATGCAATGCTTAATCTAACACTAATTATAATTAACCAAAATGAATTAGTGGGAAATGGTTTATGTGCATTTTTGGATTTTAAGCTCTTTTGAATTTAGAAGCATGACAGCAGCAAATTAACACTTTGAGCAAGTCCAAAATATCATTTGGGAGCTGTTGGTATTGGCCTCATTTTCAAATTCCCAATATTTTCCAATTTCACCATGTGATGGCTTATGTGTCCATTTTTCCAATTCATTTTCAAACCCAATTCTCAAACCACAAGGCCTAGGCATGTTGTGAATATTCCAACAAATTTCAAATGCCATTTGTGAGGTGTTGCAAAAATCCCCACTCAAAAATTCCAATTATTTCACAAGTTGGACGATTTTGCCCCTGGTTCATTTAACAGTCCAGTTGAAATTTGACCTTTTGCATTGAGCAATTTTGGAAAAATCCAATTATGCACCATGAAAGTACATATCAAATGGAGTTTGTGCATATAAAGAACTTGCAATTTGGATAAACCATGTGGTAGTTATGGCCTCCTGATTACGGGTCTTTTCTGAAATTCACTGAGCCATATCTTGCAAACCGTACATTGGATTTTCAAGTTCTTGGACTTTTTGGAAAGGTGAGAACAAGATCTACATCTGTCATGTTGAACAATTTTTCATTTGAAGCTTCCTTGGACTTCTGTTTTTGAGGTCGAAAACTTTCCATTTTGGGCATGTGAGAATTACAGGTCCGCTTGCCATTTTGGGAAACTTTCTGTCGGACTTCAATTCCTTCAACCTTGGTCTTTGAAATGCCAAATGAAGTTTATATAGACATGAATGAGATCTTTCTAACCAATTCCAATCATCAAATCACTGATTAAATCCACAGTTGACCACAGTTGACTTCTGTTGACTTTTGGTTGACTGGGCCATATTCTGATGAATTCCAAGCCTTTTTCAGATGAGATCTTGATTCCAAATGATATCACAAGTTATATGAACTCTTAATGAATGATCATGGTGTCCAAATTCTTCAAGAATGGTCACCATCAATTGCTCAAGGCCTGATTTGACTGTTTGACTGATGATTGCTTCATCTGCAAGCAACAAGGTTAGATGACGATATTTTTGTACTTTGGGTTAGAAAACATATGAAAAGCAATGACATACAAATGCAATACATGCTTGGTGATCAAGAACCACACTCACAAGGTATCCCACCCACTAAGAGGGAAGCTAGGGTATGCAATGATCCTTGAAGCCATGATATGAGATGATATGGGCCATGAGGGATCTTAGGGCCAAAATTGGGGTCTTACACTAACACCTGACTTTATATTTATGCTCTTTAAATTTATGTCATTTAGATTCATGTTATTTATATTCTTGCCTTTTACTTTTTGCCTTTTTTTCTTTCTTATTTCAAAAGAACAAAAACATTATAAGATGGCTAGAATTCTAAAAAGCTTTAATCTGATCTTATAGACTTTGTGTTACTATCCCTTGCCTTAGGAGAATTTTGAACTTTGGACCTTAGGAGTTAGTGTTTTCCCCTTGCTTGGAGTATATCTGATACTTTTTAATTCATCTGAGACCTTATGATCCCTCTGGACCGTTTGATCTTTAATTAAAGACTTAGATGTTTCTTTGTGGCTTTGTGGCTTTGTTATTCATCTGGATCTTTTGATATTCATATGCTTATGTTCTTTTTCATCTTGTGGCTCAATCCAACGGGAAAGTAATTCTTGTTTTGACCAATGTCAAATGCTTGCTCCATCTTGCCGTTATTACACTTGCACACACAAAGGTTTTCTCTTGGCCTACCTTACAATGAGACCTTTTATTTCATGTCATTTACTTTATGCTTTAGGATAGTCTCTTCATCTCCTTCCCATTTCTTCAATTTTTAAAACTTCTCCATATTTCAAAAACCTATTATTTTCAAACATCACACCTTTTATTAATAAACCTTGACTTTGTCAAGTGATCTAGAAAATCTTTTTCTCAATAAATGCTAAACTAATTAAGCATACTTAAACTTTTTTTCAAACTTCTAAAAAAGACAAACCTCATCAAACTTCTTTTTGTGCCTTTGTGCACTTTCCTTTATAATTTTTTTGTTGTTGCAAACATTGGTTGTTAGTCTATTCTTGTAGTGATGCAAACCACTATACTTATACAATATGTTGAGAAATGATATCACATTTTCCACTTGATTGTTGTGACGTGCTTGTGAGAAATTCCAAGTAAAAGTTCTCCATATCAATATGATGTAAATGCTCATTTGCTCATACTTGTGGGTAGTAAGCTGAGTTTTTCACTCGAATACGACAAAATGTATTTTCAAATTAAAATGAATCAACAAATAACTCAACTTTTTTATAAACACAGTTTTGCAAGTGGTTCCTATGGAGTACCAAAGATGTGAGAGGTGTTAATACCTTCCCATTGCATAACCAACCCCTGTATATAAATTTCTCTTTTGTTTTACCTTTTATAGGTTTTGTTCGACATTTTTCTATTCCCTTTGGAACAATAAAGTCCGGTGGCGACTCTTGATTTTTCTGAGTTAAGTTAATTAATAGCTTAATCTCAAATTTTTCCGCCGCGACAACTGGAGACTCCACTGGGGACTAGATTCTAAGTGGGTTAAGCCTAGCTTGTTTATCTGTGTTTATGTTCTTGCTTTTTGTTTGCTATTTTTGTTTGCGAGTGCACTTAAGCTAGGATGGTGGTATAGTTATGTTGACCTTATTGGAGTTAGGCCTTGTTAGGTTGGCGTGAGAAACCCGCTCAGATGAGACCTCTTTTGAGGTACTAATGTATTGTGAGTAGTCGTAATGGTGTTATTATTTTCGACTTCGGAGTCCGAGATTCTGAGAGACCTTAGAACAGTTTAACCCCTCTTGTCCTTTTAGGATGTAGTGTGGTGACCTTTTTGTTGTAGGCCTGGTATGGTTGATACACGATACTACACTCATATGAGGTTCTCTTGAGAATATTATTAGTCTATGAGCAAGTCATTAAACTGGTAATATCCAAAAGATGGATTTACGACTTTGGGAACTTTTTTAGAACCTAGTTATTGTTTGAGACATCCAAAGCTATAGAACATACCCTGTGGGATGGCTGTCCCTGTCCACCTGACTCTATGCTCTTCATGTTGAACATATGAATCCCCCATGTTTGTGATTATGGCATAATCATTCATTCATGCACTCATGAACATCTATTTTTCACCTGGTTTTCAAGGAACTTAGGAACTTTATTTGCAAACGTCGCAAGTAATTTGAGTATGGACTCTAGAAGGAGAAATACTCACCAGTTCCATTTCAAACGTCCTGAATTGAAAGAGTTAAGGAAGTTATGATCTCTGGTGGCTTGTCCCTCTGATTTCAAAGATCGATATGGAAGACTTCTAATTGTTTTGAATATTGATGTAGAAGACTTCTAATTGCATCTCAAGCATCATTTGCACCATTTGGTCTTGCTTTCTACAAGTGTTTTTCAGAGTCTCATTTGTTTTCCTTCATCTTCATAGAAGACAAGCTAACCCACCGGTACTATACTCATGCCAACTCAAGACGAAAGATGAATACATTTGGAAAGAGCAAAGAGAACTTTGTGAGGAAGTGAATTCATTGAAAGCAAGAATGGACAGAATGACTGCTCTGTTGGAATCTTTGGTGGCAACTCAGAATTAGCCTCCACCTCTGTCTCAGCCTCAAGTAACTGTTATCTCTGAGATGGAAATAACTCATGTTAGATCTATTATACCTACTGGACCTCTGCATCAGAATCAGATGCCTGTTGGTTATCCTTGGGGTATGCCTCCCAATTATGTGCCATAAAATTTCAACCCTGCTACTGAAGCTCCTTTGGTGAATCAAGTTCCTCCAGTTCAACCTGTACTGGTCACCACTCCTTCAGTTGTGCATGTTATGCTACAAGTAAAGGATCCTATCTATCACATTGCTCCTAGTGAGAATCTGGATATTTATGAGAGAATGGATAAATTCCAGGATCAATTTCAAGATATGCAGAAAGAGTTGAAAGCGATGAAGGGGAAAGACTTATTTGGAAAAAAATGCTTACGATTTGTGTTTGGGGCCCAATGTCAAGATCCCTATCAAATTCAAGGTCCCTAACTTTGAAAAGTACAAGGGTAATTCTTGTCCTCAGAGTCACTTGAGTATGTATTTCCGGAAGATGGCTACTCGCACTGATGATAATAAGTGGTTGATCCACTGTTTCTAAGATAGTTTGACTGGTGCAACTTTGAAGTGGTATCTGTGACTAGACAATGCTCCTATCAGTTCTTTTAATGACCTTGTAGAGGCATTTGTACATCAGTACAAATATAATTTGGACATGGCTCTTGATCATGACCAGCTTTGTGCCAAGTCACAGAAGGATAAGGAATCATTCGAAGAGTATGCTCAAAGATGACGTGAAGTTGCTGCTCAGATTAACCCTCCAATGGAGGAGAAGGAGATGACAAAGGTGTTTCTCAAAATTTTGAGATTACGTGAAGTATAATTTCAACATGGCTCTTGATCATGACCACCTTTGTTCCATGTCACAGAAGGATCATGCACTTAGATTGTAGTGCATTCCATCGTGCTTGATGAACTTTTATCATTTCAAACCTATCTCCTGATTGAGCATGGATCATTTATGATACTTTGGATTGATGAATAAGTTTGTCCTAAGTGTCCTGAAGTTTGGATTGAAGTAATGGACCATCCTCATAGCCTTTATGCTTGATCATTCCCTCTTTTCTTTTTGTGTGGCATGACTTTAGGAGAATGGTTTACATATCATTTCTCTAGCATGTATTAACACAAAAATTATTATTGACCGACCTCAGATAGTTGTGACTTCTACATAAGTCCTATTATGATTGCTTAACATATCTCTAAATGTTTCCCAAAAAGCAAAGACATTTTTGAAAGTGAGATTGTAAGTCTCCTATTCCTCATGGTATTGTGTGAAAATATTGCTCATTTTCCATTTGTGAGAGATAATGGCACACTTATTGATCAATATCCAAGTTGGAGCCCTTATCATAAACGATGTATAGGTTCATATTTTCATGCTTGTGAGTGAATAATTGAGTGTTCTCCAAAAAATGACCAAACCATTCTTTTTTTATCACTAACATAATTTACTTTATGCTCTTTTATTTTATGTCATTTACTTTATACTTTATGTTTAGAATCCCATATTGTGATTTTGTATTTGTTGTTTATTCATTGGGCTTTTCACTTCCTTGTAAAAGACATTAATAAATAAAAAACCTAAAAAAGAAACTTGGTTATCCTGATTCATGGACTTGTGGTTACTATCATTGCCATCAATGTGGAGTTATGGACTTAGAATTAGGATCTTGACCTTTGCTTTGGGACTTGTGATTTGACACCTTAGAATCCATCTGGTACCTTTGACTTTGGACTTCTTTTAGAGACTTGGTTGAATTACTCTGATTTCATCTGATACATGGATTATTATTTGTTTATTTCGGCTTGTTTGAGGCTTAATCCAAATGAGGGAATTCTTGCTTGACTTATGTCATAAGGTTGGCTATCTCTTGGTTAGATCTTTCCTCCATGGCTTTTTACTTTATTCTCTAGGATAGTCTCTTCTTCTCCTCCCCTTTTTTAGTTTTCAAAATCTTCTCTCTTTTTCAAAACCTTCTTATTTTTTTCTTAATCTTGAACCTCTTTCTCAGTAAACCTTGACTTTTGTCAAGTGATTTTCAAAACCTTTTACTAATAAATGCTAATTCATCTTAATAATATTAAAACCAATTTGAAAAAACTTAATAAATGCATAAATCATTCAAATTGTTTTTGTGCCCTTTGTGCACTTTTCCTTTTAAAACTTTTCTCAAAGTTTAGACATGAGTAAATTCCATAGTTGAGATATAATTCTACTATCCCATAGTATTGCTGATAATTCTTTTCCATCTAAGAGAGCTAATGACATACTTGTTGATCCTTATCCAATTTGGAGCCCTTCTCATGATGATGCAAAGTACTCATACTTGTGGGTGATTAGTTGAGTATTCTTCTTAAAATGACAAAATGTCTTTCCATTAAAAATGAATCAAAACAAACATATTTGTTATTTTTACCATGAACTACGAGGTTTTGATCCTTCATTTCACTTTGTTGGTACGTAGGCATGAAACTTTAAAAGTCTTGGAAAACACCAAAAATCATAAAAATATATACTTCTTTTCCCATCTCTCCAATCTTTCGTAAACAACAACCTCTTCAAACCAAAATGTACACATTTTCAAAGAGGTTCTCATAGAGTACCATGAATGTTTAAGGTGTTAATGCATTCCCTTTGCATAACTAACCCCCAGACCCTTGTTCTCTTTTTATTTATAAAAAAACTTCTTCGGGTTTTATTCGCACTTTTTCCCTTTTCTTTTAGAAACAATAAAAGCGTGGTGGCGAATCTTGCTTTATGAGTTGTGTTAATTAATAGCTTAATCTCAAAAAAAATTTACCGCTACAGAAAAGTGGCGAGTCTGCTGGCAAGAAGTCCCTAGTGGATAAAGCCCATCTTTGTTTTTGTGTATATATTATGACTGTTGTTGTTTGTTATTGGTTATTCTGTCTAATGCTAGGTGATCTCCGTATGTTGAGATAAGTCCTATACTCTGACTTGAGAGCTCTTATGATAGGATGGTGGTATAGTCATGTTTGGCTTACATGGAGTTAATCCTTAATAAGGTGACTTGAGATCCCCAACTCAGTGGAGGCCCCTTTGGGATTAGTGATGTCACACGAGTAGTCGTAGTTGGCATTACTTTTTTTGACCTGGGAACCCGAGAAGCTGAGGACCTTAGAACCCTTAACCCATCTTGGCCTTTTAGGATGTTGTGCGGTGGTTATTCAGGTGTAGACTTGAATTAGTTGTTATGTGATACTACACTCGGACATGTTTCTCTTGAGAATATTATTGGTTGATGAGTAGTTGTTTAAGCTGATAATATCCAAAAGATGGAATTATGAATCTAGGAACTTTTTAGAACCTTATTTTAAAGGTGGTTATACCCTTAGTACACACATTGTGGGTTGGTTCTTACCCTTGGCTCCATGCCCGTGACTCCGAACCTTTGGACCTTACTTGTGTGCTTTGTGTGATATTATTTGTGATTGTTGCATCATGCACTCATTGCATTCATAAGAATTTTCCCAATTTTCAAGGTTCTTAGAGACTCTTGTTCCAAACATCGCAGATATTTTTGATCATGGATATTGGAAGGAGGAATACTCGGAAACACGATTTTAGATGTCCCGATCTCATGGAATTAAGGAAGCTAGTATCTTTTGTGGATGATCTTAAGGGTTTCAGAGACCGTTTTGGAAGACTTTTATCTGTTCTATCTACTAATGCCGAGGATGGTCTTCTTTGTACTCGGGTTCGGTTCTATTACCATGTTTACCAATGTTTCACTTTCCCCGATTATCAATTGTTGCCCACCATGGAGGAGTATGCTTATCTTTTGGGTGTACCAAATTCTGATAGAGTTCCTTTTAGTGAGGTGGAAGGAATTCTTGAATCTCGAGTTATTGTCGAATCCATTCACCTGAGAAAGTCTAACATAGATGCCAATCTCACTGTCAAAGGAGGTATCAGAGGGTTAACTTCAAAGTTTCTGTTTGAGAAAGATTTTTCTTTTGCTAATGTTGGTAGAAAGGTGGCCTTTGAAACTATTCTTGCCTTACTCATCTATGGTTTGGTCTTGTTTCCCAACATTGACAATTTTGTTGATGTTAATGCTATGAGGATCTTCTTGGTTGGGAATCCAATTCCAACTTTCCTCGGCGATACTTATTTCTCCATTCATCATAGGACTTCTAAAGGAGGTGGAACTATTGTCTGTTATGCGCCTTTACTGTATAAGTTGTTTATTTTGTACTTGCCGCATTCCCCGATCTTCAAAGAAAACAAGGATTGTTTAAGGTGGTCTCAAAGACTTATGTCTCTCACCAATGATGACATAGCTTGGTATTATTTTATTTATGATGACATTGAGATTATTGATAGTTATGAGGAGTTATCTGATGTGCCTCTTCTTGGTACACAGGGGGAATTAACTACAATCCAGCTCTAGCAAGACGTCAACTTGGGTTCGCTATGAAGGACAAACCTAATAACACATTGTTAGAAGGTTTATTTTTCCAAGAAGGGAAAGACACTCAAGGGTTAAAAGCTAGAATGATACGTGCTTGGTACAATATTAATAGGAAAGGAAAAAGTAAGCTTAGATTGAAGAATTATGTAGATTTGGAGCCTTACACTAGTTGGGTATAGAAGAGAGCAAAAGAATTCAAGATGCCATATGCTTATGAAAGACCTATGTCCTTAGTAGTGGTCAAATCACACACTATTAAAGGCATAAAGGAGTTGTAAGAGGCTTTGGATTGGATGAAGCAAGAGAGGGATGATTGTGAAAACAAATTTTACACCTCAAACCTTGAGAAAGTAGAATTGCAGAAGCAGCTAAAGGAGAAAGATGACTTGATAGAATTGCTTGAGAAACATGTTATGAAGAGATCAAGACACCAAGAAGATTTATTTTCCTTTAACAGTTCGCCATCTACTCATCTTCCTACTTTCAGAGTTTGGAAAGGCTTTGAAGACCATCTTGTAATAGAGAAGGATGCTATGAAAAGAATCTACGAAGGAGAGATCAAAAGGCTTCGCAAGAAGTATCAGTTTGGAGTTAGGTCGTCATCGGACATGATTCCATAGATCTAGCTTCTTCCGTTTATGACCATTGAAATTGCATTTATGATTGTAATCATTTACACTATTAATAAAATGAGGTTTTCACTATATCAAAATGTTTCATTCTTATTATAATGTTTGCAATTTATATCTTAAAGTTCCTTGAAAAATAACAATAATAACATTCACACCACGAGTCTTATTTCTTTCTTGGTCTTCATCCATACAAGTTGTCTCACCGGTACAATACTCGAGCTAATTAGTTGAAGAAGATGGACCTCCTAGAGCAAGGGAATCATGAACTCCGTGTAGAGGTGACAACTTTGAGGGACGGTTTTGAAAGGCTTACTGCTATGATGGAGGCTTTGGCGACTGCTCAGAATAAGCCTCCACATCCTCCTCCTCCTCAGACTCCATTTCAGAGGCTCGTGATTTCCGAAATTGTCTTTACGCCCATCTTTGTGGGTCTCATCAGTGCTCTGTAGCACCACATGCCTTATGGTTTCCCTTGGGGTATGCCTTCTAATTTTGTGCCAGAGGGGTATCAACCTGTTGTTGAAGTTCCTATGGCTCAACTTGTGATGTCAGTACCACCTCCTGTGATTCATGTTGTTCCTTATGTTGAAGAACCTGTCTTTCATGCTAACTAGAGAAAAACTGTTATTATTTGTGAAAGCATGGACGAGTTCCAAGATCATTTTCAGGCTATGCAGAAAGAAACTCAAGCTTTTAGGGGGAAAGATCTGTTCGGGAAAAATGTTGATGCATTGAAGACAGTTTGATCCACTACTTTTAAGATAGTTTGACTGATGCTGCTTTGAAATGGTATATGGGGCTCGATAGCACTCAGATTCGAACCTTCAATGACTTAGGTGAGGTGTTCGTTCGTCAGTACAAGTATAACATCGATATGGCACCGAACAGAGATCAACTCCATGCTATGTCCCGAAAAGATAAAGACACTTTCAAGGAATACGACAAAGATGGCGTGAGATCGCTGCACAGGTTAGTCCTTCGTTGGAAGAAAAGGAAATGACAAAAATGTTTTTGAAGACCCTGAGTCCATTTTACTATGAAAGGATGGTGGCAAGTGCGCCTAGTGACTTTACTTAGATGGTAAATATGGGTTTGAGATTAGAAGAAGGTGTTTGTGAAGGATGATTGAAAGAAGGTGGTTTAGCTGACAGTTCTAGAAATTATGGGAATGGGTTACCCAAGAAGAAGGAACATGATGCAAACTCTATTTTGCAAGAAAAACATAGGAGGATCCCGAGGAACAGTCGGCGTCATCAGCATGTGGCGTCTGTAACTCCAGCTATCAATTATGCCCCTGTCATTTGAGCAGTACCGAGTTATCAACCGCGTTTTTATCAACGAACAAATCAACATAATCAACAGAATCGTACATAGAGACCGACAGAGTTTAATCCAATTCCGATGACTTACACAAAATTATTTCCCGCTTTAATTCAGAAGAATTTAGTACAAACAAGAACTCCACCAACTGTTCCGAAAGAGCTTTCATGGTGGTATAAAACTGATCAACATCGTGCATTCCACCAAGGAGCACCTGGCCATGATATTGAGAATTGTTTAGCATTGAAAGCCGAGGTAAGGAGGTTAATGAAAAGTGGAATCTTGTCTTTCGAAGACTCTAGTCCCAACGTACAAGCTAATTTGTTGCCCAAACATGGAAATACAACTGTGAATATGGTCGAAGGATGTCCAAGAAAGTACCAAGCTTTTGATGTCAATCTAATCAAAAGATCCTTGGTTGAAATGCACGCTACTTTATGTGAATTGAGTTATTATGAGCATTACCATGCTTCTTTCCATGAATGTTCCAGATATCTCTGAGGATGTGTTATTGTGAAAAGGGACTTACAAGAGATACTGGATAAAAACCTTATTTATGTTACAACGGATAGAAATAAAGATGGGCATGAGGTGAATGTCATTGTTCCCCGTTTTAATCTCCCATAACCAATTATGATTGTGTATGTTGGTCAGAAGACTGTTGTTTCTTTGTTGGTTATTCGTTTGGCGGGTCCTACGCCTTACGATTCTGATAAAGTTGTGCCTTACAAGTATAATGCTACTATGGTAGAAGACGGCAAAGAGGTGCATATTCCTTCTTTTTCGTCTGTTGTGAACATCGCCAATGTAAGTGGTGTGACCCGAAGTGGTCGGGTATTTGCTGCTGCAACTCCTAAGAGGAATAAAGATGTTGTGATACAGAAATCAATTCAAGAGAAAACTTTTGTTATATAAGCCAGCCAATCCAGTAGTGTGAATCAGAATGCTAATCAAGATGAAGTGTTAAAATTGATTAAGAGAAGTGATTTCGATGTGGTAGACCAGTTGTTGCACACCCCGTCAAAGATATCCTTCATATCCTTGCTAATGAGTTCAGAAGCACATCGAGAAGCTTTATAGAAGGTCCTAGAGCAAGCCTATATGGACCATAATGTGACAATTGATCAATTTGATGGAATTATGGCTAATATTACCGCATGTAACAATCTAAGCTTCAACAATGAAGAGTTTCCCGAGGAAGGGAGGAACCACAATTTGGCCTTGCATATCTCTATGAATTGTCAGGAAGATGCCTTTGTCCAATGTATTGGTGGATACTGGTCCTCTCTGAATGTTAAGCCTAAGTCTATGTTGTCCAAACTTGCTTACCAAGGTGCTCCGATGAAATTCAGTGGAGTTATTCTAAAGGCCTTCGATGGCTCAAGGCAGACTATAATTGGGGAGGTTAATCTCCCAATAAAGATAGGTTCGTGCTTATTTTAGATCACTTTTCAAGTAATGGATATTAATCTCACCTACAGTTGTCTCTTAGGATGTTCGTGGATTCATGAGGCTGGGTCCGTAACATCAACTTTACACCAGAAGCTGAAGTTTATGAAGAGTGGAAAGTTAGTGATCGTGGGTGGCGAGCAGGCCATGTTGGTGAGCCATCTCTCTTCATTTTTGTACTTTGATACCGACGAAGCTGAGAGGACGTCGTTTCAAGCTCTTTCTGTTGATAATGTTGCTGTTAAGAAGAATGAGGAATCCATGTCATCCTTGAGAGATGCCCAACATGTGTTGAAGAATGGTCAATCTGCTAAGTGGGGACAAGTTGTTGAGCTTGCCGAGAACAAGAACAAAACTGGTTTGGGTTTTCCACCTGGTGCAACCTAAAGAGATTTAAAGCGAATTCAAGAGGTGTTTCATAGTGCTAGATTTATTCATTCCAGAGATCAGTCTGCTGCCGCCATCTTAGAAGATGATGAAGAGCAAGGAGTGCCAAACTTTGTGACACATGGATCGATGTGCCAAAACTGGATTAATGTTGATGTTTCTTCTATTATCCACTTATCAAAGTAATATATTTTTTTTGTTATTTTCAAAATCCTTTCACTATGCCCAAGGTGAAAGTGAATATGTGTGGGCTTTGTTTCAGATTTTGTCATCATTAATAAAATGTTATTTCGTTTATCCATATTATATTTTCCGTTTTGATTTTTTTGGAAAAATGGTAACATAAGAAACAAGATAATAATCACTTTTATATTTGCATCCCAATGTGTGTTTATTTGTTCATATTCTAAAATCAAGCATAAAATCATTGTGCAGATTAATTGTTAAACCCATTGAAAACAATGACCATATGCTTTCTCCCAACTTTGAATTCCCCGTGTTCGAAATGGAATAAGAGGATGATGAAGAGATTCCTGATGAGATTTCTAGGTTGCTTGAGCATGAAGAAAAGACCCTTAAGCCTCATAAATAGTCATTGGAAGTGATTAATCTAGGTTCCGAAGATAACAAGAAAGAAGTTAAGATTGGGGCACTGCTTTGTTAAAATGTTAAGAAGAGGATGGTAGAGCTTCATAGAGAATATGTGGATGCGTTTGCTTGGTCTTATCAAGATATGCCAGGTCTTGATACTGATATTGTGGAGCATAGATTACCATTGAGGCCAGAATGTCCGCCGGTAAAATAGAAGTTGAGAAGAACTCACTTTGATATGGTTGTCAAGATTAAAGAAGAGGTGCAAAAGCAGATTGATGATGGGTTCCTTGTTACGGTTGAGTATCCTCTGTGGGTGGCTAACATTGTACCCTTTCAAAAAAAGATGGTAAATTTCGGATGTGTGTTGATTACATAAACTTGAACAAAGCTAGTCTAAAAGATGATTTTTCTCTGCCACACACTGACATGTTGGTAGATAATACAACCAAGTTTAATGTCTTCTCCTTTATGGATGGATTCTCCAGTTATAATCAGATCAAGATGGCACCCGAAGACATGGAAAAAACAACATTTATTACACCCTGGGGAACATTTTGTTATAGAGTGATGCCTTTTGGTTTAAAGAATGTTGGTGCAATGCACCAAAGAGCTATGGCTACTCTTTTCCATGACATGATGCACAAAGAGATAGAAGTATATGTTGACGATATGATTGCTAAGTCAAAGACTGAAGAATATCATGTTGAGTATTTTTTGAAGTTGTTTTAACAATTGAGAAAGTTTAAACTCCGGTTTAATTCTAATAAATGTACTTTCGGTGTCCGTTCAGGAAAGTTGTTGGGTTTCATTATCATCTAGAAAGGTATTGAAGTAGATCCCGATAAAGTCATAGTTATTCAAGAAATGCCTACACCAAAGACAGAAAAGCAAGTCAGAGGGTTCCTCGGGCGTCTGAATTACATATCCAAATTTATATCTCACATGACTACCACGAGTGGGCCAATCTTCAATGTTCTCTGCAAAGATCAAGGTTGTGTTTGGACAAAAGACTTCCAGAAAGATTTAGACAACATCAAGGAGTATTTTCTTGAACCTCCTATCTTGTCTCCTCCAGTGGAAGGGAGACCTTTGATTATGTATTTGACCATGTTAGAAGAGTCCATGAGCTGTGTGCTTGGACAACAAGATGAAACCGGTAGAAAGGAGCATGTCATCTACTATTTGAGTAAGAGGTTTACAGATTGTGAGTCTCGATATTCCTTGCTTGAGAATACTTGTTATGGTTTAGCCTTGGCTACCAAACATTTATGTCAGTATATGATCAATCATAGCACTTGGTTGATATCCAAAATGGATCCAATTAAGTATAATTTTGAAAAAGTATGCTTTGAATGGAAGGGTAGCTCGTTGGCAAATGCTATTATCTGAATGTGATATTGAGTATCATACTCAGAAGGAGATTAAAGGAAGTATTCTTGCAGATCATTTGGCTCACCAACTAATTGATGATTATCAACCCATCAGGTTTGACTTCCCTGATGAAGACGTCATGTACTTAAAAGCTAAAGATTGCGATGAACCATTGCTTGAAGAAGGGATAGAGCCTGGATCTCAGTGGAGTTTAGTGTTTAATGGAGTTGTTAATGCTTATGGTAATGGAATTGGGGAAATCATTATTACTCCTAAGGGTTCTCATATCCCTTTCACTGCAAGATTGATGTTTGATTGCACGAATAATATGGCAGAATATGAAGCTTGTATCATGGGTCTTGAAGAGGTCATCCATTTGAGAATTAAAATCCTTAATATGTATGGAGATTCAACATTGGTGGTTAATCGGAGTAAAGGAGAATGGAAGACTCGTCACCCTGGTTTGATTCCTTAAAAATATTATGCAAGGAGGTTGTCGACTTTCTTCAATAAAATAGAGTTTCATCATATACCTCATGAAGAGAATCAGATGGAGGAAGCTCTGGCTACTTTGTCTTCTATGTATAAAGTGAATCATTGGAATGACGCACCTAGTATCACGATTATGCACCTTGATAGGCATGCTCACGTGTTTGTGGAAGAAGAAGTTACGGATGATAAGCCTTGGTATTATGATATTAAGTGTTTCCTCAAAAGTCAGGAGTACCCGCTTGGGGAATCCAACAAAGATAAGAAGACTTTGAGAAGACTGACTGGAAATTTCTTTCTGAATGAAGATGTGTTATACAAGAGAAACTTTGACATGGTCTTGCTCATATGCATGGATAGAGACGAAGCATACATGTTAATGCGAGAAGTTCATGAAGGATCCTTTGGTACTCATGTGAATGGACACGCAATGGCTAAAAAGATGTTAAGGACAAGTTACTATTGGATGACAAAGGAATTTGATTACTGTAAATATGTGAAGAAGTGTCATAAATCTTAGATTTATGCTTATTAGATTCATGTGCCTCCGACGCTTCTCAATGTTATCTCAGCCCCATGGTCTTTCTCTATGTGGGGGGTTGATATGATTGGTATGATTGAACCCAAAGCATTGAATGGACATTGTTTTATCCTGGTAGCTATTGATTACATCACCAAATGGGTTGAAGCAACATCTTATGCTAATGTGACCAAGCAGGTTGTGGTCCGATTTATTTAGAACCAGATTATTTGTCGATATGGTGTTCCAAGTAAGATCATTATTGATAATGGGTTGAACTTGAATAATAAGATGATGAAAGAGCTTTATGAAGACGTCAAGAGTAAACATCATAATTCTTCTCCTTATAGACCCATGATGAATGGGGTTGTTGAAGCCACAAATAAGAACATTAAGAAGATTATCCAGAAGATCATTGTGACGTATAATGATTGACATGAGATGCTCCCATTTTTTTTGCATGGATACCGTACATTCGTCCATACTTCAACATGAGCAACCCCTTTCTCTCTTGTGTATAACATGGAAACAGTGCTCCCTGTGGAGGTTGAGATCCCATCAATTCGAGTCTTGATGGAAGCCAATTTGTTTGAGGCTGAATGGTGCCAGAGCAGATATGGTTAGTTGAATTTGATTGAAGAGAGAGAATGACGACCTTTTGTCATGGCCAATTATATCAAAAGATAATGAATAAAGCATTTGGCAAGAAGGTTCTAAAGGTAGAGAAAAACAAGAAATGGGGTTTTAATTTTTTTCACAGTAATTAAAAACTTTTGCAACACCACACGCAAAAATAAATACTAGCAATACAAAGAATTTATTCTGGTTCGCTTGAAATTCAAAGCTACTCTAGTCCACCCAGCCAAGGTAATTTCGCCTTCAATAAGGACTTAATCCACTAATATCAACAAATTACAAAAAAATCGTCTAAGAGTTTAACAATCTCTTAGCCCTCTCAAGTCTACAGACTTAAACAAGTCACTTGAGGAATTATAACCAATTTCAAGAATTACAAGTGTTTGACTTAAAGCTTCTAGATAAGCAGTATAAATACACTTTAAAAACGATGAACACAACCACATAATATTGAGCAACAACTCTTATATGGAGAATATTTCTTGTAACAATGATAGTGAAAAGTATTTGAAATAGAGAATGTTGTTATATATATGAAAGTTTTATCGTTGTATATCAAGTTATTGTTCAGCAAGTTGTAAGAAGGCCTTTATATAACACTTGAAATGATACCGTTGGAGGGCAATCAATAGATATTCTGTGCCAGCTATGGGGGTTAAGGATAGTGAATTTCTTATCCTTTCCATAGCAGTCTTGGAGCGTGATCCATTGTTTCCTTAAAAGGAATTGTACTACACTTTGAATACTTCCAGCGTAGGTTTTTGATCACGTGATATCTGATGGTGTATTGAGCATGTATCAGAGTGAGAATGATCAGAGTCTTCAGAGTTAGAGTTCAAATATCTTTTGTAGTCTTCAGATTTCTCTTGTAGAGTCTTCAGATATCTTTTGCAGTCTTCGGATATCAGAGCTTGCAGAGTCTACAAATTTCTCTTGCAGAGTCTTCAGATATCTTTTGCAGACTTCAGATTTCTCTTGCAGAGTCTTCAGATTTTTCTGGCAGTCTTCAGATATCAGAGCTTGAGCTTCAGCGTCAAATTCTTCATGTGATTGCTCCTTAGATGTGTTCTTGTTCAGAGTCAGATCTGATTTCTCTTTGTGATGCGTCGACATCTCTTGGACTGAATCAGATGCTAAATATTCGTTTCCTCATAGTCATTTTAACTTAGAATCCTGCACATTAAAGAAAATTATTAGGGTACCAAATTGTTTCATTCTTTGTTATCATCAAAACTTAGAGATATATTGCATAATCAAAATGTTGTTCTAACAATCTCCCTCTTTTTTATTATGACAAAACTATGAATTTTGATGAAACAATAAGTACTTTCAGAGATACTAAATTAAAAAAACTCAGAGTCAGATAGAGAGTGACTCCCACTGAGATTAGAACCCCCCCCCCCCCTAAGTTTGATACTTAAAGAAATTTTTTAAAGTTATTTAGTATCAAATATGGGTTTCTGGGGTAGAGATTTTCTTACTTGATCTTCTTATGTTGCTTTCCTTGTTTTATTAGTTTCTCAGATAAAGATTCATTTTCCCTTTATTCAGATGGATCCTGAAAAAATGATTTAGACTATGCAATGATTTTATGTCAGAATTTAAGCAGTGCATTTCTGAGAGTTAGATAAATTATTTAGACTATGCAATGATTTTATGTCAGAATCAAAAAGTAAGTAACTAAAAGAAAATCATTGATAAGGAAAAACTTTACATAATTAGAACGAAACAGAAGATAAGGCCTCAGAGGCAAAAACACTTAGAAAAAATTACATAAAAAATCCTAGAGTGTCTAAGGGTTTGGAGGAGGAGGCATCCTCTGAAGAAGCTCAGCTAGCAGATTCTGAATGTTGGAGTTGATTTGGTCCTGTTTGTCGAGTATGGCTCTGACTAGTTGCTATTCTTTCATCAACTCTTCTAGAGACCTAATGACTAGGGGAGCAAGGTCAGTTGTTGATGACTCTCCTTGAGTCAAAGTAACCTATGTGTTCTTCCTATCATCTTCAACAACTTTTTGAGCAGCTTCAGCTTCAGCTTTTACTTTGGCTACAACTTCTACAGCGGCTTTCTCAGCTGCCTCCTTGACAGCAGCTTCAATAGCCACTTTCTTTTCAGCTTCTCTTTCAGCCTTCTCAGTTGCCTCCTTTTCCAGACGAGCCTCCAGCTTCTCCTCAGCACCTCTGATAAAGTCATTTCTGACTTGTTCACATAAGCCCTTTAGCTTGAAGACTTCAAAAGTCATCCATTTGATGAACCCGTTCCGGTGAGTCCGTACTTCTGAAGGATTGTCACTGACATTGGATTCTTCAGGGAGCTTCTTGAGTATGGAAGCGGAATTCTCTGAGAACTTGGTAAGTGCCTCATAAAGGGTAGGAAGAGTTAGGTCAGGTTCAGAGGGTTCAGGAATGTCGCGCCGTGAAAAATACAGAGTCGCCACCATATTTTATTTATTCCAAAGGAAAGGGAAAATAGCGATAAAACCCCAAATGAAAGAATGCTCTCGCAGACAAGAGCGTATTCGGAAGTCGGTTATGCAATGGGAGGGTATTAACACCCCTCACATCCATGGTACTGAACGAGAATTGCCATCCAAGGCGCAGCGGAATTTAAAAATTTCTCCATTTAGTGATCCTTACGAATGGGCATGATCAGTGATAGAATCGTTACCTCTTGTGGCGATCACGAATGTTGAACGATGACAACGTCTCTACTCAGTCCACACGAATGGATTCCTTCAATCTCAGTGCTAGCTGCTACGAATGAAGGCTTTGTGAGAGAGAGAGAGAGAGAAACGAAATTATAAGCAAGAGTTACAATGCTTCTACCCAAGGGTTCTATTTATAGAACCACTTATGTGGGCTTCAAGCTAAAAAGCCCACTTAAGTGTATCTGGTCCATATCTCATAATATGCCAAAATCACTTAAGTATTTGGTACCTTACCATATTTTGTATTCTACTTAAGTACACCATACCTTACGATGTTCTATAATTCACTTAAGGAAACCGTACATTACAGTATTCCTTAATTACTCTATATCTCATCAATCCGTCCTTTGTGTGTGACCCTATAGGTTTTCGCGGTGTTGACAATTATATTAAATCACGTATTTAATATAATAAACAGTGAGCGGTATCTAGCAACACATCATTGCTACCCAAGTCAGGAAAATGTCATTTGATCTGACAAAACCTTCTGTGATAATAATTATGTGTATAATTACCCCTTTGCCCTTATGTCTATATTGAACACAAGGCATAGACCGTGTCATCCTTGTCCAGTTCAATATTGGGCCCATAGACATTTATCCTGTTACGCAGGATGGCAAAATTCCATCTAGGACACTCATGTCCCTCAGCATGCTTTTGGGAGTACCCATCAACTGTCTTTATGGTTATCCAGTTACGGACAACGTTGGATCAGCAATAAAGCACTCGACTCCACATCTAGGGTCCATAGTGGTTTCAGGTCGAAGAGTGGTATACATCATTATCACCATGAGAATAACTTATGACACTTTGCATAATTTTCTATGCAGTATTCTCAAAGCGGGTCAATCCAGTATAAATATTACTCTTAATATTCATACCTATGTTTAAGACTTGATAACTCTTTATCCATGATCCATGAGATGTGATCATCAGTCTACAAACATAATAGTCTTCATGCTTTAATGTTATCCCACTTCAAAATAAAGCTCGACTACGGATACTTTAAGAATAGTGTCCTTATGTTTAATGTGATCTCATGATTAAGTCATACTTGATACATTAAATGGACTAGCTATTCTAGGGACTTTATTAAACAAACGTAATAAAGAAAAGGCCTTTTATTATTAATAAAGAATTCGATACAAGTACCAAAAGTATTGGCCTCTAGGGCTTACACCAACAATCTCCCACTAGCACTATAGCCAATCAGGCATACCCCTAATGCCCATTGATCTAGTATGGCCATCATGCTTCTATTGCGCAAGAGCCTTTGTCAGTGGGTCAGTAATATTGTCAAGTGTAGGTACTCTGCATATTTTCACATCTCCTCTATCTATTATCTCTCGAATGAGTAATATGTCATCTACATATAATACCAGGAACACGATCATGCTCCCACTAACCTTCTTGTAGATACAAGGCTCATCTTCGTTCTTGATGAATCCATATTGTTTTACTGTTTCATCGAAATGAAGATTCCAGCTTCTGGAAGCTTGCTTCAATCCATAGATTGATCTTTGTAGCTTACATATCTTTTGGGCTTCTTCTGGTATGTCAAATCCTTCAGGCTGTGTCATGTACACATCCTCAAGAAGATTCCCATTGAGGAAAGCAGTTTTGACATCCATCTTCCATATTTCATAATCATGATATGCAACGATAGCAAGTAAAATCCGAACAGATTTAAGCATTGCAACTGGTGAAAAGGTTTCATCATAATCCAACCCCATGAATTTGTTTATATCCTTTTGCAACCAGTCTTGCCTTATAGGTATGTACCTTACCATCCATGTCGGTCTTCTTTTTGAAGACCCACTTGCATCCTATAGGATTAACTCCTACAGGAGGCTCTACCAAGGTCCAAACTTGGTTTGTGTACATGGAATCCATTTCAGATTTCATGGCTTCTAGCCACTTCTCAGACTCGGGACCAGTTATGGCCTCTTGGGAGGTCACAGGCTCATCTTGATCCATGATTAATACATCAACTTGATCTGTTATGAGATATCCATATCTCTCAGGTAGGTGACGTATCCTGCTTGACCTACGCTGGTCTTGTTCTACTTGAGTAGGTTGCTCTTCCACAACTACTTGTGTTTCATGCTCTAATTCCTCCATAGGTGTATCGATGCTTTGTGATTCTTGAATTTCTTCAAGCTCTACTTTCCTCCCACTGATTCCTTTGGAAATAAAATCCTTTTCTAGTAAAACTCTCGTTCGAGCGACAAACACTTTGCCCTCAGAAGGATTGTAGAAGTAATACCCTCTTGTTTCTTTAGGATACCCCACAAATAAGCATTTGTCAGATTTGGGTTCAAGCTTAGTTGAAATTTGTCGTTTCACATAAACTTCGCAACCCCAAATCTTCATGTAAGACATATGTGGTTTCTTACCACTCCATATCTCATATGGTGTCTTCTCAACCTTTTTGGATGGAACACGGTTAAGTGTGTAAGCTGCTGTCAATAGTGCATGTCCCCAAAAGGAGTTTGGAAGATCGGCGTGACTCATCATGGATCGGACCATGTCTAACAAGGTTCAATTTCTTCTCTCAGATACACCATTCCATTTGGGTGTTCCAGGAGGAGTAAGTTGGGATAGGATCCCACACTCTTTCAGATGGTCATCAAACTCTAGGCTTAAATACTCACCACCTCGATCTGAGCGAAGAGTTTTAATATTCTTACCTAGTTGGTTTTGTACTTCATTCTTGAATTCCTTGAACTTTTCAAAGGACTCTGATTTGTGTTTCATTAAATACACATAACCATATCTACTGAAATCATCAGTAAATGTGATGAAGTATTGAAAACCTCCTCTGGCTGGTATGTTCAGTGGTCCATATACACCAGTATGTATGAGGGCCAAAAGATCATTAGCTCTTTCACCTTTTCCCGTGAATGGAGACTTTGTCATCTTTCCAATTAAACAAGATCTGCATGTCTCATATGATTCATAATCAAAAGAGTCCAAGAGTCCATCTTTATGGAGTTTGGAAATGCGTTTCTCATTTATGTGGCCTAATCGACAATGCCAAAGGTAAGTTGGATTTAACTCATTAGGTTTCATTCTTTTAGTATTAATGTTATAAATAGGCATTTCAAGATCAAGGACATATAGTCCATTGTTCATTTGTGCAGTAGCATAGAATATATCATTTAAATAAATTGAGCAACAATTGTTCTTTATTATAAATGAAAAACCAAACTTGTCCAAACAAGAAACAGAAATAATATTCCTGCTAATTGCAGGTGCATAATAACAGTTCTCTAACTGAATTATTAAACTACTAGGTAAAGTCAATACATAAGTTCCTACGGCTAAAGCAGCAACCTTTGCTCCATTGCCAACTCGTAGGTCGACTTCACCTTTTGCCAAATCTCTACTCCTTTTTAGTCCATGAACATTTGTACAAATGTGAGAACCGCATCCAGTATCTAATACCCATGATGCAGAAGTAGATAAATTAATTTCAATAACAAAAATACATGAAGTTGAAGTCTCTACTTCATTCTTCCTATCTTCCTGGTACTTTAGGCAGTTTCTCTTCCAGTGTGCGGTCTTACCGCAATGGAAGCAGGTGCCTTCTTTTTCTATGCCTCCACTAGGCTTCAAGGCAGCAATAGTGGGTTTTGGTTTGGCAACTTCCTTGCCTTTCCCTTTATCATGTTTGAGGACAATCCTCACGTTTCGGTACCAATCTAGAAAATTTGTCCCAGACAATTTTTTTTCTTGTCAAGGGTTGATCGCAAGGTGTTGTTAGAGGTGTTTGTTGTCATGGTAATCTACATAAGGATTAATGAAAATATAAGTATCATTGACATATTTAATTAGGCCTTTAATTAAATATGCTCCCACTATTTTACTCAAAACAAATGACCCTCATCATTTGATTCGGAAAATCCCGTTGGAAGATTTTCTAGTGGGTCGAGATCCATATTTCACTTCGTTCTAAGTCCGCGTAGGCGGATTACACAAAACTAGGTTATTTAGGTAGGAACTCCTTCCAATTGTATCTCATACAAGTCTCAAAAATTTCAGTTGGGTGAATAACTCCTTATTCCAATCCATTATATGGATCATTCCCAACTCTTGCTTCTAAACATATATAATATTATTATAATTAAGTTTGACCCATCATTTTAGCAGTTGGATATTACAATTATCCCATCGCACCTTACCAATATAGAAAATGCACCTCGCGTAGGCGAAACCTACATAATCCGATACTAGTCTTGATGAGTGCTAAAACTTGGAAAGCAAACATATATAATATTATAATAATTTGTTTAGTTAAGTTTGACCCATTGTTTTAACAGTTGGATATTACAATTATCCCATCGCACCTTACTAATATAGAACATGCACCTCGCGTAGGCGAAACCTACATTATCCGATATTAGTCTTGATGAGTGTTAAAACTTGGAAAGCATAAACTTAATATTTAATTTGAGGGAATTGCAATTTGATCTCACCGGCTTATTTATCATATAAATCGTCTCTCACATGCATCAACATACATACATACATAATGAAACAGTTATGGCCCCTAGCGCAGTTGTTCTCCCAAGCCAATGAGAGAACCTAAGCTAACCTAATAACGATCTAAGCTTCTCCAAGAAAGATCTTCAAGGTTGTCCTCCTTTCGCACTAACTTCTTTGCTTTCTTCATAACATTACATTACATAAAGAATCTTGTTTGACATACGAGGGAGTGAGATGAGAAAAGAAGTTACATTGAGAGATTAAAAGAGAGGCACGATGATCGGAAAAATAGCAAGTGTACTATTTTTACCGATGTAGTAATAAGGAGTTTTATTTCCAAGTATCGATCTCAAGAATTGCGTAGGAAATACTTATTTTAATTTGATTCTATCAGAACAAAAAGATAATGGTTGGGTTGTTTGGGAATTTATAATAGTAAACACACAAAGAGTAAAAATAATTGATTAAGATAAAAGATGCTAGGGTGAGTGGTTGAGTTAACCGGTTATGAATTCAGTCAAGATTTCCTTAATACATATGAAACATTCAATCACCTAACCTCAGAATGTTCTTACTTAAGTCCTTAAGGAAGAAACTATTAAACTACCAATTCTTACTCAAATGTCCATTCAATTAATCATTGGTTTTAATCATACAAAATATCAAGGTTTACGGTGATTTATGAAAGTTACTAGTCCTAGATGATGCATTCATAAACCCAATTGTGTGAAAACCCTAACAATCACAATCCTGTCATTGGAAGTCATAGATCAATTTGTATTTGTCCGATACAAAAGCATAATACATCACACAATTGAATTGAAATACGTAACATAGTAATCAAGAAATCATTGGTTCAAATTCATAGCATGCGATAACATCAGGACCACCCCCTAGCATCAGAGGGTTTAGCCTCTCATAGTACTTAAAGAACTCATAATGTAAAGATTAGACATTACAAAGAATTAGGAGAGTTTGATCTTCAATGGTGGATGCCCTTGAATCTCGCCGTCTTCAAATCCTTCGTATTCGCTATCTTCTCCAAGGCAATGTTTTCTTTCGTCTGTCAAAAGGTCCTTCTTCTTTCTCTTCTAAGCCTTCTTATAGCTTCAGATGAATCTCTTCCAAGCAAAAGGTCCAAACTACCCTTAATGAGCAGAATTGGTTCACAAAGCAAAAGTTAGGGTTTCCAAGCTGCGTCCAATCAACACGGCCGTGTGTCACCGCACGGGTGCCCGTGTGTGCTCTCCAAAATGATTATTTTCAGATTAAGTTACAGGGGCATCAACACGGGTGCCCGTGTTAACTCTCTGTTTTTCTGCCTGTCCAACAACACGGCAGTGTTGTGGCACACGGGTACCCGTGTTGACTTGCTGTCCAACAACACGGACAGTGTTGTGGCACACGAGTGCCCATGTTAATGCACTGTTTTAAACAACACGGTCGTGTGTCACCACACGGGTGCCCGTGTTGATCTCTGTTTTTCTTCTCCGATTTTGCTCTGCCTGATCAACAACACGGGCAGTGTTGTGGCACACGGGTGCCCGTGTTGACCTGCTGTTTCTTCATATTTTTGCCTTTCTGGGTATCCATAACTTCACCATTATTGCTTTTAAACCTGTGCAATGGCCTGTAACAATGACACTACCAAATGAAGCATAAACGAGATCTTTTTGACATAAACTTGTAATCGAATGCAATGCGATACCAAACCAACAAAACATGATAAATGACTCCGAAGCAACTAAAAACAACCATATATCTTACCAAAGTGATGAAAATATGTCGGATTAACGGTGGGAATTCAATGGAAATGGTGACCGATCACAACCCCAAACTTGTCTCATTGCTTGTCCTCAAGTGATGTATTGAGTCCAAACAAAGGTCTCCACTGAATTCATTTTCCACAATGCAACCTAGTCTTTCACCATTTGTGTTCTTCCTTTCCAATCGAGTTTCAGGTCTCTCCGATTCAGGCAGTTTACCACATTTCCACATCAGAAACCTCGTCACCTGCAAGCTTTTCACACACTCACAACATCTCTCAGGGTTAGGTGTGTACACTCACAGCACAGTATGCAATACCAAACTCTTAAATTTGAATACATTCTAATGTCACGACAACAGCAGATTCCACACACTTTACGAGGTCTTTTTGGGTTGTAACGGGGCTTGGGTACGGTGGGATAAACAAAAAAAAATGGATAACAAAGAGTTTTGAACTCGGCAGTCATGTTGTGTGATTTTTCTTTCTCTTTTTCTCGTGCATCACGTATACTCTGGGGGTTAATTTCACTCTTTTGACTCTTTTTCTACTCAAATTTTTCGAGCATTTTATAGGTGTTAGAGTCTTAAGTCTCGGCAAATGCATTTTTCTCTTTTGTTTTTCTTTTCTCTTTTTTTTTCTTTTTTTTTTCTTTTAAAGAACATACATACTATTTTTCTTTTTGTCTGCTCTCTTATTATGCACTTGCCGTCTCTTTCAAGATTTCCACCCCAAACATAGTTTTATTGCACATCTTGCAATTCACACAATCATACCGAGTTATGGAAAAAAAAATGAATGATTAAAAGTTAACAGGGGGTTTATGATGAATAATGCTTAATAGTTAACA
The DNA here is from genome assembly GCF_024323335.1 of Lathyrus oleraceus. Classification (NCBI taxonomy): domain Eukaryota; kingdom Viridiplantae; phylum Streptophyta; class Magnoliopsida; order Fabales; family Fabaceae; genus Lathyrus; species Lathyrus oleraceus. Next base: position 211,101,997 of record NC_066584.1, read on the forward strand.
GGGGGTTTATGATGAATAAAATGGTTGAGGCTCAACGGGGTTCACGAAGGGAAACATACAGATAGGGATGGTTAGAAAGGCCCTGGCTAAACAAACAACTTGCCTCATTGTGTGTTGTCATGCTGTGACGTGTCAACAGGACATACGCAAAATCAGAGTGATAAAGTCATACCTGGCTGAACTCTCATGCTGATATTTAGTGTTTGGCTTTTTATGATCTCACCATGTTGGTTAGCTTGCAAGCTCTGAAGCCTCCTCGTTTTATGTGGTTCTTTTCTGACTTGGTTTTTCCCTACCGCTCTCTTGGTCCGGTGTCCCCAAATTGTGTCCGACTTATTTTCTCATGGTTGCATCAACTTCCGGGGTGCCTTATCAGAATAAGTATGAGGGGTGTCTTTCATCCACTACCATTGATCCCGAATTCGTCCAACCATTTCTCATCACTTTGTACACACAAGTAAACAACGAAAACAAACAAAAACAATACGACGATAACAAAAACAAAAGTGATGGAAATAAAACATGAAAGGAAAAACCCCCCCACACCTGAACTAAACATTGACCTCAATGTTTAAATCCAGATACAAAGGGGACTCACAGCGACTACTGTTGGTTTACTGCACTTGTGTGGTTTCCTTCCATTTGGAGGTGTTTGTGACTTTGCCCTTTTTATTCTCCTCCTCCCCTACACCAAATTTTAGCACACACAAAGAAAAATAAAAACGAAATAAATTAGAAATCAAACGCGTGGGTTGCCTCCCACGCAGCGCTTCGTTTAACGTCGCATGGCTCGACGGTTCATTTCCCTTATCATGGGGGGTATTTCAGGTTCCAAGCCTTGTTGCACCTCTTGTCTACAACACGGACGTTGTCTCTTTTATCAGTGTGGACTCCTTTGTGCCACGATTCCTTTTTAACTATCCTTTCAGTGTTAGGAATCTTTCCATTTCGGGTGGCTACTGGCAGTGGTGAGCCTTTGATAGTGTTCAATGTCCTGATTAAGCCTACTTGATACTGAGATTTTGTATCTTCCTCCATCTCCTAGTTTTCAATAGCACTCAATATTATTTCCTTGTTGTGAACTTTCAAGGTTAACGTGCACTCATCCATGTCGAGCTTGCATCGACTCGTCTTCATGAAAGGTCGACCCAGAATGATGGGTGCCTCATTGTCTTCAGGTATGTCTAGGATTACAAAATCGACTGGGAAAGTCAAGTCCGCTATTGTTACCAGCACATCTTCAGCTATACCATATGCATCTTTTCTTGAGTGATCCGCAAACTTCAGATTGGTCTTTATATCACTGATATTTTTAATACCCAGCCTGTGATAGACCGATAATGGCATCAGATTCACACTAGCTCCCGAATCTATTAGTACCTTTTTGAAGGTTCTTTCTTTGATTGTGCATGTAACTGTGACAGTTCCTGGATCCTTCTGTTTGTTAGGAATGTTCTGCTCCAGGGAGTTTGCATTATATTGTTCCTTACCAGATACATGTTCTTCAGTGGTTGGTTTCTTTTCAGCCATTACCTCTTCCACGAATTTCTTGTACATGGGCATCCTTTCAAGTGCTTCAAACAAAGCCATATGACCCTCAATCCTTTTAAACATTGTCATGAATTTCTCCAAGTCCGACTCACTAGGTTCCTTCTTTGTCATTCTCTGAGGATAGGGCAACTTAATCACCGGTTTAGTTTCTTTTGTAGTTTCTTCTTTAGTCGGCTCGCTCGGTGATATCATTTTTTTCTTTTTAGCAACCTTTTTCTTTGTCGTCGTGACAGTATTAACATTCTCCTGACCTCTCGGATTTTGAATTGTTTCACTTGGTAGGGAACCTGGTGTTCGAGAACTTGCCAGTTGCTGTGCTATCTGTCCCAGCTGAACTTCGAGATTCCTTAGGGAGGCGGTGGTATTCTTCTGATTGTTTCTAGTCTCTTCTTCAAATTGCATATTTTGAGCTGCCATCTTTTCAATTGCAATCTCCCAATCTGCCTTCTTTGGGACTTGTTGTTGCTGTTACAGATATTGGTTTTGATATTGGCGTTGTACCTGCTGTTGCACATTCCCCTTCTGATCTTTCCAAGCAAAGTTGGGGTGATTCTTCCACCCCGGATTGTAGGTGTTGGAGTAGGGATTGTTTTGCTATATCTTCTATCTGATGTGGTGTTGCAAAGCAATGAACAGTATTGTGTGGTCCATTACAAATGCCACACACATCGTTTGGTGCCTGTTGTACTTGAGCCACTTTCTGAGCACCTATGTTTAGTGCCTTCAACCTTTTCTCCACCTCTGCAGCAACTGCTTCTTCAATTTTTACCTGTTTGTTTGTTTCAAGCTTCAAATCAGTTACCGTAGATTTGCTTGACACCCTACCATACAACTCCAAATGCTCATTTGAGGCAATTGCTTCAATTATCTTCTTCATACCGGTGGCTGTTGCAAAGTTAGCTGAGCCACCAGCTGCTGAGTCAAGGATTTGTCTCGTTTGAATTCGAAGACCATTAACAAACATTTGCATCTACTCAGTTTCATCCATGTTGTGAGTAGGACAAGCCACTAGGATTCTCTTGAATCTTTTCTAGGCATCTCCTAGTGACTCACCCTCCTTCTGCTTGAAGTTAAGGATCTCGTATCTTTTTCTCAGTGACACAGATGCGGGAAAATATTCCTGCAAGAATGTTGTTTCCATCTGCTCCCATGTAGTGATACGGCCAACAGGTAAGAAATAGAACCACTCTTCGGCTTCATCTGCTAAAGTGAATGGGAACATATGAAGCCTTATTGCTTCTTCGTTATGTCCAGGCATTTTCAGCGTTGTGCTCATAGTCAAAAACCTTTGGAGATGCTTGTTGGCATCTTCATTCACTCTTCCAGAAAAGGACTGCCTTTTGAGTTGATTAATTGTGCTGGGATGCAGCTGAAATTGTTCCACATTAACCGGTTGGTTGACAATTGTCATACGACCACCCGCAGTGTTGTTTCCATCATAGTCACCGAGAAGTCTCTCTGGTGGTGGTGGTTCTACAGCCATGACCTTGGGAGTTGTTTCTGCTTCTGAATCTGAATTCTCTGAGTGCACTGCACAACTTCCTTCTCTGCTTTTTCTGCTATTTCCAGTTTTTCTCGCTTAGCTTGTCTTAGTCTAGCGCGAAGAGTTCTTTCGGGATCTGCGTCAAAAGAAAAATCTGCTGAGGCCTTACCTTGCATACACAAGTTAGACAAATATTAGAATTGACTGACAAGATTGTCACGGATAAAATTTTGGTTGACGAGCAACAAAATTTCAATAGAATAAAAATTAAAATAGGTATTTTGGCAATCCCCGGCAACGGCGCCAAAAACTTGATCGGAAAAATAGCAAGTGTACTATTTTTACCGATATAGTAATAAGGAGTTTTATTTCCAAGTATCGATCTCAAGGATTGCGTAGGAAATACTTATTTTAATTTGATTCTATCAGAACAAAAAGATAATGGTTGGGTTGTTTGGGAATTTATAATAGTAAACACACAAAGAGTAAAAATAATTGATTAAGATAAAAGATGCTAGGGTGAGTGGTTGAGTTAACCGGTTATGAATTCAGTCAAGATTTCCTTAATACATATGAAACATTCAATCACCTAACCTCAGAATGTTCTTACTTAAGTCCTTAAGGAAGAAACTATTAAACTACCAATTCTTACTCAAATGTCCATTCAATTAATCATTGGTTTTAACCATACAAAATATCAAGGTTTACGGTGATTTATGAAAGTTACTAGTCCTAGATGATGCATTCATAAACCCAATTGTGTGAAAACCCTAACAATCACAATCCTGTCATTGGAAGTCATAGATCAATTTGTATTTGTCCGATACAAAAGCATAATACATCACACAATTGAATTGAAATACGTAACATAGTATTCAAGAAATCATTTGTTCAAATTCATAGCATGCGATAACATCAGGACCACCCCCTAGCATCATGGGGTTTAGCCTCTCATAGTACTTAAAGAACTCATAATGTAAAGATTAGACATTACAAAGAATTAGGAGAGTTTAATCTTCAATGGTGGATGCCCTTGAATCTCGCCGTCTTCAAATCCTTCGTATTCGCTATCTTCTCCAAGGCAATGTTTTCTTTCGTCTGTCAAAAGGTCCTTCTTCTTTCTCTTCCAAGCCTTCTTATAGCTTCAGATGAATCTCTTCCAAGCAAAAGGTCCAAACTACCCTTAATGAGCAGAATCGGTTCACAAAGCAAAAGTTAGGGTTTCCAAGTTGCGTCCAATCAACATGGCCGTGTGTCACCACACGGGTGCCCGTGTGTGCTCTCCAAAATGATTATTTTCAGATTAAGTTACATGGGCATCAACACGGGCCGTGTTCCTACACACGGGTGCCCGTGTTAACTCTCTGTTTTTCTGCCTGTCCAACAACACGGGCAGTGTTGTGGCACACGGGTGCCCGTGTTAATGCACTGTTTTAAACAACACGGCCGTGTGTCACCACACGGGTGCCCGTGTTGATCTCTTTTTTTCTTCTCCCATTTTGCTCTGCCTGATCAACAACACGGGCAGTGTTGTGGCACACGGGTGCCCGTGTTGACCTGCTGTTTCTTCATATTTTTGCCTTTCTGGGTATCCATAACTTCACCATTATTGCTTTTAAACCTGTGCAATGGCCTGTAACAATGACAATACCAAACGAAGCATAAACGAGATCTTTTTGACATAAACTTGTAATCGAATGCAATGCGATACCAAACCAACAAAACATGATAAATGACTCCGAAGCAACTAAAAACAACCATAAATCTTACCAAAGTGATGAAAATATGTCGGATTAATGGTGGGAATTTAATGGAAATGGTGACCGATCACACGACACGCAGGTCGTATTTTAAAACCTAAAATAAAGGAAAACTAAGGCCATAACCGATCACCACAAGACAATAATAAACACATTATTATTATTATCAACTTTAATTCTTTTAATCAATTAAAACCAAATTAAATCTCGACGACCGATCACATTACGCAGAGTTAGCCGAACGGGTGAGTTTTGCCTTGCGTTAACCGGTTAACCAAATGCGTTAACCGGTTAACACTGTTTGAAATATGTTCAAAAATTGTTTTCTGCCTTGCGTTAACCGGTTAACCAAATGCGTTAACCGGTTAACACTATTTGAAAATCTCTTGGAAAACTATATTCTGTCTTGCGTTAACCGGTTAACCAAATGCGTTAACCGGTTAACACTGTTTGAAAAAATTAAAAAAATTTATTTCGTATTGCGTTAACCGGTTAACTATATGCGTTAACCGGTTAACACTGTTCCAAAAAGTGTTTAGAAAGCACAACTCTTGTGCAGTCACAACCCCAATCGCATAACTCTCTGACAACACAACCCTTGTGCCATCACTAACCCTGATGCACCAATTTCAGACCGTCAAACACATCTCGATTGTTGATTCAGTATGATTGATCAACACGTCATTGCTTCACCATACTAATGCCGGATCAAGAAGCAAACGACCATTGATCGCTCAAAGGAAAACAACCATTGAGTGTTTGAATGAACGAAACGAGAACACTATATCATATATAATGTATTTTGCATCAGGATCACTTATATCATATATATAACTTGACCGATCTCAATTTAATCTTGGATTTGTTCTGTCTTTAATCGTATTAATACAGAAAATAAACAGTTATCAGATTCATGGTTTCGTAAGTGGCTCTGATACCACTGAAGGAGAATTGTCATCCAAGGCGCAGCGGAATTTAAAATTTTCTCCATTTAGTGATCCTTACGAATGGGAATGATCAATGATAGAATCGTTACCTCTTGTGGCGATCACGAACGTTGAACGATGACAACGTCTCTACTCAGTCCACATGAACGGATTCCTTCAATCTCAGTGCTAGCTGCTACGAATGAAGGCTTTGAGTGAGAGAGAGAAAGAGATAAACGAAATTGTAAGCAAGAGTTACAATGCTTCTACCCAAGGGTTCTATTTATAGAACCACTTATGTGGGCTTCAAGCTAAAAAGCCCACTTAAGTGTATCTGGCCCATATCTCATAATATGCCAAAATCACTTAAGTATTTGGTACCTTACCATATTTCGTATTCTACTTAAGTACACCGTACCTTACGATGTTCTATAATTCACTTAAGGAAACCGTACATTACAGTATTCCTTAATTACTCTATATCTCATCAATCTGTCCTTTGTGTGTGACCCTATAGGTTTTCACGGCGTTGGCAATTATATTCAATCACGTATTTAATATAATAAACAGTGAGCGATATCTAGCAACACATCACTGCTACCCAAGTCACGAAAATGTCATGTGATCTGACAAAACCTTTTGTGATAATAATTATATGTATAATTACCCTTTTGCCCTTATGTCTATATTGAACACAAGGCATAGACCGTGTCATCCTTGTCCAGTTCAATATTGGGCCCATAGACATTTATCCTGTTACGTAGGATGGGCAAATTCCATCTAGGACACTCATGTCCCTCAGCATGCTTTGTGTAGTACCCATCAACTGTCTTTATGGTTATGCAGTTACGGACAACGTTGGATCAGCTATAAAGCATTCGACTCCACATCTAGGGTCCATAGTGGTTTCAGGTCGAAGAGTGGTATACATCATTATCACAATGAGAATAACTTATGACACTTTGCATAACTTTCTATACAGTATTCTCATAGCGGGTCAATCCAGTATAAATATTACTCTTAATATTCATACCTATGTTTAAGACTTGATAACTCTTTATCCATGATCCATGAGATGTGATCATCAGTCTACAAACATAATAGTCTTCATGCTTTAATGTTATTCCACTTCACAATAAAGCTCGACTACGGATACTTTAAGAATAATGTCCTTATGTTTAATGTCATCTCATGATTAAGTCATACTTGATACATTAAACGGACTAGATATTCTAGGGACTTTATTAAACAAACGTAATAAAGAAAAAGCCTTTTATTATTAATAAATAATTCGATACAAGTACCAAAAGTATTGGCCTCTAGGGCTTACACCAACAGGTACTCCATGGGAACCACTTGCTCGTATCAAATGCGTATGGATGTTGTTTATCTGTATGTTTCTTACAATTGGGAAAGAGATGAAAGAATGATATGAGGAGAGGAAATAAGTTTTAAGTTAGTGTGCTTGCCAAGGATTTGGGCCCTTGTGCCAACGTATCCTCATACGTGCATTAAGCAAGTCAGAGCTCCGTAGTTCGACTCACAAATGAAACATTTTTTTGGTTGTTTTTACTGAACAATATTGATGTTTGTGTGCTACTATTCACTTGCTTGTATACTCTATCATGGGAGTGAGAAGTATTTGAAGGAGAATTGCGATCCAAAACACAGCGGAAATTAAAATTTTCTCCTTTAGAGATCCTTACGAATGGTCATGATCAGTGATAGAATATTTACCTCTTATGACGATTGAAACCTTTGGTGCAGATCTCTTGTGACGATCAAAACCTTTGATGCAGATCCACGGAGCGATCACGAACGTTGAACGATGACAACGTCTCTACTCAGTCCACACGAACGGATTCCTTCAATCTCAGTGCTAGCTGGTACGAATGAAGGCTTTGAATGAGAGAGAGAGAGAGAGAGAGAGAGAGAGAGAGAGAGAGAGAGAGAGAGAGAGAGAGAGAGAGAGAGAGAGAGAAAATGAAAATAATGCAACCGTAATCAATGCTTCTGCACAAGGGTTCTATTTATAGAACCACTTGTGTGGGCTTCAAGCTAAAAGGCCCACTTAAGTGTATTTTGGGCCATATCTTATAATATGCCCAAAATCACTTAAGCTCATGGTACCTTACCATATTTCATATTCTACTTAAGTACACCGTACCTTTACGATGTTCTACAATTCACTTAAGGGCACCGTACCTTACGGTGTTCCTTAGTTACTCTATCTCTCATCAATCCGTCCTTTGTGTGTGACCCTGTAGGTTTTCGCGGCATTGGCAATTATATTAAATCATGTATTTAACATAATAAACAGTGAGAGGTATCTAGCAACACATCACTGCTACCCAAGACACGAAAATGTCATGTAATCTGACAATTCCTTCTGTGATAATACTTATGTGTATAATTACCCTTTTGCCCTTATGTCTATATTGAACACAGGGCATAGATCGTGTCATCCTTGTCCAGTTCAATATTGGGCCCATAGACATTTATCCTGTTATGCAGGATGGGCAAATTCCATCTAGGTCACTCATGTCCCTCAGCATGCTTCGTGGAGTACCCATCAACTGTCTTTATGGTTATCCAGTTACGGACAACGTTTAATCAGCAATAAAGCACTCGACTCTACATCTAGGGTCCATAGTGGTTTCAGGACAAAGAGTGGTATACACCATTATCACCATGAGAATAACTTATGACACTTTGCATAACTTTCTATATAGTATTCTCATAGCGGGTCAATCCGGTATAAATATTACTCTTAATATTCATACCTATGTTTAAGACTTGATAACTCCTTATCCATGATCCATGAGATGTGATCATCAGTCTATATACATAATAGTCTTAATGCTTTAATGTCATCCCACTTCACAATAAAGCTCGACTACGGATACTTTAAGAATAGTGTCCTTATGTTTAATGTGATCTCATGATTAAGTCATACTTGATACATTAAACAGACTAGCTATTCTAGGGACTTTATTAAACAAACGTAATAAAGAAAAGCCTTTTATTATTAACAAATAATTCGATACAAGTACCAAAAGTATTGACCTCTAGGGCTTACACCAACAGTATTTGCTTGTTTGCGGTAAAGTTAATACGATTGGATCGCACTCTAGTAGTTAAACATTACTTGCTCACACATGGAGGCTTAAGCTTCGTTCACGGTAGAACGGAAGTAACGCGCCCTTTTTTGAAAGGTTTTGAATAGAAATTCACTGAGGCAAAAGATTATTTGATTTGTTGGGGTTGATTTTATGTACGGAGACAAGCATCATACCCTTGGCTAGATATAGTCAACAGTCCAAAAACTCAGGAGTTGAGAGAACATTGTTATCCTAACCACTCTTTTTCGTCCAAAAAAGAGATTTGATTTATAAAATAGTTTGGCAAGTCTAATCATTGGAACTTAGAGGGAGACAAGTATTTGACCCTTGACTAAGTACGACTAACAATCAGAATACTTGGGAGTCGAGAGGACAATGGAGTCCTAACTACCCTTTTTCTCTCTCATATCACATAGATCTAACTTGTTTGAATCATTAGATGTTTTAAGGGGGAAGTCAAGTGTCAGGTCCTCAAGCTAGGTACGGTCAACAACCCAAGTACTTGAATGTTGTCTACAAGCACGCACACCCCATTTTTGCATTCCAATTTGTTATGAAATTGTTTTGAAAAAAGGCATTTGATGTTGGATCAAGCGTTTGAGTTTATTATGAAAAATGTGTGTGAAGAATGGATGAGAGATATAGAATGAGGTTGAGAAGTGAATGTAGAAGAGATGTGGATCATGGATCATGGAATGGATCAAGTATTCACGTTGCAATGGTGTGAGTTTTATTTGGAAAACAACTTGATGTTGGATCAGGTACCTTTTGTTTCTTTTGAAATGCTTTGTTTATCGTTTTGTTTTTATCCTTTTAAATTGGCATGCATGGTGAATTAACTAAAAGCAATAAACCTAAGCTATTACATGATCATGGGGGTGGGGGGACATATGACCCACAATGGGGGAATGTAAGCAATACAACATAAATGGAAATGGAAAGAATAATACAAATTACAAACCATGTGTCATGCCTAAAACATACAAGTGGCATGGCATTTCAAACAATACAAGTTAATTGAATGGGAATGAATTGGTTAGAGGCAAGGCTAGCTAGAAGTCTGTCTGAATCTCAATGTCACATGCGGAAACACAAAATAACAAATAGGTTATCATGAGATAGAGTCAAAATAGAATAGTACAACAAGTGTAAGCACATTCAATGGTTTAAATCAATTCAAATGGTAATGGATTAATCAATGAATAAGAATCAAAGATCTATCATGTGATCATGGAAAATGAAATTAAGCATACAAAACATTCATCACCTAAATTAAAATGGGATTTTAAATTTATCAATATGATCACAAACCAAATGAATCGATTAAATGGACAATTAAAGTGAATATTAATTTTAAAGATTAAAGTCTACCTAAACATGAATTAGGAAATAAACTAATCAAAGGGGAAATCTAACAATCCAAATAAAGAATTCAAATCTAATCTACATGAACATAGACAATCATCATACAATAGTCAAATTGAATGAAAATTAACCTAAGGTCGGTCTAATCATGGTAAAATCAAACATTAACCATATTAATCCAAACACAATCCACAAAAAAGAATAACCAAAATTTAAAGACAAAAATTCTAATCATGGCATGGTTAATCATATGAATTAATTATGGAAAATAAAGAACTAAATCTAATCTAAAATTTGATTAAACCTAATTATACCTAATTATTCTAACTAAAACTAATTATGGATTAACTAACTAAACAACCAAAATGAATTAGTTTCTAATACCTAAAATCAAGAAAATTCTAAACCTAACATGGGTTAACAACTTAGCATCAGGATTAACAACAAAATTAAAAGAAATTAAGATAAACTAAACCTTTAATCAAGGATTAAGAAACAAACGTTAATAATTATGAACATGGATTGGGCTCAGGGTGGTGAAATGGATTGAAGGTTATGGAATGGAGAGGTTGGCTCTTAAGCCCAAGCTCCAAATGAACACGGGTCTTAGAAAGCCCATGTTTCCATGGAAAGAAATTCATCATGGAACACAAAAGCCTCACTGCATCTTCACTTTGGTTTGACGCCTCCACCACATGAACGTCAAGAAAAATTTCAAGAGAACTCAACTTCATCGTTGCGCTTCTCTCGTTCTCAAAGAAACAACAAATTTCAGGCAAAAGAAAACATGAAGAAGTCAGCTCCAAACACACGCCAACAATCCCTCTATTGCTTCCATCGATTTCATTTTCATCATCCGCCAAATCGAAACTGAATTGCCCAATCCAAAGAAATCGCATTCGCGGATTAAAGACACAAGAATGAGTAGAGAAACCTACCGGATTGGTGATCATACGCGACGACTCAGATGATAAATTCGTTTGATCCTCTTTCCTTATCTTCTTTTTCTATCCGGCTTCTGATGCGTGATTCTTTTTGTGTTGAGTTTGGTTGCGTTTTCCTGTTTTCTGCTTCTATTTTCTGCTTGAATTTTCTTCATCTGTTTCTGTTTTTCCGTGATGTTCCTCCTCTTTTGTTAGATGTTGCTGTCCTTCATGGCCAGAATCGTTAGGGGATTGAAGAGTTAGGTTTCTTAAAGGTTGAGGTTTAACGGTGTTTGAAGGTTGTTGAGGTTCTGTTAGAAGGTTTTTTTTCCAGTAGAGTTATGCTGGAATTGCTTCAGTGAAGAGGGATTTTTTGTGGAGGGTCGTGGAAGTTTTTGAGGGTCGTTGAAGATGGTTGCTTTTGGATTCTGCCGAGTTGAGGAGGAGAGTTATGCAGGGTTTGTGAGGGTTATTGGAATCGAAGAGAGTAGAGAGGTACCAAGGGAGGTGATTTCTGCTTGGTTCTGAAATGTGTTGTTGAAGAGTTTTTTTTGGAAGAAGGTTGGTTCTGGAAGTATTGGTGGAGTCCGTTTGTTAGAGGCTATGGGAGTGATTGAAGAGGTTTTGGAAGGAGATTGGTTATAGATTTCTGTTGAGGGGTTTCGGTTCTGTTATGTTTTGTTGTTAGAATCAATTTTTGGAGAAGTTGTTGTTATGAACAAAGAGTGCAGAAATTTAGTTTTGGCATTATGTTATGACAGTTGGTTGAAGCAGTTAGGGGGTTGTTCTGTTAGGTGATTCCAGTTCTGTTATGACAGGTCGCCTTGTTGGTTGAAATTCAGCTAGTAACAGTTGGAGGGTTTCGGTTGCAGTTCTGTTATATCAGTTGGTTTGGTTAGTAGTTGTTTAAAATTTTGTTTTTAGTTAGTGACGTGTTATAAATGATATGTTATGAACATGGCCGTTAGAAATTATTTTGCTATGTGGTGAATGATGGTTAACTTGTAATGCATATGCTAGTATGTGATGTGGATGTTGAAACTTGAGATTTTCTATCATGTGAATGATGAATGTATGCAAGTTGCTGCCACTGTTAGGATGATACGTTTTATTGAAATGACTTGGAAACAAACGTGTTGATGCTTGAATGAATTTAATGGAAATTATGCCAAGCCATTATTATGAATGTTATTGACTTATTTTGCATGATTATACTTGAAATGTTTGGTAGTTGAATGCATTGTTACATGGTATGTTAAGTTCATTATGGTTCATTGTGAATTGATTTTGTTTGAATTTCATGACAATGTGCTCATATATGGTTATGACTTGGTTGGTTTTTTGTAGGTTTATGGACATGAAAAAGTGGAAATCAAGGCATGACTTACACTCGAAGAAAGTGATGAAAGTTTGGGTCATTGTTCATGGAACTAAATGTATTTGGACTTGTCATGTTTTCTTTTTGTTGTAAATTTATAGTTTGAAGTTGAATGAAAGGTTTGTATGTAATTAGAGTTCAAAATGTATGTGTATGGTTTATGCATGGACTTGGAGTTTTGGAAATTGGTTTCAAAATGGTTTTAATTTGTGAATGTAAAGTCACTTGGTAATGGATGGTTTACAATGAACATAATTATGGTTTGTATGAACATGGGTTGAAATAGGTATGGTTAGGAAATGACTTTTGGTTTCAACATGGATCATGAAGCATCATGCCCATATTGCCCAATCCAAGATCAAAAATGGGATATGGGGGATAGGGATTTGGGATTTTAGGGTTTGGATAATTTGGGTTGACTTTGGTCAAAGTTGACCAAAAAGTCAATTGTTGATCAAAGTTGATGTAAGACCCCAATTTTGACCCTAAGATCCCTCATGATATCCAATCATATGCATTAACTTTGGGATCACACCTTAACACCCACCTTACCCCTCATTCATTGGATTTGCATTGGAAGAGATCAGCAAACACATTTGATTGTATTTTACTTTGTTTTTCATTATTTATTAACCAAAATACCAAAAATATGTCTATGTATAGTTTACTTCTTTTGTAGGTAGTGTATGTGTCCACCCATGCTCCATCAAACTCACATCTAGGGTTTGAAACCCTCACTGCAAGGAGACTAAATAAGAGATGGTTCACATTGACTCCCTATGATCTTCAGATATCATTCTGATCAAGAATTCATCAAGAGTTTGAAGCTTGTTTGCCTTGGAAGCCCTAATTCATATAGGTATCTTGTGTGACTTCCTCAACAAGTTTCTTCACCATTTGATCAAATATTTCAAGGGATACTTCATATTACATCATCTTATACATATATCATCCTCCATGAGACCAAAAGATCAATAGAATTTCAAGTTTGCAAGTTGGTTCATGGTGGTTGACTAGCGAAAGTCAACTGGACAAAACTGGAGTTCCCTAGACCCTATCTCCTACACTTTTTGTCATATATAAATGATTCCAAGAGAAACGTTACTCTTTGTGACATTCCAAAAAACTTTCATATTGAAGTCAAGAGCTAATTTTTCTTGGAAAGTCATTTTTTATGGTGAAAGATTATAGGTCATTTTGTTTAAATCCTAGTTAGGAGGTCAACTTCCAAGGACCATAACTTTCTCAATTTTCATGAGATAAAATCCATTAGAGTTTAATGATAAAATTCAAGATGTCTTCTCCAACTTTGATTCTTGGAAGAAATTAAAATTCAACTTGAAAGTGCATGTGCCAAGAGGAAACAGTATAGGTCATTATGGGTCATTATCATTGAACAAGTGATTTTCCTCAACTTCTAAAACGCATAACTCTTTCATTCCAAATCCAAATAAGGTCAAATTTGTGACCAAATTGAAGATTTTTGAAAGAGATACAACTTTGATGAAGGAATGTTTTCCATTTTAAGCCCATAGAAAAAGTTATTCAAGGTGGAAGAAGTGAACATTTGACTTGGTACTTCGAAAATTTTCAAATATGTTTGATTTTCCAAACTTCCACCTCAAAATTTATCATGATTCAAGCTTGAAATGAAAAAGTGTTCAACATAAAAGTTGTTCCCTTGATCTCGCCTTTCCAAAAAGTCTAAGATCATCTCATTTGGCCAAGAATTGGAGGACTTGCGCATGGGTTCTTTTCAAGGGTTCATTTGGATGAAATTCACATTCACATTTCAATCTCCTTTGCATGACCACATGACATGATTTCAGCATTGCACATGGGGGATTTAGGACCTGATCACATCACTTGATGGGTCTATCACATGCCCATGCAAGCATGCAAGTGAATTGCTATTTTTTGGTCAATTTTGGAAGTGTGTGGAAATCAAATGCAATGCCTATAAATAAGACCCTCATGGCTCAGAATTGAGGACACTTTGCCCAAGCTTTGAACCTGCAATCCAAACCCTCACCATTAGAGAGTAATCTTGAAGGTTTTCATTTGAAAATCGAGCTTCAAATCTCATTCTTTTTTTAGATTGAAACTCCAAGAGTCCAAGCCTTTCCTTGATCCAATGCAACTCCTACAAGCTTCTGAAGTCAAGCCAAGGCGAATTGGAAGCAAGATCAAGCAAGTTTGAAGCTCACTCGAAGGGGATTTTCCAGAATTTTCATCTCTTCGATTCTCTCTCAATTCATCGCCATTCTTTGTGATTTTTGGTTGGCTGAAGTCCTACCAATGTAGGCAACAAGATTGAGTTTCTTTGAGGTCAAATCGAAGCAACTCAGTTCATGATCCTCAAAATTCAAATCCCTGTATCTTTATATATACTTGGAATTGGAGAAAATTGAGGCCAGATTCGTGATCCTGAGCATTTTCTCTTTGAAATAGTGTCCTTGTTTTTCATTTTTCATGGAGATGAAGTTGGACCAGTCCGGTGGAGGTCACCGATGAAGATGACCGGAGCCCTAGCTCTGGTGGTGTGTTATCACGCTTTCTGGCCATCTGATCATGTTTAAATGTTATAATCTAGAATGTTGCATCTGATTACCACGCGTACATTGCATTGACCAAGATCCACCATGGAACGCGCGAGTGTGGCCTTCAGATCTGCCACCTCAATTAATGAGGGAGATCTGATGGCCCTTGTATTTTCTATTTTAATTTTAATTTCTTATTTTATGTTTAATCTTTTTATTTTATTTAATTCATATTAATTTTATTTTTAATCCAAAAAATATGGGACTTTCACCAAAAATCTTTAAATATTTTTTTCTTTCATATTCTGAATTAATTTTTTTTTATTTATTAATTTTGATATTTTTCACGAATTAAATGTTTTAATGCATAATTTTAATTGTTTAAAAATACTTATGACTTTTCAAAAATCATGAAATTTTTTGGCTAAGGTTCTTTGACCCTGTTTGACATGGGATAAATCTCTTGGCCATTTATTTGGTGTTTTGAAGAGATTTTAGGTTTTGGCCAAATTAAAATGCATTTTAATTCATTTTTAAATTTATTTTTAATTGATTAAATGTTTAAAAATTATGTTGAGCCATTTTTATGGTCTTGTGATGTTTGACTATTTGTTTGGGCCTTGATCAAGGTAGATTTGACTTTTGTTGGATCAAAACCATTGGATTTAGGGGATTGATGAAATATACATTTCATCTCCCAAAATAAATGGATGGTTTTGATTTGATAAAATTCCTCCCTTGGTCAATTTGTGTTTCTATCTCCTCCTCCCTCTTCATATTCATTCCCATTCTTTCCCATTCCCTCATTTGACCAATGAAATCTCTAATGTCTTAAGGCTAATTGGTTCATCGATAACCTTGTATCAGATGAACCAATACAAGTATGATTGAGATTGGTCAATCCCTCTTGATCTTTTCTTTTAGTGTGTGGTATGTTTTAGGAGTTCGATTCTTCATACCAAATCTCTAACACGCATTAACACCTAAATTTCTATTGCCCGACCTCAGATAGTTGTGACTTCTACATAAGTCCAATTACGATTGCTTAACATAGAGCTAAATTTGACCCTAAATGGCATAACATTCTAGTAAGTGAGATTGTAATTCTCCCATCCTTCATGGTATTGTGTGGGAACTTGAACTTTTTTCCTTTTATGAGAGATAGTGGCATACTTGTTGAATTATCCAAGTTGGAGCCCTTCTCATGGAAGGTGTCTTGGTTTAAGGATTCATACTCGTGAATGGATGGTTGAGTGTTCTCCAAAGAATGACTTAATCAATTAAAAAATACCACTAAAACTTGACTAACATTTGACTAACTCTTGTTAATATTGCTTTACTTTCAAGTCATTTACTTTATGCAATTTAAATTTCAGTCATTTATCATTCATTGCCGTTTACATTTCATTTAAATTATTTATGTTTATGTCATTTTCCCTTTGCTCATTTGAGCCATATCTTGTGATTGTATATATTTGTTTGTGCATTTTGATTTTTGTTTATGGTCTTAGGACTTTAAAAATACTTAATAACAACAAAAATACCCTAAAAAATGTCTGGTGGACTGTTGATCTTGATCTAAACTATTAGACTTAGGATTAGGCAACATCCCCTGTGCAAAAAGGACCTGGCCAATGCCAACATTATGAGATTGAGCTATTGTGAATTGAGCCTTCATCTGATGCAAACCTTGAGCTCTGTTTGAATTCATCTATTATCCTTTCTTTGTGCTTAACAGTTATTTTGATCTTGTGTCCGATGCTTTGCTCTAAGTTGATCAAGGAATATTTCATCTGATACATGAGAAGACAAAGAAGACTGCTAGCTATGGGATTTGCTTGCTTGGATGTGGCTATCTTTATTTGATGCCTTGATCTTCATAATGTTTGGATATTTCTAATTTCTCATTGATTATTGCTTGATTCAAAGTCCAAAGGGAAATTAGGTTCTCTATATGGCATTCTTGTCTGTTGGATTGCATCGTATTGGTTAGATCTTTTCAACTCTCAACTTTTAATTTTTATGCTTAAAATAGCCTCTTCATCTCCTCCCACTTTTTAAATTTCAATATCTCTCCCCCTTTTTCAAAAACTTTCTTTGCTTGTGATTTCAAACTTAGAATTTATTTTAATGGTTGGAAACTTTGGCCTTATGCCAATGTATTTACAAACTCTTTCTTAAATCAAATTTGTAAATAAACTTAACCATATTGACTTAAAATTTTCAAAAGACAAAAATAACTAACAACTTCATTCAAAATTTTGGCCCTTTGTGCCTTCCTTATTAACCCTTTTGTTAAAAGAAATTCACCAACTTTGAAACTGTTACCACGAACTACGAGGTTTTGATCCCTCATTTTTATGTTAGTATGTAGGCACAAGACCGAAGGTCTTGTCAAACACAAAAATATAATCAATGAATTCTTTTCTCATCCCCACACTCTATTTTTATAAAACATCACTTATACCAAAAACACATACACACATAAAAAAGAGCTCCCTAGGAGTACCTAGGACACTTTGGGTGCTAACACATTCCCTCTGTGTAACCAACCCCCTTACTTGTAATCTATGACATTTTATTAGTTTTGATTTGAAAACTTCTTATCTTTAGGTTTTGTTCGTACTTTTTCCTTTTCCTTTGGAAACAATAAAAGCGCGGTGGCGACTCTGGTTTTATTGATGTTAAGCTTATCCATAGCTTGATGGCCATGAATTTACCGCTACAAAAATTAAGTGGCGACTATGCTGGGGAGTAGTCCTCAGTGGGTTTAGCCTACTTTTTATATGTATATATTTGTATATTTAATGTTTGTATACATATTTGTGTGATATAATCTGTATGTTGTGCTTGGTGATCTCTGAGTGGTGAGATAAGTTCTAACCCGAACTTGAGTGCAATTAAGATAGGAGGATGGTATAGTCATGTTCAACTTGTGTGGAGTAGTCCTTAACAAGTTGGCTTGAGACCCATTTACTCAGTGGAGACCCTTTTGGAGTTACTAATGTCACATAAGTTATTTGTGGTTAGGCATTACTTTCTCTGATTTGGGGTCTGAGAAGCTGAGGACCGTAGAACATTTAACCCAACTTGGCCTATTTAGGACGTAGTGCGGAGACTGTTCAGGTGTAGACCTGATAACAGTTATTACACGATACTACACTTAGACAAGTTTCTCTTGAGAATATTATGTGTTGATGAGTCAGTCATCCTAACCTATAATATCCGATAGATGGGATTAAGACTTTGGGAACTTTTTTAGAACATGATCTATAGGTTTTTGTCCTTAGTACACTCCTTTGGGATGGTTCTTAACTTGACTTCATGCTCGTAACTCACAACAAACCCTTTGATTCTCGGTTGATCCGATCATGTCTTGTCAATATCAATGGAACTTGGGTGTTGATAAGGTGAAAACCATAATCCACCAAAATGGATAATTGATCTTGATAATGACTTGATCCATCCCTTGACCTTTGTTTGTGTTTTCCTTGTGTGTGATCCCTTATTTGTGATTGTTGCATTCATGCATACATGCATATCATAACATTCATCACAGAAAAATAAATTTCAAGGAACTGAGGTCTTATTTGCAAATATTTTTAGACCATGGATTATGGACGTAGGAACACTAAGAAGTACGGTTTCAGATGTCCTGATTCGAAAGAGCTAAGGAAGTTGTCATCCTTTGTATTAGATCCCTTGGACTTTAAGAAACATCATGGGAAGCTTTTATCTGTGTTATCTGCTAATGTGGTTGAAGGACTTCTGAGTGTCTTGGTTCAGTTTTATGATCCACTCTACTGGTGCTTCACTTTTCCTGATTATCAGCTTGTGCCTACATTAGAAGAGTATGCCCATCTCTTGGGAATACAAGTATCTGACAAGGTACCTTTTAGTGGATTGGAGTAGATTCCCAAATCTCATATGATAGCTGAAGCTCTTCATCTGAAGAAATATGACATTCATGCTCATTGGGTGAAGAAAGGAGGTATTATTGGGTTGACTTCTGAGTTCCTCATTGGTAAAGCTATTGTCTTTTCTCAATCCGGTAGTATGGATGCTTTTGAAGACATATTTGTATTTCTCATCTATGGTCTAGCTTTGTTCCCCAACATAGACGGTCTTGTTGATGTTAACACCATTCGAATCTTCTTGATTAGGAATCTTGTTCATACTCTGTTGGGTGACATGTATTTCTCTTTGTATTTGAGGAATTCTAAAGGTGGTGGGACTATTGTGTGATGTGTTCCTCTTCTGTACAAGTGGTTTGTTTCACACTTGCCTCAGATGCCTACATTCTTGGAGAACAAGCAATGTCTATGGTGGTCTCATACACTTATGTCTCTCACTAATGATGATATTGTTTGGTTTGATTCTGCATTGAGTAGTGTGGACATTATTGATTGTTGTGGTGAATTCTCTAATGTGCCTCTCATTGGTACAGAAGGAGGAATTAACTACAATCATGCTTTGGCTCGTCGTCAACTTGGGTTCCCCTTGAGAGATAAACCAAATAACACTCAGTTAGAAGGTCTTTCCTACCAAGAGGGTAAAGATCCCCAACATTTGAAGTAGAGGATGATACATGTATGGCATAACGTGCATTGGAAGGGAAGATCCGAGCTTGGTCCGTGCAATTGTGCAGCTTTGGAAGCTTACGCTATTTGGGTGAAGAAGAGAGCTTTGTAGCTGAAGATGCCATATGCTTGTGAAATACCTATGTCTTTGGTTATGGCTGAGCCATCAACTCTCCCTAACCAAGATGTAGAGGAGTTGGAAGACGTACTCACCAAGATGAAGCAAGAGAGAGAGATGTGGGAAGAGAAGTTCCATGCTTTGAGCCGAAAGCATGAAAAGTTGCAGCTTGAGTCGAAAGAAAAAGATGCGCTTATTGAGATTCTTGAAGACCGAGCATTGAAGAGACAGAGAGAGCCAGAGGGTTTATCTTCCTCTAGTATGCCTTAGCCTTCCGGTGCTTGGAAGAAGATTGTTGATCAGCTTGTCCTTGAGAAGGCTCAGATGAAGACATCCTTTGAGTCCGAGATTTGACGCATCCGAAGGAAGTATACACCCACATCCAGATCATCTAATACAGTTACTAAGGGGTCTTTAGGATGATAGTTTCCTTTTCTCTTGTATTTGTATTTTGGTTTCTGAAATTGTACTCAGTATAATACTTCCAAACTTTATGAATAAAAATAGATTTTATGGTCAATTAAATTGTTACTATTATTATATTTGCAAATAGAACTTCATATGTTCCTTGAAATTAAAATAATCAAAAACATTGCATTTCATGCATCATTTGCATAACAGGTTTTCTTCCGCCATATGTCTTATCAGTTATTCTTCTGTGCTTCAGCCAAGCTGACTCACCGATACAATACTCGTGCTAATCAACTGAAGATCATGGAACACCTAGAGCAAGAGAACAGAGAGATGAAGGATGAGATTTCCAGGTTAACGACGCTGATGGAATCTGTCATTGCTGCACATAACCAGTCTTCACCAACTCCTGCAACTCCTCCCCAGAGGACTGTCATTTCTGAGGTTGCTACCTCAATTGTTCATATTGCTGCCAGCCAATCTGGTCCTTCCATTGCTAGATTCCCTTGGGGGATGCCATCCAACTTTATGCCAGAAGGGTGTGCACCCACATTTGTCTCTCTTTTGGCATCTAGCCCGATCATGTCAGTGCCACCTCCTATTGTTCATACTTTGCCTCGTGTTGAGGACACTATCTACCATTCTGAGCCATCTGAGGGTCCAGATGTGTATGAGAATATGGATGAGATGAAAGATTAGTTCTTTGAACCGCGCAAAGAGTTGAAGACTTTAAGAGGAAAGGATTTGTTTCGAAAGAGTGTTGTTGAGCTCTTCCTGGTCCCCAATGTTAAGATCCCGATGAAGTTCAAGGTCTCCGACTTTGAAAAGTAAAAAGGGAACACACGTCCGCTAATCCATCTTGTTATGTACGACAGAAAGACATCTATGCAGACTGATAATGATCAGTTGCTGATTCACTATTTCCAAGACAGTTCGAATGGAGCTACCTTGATGTGGTATATGGGTTTGGACAGTTCAAGCATTCGTACTTTCAATGACTTGGGCGAGGCCTTTGTCAAGTAGTATAAGTACAACGTGGATATGGCGTCTGATAGAGACCATCTGAGGTCTATGTCTCAAAAGGATAAAGAGACGTTCAAAGAGTATGCCTAGAGATGGAGGGAGTTGGCTTCCCAGATTAGTCCATCTCTTGAGGAGAAAGAGATGACGAAAATCTTCTTGAAGACGTTGAACTCGTTTTATTACGAGCGTATAATTGCAAGTGCCCCCAATGACTTTACCGAAATGGTAAATATGGGGATGAGGCTAGAGGAAGGAGTCCGAGAAGGACGTCTGTCTAAGGAAGAAGCATCGTCTAGCAAGAAGTATGGTGGAAGTTTCTCCAAGAGGAGGGAGGGAGAAACTAATTCAGTATCTGTGGGAAGGCAGAGGAGGCCTCATGTCAGAAAGATTTCCCAACCTCGTCAACATCAACATCAAGTTTCATTAGTGGTTCCTGTATTTTCCAACAATTTCAACAATCAACCAATTCTGATTCAACAACAACAACGTCAACAAAAACCGCAACAAAGAACCAACTACAACAACAATAGTAATAACCAACAAAGCTTTGAGAGGAAGAAGGTCTCCTTTGACCCTATTCTTATGTCGTATGCAGAATTATACCCGTCCTTGGTTCTCAAGAACCTCATCCAACCAAGAAATCCTCCACAGATTCCTGAGCCACTTCCATGGTGGTTCAAGCCTGAACTTCGCTGTGATTTTCACCAGGGAGCCCCTGGCCATGACATAGAGAATTGTTACCCTCTGAAGTATGAAGCCAAAAGCTTGTGAAGAATGGTATGGTGTCCTTTGAGGACAGAGCGCCGAATATGAAAGCTAATCCATTACCAGCTCATGGTAATGCTACTATCAACATGGTGGACGACTGTCCAGGGAGTTTCCGAGTTTTTGATGTACGACGTATCCGTAGGTCGTTGGTAAAGATGCATAAGACTTCATGTTCAATCAGTGACTATGAACATAACCATGATGGTTGTGCAATCTGTAGTGTGAACCCCCGTGGGTGTATGGTTGTCAAGAGGGATATCCAGAAGTTGATGGATGAAAATGTAATCCAGATTCAATAGTTGAGGGATATAGATGATATAAATGTAATTGTACCAGTATTCAAGACCCCTGAGTGAGTAGTTATCCAATTTGATAGTAGCAGCAACAACAATGTCAATAGATCCGTATCGCCGTTGGTTATATGGTTAGCGGGCCATGTACCGTATGCATCCGATAAAGTTGTGCCCTATCAATACAACACCATAATGGTTAAGAATGGTCAAGAGGTTCCTCTACCAGTTGCAAACACCATGGTGAATATTGTTGATATTGCAAAGGTGACCCGTAGTGGTCATGTGTTTGGTCTGGTATTTCCGAAAAGAGTAGAAGATGTTTCAGCAAGTAAGAAGGCAGAGATTCCAGTGGTGAATCCAATTAGTACTTCAGTGTGTCAGTCTGGTGAATCCAACAAACTGAAGACTAACGATAATGATGAAGTTTTGAAATTGATCAAAGGAAGTGAGTTCAATATGGTAGAGCAGTTGCTTCAAACTGCGTCAAAGATCTCCATGCTATCACTGCTGATGAATTCTGAAGCACATAGGGAGGTGTTGCAGAAAGTGTTAGAGCAGGCTTACGTTGAGCATGATGTGACTGTGGATCAGTTTGACCATATTGTTGCAAACATTACTTCTTGTAATAATCTAAGCTTTGGTGATGAAGAGCTTCCTGAGGAAGGCAGAAATCACAATTTGGCATTGCACATTTCAATGAATTGTAAGGAGGACGCTATGTCCAATGTGTTGGTTGACACTGGTTCGTCTTTGAATGTGCTTCCAAAATCAACTCTGTCAAGACTATCTTATCAAGGCGCCCCAATGAGGTACAGTGGCGCGATTGTCAAAGCGTTCGACGGTTCTCGTAAGACCGTCATTGGTGAAGTGGACCTTCCAGTAAGGATAGGTCCGAGTGATTTCCAGATTACTTTCCAGGTAATGGATATCGACCCGGCCTATAGCTTCTTGATAGGAAGGCCATGCATTCATGGAGCAGGAGCTATGACATCTACTTTACACCAGAAGCTAAAATTTGTGAAGAACGACAAACTTGTCGTTGTTGGTGGAGAGAAGGCATTATTGGTGAGTCATCTGTCATTTTTTTACATATGTTGAAGCTGAGGAGGATATTGGAACTCCGTTCCAAGCCTTATCTCTTGATGAGGAGAAGAAAATTGGGGCACCCATATATTCTTTAAAAGATGCACAAGAAGCCATTATGACTGGCAACATTGATCAATGTGGTCGTATGGTAGAGATTGATGATAACAAGAATATGGTCGGATTGGGATTTCAACCAGGACCGTTCAACATCAGAACTAAAGTTGTGCAACCATGTTTCCGCAGTGGAGGGTTCATTCATGGGAATGATCAACACTCGACTGCCGTGATTGAAGACGGTTATGATGAAGACGAAGCTTGCGCCAACTTTGTGGCGCATGGCCAGACTTGCAACAATTGGGTTGTTGTTGATATTCCTACTGTTGTTCATCACTCTAAGTAATTTGTTTTCATTTTTTTAAAGAAAAATCCTTCTCCTATGCCTAAGGGAGAAGTGAACATTGTTGGGCACTTTTATTATTATCTTCAATAAAATACAAATTTATTCATCCACATTTATGATGTTTTATCTTTACTTTTTGCTTTTCTGAAAATGGTAATCACAACAAAAAAATAATAATAATCTTCCATCTGCATAATATTTGGTCATACTGCACTTCTCTAAAATCAAAATATCAAATCATTATGCATGTTGATTCTCAAACCAATTGAATACAATGATCCTACTCCCTCTCCAAACTTTGATTTCCCTGTGTTTGAAGCTGAGGAAGAGATTGATGATGAAGTATCTGATGAATTTTCTCGTTTACTTGAGCATGGGGAAAAATCCATTCAGCCATTTGAAGAGCAGATTGAACTAATCAACTTAGGATCCGGAGATGATGTGAAGGAAGTCAAGATTGGGTCTCAACTGTGTCCGGAAGCTAAGAAGGGTTAATTGATCTTCTTCGAGAGTATTCTGATGTGTTTGCTTGGTCCTATCAAGACATGCCTTGTTTGGATTCTGAGATTGTGGAGCATAGATTGTCGTTGAAGCCAAAATGCCCGCCGGTCAAGCAGAAATTGAGAAGGACTCATCCTGATATGGCAAGTAAGATCAAAGAGGTAGTGCAAAAGTAGATTGATGCTGGTTTTCTCGTAATCTCCGAGTATCCGCAGTGGGTGGCCAATATTGTGCTTGTTCCCAAGAAAGATGGAAAAGTCCGTATGTGTGTTGATTATAGAGATTTGAACAAAGCTAGTTCGAAAGATGATTTTCCTCTACCACACATTGACATGTTGGTAGACAATACAACTAAATTCAAAGTCTTTTCATTTATGGACAGATTTTCCGGTTATTATCAGATCAAGATGGCACCTGAAGATATGAAGAAGACCACATTCATTACACCCTAGGTAACATTCTGTTATAGAGTGATGCCTTTCGGTTTAAAGAGTGTTGGTGCAACATACTAGAGAGCTATGACCACTCTTTTTCATAATATGATGCATAAAGATATCGAGTTTATATTGATGATATAATTGCCAAATCAAGTGATGAAGAAGAACATGTTGAGCATTTATTGAAGTTATTCCCGCGCTTGAGGAAGTATAAACTCTGCTTGAATCCCAATAAGTGTACTTTTGGTGTTCGCTCTGGTAAGTTGTTGGGCTTTATTGTCAGTGAGAAGGGTATTGAAGTTGATCCTGCCAAGGTCAAAGCAATACAAGAAATGCCTACGCCCAAAACTAAGAAGCAAGTCTGAGGTTTTCTCGGACGCTTGAATTGTATCTTAAGATTTATATCGCATATGACTGCCACATGTGCACTTATTTTCAAACTTCTTCGAAAAGATCAGTCTTGTGATTGGACCGAAGATTTCCAGAAAGCTTTTGACAGTATCAAAGAATATCTGCTTGAGCCTCCGATTCTGTCTCCACCTGTTGAAGGAAGACCGTTGATCATGTATTTGACTATTCTCGAAGAGAGTATAGGTTGTGTTCTTGGTCAGCAAGATGAATCTGGAAAGACAGAATATGCAATTTACTACCTCAGTAAGAAGTTCACCAACTGTGAGACTTGGTATTCTATGCTTGAGAAAACATGATGCGCATTGGTTTGGGCTATTAAGCGTCTGCGCCAGTATATGTTGAATTATACTACTTGGTTGATATCCAAAATGGATCCGATCAAGTACATTTTTGAGAAGCATGCTTTAACTGGGAGGATTTCGCGTTGGCAGATGTTGTTATCTGATTATGCTATCAAATACCGATCTCAAAAAGCTATTAAAGGCAGTGTCCTGGATGACCATTTGGCTCTCCAACCAATTGAAGATTACCAGTTAATGCAATATGATTTTCCTGACGAAGATATTTTGTACCTAAAAATGAAAGACTGTGATGAACCATTACTTGAAGAAAGGCCAAAGTCTGGTTCCCATTGGGGCATGGTATTTGATGGAGCTGTTAATTCATATGGTAATGGCATTGGGGCAGTGATCATTACTCCTCAAGGCACTCATTTTCCGTTTAAAGCTAGATTGAATTTCAAGTGTACAAACAATATGGATAAGTATGAAGCTTGCATTATGGGGCTTGAAGAGGCCATTGATCTCAGAATAAAGTATCTTGACATCTATGAAGATTCAACTTTGGTTGTGAATCAGATCAAAGGTGAATGGGAGACGAATCAACCCGGTTTGATACCATATAGAGACTATGCGAGGAGGATTTCAACTTTCTTTACAAAAGTTGAATTTCATCATATCCCTCGAGATGAAAATCGGATAGTGTTAGGGACCAATTATCACTACTTTTCATATATTTTTATTGGTCCCTTTTACCATTTTCTTATTGAATTACACACTTTTATCCCCACAATTTAGTAAATATGCAATTAAGTTTAATTGATTATGTTTTGAGTAGATATTTCACTTAGTTGTTAGTTTTGTAGAGTTTTTGGACAAGAGAGCATTGGATTGCATAAGCATAATTTGGAAGGAGTTTGAATGGCATTTTGGAAGTATTTGAAGAACAAAACTTGGGAGAAATGATTTAAAGGAAGCTTGCAAGGCAAAGAAGCTGAAATTGCTTCAGTTCGCGCCGCGACCAATGTTGGCGCCGCGAACCTTGCGAAGACAGCAAGCTTGTTATTTGGTTTGGGCCAATTGTTATATTTTCAACCCAACTTAAGTGTGATAGTTTTAGATCATTTTTAGAGTAATTTTCAGTTTTAGACTAAAATGAAACATTTAAGGAAAGGATGAACTCTTTAAACACACTATGGGAGAAAAGGAAAGATTATCATTCACAAGTTGGAGAAGAAAAATAGAGGTCATTTTTGTATTTCATTTTACTTGTCAAATATGATGATGAGGAGCTAAACTCCACTTTGTCAAGATTGGAGGTAGTAGCTATTCCTTATTGTTTATGTATTCCTATTGACTCTTGTATATGACAAAAGATTATTGATGTAATGATTGATATTTTTGCCCTATTTTGAATATTCAGATTTGAGTTATTGTTGAGAAAGATTATTCAAGTCTTGACTTAAAATATGCTTTAAAGTAGTGAATAAGTTGTAGAGATAGATTTATACATTACTCTTCTTTTGTATCAAACATTAAAGATTGTTATATTAATAGTTAGGTGGAGAAATCGTCTAACGATTAATATAGTGATTATCACAATCTCATTTAGAAATAAATGTTATTGAGAGGATACTTGAATATCATCAATAATTTTGAGTCCATATAGTTGTCATTAAGGGAACATAAGAAATTCGGATAGTGAACTCCAATCTTGCCAAACCTTTTATACTTGATTTTAAAATTAATTTCATTGTCTTAGTGTATTTTACTCAAAAGATAACTATTCAATCAAAACAACTTGGTTACATTACAAACTTATAACAATTGGAATTATAGAACGGCGGTAATATCAACCAATCTCTGTGGATACGATATAAAAATATTTGCCAAAAATATACTTTTCATTAAATTGGCGCCGTTGCCGGGGATTGGTGTTCGATATTACAAGCATTGCAATAATTCATTGTTCTAAGTTTTTTTATTTTTACTACTATCACTCTTGTGTTTCACTTGGTTTGTTAGTTTTGTAGATTCTAGTGCATGCGAGAAAAGGCTACCGAGGAGCAATTTCAATTCGATCCCGAAATTGAAAGAACACTTCGAAAGCTCAATAGCAAAACACGAAGAAGAAGGAAACTAGCCGAAGAGAGGAACCGGAGAGAAGAAGCATCTACTTCTTCACTTGTTCAAATCGAAGAAGTGGGCGTAGAAACTTGTGAAGGAAGCATGGCGGATGAAACTCCTACCGAAATATCCGCTAATAGTCCAAGGCGGAATGCCCAATTTGCTCGTGGTGGAAGGAACACGGAGATGAAGACCGGAATCCTCCAACTCCTTTATGCAAATCCACTCACCGGAATGGACCATGAAGATCCGTATACCCATCTCATCAAATTCTATGAGATTGCGGGTTCTACGGGAATAGAGGAAGCGGGTGAAGAAGCACTATTCAAGAGAATGTTCCCACATTCCTTAGTGGGGAAAGCAAAAGAGTGGTATCTTGATCAAGCACCAACAGTGATGACGGATTGGAATTTGTTAGAAGAAAAGTTTCTAGAAAGATATTTTCCTCAATCCCGATTCGTCGAAGCCAAAACGGCTATTGCGGTATTCACTCAAGGGAGCAACGAGTCTCTAAACGAGGCTTGGGAAAGATTCAAGTTAATGTTGAGAAAATGCAAAGGCCATGGTTTTGATGAACTCACTCAAATCCATATTTTTCTAAATGGGCTCCAATCGACTCACAAAACACTTTTGGATGCTACCGCGGGTGGCTCTCTTATGTCAAAGAATGCGGAAGAGGCGAAAGTCATTATTGACCGAATGGCACTCAATGATCGTCAAAGTCAACATGATCGTAGTCCTTCACAAAGGAAACCGAGAGTTCTTGAATTAAATACCAATGATGTTATTCTTGCCCAAAACAAGTTACTTTCTCAACAAGTGGAGTTGCTCACTCAACAAATGTCCAAACTTCCACAACAAATGAAGGAAATTCAAGTATCTCAAGCTAGACATCAAGTAGCATGTTGTGAACTATGTCAAGGAGATCATCCAACCAGTTATTGCCCTCCATTGGAAGAAGTGAGTTATGTGAACAACCAAAATCAAGGTTATCAAAGGCAACCTCCACCCCACAACAACTCATATCAAAGGAACAACCAAGGCTATCAACCATCAAGGTTCAACAACCAAAGTTTTCAGCAACAAAGTCCATATCAAAATCCGAATTCTCAAGGACAACAATCGCAAGGCGGAAGTTCAAAGCTAGAAGATACTCTCACACAATTCATGCAATCCTCCATGGCAAACCAAAAGAGCAATGAAGGAGATATCAAAAATTTGGAGAATCAAGTAGGCCAACTTGTGAAGCAATTGTCGGAACAACACGCGGGCTCTTCTTTCTCCGCCAACACTCAAACCAATCCAAAGGAGCATTGTAAAGCAATTGTTACTAGAAGCGGTAAAGAGTTGACAAGTGGAATAAGTGAGGAGATTGCAGTAGAGCCTGATATGAATGTTGTACCTGAAAATGAGGACGTGGAGTGTGAAAAGAAAAAAGATGCATAAACTGTTCAGTTTGCGCCGCGATCTCCTTTGGTGCCGTGAAAAGAGCAGGAACAGAATAACTCAGCAGAACAGCAGGGTGAAGTAGGTGAGAAGAAAGAAGCAGAGCCAAGAAAGAAGAAAAAAGAAGACAAAGGAGTGAGTGCTATTCCAGCTCAACATCTACCTTACCCGCACGCACCATCAAAGAAGGAGAATGCTAGACACTATGCACGATTTATGGATATATTTAAGCAACTTCAAATAAATATTCCATTTTCCGACGCGTTAGAGCAAATGCCAAGGTATGCAAAGTTAATGAAGGATATTCTCACAAGGAATAGGAGATACGTAGAAGACGATACAATCTTGCTTGATGCACTTTGTAGCGCCATAATCCAAAAAACTCTCCCAAGGAAGGAATCCGATCCGGGTCGATTCGTTTTAACGGTAACCATTCGAGGCACTTACATTGACAATGGTTTGATCGACTTGGGATTTAGCATAAATTTGATTCCCTTATCCATTGT
Organism: Lathyrus oleraceus; assembly: GCF_024323335.1. Taxonomy (NCBI): domain Eukaryota; kingdom Viridiplantae; phylum Streptophyta; class Magnoliopsida; order Fabales; family Fabaceae; genus Lathyrus; species Lathyrus oleraceus. The sequence continues at coordinate 211,131,430 of NC_066584.1, forward strand.
TAAAAGATTGGGGAATGTTGAGATTAAATCTACAAGGATGACTTTACAACTAGCCGATAAGTCTACCACTTCACCATATGGAGTTGCTCAAGATATGCTAGTGAAGGTGGACAAATTCTTGTTTCCGGTAGATTTTGTGATAGTAGACATGGATGAGGATCGTGATGTTCCTCTAATTCTTGGAAGACCATTCATGAAAACAACCCGAATGATGATTGACATTTATGATGGACTTATCAAAGTAAAAGTGCAAGATGAAGAGGTAACTTTCAATCTTTTTGAAGCCATGAAGCATCCTAATGACAAGCATGACTCTTTCCGAATCGATGCCACCGAGGAGGAAATCGTGGAGGTTGCAAATCAAGTTCATTTTTCTAATCCGTTAGAGAGATCTCTTATCGGAGCTTACAATGTTTTAACCGAAAAAGAGGAAAAAGAAATTGAAGCAATTTTGCATGAATTGGAGTCTTGCGGGGAGATTGCTTATCATGAGGAGAAAAATAAAGACTTGGATGTGAAAAAGAAAGTGTAAGAACAAAACTAGAGTTGAAGATGCTACCTCCACACTTGAAATATGTGTTCCTTGGTGATGATTGAACTAAACCGATGATCATTAGCAATGCCTTGTCCATAAAAGAGGAGCATAAATTGATACAAGTGCTGAAAAAGAATGAAGGTGCAATAGGGTGGGTATTATCCGATTTAAAGGGTATTAGTCCGGCTTATTGTATGCATAAGATCATGATGGAAGAAAATTTCAAACCCGTTGCACAACCTCAAAGGCGCTTAAACCCATCATTGAAAGAAGTGGTGAGAAAAGAAGTTGTCAAACTCTTGGAGGCCAGAATGATTTATCCTATCTTCGATAGTGAATGGGTGAGTCCGGTGCAAGTAGTTCCAAAGAAGGGTGGTATGAAGGTTGTCAAAAATGATAAAAATGAGTTGATTCCAACTAGAACGGTAACCGGATGGAGGATGTGCATTGACTATAGAAGGCTAAATCAAGCTACAAGGAAAGATCACTTCCCGCTACCTTTCATGGACCAAATGTTGGAAAGGTTGGCCGACAAGAATTTCTATTGTTTCTTAGATGGTTATTCGGGGTACAACCAAATTTCGGTCAATCCGGCGGATCATGAGAAAACAACTTTTACATGTCCTTTAGGCATTTTTGCTTACCGAAGAATGCCTTTTGGATTATGTAATGCACCGGCAACATTTCAACGGTGTATGCAAGCAATATTTTCAGATTTGATCGAAGAATGCATTGAGGTGTTTATGGATGACTTTTCCGTTTATGGGTTGTCCTTTGACTTATGCTTGAAAAATCTTGATGTGGTGTTGGAAAGATGTGTGGAAACAAATCTAGTGCTCAATTGGGAGAAATGCAATTTAATGGTCACCGAAGGTGTTGTTCTTGGTCACAAAATCTCTTCCGAAGGGCTAGAAGTTGATAGAGCAAAGGTGGAAGTCATTGAAAAACTACCATCTCCAACAAACATCAAAGGAATAAGAAGCTTTCTTGGACATGCCAGATTTTATCGAAGATTCATCAAGGACTTCTCAAAGATAGCAAAGCCCTTGAGTAATTTGCTCAACAAAGGTACGCAATTTCTTTTCGATGAGTCGTGTCTAAAAGCATTCCTTGAGTTGAAAGAAAAGTTAGTCACCGCACCCATAATCGTTGCACCAAATTGGACACTTGATTTTGAACTTATGTGTGATGCAAGCGATTATGCGGTTGGTGCGGTTTTGGGTCAAAGAAGAGCTACAATTTTTCATGCCATCCACTATGCTAGTAAAGTTTTAAATGAGGCGCAAGTCAATTATGTGACAACCGAAAAGGAGTTACTAGCTATAGTGTATGCATTGGAAAAGTTTAGAGCTTATTTGATCGGGTCCAAAGTTGTGGTTTACACCGACCATTCGGCAATCAAGTATTTGCTCACCAAGCCGGATTCCAAACAAAGACTAATTTGTTGGATTTTGTTATTACAAGAATTTGATTTGGAAATTCGGGATAAAAAAGGTTCCGAAAACTTGGTAGCGGATCTTTTGTCCCGTTTGGTTAATGTGGAAATTACAAATAAAGAAGAAGAAGTAAGGGAAGAATTTCCGGAGGAAAAGCTTTATGCGACTCAAGTGAGGCCTTGGTTTGCCGATTTTGCTAATTATAAGGCAACCGGTTTGACACCGGAAGACCTCACTAGTAATCAAAGAAAGAAATTCTTAGTGGATGCAAAGTATTATGTGTGGGATGATCCGTATTTGTTCAAAGTGGGTGTGGATAGTATTTTAAGAAGGTGTGTGACACTTGAAGAGTCAAAAGACATCCTTTGGCATTGCCATAACTCTCCGTATAGAGGCCATTATAGCGGTTTGCGAACAGCCACTAAAGTCCTCCAAGCGGGATTTTATTGGCCGTCCGTGTTTAAAGACGCACATGAACACGCAAAGAGTTGTGACACATGCCAACGAAGCAGAGGGATAGGCAAACGAGATGAAATGCCCCTAACCAACATGTTGGAAGTAGAAGTTTTTTATTGTTGGGGCATTGATTTTGTTGGCCCATTCCCCTCTTCCTTCTCTAATGAGTATATTCTCGTAGCCGTTGACTATGTGTCAAAGTGGGTGGAAGCAATTGCTTCACCTAAGGCCGACTCCAAAACTGTGATAAGATATCTAAAGAAAAACATATTTTCACGTTTTGGTGTGCCTAGGGTGTTGGTAAGCGATGGGGGATCACATTTTTGCAATACACCCTTGGAAAAAGTTTTGGAACATTATGGTGTAAAACATAAAGTGACTACTCCTTACCATCCACAAGAAAATGGTCAAACGGAAGTTTCAAACAGAGAAGTCAAAAGGATACTTGAAAAAACGGTTTCGAGTTCAAGGAAAGATTGGTCTTCGAAATTGGATGAAGCTTTGTGAGCGTATCATACCGCCTACAAAGCTCCTATTGGACTAACTCCAGTTCAGATGGTTTATGGGAAGACTTGTCATCTCCCGGTAGAGATGGAGCATAGAGCACTCTGGGCTCTTAAATTCTTGAAATTTGACTCCACTCTAGCTGGAGAGAAAAGAAAAGGACAGCTCCATGAATTGGAGGAATCAAGGAACAATGCTTACCATTCAAACAAACTTTACAAGGAGAAAGTGAAAGCATACCATGATGGAAAGGTCCGTCACAAAGAGTTCAAAGTTGGAAAAATGGTGATGCTTTTCAATTCAAGATTGAAGTTATTTCCGGGTAAGTTAAAGTCCAAATGGTCGGGACCATTTGTAGTAAAAGAGATGCGAAACTATGGAGCCATTGTGGTTGAGGACCCAAATTCAAAAGAAAGTTGGACTGTGAATGGGCAAAGACTAAAAGTTTACCATGGTGGAGAATTAAATCGAGACGTCTAAAATTCTGGTGTAGTCAGAATTCAGATGTTATCCACCATGTCATGACATCTGATCTAACATTGTAACTAATACAGCAAGATAGTTATTAACCACTGTACTAATATGCACAGGTTCACAGATGTCACGACATCTCATTCTATGTCACCCTAGAATGTATGAACCCCTGGTTCTGTGCTTCAGGAAGAAAGACTCAACAGAAATCAAACCTAGCACTCACTTCTGTTGTTTCCTTCCATAGTTATCAGCATGATGTCTTACTGTTGTTTGTGGACATCATCTGTTACATTGTTCCAGTGTGTGTATCTTTTACTTGTATTTCCTGAATTAAATGTTGAACATGTTAATCTAATTTCCACTTATTAGATTGCTAACAATTTGGCTATTTGTTAGGTTCATTAATTGTAGGTTAGTAGTTGGTTTCCTGGTTTTTCTCTAAGCTATTGAATCCCTGAGAAAAATACTGAACCAGAAAAACCAATCATCCTACACTTTAGCACCTGCTGTTGGGAATGAATGTCACAACATTCAGTTCGACATCCAGAACATATGCTGAGTATGTTATGTTCTGGAAACGTGCTGTGCTAAGTTTGCAATACTGTAAAAGACCAACTAGTCTCTACTTCAGTATCAGCCTTTAGTATCAACTGTCAAAACATCCAGTTTGACAGTTTCACTATGATCCTTCAGCCAGGTCTGTTATCCTTGAAAAGAACAGACTTAAATAAATACTGAACTAAAGTTAACCTACTTATCATTCAGTATGTACTGTCCCTGATGAATGTTACAACTTTCTGATTGACATTCAAACAGAAGGCTATATGCCAGGTCAGTTATCATCTTGATAAGCTGACTGGAATACCTGCTGAGTCATGACAGTAATAAACACATGCAGAAGGAAAACAAACACAGGAAATTGTTAACCCAGTTCAGTCCAACATGACCTACATCTGGGGGCTACCAAGCCAGGAAGAAGATCCACTATTAGTAGTATCAATTCAGAGTTAAACTCACCCGTTTACAACTCTTCACTTAATCCCTACCCAATGTAATCTATACCTAGGAACTCCTAGATAGAAACCTCCAGTTTCCATTCCTATCACTACAAATACAATGTAATGTTAACACACCTTGAACTTGCTTCACAACTTCATTCAAGAACAGAATCACTCTTGCCTACAGGCTTTGAGTTACAAAACTCTCAGCTTTTACCACTGAGAAACATATGGTAACCTTCCCACAGATTGGGAGGTTTACCTCACACACACCCCTAAATTTTCATTCTAAGAGGCTTACAAAGACTAGATTACAATCAGCTATTTATAACCTAATCACCCAACTGGATTTGGGCCTTCAGAAGTCGCAGCAGACTTGTTCTTTGCTGTTACAACTTCAGCAGAAAAATTCTGCTACAAACAAGGTCTTCAATCCTAGAATCTCTCCATATATATCTCCATATTTTGAGCCTATATATCTTCTGATTGAGTCTTCAAGACCTCCACATGGGAGTTAGGATATTCACCAGATATCCTTGCTGATCCCAGAATATATACTGAATTAATTAATTCAGTTTTCTACACATGTGCGATGTCACAGACCTGATGTCGTGACATCGTACATGACATGTTGGTCCAGATGTTGAATTTCTTCAACCCAACATATTAAAACAACAGAGATGATTACATTATTTGTTTTCTAAAATTAATGCCAATCCTAAGGAATCAACAATCTCCCCCTTTGGCAAATTTTAGCTAAAACAAATAAACAATACACTGGACAAAACATCCCAATTTGGGAATGCTCTTCATCTCCGTCATTGGCTCCACCACCACAAACACCAAAGTTGGTGTACATGGGGAAGAAGAGGGACAAGACTCAGTTGTACCAGAACCCTTCCCCTCAACCGGAGAGCTTCCTGAAGAGTATGTAATGCTGAGTACATAGACAATGTAACTCAGATCACAAGGCACAATTGTCTTCTTAACTCAGATCACAAGACACAAGTGGTAAACCCAGTTGGTGGATTTTGTGCCTGATGCCAACTTCTGTTTGCTGCCACCTCCACAGTTGGCTTGCTTCTGGTACATCCTCAACCCCAGGACTATATTTCTCTCCCCCTTTTTAGCTAAACATTTGTAAAGGCACCCTTCACAAAACCAGATCCAGGCGCAACTTGCCCAAACCTTAACATACCCCATGATTCTGAGAATGGAGTGTTTTTCTTGTGAGAGGAAGAGGGCTATTGCATCCTTTAAATAGTCCAGTCCGTGCCTAGGAATTTCCGGTAGAAATAAATGCTTGGTCAAGATGCATTTATTTTTGCTGAGAAACAGTCAGAGAATCACCAACAAAATCTCAGATTATCTTTGAATACCTTTTATAGCTCCTGACTGTTTCTTTTCCAAAACAGCCGTTCCAGTGCATGGAGACTATTCCATATATGCAGTCAGACACGTTGCACGCGATGTCTTAACATTTCACGCGGCTTTTTCCTGCATTCTGCTAGTATTCAACATTTTCTAAGGTTCCTGTCATACCTCCAGTAGAGACTTGACATCTGGCACTGATACAGTCAAATTCCCACACTTCATCAGATGGTTACTCCCCCTGTACCACACAGCGGTAGCCATCTGGCTTATTCTGATTTGTCAGAATTTGACACATCACCTTCATAATCCCTACTGACTTTTAGTTTCAGAAGGAATTAGCAGCATTGTCCAGGGCAATGTCATGACATCCGGTCAGACATTCTTCAGCTCACTCAGCCTTGACATACATCACAGTATCCTGATAACTGACAAGGTGCCATACCTAGTTATCTGAGTACACATAGACCACAAGCTTGATGATTACTTGCAGCTTCAAGGACAAAACTCCCCCTGTCATGGACGCCCTACTCTCCTCTTGAAACTTGGAGATCACACATGAGCATATCCAACACCCCAAAGTTGGACCTTCACATACTTCCTGATTCAAAGAGAATCCAGACCACTTGATGAATGGAAAACATAAGACGCATCTTCATGTCTTCAAGAGCACACCCTCTGTTCAACCCTCTTAGCTGAACACATTCACACTCTGTGTCAATCTCTCTTCTAACCAGAACAGAAGACCACTTCATAAGATGTTCTAACATCAGCTGGGACATCCTTCACAACGAGGAGCACCATCTGATAGTCTTCAGAAATCACTGAGTCATCAGATTAAGAAGACCCCCGACCTAAATTGGGACATATACATTTTCATCCCATTACAAGAGATAATCTTCCATAGATGGCTCAGAACTCCTACCACAAGCTCCAAGGGATGAATAGAAAGCACCTCCTTTAGTCTTCAACTTACTACTTTTCTACTCAAGAGTAATTTGTCTCAGACTTTCCTCAAGAATAATCAGCTGCCATATGTTGATTATCTTGATTCTTCGAACTCACTTCTGAGGTAAACCAATTGCCACTGGTTGATTACCTCCTTCATGAATCCTCATATGAAAAGGTCAAATGCTGCTTTTTGACCTCCCCAAGTTTATCAGACTTCTCCCAAAGATATTCTGACCTTTCAAGGGAGACTAGAACTTCAAGCTTTTTGAAGTATCCAATCTACAACCCTGTAGACCTTTCTATCTCAAGTTGATGTGCCACTTCACCAACTAAGAGTCTGATGTTGAACCAAATGTCACAACATTGTGTTTTGACATCTAGCTGTTGAATTCAGCTCCTTCTTCTGCCACTTGAAAGAACTTCCTCCCTTCACAGAACAAGAGTTCAATGTTCTCATAGACTTGATTGTGGAACCAAGTTTGAGTAAACAACCTCCATCCTGCAGGTTTGCAGTTAAGTCATCCAAGCTCACACCTTGATGAATCCCTGCTTCTTCTCCAAAGACATCAAACACTCTGATGTATGAGTCTTCAGAAGGACCAGTTAGAAACTAACCCTTCAGCTCTACCAAGGATTCCATATCCTAAGGCAAGGCTGTTTCCATGATGTCAAGACTGCTGCCACTGTTCTTGACTCCACAGTGTGCATAAGCTAATGCACTTCCTTACCTAGATCAGAAATAAACTGATCCAAGTAACCACCATCAAGACTATGATGTCTTCTTCTTCTTGTACATACCAAGGCTGAATCAAGTTTCTTGCCAGGAAACCTTTTCAGAGATCATATGCTTTTGCTGCCACCAAAGAGATAGATCATAAGCCAATGTACTATCCTTCCTGTGATTCTGCACAGGGTCTTGAAGAAGTGATGTTCCAACATCTTTAAGAACATCCGTTATCTTGAGCTCCAAGGATAATCAATTACACACTTGTACTTGGCACAAGTAGACATTGATCTTAAATCCTTTCCCAATTTTCCTTTCAGATACTTCCACCATAAGAATACTTTGAAAGTACTCTTCTTGTGTCAACATCTTCTGCTTGCAAGCACCTAGACAATTTTGAAAGTCTTCCCAGATTAAATTCACCCTTAGGAATGAAAGAGATGAATTCTTCCTTGCAAATGTGTCACACAACCACCAGAACCCATGTGACACAGGTTAACAGCCAACCAGACCCTAGGCTGACCAGACTTGAGGAGGTTAACCAAGACTCCCCCTCAACTTAACAATCATGGAAACTCTACACCAATAACCATGCATTGTAAAAATGTCTTTACCTGACATACTTCATCCCTACCAGTGGTAACTAACTCTATGAGTTATACCTACGCAAACTCCTACCACACCAATCAGACTTTAGCTGACCATAAGTACTAGAGGAACACCAGTCAATAGCAGATACGCATTGCCAGAGCATACTTCATCAACCAACCTATGAATCTTCATATTCTCACTCCTTGAAAGAACTGCCACTTCTGATCGTGGTGCTTGAATAGCAAGATTCATGGTCCCAATCCTCTGAAATGAAGTAGCAGTCAGGTTACCCCATTGTTCACTGCTAGCCTCCAGAGGACTTGTCTTACAACACTCCATAGTACTCCAGAGAACAGCCATCCATCCCGGATCAATCTACAGGAGTAGGACAAGCAGCAGGACATTGCTCAATGTCACATCTCACCCAGCTCCACTTCTAGAGACCAGACCTCTACATGTGACCTTCTTGAGCATACACACAGTTGACCCTACCCTTGTCAACTTAGCACACACATATGTCTCCTCTTCCAGGTCAGGAGTAGGTTCCAAACCAGTATCCCTTTGTTTGACACCTAAAAACATCTGCTCTTCAACCAGTAGCTGCATACTTGTTGAATAACATGTTCTAACATCGCATAGAACATTAGTTCCACCTCCTTGGAACAAACCTTCCTTGAAGGTCTTCAAGATCTTCATACCCCCTACTCAAGTGAGTAAAAGAATCAGTGATTAAGTGATTCTTACTATCCTGAAGTGAGAACTTCATGATGAGTGGACTTGAGGAGACTCAAGTATCTTTGACATCTTCAGTAGATTATGATGAGATCTTGAATACAGCAGCCTTTCATCCACATGAGGGGAAACAACATCAGAGTTTGAGTTTTGCCAGGTATTATGCAGCGGAAATCATAATACAACTCAACCTATGAACACACACTTCACCAGATCAGCCTCCAAGACCATACCAAGTTTGAATGTGATTCAATACCGGCACAGCTGTCCCACATACAGGCCAATTGCCACCCTCCAGAGACAGGTACACACCATTCCTGTCATGAACAGTCCATCCACCTACTTCAAGGGACCATTCAGGGAAATTACAGAACCTTTCACAGGTTCCAGCATCAGTACTAACATAACTCCTTGCAAGATACCAGAAAGTATCACCCATGGATCTCATCCAGAAGCAGAACAGGATGCCTGCTCTGATACCAATTGAAATTCTGGTGTAGTCAGAATTCAGATGTTATCCACCACGTCATGACATCTGATCTAACATTGTAACTAATACAGCAAGATAGTTATTAACCACTGTACTAATATGCACAGGTTCACAGATGTCACGACATCTCATTCTATGTCACCCTAGAATGTATGAACCCCTGGTTCTGTGCTTCAGGAAGAAAGACTCAACAGAAATCAAACCTAGCACTCACTTCTGTTGTTTCCTTCCATAGTTATCAGCATGATGTCTTACTGTTGTTTGTGGACATCATCTGTTACATTGTTCCAGTGTGTGTATCTTTTACTTGTATTTCCTGAATTAAATGTTGAACATGTTAATCTAATTTCCACTTATTAGATTGCTAACAATTTGGCTATTTGTTAGGTTCATTAATTGTAGGTTAGTAGTTGGTTTCCTGGTTTTTCTCTAAGCTATTGAATCCCTGAGAAAAATACTGAACCAGAAAAACCAATCATCTTACACTTTAGCACCTGCTGTTGGGAATGAATGTCACAACATTCAGTTCGACATCCAGAACATATGCTGAGTATGTTATGTTCTGGAAACGTGCTGTGCTAAGTTTGCAATACTGTAAAAGACCAACTAGTCTCTACTTCAGTATCAGCCTTTAGTATCAACTATCAAAACATCCAGTTTGACAGTTTCACTATGATCCTTCAGCCAGGTCTGTTATCCTTGAAAAGAACAGACTTAAATAAATACTGAACTAAAGTTAACCTACTTATCATTCAGTATGTACTGTCCCTGATGAATGTTACAACTTTCTGATTGACATTCAAACAGAAGGCTATATGCCAGGTCAGTTATCATCTTGATAAGCTGACTGGAATACCTGCTGAGTCATGACAGTAATAAACACATGCAGAAGGAAAACAAACACAGGAAATTGTTAACCCAGTTCAGTCCAACATGACCTACATCTGGGGGCTACCAAGCCAGGAAGAAGATCCACTATTAGTAGTATCAATTCAGAGTTAAACTCACCCGTTTACAACTCTTCACTTAATCCCTACCCAATGCAATCTATACCTAGGAACTCCTAGATAGAAACCTCCAATTTCCATTCCTATCACTACAAATACAATGTAATGTTAACACACCTTGAACTTGCTTCACAGCTTCATTCAAGAACAAAATCACTATTGCCTATAGGCTTTGAGTTACAAAACTCTCAGCTTTTACCACTGAGAAACATATGGTAACCTTCCCACAGATTGGGAGGTTTACCTCACACACACCCCTAAATTTTCATTCTAAGAGGCTTACAAAGACTAGATTACAATCAGCTATTTATAACCTAATCACGCAACTGGATTTGGGCCTTCAGAAGTCGCAGCAGACTTGTTCTTTGCTGTTACAACTTCAGCAGAAAAATTCTGCTACAAACAAGGTCTTCAATCCTAGAATCTCTCCATATATATCTCCATATTTTGAGCCTATATATCTTCTGATTGAGTCTTCAAGACCTCCACATGGGAGTTAGGATATTCACCAGATATCCTTGCTGATACCAGAATATATACTGAATTAATTAATTCAGTTTTCTACACATGTGCGATGTCACAGACCTGATGTCGTGACATCGTACATGACATGTTGGTCCAGATGTTGAATTTCTTCAACCCAACATATTAAAACAACAGAGATGATTACATTATTTGTTTTCTAAAATTAATGCCAATCCTAAGGAATCAACAACGTCTGTGTCATTTCACTCGTCGGAACGTGAGGTATCATCGAACCGTCGAGCTCAAAATGACGTTAAACAAAGCGCTTGTTGGGAGGCAACCCAACTTCGTAAGCTTGCATTTCAATTTTTTTTAATTCAGTTGTGAATTTTTTTCTGCTTTGGTTTTCTAGAGAAAAATGGAGGTCTGTCCAATTTCCAGATTTTTTTTGAAAATTCCTTTAGTTCGCCCCGCGAACTGAATGGAAAAATTAAGTTGGCGCCGCGAACCCTGTTCGCCCCACGAACTGAGCGTGGCAGACCCTTTTAAGTTCTGTTTTGTGTTATTTCTATTTCCTTCATATTTTGTAACTTCCTATTTCTCTTCACCATTTTCACCACGTCACTCCCAAATTCAAACTTAACCCTCTCCATTTCAATAATCCCAAACTTTTTAGCAAGAATCAATTCAATCTCCTTCTCTTAACAAAGGTATGTGTAATCTTTCTTCCTTTTCCTTCTTTGTCTCTCATTAAGGTGAACTAGGGTTTTTGTTAGAAGATGATTTAATTACTGAAACTCACCTTGCATGTGTAAAGATGATTCGAATTAGGATTGGTTAAGGATTGTGGTATCATTGTTGAAATTTTTTTAAGCAGTAGGAACCCTAGGGGCTGCTGAGTTTTCTGGTTCGCAGGGATCGCGCCGCGAACTGGAAAATCTCAGCTTCATTTTTGTTGATTATATATCCTGACTTCAATCATGGCTATTATGTGGTTGTTTGTGGTTTTATTGCAGATGTCAAAATGCACCAAAACAACGAGCTCCGGTCCTTCAAGATCCGTGCGAAGATTCATTAGTGATGAGCACAAGGAAAGATTTGAAAAACTAATTAAGAGGACCATTCAACCAGAAAGATTCATTCAATTGTCACCGGGTGGAAATTATAGGAAGCTGGTGGCAAACTTTGAAAGGAGAAAGTGGAGCAAAATATGTGAGCCAGAACCGGAGATCAACTATGACATTGTGCGTGAATTTTACACCAATGCTCTGCAGTTGGAGGAAGGAGTAGCATATCATTACCAAACCAGGGTGAGGGGAAAGATCATCACCTTCAGTAGGGATGCGATCAATGCTTATTTGGGTAATCCTCTCACTTTGGTGGATAACGGGTGGTGTGAATACCATGCCAAAGAAATTGCTAATGATTGGGATCTTTCCTACCGTTAGTGCTCATTTGTGCCTTGAGGGAAGGACATTTGATTTGAATGATCAGGGATTTCCAAAGTCATGGAAGAGGGAGAATTTGAATTTGGAAGCAAGGGCTTACTTGGTGCTTTTATTGAAGCCAAGTTGACAGAAGTTGAATGGTGCCAAACCAGATATGACCAGCTAAATTTGATTGAAGAGAAAAGATTGATTGTCATGTGCCATGGTCAGTTATATCAACAGAGAATGAAGAAAGCATTTGATAAGAAGGTCCGGCCTCGTGTGTTTAGAGAAGGTGACCTCGTGCTCAAGAAGATTCTATCTTTCAAACTTGATGCCAGGGGCAAATGGACTCCTAATTATGAAGGCTCATATGTTGTTAAGAGAGCCTTCTCAGGTGGTGTTTTGATTCTTACAACTGTGGATGGTGAAGAGTTCACTCCTCCTGTGAATGCCGATGCAGTCAAGAAATACTTCGCCTAAAAAAGGGAAAAGAACAGCTCGCTAAGTTAAAAACCTGAAAGGGCGACTTAGACAAAAATGAGCGTCTCGGTGGATTGAAACCCCAAAAGGGGGATCCAGGCAAAAGTTAGAGACATAAAACAGAAAATTCATCTTGATAGATTGAGTACCCCACCTTGGGGCAATCTAGGCAAAATTAGGGATTATGGCAAGTAACTGCATTCGGTTGGTCCTAGTCTTAGGGGCAGTTTTGAGCAAGTCATTTGGCTCTGATTCATCATTCTCAACCGAAACCAAGAGCACAGTGGATATTGAAGTTGGTAGGAAGAGTAGTGATCATTGTATTTAATATAGCCCTTTTCCATGTAAATTACCATTGTCAACTTTTGTAAAGATCTATGGAGTCTTGTCATTTAGAGACTACTATTCTATTAAATAAAGTTGATCTTTTTTATCCAATTGTTTCTACTCTTATTTATTTCTTATAAATAAAATTGAATTTTTATGATGATAATTTTGAAAAAAATTAATGGATAAAAATTAATTTTCTTAAATAATAAAAACAATTACTTTAAGAACAATCGATTTTAGCAAGGAATAATAATAGCAGTCTGAGAACAGGTAAGTCTTGATGTGCAAAGCCTTGTTGGTTTTCCCCAAGCAGTTGGTTTAGTAATTTTTTTCCCCAACAGTTCGTCAAGAATCCCCAACTGAGTTGTAGGTTCACATCTCCGCAGAGTTGACAATTTGGATCCTCAACAGATCTTTTCTCTTTCCCTAGCCAGGGTTGGGTTATTCAGAATTAGATGACTTATGTTCATCCCCAGCATTTTCTCCAATTGGTGTTTCCATCTTGTTGAGATTAGCCGAGTGTTGTCGTGATGATTCAAATCTGTGATATTTGTATCCTTTGTGTTGTTTCGTCAGCATAATTATAATCATATACATACATAAAACACAACATCACATATTTCATTATGCATTTTATTGCATTTGATTCCCTTATTCTGATTCCCTGCTACGGTGATATTATTTCCCCATGCAGGTTTGGTGTGTTTGTCCTCCTTCAATTGTAGAGTGTCATCCCCCTTTAGGCAGAAAGAGTTTAACCTTTCTCATTCCCCACTGAGTTATTTCCTTGCGGATGATCATTATTTTAGTTTCCTCCCCAGTTAGTTATCTGATGGAATCACTCCCATTGAGTTATCTCCTCACTGGGTTGAGTCTTTGTTTGACCGTTGCTTTCTAGTTACCACCTAGGTAGATATTTAAATTAAATTAAATTATTTAAATTAAATTAATAATATGTTTATTAATTTAATTAGAATATGTAACACCCCGATAATAATATTTATTTATTTAAATAGGATATGTAACATCCCGATAATAATATGTATTTATTTAAATTAAATTAATAATATGTTTATTAATTTAATTGAGTCTTTGTTTGACCGTTGCTTTCTAGTTACCACCTAGGTAGATATTTAAATTAAATTAAATTATTTAAATTAAATTAATAATATGTTTATTAATTTAATTAGAATATGTAACACCCCGATAATAATATTTATTTATTTAATTAGGATATGTAACACCCCGATAATAATATGTATTTATTTAAATTAAATTAATAATATGTTTATTAATTTAATTAGAATATTTGAATTATTATTATTATTTTGGAATAATAATTATTGGGATAATTATTTATTGGAATAATATATAAGTTGGAATTTAGAAAAATCCCATTTTTGGTAAAAAGGTTAATTTCACGTGAAAAGGGAAAAGAGGCAGAAAGGGCAAAAAAGCAAAAGAACGAAGGTTGAAGGAAGGGAAAGCTTGGAGCTCAGAGACTGCCGGATTTACTCAGGTAAGGGGGGTTTATCATCGGTTAAAGGGTATTATCTGATAATATGTACTGGGTAGTGATAACCATTGGTTGTATCTCTGATTTGATTGATGCATGATAAATTTGTGAATGAAATTGGATGAATGAAATTGGATGATAATTGAAAAGAATTCGTAGGAATTAGAAGAGATAATGTTAGGATTGGTGAAGATGAATAGGATATGATTCGTGTAGATGATATGGACGATTATTTTGTGTAATTTGGACTGTGGAAGGTTAGATAGGATAGGTTTCGTAACAGAGAAAGCCATAGCAGATCTGAGAGTTCTGGTTTCTGGTCATACGCGTATGGCACTAGGCAATACGCGTATGAGCTGGCTGATACGCGTATGGAGGAGGCCTTACGCGTATGGGAGAAAAAGATGATATTTTGAACGTAAATTGGTCTCTGTTGGTACGCGTAATGGGAAGTTGTTACGCGTAGCGTACGCGTATGGGATAGGTGGTACGCGTATGAGTTGGGCGAGGAAATGCGCAATACGCGTAAGAGAGTAGGCATTACGCGTATGGAGTTGGCCAGGTTTGGGCAATACGCGTATGGCCTGGACAGTACGCGTATGGGCAGAGTTGGGATTTTCCTGAACTGTTGTTGTGCAGTTTTTGGTTGTTTAGGCTGAGTGATGTACTTAGCTGAGATATGATGTTGTAGGGGTCATTTCCCGTTGTTTTGAGTGGTATAGGTATTAGTAGAGCGGGCTAATACTGTGGTTGATTATGTGGCATGATATGATGTGCTTTTGTGATTAATTATGTTGATGATGTGTGATGGTATACATGATGATGTGAATGTATACGTTTGTGAATAGACTGTATTATGGCTTAGAGTGTGAGCATGTGTCTATTCTTGATTATTGTTGATGTTGCATTGCTAGGTGATTAGCATGCATGTTGTGGCCCATTTGGGGTGGTAGCTAATTCCCATGGTGAGGAATTAGTGAGTATATCATTTGATTGTTGTTGTTGATGTTTGCATGCTAGGTGATTAGCGTGCATTTCATGGCCCATTTGGGGTGGTAGCTAATTCCCATGGTGAGGAATTAGTGAGTGAGTCACTATGTCTCAAATGAGTGGGACTAGTGAGCTTGGTAGCCGTGCCTGGGTTTGGACGGTGAGGTTGAACTATATGTTCACAAATAGTCGGTACCGCATGCATAGAGTCTCATTGCATAATGAATGTATGGCATATGATATGAATGGATGTATTCCAGTATCATATGTGTATTGTGTGTTGTGTTGTTAATGATTGAATATGATGGAGAATTGTACTGTTGAGTATGATGTTTGAATGGATATTACTGTTGCTGAATGCGTAGTCTAATTAGGGTGAATTAATGTGTTAATTACTTGGCATTACATGTTGTTCTATAATGCTTATTATATTGATTGAGGAACTCACCCTTACGCCTATTTTTCAGGTAACGAGAAATGAGTTGAGTAGAAGCTAATGCTTGGAGTCTAGAGTAGTTCTTATGGGTCATGCTCTGATAGATGTAACATCGGGAAGGGATGTTTTAATTAAATTGATATTGGTTGTTGAATGATTTACATGTATTGTGTTACATGTTTTACATTGATGTTGAATTATTCCGCTGCGAATTATGCAAAAGAACCTTATTTTGATTTAAATAAATGAGCATGACAGGATGCTTGATAATTTTGTTAAATGATTGTGTGACACCCTTCGGGGCATAATTACTCTGATGAATATATTGTTATTTTAATTATGATAATTTGGGGTATTTTAGAAGGGTGTTACATTAGTGGTATCAGAGCATAGTCGGTCGTGTCGAGTCGTAGTTATTCTGTTTCCCTGTACGGGATAGGTGTTGTGTAACCCTATCAGTACTTATTTGTTTTAGCTTGTTGGGTTTTCAGAATAGAGATGGCTGGAAGAGGTAGAGATGATGCTGCGATTGCTGAGGCTCTGGGTATGCTAGCTGGAGTACTTGGAGGGAATCCAAATGTTGTGGGAATGGGAGCTGCTCGTCAGTTGAGTGAGTTCCAGAAGAACAATCCTCCAATGTTCAAAGGAGCATACGATCCAGATGGTGCTCAGAAGTGGTTGAAGGAGATAGAGAGGATCTTCAGAGTAACTGAGTGTGCTGATAACCAGAAGGTTAGGTTCGGTACACATATGCTGTCAGAAGAAGCTGATGATTGGTGGGTTGCTACCCGCACTGAGTTGGAAGCTGCTGGAGATGCTGAGATTACTTGGGCTGTATTCAGAGAGAGATTTCTGAGGAAGTATTTTCCCGAAGATGTCAGAGGAAAGAAAGAGATAGAGTTCTTGGAATTGAAGCAGGGTAACCGGTCTGTTACGGAGTATGCTGCTAAGTTCACAGAGTTGTCTAAGTATTATACTCCCTATGCTGAGGCTGCTGGGGAATTTTCCAAGTGTGTGAAGTTTGAGAACGGGTTGCGTCCCGAGATCAAGCAGGCAATTGGATATCAGCGAATCAGGGTGTTTTCTGATTTGGTTGACTGTTGCAGAATATTTGAACAGGATTCCAAGGCCAGAGCTGAGAGCTATCAGCAGAGGGTTGATAGGAAAGGTAAGAATCAGATTGATCGTGGGAAACCGTATGCAGCTGGCAAAGGTTTTCAGAGACAGAGTGGGATGAAGAGGCCTAGTGGGGGAGACTCTAGTGCTCCTGCTAAGTGTTACAGATGTGGTCAGGCTGGACATCGTATCCATGAGTGTACCAGTAACGAGAAGAAGTGTTTCAAATGTGGAAAAGGTGGTCATTTGGCTGCAGATTGCCGGTTGAAGACTGTGACTTGCTTCAACTGTGGAGAGGTGGGTCATATCAGCCCACAGTGTCCTAAGCCGAAGAAAGAGAATCAGTCAGGAGGCAAGGTTTTTGCTTTATCAGGTTCTGAGACTTTTGCAGATGAGCGGTTGATCCGAGGTACGTGTTATATTAATGGCTTTCCTCTTGTAGCTATTATTGACACAGGTGCGACTCATTCTTTTATATCTTTGGATTGTGCTGTGAAACTTAAGTTAGAGATATCTGAGATGCTTGGTAGTATGGTGATTGATACTCCTGCGAAGGGTTCAGTGACTACTACTTCTGTTTGTTTGAACTGTCCTTTGAGTATTTTTGGTAGAGCCTTTGGGATAGACCTTGTGTGTCTTCCGTTAGTGCAGATTGATGTTATCTTGGGTATGAACTGGTTGGTGTTTAACCGGGTTTCCATCAATTGTTTTGATAAGACTGTGATATTTCCTGAGATTGAGGAAGGAAAGACTTTGTTTCTATCAGCAAGGCAAGTGAATGAGGAAGTGGCTGATGGGGCGGAGTTGTTTATGCTGTTAGCAACTTTGGAGGCTAAAGATAAACTGGTGATTGGCGATCTAGCTGTGGTGTGTGACTTTCCTGATGTGTTTCCGGAAGAGGTGAATGAATTGCCGCCAGAGCGTGAAGTTGAGTTCTCGATTGATTTGGTACCTGGTACTAGGCCGATATCGATGGCTCCTTATCGTATGTCTGCTGTTGAGTTAGCCGAATTGAAGAGTCAGTTGGAAGATCTGTTGGATAAGAAATTTATTCGTCCGAGTGTGTCACCGTGGGGTGCACCAGTGTTGTTGGTTAAAAAGAAAGAAGGTACTATGAGGTTGTGTGTGGACTACAGGCAATTGAATAAAGTGACGATCAAGAATCGGTATCCTTTACCGAGGATTGATGATTTGATGGATCAATTGGTTGGTGCTAGTGTGTTCAGCAAGATAGATTTGAGGTCTGGGTATCATCAGATACGTGTGAAAACTGAGGATATTCAGAAGACTGCTTTCAGAACAAGGTATGGACATTATGAGTATTCTGTAATGCCTTTCGGTGTGACTAATGCGCCTGGAGTATTCATGGAGTATATGAATAGGATTTTCCATCCGTACCTAGACAAGTTTGTTGTGGTGTTTATCGATGACATTTTGGTGTATTCGAGATCTGAAGAAGAGCATGTTGGGCATTTGAGAGTGGTTTTAGGAGTTTTACGAGAAAAGAAGTTATTTGCTAAACTGTCAAAGTGTGAATTTTGGTTGGAAGAGGTCAGTTTCCTTGGTCATGTGATTTCAAGAGGTGGTGTTGCTGTTGATCCTTCTAAGATAGAAGCGGTATCTAAGTGGGAAGCTCCGAAGTCAGTTTCGGAGATAAGGAGTTTTCTTGGACTTGCAGGTTATTATAGGAAGTTCATTGAGGGATTTTCTAAGTTGGCGTTACCGTTGACGATGTTAACTAGAAAGGGGCAAGCGTTTGTTTGGGACTCAAAATGTGAGGAAGGTTTCCAAGAGTTAAAGAGAAGGTTGACTACTGCTCCTATTCTGATATTACCGAGTTCGTCGGAAGCATTTGAGGTTTACTGTGATGCTTCATTGTTGGGTTTGGGTGGTGTGTTGATGCAGAATAAGCAGGTTATAGCCTATGCTTCGAGACAGCTGAGGGTTCATGAGAGGAACTATCCGACACACGATTTAGAGTTGGCAGCTGTGGTATTTGTTCTGAAGTTATAGAGGCATTACTTATATGGGTCAAGATTTGAGGTTTTCAGTGACCATAAAAGTTTAAAGTATTTATTTGATCAGAAAGAGCTGAATATGAGACAGAGGAGATGGTTAGAGTTTCTGAAGGATTATGACTTTGGTTTGAATTACCATCCGGGTAAAGCAAACGTAGTGGTTGATGCATTGAGTCGGAAATCATTGCATATGTCTATGTTAATGGTTAAGGAATTGGATCTAATTGAGCAGTTTAGAGACTTGAGTTTAGTGTGTGAGAGTACTCACAATAGTGTTAAATTGGGAATGTTGAAGTTAACGAGTGGTATTCTGGATGAGATTAGAGAGGGTCAGAAATCCGATGTGCTTTTGGTTGATAAGTTGACTCTAGTGAATCAAGGTCAAGGTGGTGAATTCAGAGTTGATGAGAACGGTGTTTTGAAATTTGGTAATCGGGTGTGTATTCCGGATGTTACCGAACTTAAGAAGAGTATCCTGGAGGAAGGACATCGTAGTGGCTTGAGTATTCATCCTGGAGCTACGAAGATGTATCATGATTTGAAAAGGTTATTTTGGTGGCCGGGAATGAAAAGAGAAATTGCGAGTTTTGTGTATTCCTGTTTGACTTGTCAGAAGTCGAAGATTGAGCATCAGAAGCCGTCTGGGCTAATGCAACCGTTGGCTATTCCTGAGTGGAAGTGGGATAGTATCAGTATGGATTTTGTTTCTGGTTTGCCGAGGACAAGTAAGAGTTTTGAGGCTATTTGGGTGATTGTTGATAGGTTGACGAAGTCGGCTCATTTCATTCCGACCAGAATGGATTATCCATTAGAGAGATTAGCCGAGTTGTATATTGAGAAGATTGTAAGTTTGCATGGTATTCCGTTGAGTATTGTTTCGGACAGAGATCCTAGATTTACATCGAAGTTTTGGGAAGGGTTGCAGAGAGCGTTGGGAACTAAGCTGAGATTGAGTTCTGCATATCATCCGCAGACTGATGGTCAGACTGAGAGGACGATTCAGTCACTGGAGGACCTTTTGAGGGCTTGTGTTTTGGAAAAGGGAGGTGCTTGGGATTGTTATTTACCTTTGATTGAGTTTACCTACAACAATAGTTTTCACTCGAGCATTGGTATGGCACCGTTTGAAGCTTTGTATGGTAGGAGATGTCGGACACCTTTATGTTGGTATGAGTCCGGTGAGAGTGCTGTGGTTGGACCGGAGATTGTTCAACAAACTACGGAAAAGATTAAGATGATTCAGGAGAAGATGAGAATTGCTCAGAGTCGACAGAAGAGTTATCATGATAAGAGGAGGAAGGCACTTGAGTTCCAAGGGGGAGATCATGTGTTTCTTCGTGTTACTCCGATAACTGGTGTTGGTCGAGCTTTGAAGTCAAAGAAGTTGACACCTCGATTTATTGGTCCCTATCAGATTTTAGAAAGAATAGGAGAGGTAGCCTATCGTATCGCTTTACCGCCGTCGCTTGCGAATTTGCATGATGTTTTTCATGTGTCTCAGTTGAGGAGATACGTTCATGACCCGTCGCATGTTGTCCAAGTAGATGATGTACAGGTGAGAGATAACCTGACTGTTGAAACATCACCTATGAGGATTGAGGATCGAGAGTTGAAGCAGTTGCGGGGTAAAGAGATTTCCTTGGTGAAGGTAGCTTGGGGAGGACCAGCAGGTGGCAATGTGACTTGGGAACTCGAGAGTCAGATGAAGGAGTCTTATCCGGAGTTGTTCGCTTGAGGTATGTTTTCGAGGACGAAAACTCTTTTAGTGGGGGAGAGTTGTAACACCCCGATAATAATATGTATTTATTTAAATTAAATTAATAATATGTTTATTAATTTAATTAGAATATTTGAATTATTATTATTATTTTGGAATAATAATTATTGGGATAATTATTTATTGGAATAATATATAAGTTGGAATTTAGAAAAATCCCATTTTTGGTAAAAAGGTTAATTTCACGTGAAAAGGGAAAAGAGGCAGAAAGGGCAAAAAAGCAAAAGAACGAAGGTTGAAGGAAGGGAAAGCTTGGAGCTCAGAGACTGCCGGATTTACTCAGGTAAGGGGGGTTTATCATCGGTTAAAGGGTATTATCTGATAATATGTACTGGGTAGTGATAACCATTGGTTGTATCTCTGATTTGATTGATGCATGATAAATTTGTGAATGAAATTGGATGAATGAAATTGGATGATAATTGAAAAGAATTCGTAGGAATTAGAAGAGATAATGTTAGGATTGGTGAAGATGAATAGGATATGATTCGTGTAGATGATATGGACGATTATTTTGTGTAATTTGGACTGTGGAAGGTTGGATAGGATAGGTTTCGTAACAGAGAAAGCCATAGCAGATCTGAGAGTTCTAGTTTCTGGTCATACGCGTATGGCACTAGGCAATACGCGTATGAGCTGGCTGATACGCGTATGGAGGAGGCCTTACGCGTATGGGAGAAAAAGATGATATTTTGAACGTAAATTGGTCTCTGTTGGTACGCGTAATGGGAAGTTGTTACGCGTAGCGTACGCGTATGGGATAGGTGGTACGCGTATGAGTTGGGCGAGGAAATGCGCAATACGCGTAAGAGAGTAGGCATTACGCGTATGGAGTTGGCCAGGTTTGGGCAATACGCGTATGGCCTGGACAGTACGCGTATGGGCAGAGTTGGGATTTTCCTGAACTGTTGTTGTGCAGTTTTTGGTTGTTTAGGCTGAGTGATGTACTTAGCTGAGATATGATGTTGTAGGGGTCATTTCCCGTTGTTTTGAGTGGTATAGGTATTAGTAGAGCGGGCTAATACTGTGGTTGATTATGTGGCATGATATGATGTGCTTTTGTGATTAATTATGTTGATGATGTGTGATGGTATACATGATGATGTGAATGTATACGTTTGTGAATAGACTGTATTATGGCTTAGAGTGTGAGCATGTGTCTATTCTTGATTATTGTTGATGTTGCATTGCTAGGTGATTAGCATGCATGTTGTGGCCCATTTGGGGTGGTAGCTAATTCCCATGGTGAGGAATTAGTGAGTATATCATTTGATTGTTGTTGTTGATGTTTGCATGCTAGGTGATTAGCGTGCATTTCATGGCCCATTTGGGGTGGTAGCTAATTCCCATGGTGAGGAATTAGTGAGTGAGTCACTATGTCTCAAATGAGTGGGACTAGTGAGCTTGGTAGCCGTGCCTGGGTTTGGACGGTGAGGTTGAACTATATGTTCATAAATAGTCGGTACCGCATGCATAGAGTCTCATTGCATAATGAATGTATGGCATATGATATGAATGGATGTATTCCAGTATCATATGTGTATTGTGTGTTGTGTTGTTAATGATTGAATATGATGGAGAATTGTACTGTTGAGTATGATGTTTGAATGGATATTACTGTTGCTGAATGCGTAGTCTAATTAGGGTGAATTAATGTGTTAATTACTTGGCATTACATGTTGTTCTATAATGCTTATTATATTGATTGAGGAACTCACCCTTACGCCTATTTTTCAGGTAACGAGAAATGAGTTGAGTAGAAGCTAATGCTTGGAGTCTAGAGTAGTTCTTATGGGTCATGCTCTGATAGATGTAACATCGGGAAGGGATGTTTTAATTAAATTGATATTGGTTGTTGAATGATTTACATGTATTGTGTTACATGTTTTACATTGATGTTGAATTATTCCGCTGCGAATTATGCAAAAGAACCTTATTTTGATTTAAATAAATGAGCATGACAGGATGCTTGATAATTTTGTTAAATGATTGTGTGACACCCTTCGGGGCATAATTACTCTGATGAATATATTGTTATTTTAATTATGATAATTTGGGGTATTTTAGAAGGGTGTTACATGTTTGTCCTCCTTCAATTGTAGAGTGTCATCCCCCTTTAGGCAGAAAGAGTTTAACCTTTCTCATTCCCCACTGAGTTATTTCCTTGCGGATGATCATTATTTTAGTTTCCTCCCCAGTTAGTTATCTGATGGAATCACTCCCATTGAGTTATCTCCTCACTGGGTTGAGTCTTTGTTTGACCGTTGCTTTCTAGTTACCACCTAGGTAGATATTTCTGGTCCCTTGAGAGTCTATTACCCAGTAACTGATAATATTCTTCTCAATTTTTGAGTACTTTGCTTTTTCCCAATACCCGGTAAAAGTAACCTACTTCCTTTGTTGTCCCCACCGGATTCGTTTTCACGTCTCCCCTAGGCAGTCTATCCTTGATATGTTCATCCTAACCGGTGACGAATATTTTTCCTTTTGCGGTTTTCTACCCAGTAAAAAGGTAGTTGTAATCCCTACTTTTATTCCCAAGAGAGTTAATCCTTGATATGTTCATCTTAACTGATGATAGATTTTCTCCTCTTTGCGATCTTCTGCCCAATAATTGGTAGTTGTAAATCCTACTTTCCCCTCCGAGTCTATCATTGATATGTTCATCCTAACCGGTGACGGATATTCTCTCTTTGGTATTCTATCCATTAACTGATAGATATAATCCCTATTTTCTCCCCAGCAGTCTATCCTTGATATGTTCATCTTAACCAATGACGAATATTCTTCCTTTGAGTTTATTCTTGATATGTTCACTTTAACTAGTGACAAATATTCTCTCTTTGGTCTTCTACCCAATAACCGGTAGTTGTAAATCCTATTCAATCATTTTTTTCCGCATGCCATTCTTACCCAGTAACCGGTAACGAATACACCTCTTTTCCCTCAGCGAGTCATCCTTGATATGTTTACCCTAATTGGTAACGGATACCTCTCTATCAAAGTATATTATCTTCCTACCTAGTAACAAGTAATAGATAATATATTTCTGGTACTCCTGTGTTGAAGACCATTCTTCCCTAGTTGAGTCTGATTCAGGTATTTCAACTTTGTTCTGATCTACCCGTTTCCCCTGCAGATTTTCCCTTATCCCTAACCGAGTCTTTCCATTTATTTATTTTCATGGGAGTTCCCCTCGTGTCTCCAGCAGTTTTCAAGAAGTAGCCTGGCCTACGCATAACTTTTATCCCCAGAGTCTCTGTCTCCCCAGTGAGTTTTCCTTATGGAATGCATTATGCTCCTGTGGACTTTCAGTCTCTCCGGATTCTTTTCCTTTGTGGCAATGTACTCCCCACAAAGATTATTTTAGCATCCATATCATATGCACCGGGAGGTCTCTTAGGGATCAAAATTTGTTTCTATATGTTGTTATTTAAGTCCATTCTACTGAGTTGATACGAAGATTTTAACCTTCACATCCTCAATTAGAATGTCCTTAAATAGGGGCAGCTGTAAGACCCTA
Source organism: Lathyrus oleraceus (assembly GCF_024323335.1). NCBI lineage: Eukaryota > Viridiplantae > Streptophyta > Magnoliopsida > Fabales > Fabaceae > Lathyrus > Lathyrus oleraceus. Next base: position 211,155,780 of record NC_066584.1, read on the forward strand.
ATTTTGACCCTAAGATCCCTCATGCTATCTCACCATATGCATTAGCTTTGGGATCACACCTTGACACCCTCCTTAGCCCTCATTCATTGGGTTTGCATTGGGAGAGATCACCAAACACATTTGATTGTATCTTACTTTTTTTTTAATTATTTACTAACCAAAATACTAAAAATATGTCTATGTATAGTTTGCTTCTTTTGTAGGTAGTGTATGTGTCCACCCATGCTCCATCAAGCTCACATCTAGGGTTTGAAACCCTCACTGCAAGGATACTAATCAAGAGATGGTTCACATTGACTCTAATCATCATATATGGATCTCTATGATATTCACATATCATTTTGATCAAGAATTCATCAAGAGTTTGAAGCTTGTTTGCCTTGGTAGCCCTAATTCATCTGGGTATCTTGTGTGACTTCCTCAACAAGTTTCTTCACCATTTGATCAAATATTTCAAGGGATACTTCATATTACATCATCTTATACATATATTATCCTCCATGAGACCAAAATATCAAGAGAATTTCAAGTTTGCAAGTTGGTTCATGGTGGTTGACCAGAGAAAGTCAACTGGTCAAAACTGGGGTTCCCTAGACCATATCTACTACAATTGTTGTCATATGAAAATGATTCCAAGAGAAACATTACTCTTTATGACATTAAAAACAACTTTCATGTTTAAGTCAAGAGCTATTTTTTCTTGGAAAGTAAATTTTTATGGTGAAAGATTATAGGTCATTTTGTCTAAACCCTAGTTAGGAGATCAACTTCCAAGGACCATAACTTGCTCAATTTTCATGATATGAAATCCATTAAAGTTTCATGATCAAACTCAAGATGCCTTTTACAACTTTTATTCTTGTAAGAAATTCAAATTCAACTTGCAAGTACATGTGCCAAGAGGAAACATTATAGGTCATTATGGGTCATTACCATTGAACAAGTGATTTTCCTCAACTTCTAAAATTTCATAACTCCTTCATGCCAAATTGAAATTAGGTCAAATGTGTGATCAAGTTTAAGAACTTTTAAAGATCTACAACTTTGCTGAAGGAACCTTTTCCATTTTAAGTCCATAGAAAAAGTTATTCAAGGTGGAAGAAGTGAACATTTGACTTGGTACTTTGAATTTTTTTAATATGTTTGATTTTCCAAACTTCCACCTCAAAATTCATCATGATTCAAGGTTCAAATGGAAAATTGTTCAACATAAAAGTTGTTCCTCTTATCTAACCTTTCCCAAAAGTCTATGATCATCTCATTTGGCCAAGAATTGGAGGACTTGCGCATAGGTTCTTTTCAAGGGTTCATTTGGATGAAATTCACATTCACATTTTAAACTCCTTTGCATGACCACATGACATGATTTCAACATTGCACATGGGGGATTTTGGACCTGATCACATCACTTGACGGGCCTATCGCACGCCCATGCAAGCATGCAAGTGAATTGCTATTTTTTGGTCAATTTTGGAAGTGTGTGGAAATCAAATGAAATTCCTATAAATAAGACCCTCATGGCTCAAAATCGAGGACACCTTGCCGAAGCTTTGAACCTGCAATCCAAACCCTCTCCATTAGAGGATAATATTGAAGGTTTTCATTTGAAAATCAAGCTTCTAATCTCATTCTGTTTTGAGATTAAAACTCCAAGAGTCCAAGCCTTTCCTTGATCTAATTCAACTCCTACAAGCTTCTGAAGTCAAGCCAAGGCTAATTGGAAGCAAGATTAAGCAAGTTTGAAGCTCACTCGAAGGTGATTTTCCAGAATTTTCATCTCTTCGATTCTCTCTCAATTCTTCATCATTCTTTGTGATTTTTGGTTGGTTTAAGTCCTACCAATATAGGCAACAAGATTGAGTTGCTTTGAGGTCAAATCGAAGCAACTCAGTTCATGATCCTCAAAATTCAAATCCCTGTATCTTTCTATATACTTGAAATTGGAGAAAATTGAGGCCAGATTCGTGATCAAGAGCATTTTCTCTTAGAAATAGTGTCCTTGTTTTTCATTTTTCATTGAGATGAAGTTGGACCAGTCCGGTGGAGGTCACCAGAGAAGATGACCGGAGCCCTAGCTCCGGTGGTGTGTTGTCACGCTTCCTGACCACCTGATCATCTTTAAATGTTATAATCTGGACTGTTGCATCTGATTACCACGTGTACATTGCATTGACTGAGATCCACCATGGAACGCACGCGTGTGGCCATCAGATCTGCCACCTCAATTAATGAGGGAGATCTGATGGCCCTTGTTTTTTCTATTTTTATTGTAATTTCTAGTTTTATGTTTAATCCTTTTATTTTGTTTAATTCATATTAATTTCATTTTTAATCCAAAAAATGTGGGACTTTCACCAAAAAATTTTAAATATTTTTTTCTTTCATATTCTAAATTAAAATTATTTTTTGGATTAATTTTGATATTTTTGATGAATTAAATGTTTTTATGCATAATTGTAATTGTTTAAAAATACTTTTACTTTTCAAAAATCATGAACATTTTTGGCTAAGGTCCTTTGACCTTGTTTGACCTGGGATAAATCTCTTGGCCATTTATTTGGTGTTTTGAAGAGATTTTAGGTTTTGGCCAAATTAAAATGCATTTTAATTCATTTTTAAATTGATTTTTAATTGATTAAATATTTAAAAATAATGTTGAGCCATTTTTATGATCTTGTGATGTTTGACTATTTTTTTGGGCCTTGGTCAAGGTCGATTTGACTTTTGTTGGATCAAAACCATTGGATTTAAGGGATTGATGAAATGTACATTTCATCTCACAAAATGAATGCATGGGTTTGATTTGATGAAATTCCTCCCTTGGTCAATTTGTGTTTCTATCTCTCCCTCCCTCTTCATCTTCATTCCTATTCTTTCCCATTCCCTCATTTGACCAATGAAATCTATAATGTCTTAAAACTAATTGGTTCATCAATGACCTTGTCTCAGATGAACCAATACAAGTATGACTGAGATAGGTCCATCCCTCGTGATTTTTTCTTTTAGTTTGTGGTTTGTTTTATGAGTTTGGTTCTTCATACCAAGTCCCTAACATGAATTAACACCTAAATTTCTATTGCCCGACCTCAGATAGTTGTGACTTCTATATAATTCCAGTTACGATTGCTTAGCATACAACTAAATATAACCCTAAATGGCATAGCATTCTATTAAGTGAGATTGCAAGTCTCCCATCCTTCATGGTATTGTATGGTAACTTGACCTTTTTTCCTTTCATGAGAGATAATGGTATACTTGTTGAATTATCCAACTTGGAGCCCTTCTCATGGAAGATGTCTTGGTTTCAGGATTCATACTTGTGAATGGATGGTTGAGTGTTCTCCAAAGAATGACTTAATCAATTAAAAAATACCACTAACACTTGACTAACATTTGACTAACTCTTGTTAATATTGCTTTACTTTCAAGTCATTTACTTTATGCAATTTAAATTTCAGTCATTTATCATTCATTGTCATTTACATTTAATTTAAATTGTTTATGTTTATGTCATTTTCCCTTTGCTTATTTGAGCCATATCTTGTGATTGTATATATTTGTTTGTGCATTTTGATTTTTTTTATGGTATTAGGACTTTAAAATACTTAATAACAACAAAAAACCCTAAAAAATGTCCGGTGGACTGTTGATCTTGATCTGAACTATTGGACTTAGGATTAGGCAACACCCCTATGCAAAAAGGACTTGGCTAATGCCAACATTCTGAGGATGAGCTATTGTGAATTGAGCCTTCATCTAATGCAAACCTTGAGCTCTGTTTGAATTCATCTGATATCCTTTCTTTGTGCTTAACAATTATTTTGATCTTGTGCATGATGCTTTGCTCTAAGTTGATCAAGGAATATTTCATCTGATACATGAGAAGACAAAGAAGACTGCTAGTTATGGGATTTGCTTGCTTGGATGTGGCTATCTTTATTTGATGCCTTGATCTTCATAATGTGTGGACATTTCTAATTGCTTGTTGATTACTGCTTGATTAAAGTCCAAAGGAAAATAGGTTTTCTATATGACATTCTTGTCTGTTGGATTGCATCCCATTGGTTAGATCTTTTCAACTCTCAACTTATAATTTTTATGCTTAGAATAGCCTCTTCATAACCTCCTACTTCTTAAATTTCAAAATCTCTCCCCCCTTTTCAAAAACTTTCTTTGCTTGTGATTTCAAACTTAGACTTTTTTTTAATGATTAGAAACTTTGGCCTTATGCCAATGTATTTTCAAACTCTTTCTTAAATCAAATTTGTAAATAAACTTAACCATATTGACTTAAAATTTTCAAAAGACAAAAAGAACTAACAACTTTGTTCAGACTTTGGCCCTTTGTGCCTTTCTTATTAACCCTTTTGTTAAAAGCAATTCACCAACTTTGAATTTGTGACCATGAACTACGAGGTTTTGATCCCTTATTTTTATGTTGGTACGTAGGCACATGACTGAAGGTCTTGTCAAACACAAAAATATAATCAATGAATTCTTTTCTCATCCCCACACTGTATTTTTCTCAAACATCATTTATACCAAAAACACACACGCACATAAAAAAGGGCTCCCTAAGAGTACCTAGGACACTTTGGGTGCTAACACCTTCCCTCTGTGTAACCAACCCCCTTACCTGTAATCTATGGCATTTTATTAGTTTTGATTTGAAAACTTCTTATCTTTGGGTTTTGTTCGTACTTTTCCCTTTTCCTTTAGAAAAAATAAAAGTGCGGTGGCGACTCTGGTTTTATTGACGTTAAGCTTATCCATAGCTTGATGGTCATGAATTTACCGCTACAGTTGACCATTTTCATTTTTTGTAATTTCTCATGTAATGAACATTCCTAGCAATGTAGATGATTATTTGAATGAACTTGTTTTTTTTGTTTATGGATGAAATTGATATGAATGGAAATTGAAATGGACATGACTTGAAAAAACCAACTATGGTATGTAATATGGCATGAATAGCATGTAAAAATGGAATTGGATTAACCATCCTAGACCTCTTGAAATAACCTTTGAATGGATGATGGAGATAAAATGAACAACAAGACTTTAATTAATCACAATAGCATGGACCAAAGAACAATGAGACCGCATACATGAACAAATGGACATATGGACAAACCATGAATGAACCATGCACTAGGAGTGACCAGGTGAAATAAACTAAACAAGACATGAACAAACCATGTGCTAGGAATAAGAAAATGATTAGATGATATGCCATGGACTTGAACTTAACCCAGAGATCATAAACAAGCAAGAGATGAACATATGGGACCATGAGATGAATGCCAATCAAGCCAAAGAAACACATGAACAAGCGGGCTTAGACTAGGTCTTGGCCAAGTAAGTGACACACACACACACACACACCATGGAATGATGATGAACCAATAAAGTGGGGTTAGGGGCCCACCCAAGGAGTGGTGGTCATGAATTAGGGTTTAGGGATACCATGATCAAGTGAAGATCCCCAAATTAGGATTTTGCTTCACCAAGAAGCCAAAGTTGAATCACCAATGATAAGTACATACACGAGCCTAGAGCGCTACCTCCAATTAGGGTTCGATTGATTGAGCCACCTTTGGCTGCATATAAACTCTAACTTCCAATAGGTGCAAGCACAAAGCTTTGAATCCATGATACATGTCCTCTTGTATTGGACCAATGGTTATGCAAATGAAATGAATGATCACAATGATATGCAGATGATTAGGGTTAGTGACCTAGATGAACTTTGTGAAGGGTAGGGTGAACTTTAGGGTATGACAACTGCCCCTATTTACTCTTCTCAAACCTGAATGTATGGATAGTAACAGCTTCCGGACATTCAAGGTAGGAGAGGATTAAATACTAAAAATATCGAAATTTTTTCCCACCAAGAACAAATGAAATGTGAAGATAGGTCACGAAGAAATTCTCCACTGAAATATGGGATGAACAAACTAGCTTTTGTGGAAGGCAGTCGCTGGGGATTGAAATGTATTATTTGTGAAAAATGTATAGTTATGAAAGGTTATAGATGCATGACGTATGCTAGATGCTGATGCAATATGATTATTCTTTTTTTTCAACAAGCTCTCTGTATTTTATTAACAAGATTTTTTTTTCTCTTTTTGTTTTTCAAAGCTCTCTGCAAGTTGTAACACCCCGATAAAATAAGATAATTATTTAATTTAAGTTAATAATATATTTATTAATTTAATTAAATAATTGGAATATTATTATTGGAATTATTATTATTGGGTTATTATTTTATTGGAATAAAAGTTGGAATTAGAAAAGGTCCCATTTGGTAAAAGGGTTATTTTCACGTGAAAAGGAAAAAGGAGACAGAAAAGTGGAAAAGGGCAAAGAGAACCATAGAACAAGGGTTGAAGAGAGGAAGAGCTTGAAGCTGCAAGATTCGCCGGATTAACTCAGGTAAGGGGGGTTTATCATTGTTTAATGGGTATTATGGGATAATATGTACTGGGTAGTGATAAACCATTGATTTACCTCTGATTGGAATGATGTATGATGAAAATTGTGAAATATTGGATGAACGAAATTTGGATTATAAATGAAGGAAATTCGTAGGAATTAGATGTAATAATGTTAGATTTTGTGAAATCGAATAGGGTATGATTTGTGTTAGAGGATATGAACGAATAATGTGTAAAATTGGACTGTGGAAGGTTGAATTGGATAGATCTCGTAGCAGAGAAAGACATAGCAGATTTGGAAGTCTGGTTTCTGGTCATACGCGTATGGCACTAGGCAATACGCGTATGAGATGGTCTGGTACGCGTATGGCACTAGGCAATACGCGTATGGATGAGGAAGATGATGTTTTGAACGTAGTTTGGTCTCTGTTGGTACGCGTATGGGGAAGTGATACGCGTAGCATACGCGTATGAGATGGTGTTACGCGTATGGGATTTTGGTCAGGAGATGGGCCATACGCGTATGGGACTAGGCAATACGCGTATGGGCAGGATTGTGATTTTTCTGTGCTGTTGTTGTGCAGTTTTTGGTTGTTCAGCTGAGTAATGTGATTTAGCTGATGTACGATATATTAGGGATCATTTCCCGTTGTTTTGAGTAGTATAGGTATTAGTAGAGTGTGCTAATACTGTGGTTATTCTTTGGCATGATCTGATATGCTTATGTGATAAAATACTGATGATGTGTGATGGTATGCATGATCTTGTGAATGTATCAGTTATGTGTGCAATTGTGAATAGACTGTTTTATGGCTTAGAGTGTGAGCATATGTCTATTCTTGAATTGTGGTTGATGATTTAGCATTGCTAGGTGATTAGCATGCATATTGTGGCCTTTATGGTGGTAGCTAATTCCCATGGTGAGGAATTAGTGAGTTAGTCATTTTGGACTGTTGTTGATGTTTGCATGCTAGGTGAATTAGCGTGCATAGCATGGCCCTTGGGGTGGTAGCTAATTCCCATGGTGAGGAATTAGTGAGTGAGTCACTAGGTCTCAAATGAGTGGGACTAGTGGGCTTGGTAGCCGTGCCTGGATTTGGACGGTGAGGTGAACTATATGTTCACAAATAGTCGGTACCGCATGCATGGAGTCTCATTGCATAATATGTGTATGGCGTATAATATGAATGGATGTATTCCAATATTATACGTGTGTTTGTGTTGATATTGAGTATGAGCATGAATTGTATTGGTATTGAGTATGATATTTGAATTGATGTGCCGTTACCGAATGTGTGATGTGATTAGGGTGATGATATGTGTTAAATTACTTAGCATTACATGATGTTTTATAATGCTTATTATATCGATTGAGGAACTCACCCTTACAACTATTTTTCAGGTAACGAGCAGTGATTGAGTAGAAGCTAGTGCTTGGAGTCTAGTGTAGTTCCTTAGTGGGTCATGCTCTGGTAGATGTAACATCGGGATGGGATGTTTTACTACGTTTTCATTTGGTTGTTGAACAACTTTACATGTAATGTATTACATAGTTTGAATGTTGTTGTTAATTTCTATCCGCTGCGTATTATGCAAATGTTTTATTTTGATTAAATAAATGAGCATGACAGGATATTTTGGAACATGGTGTGAAGTGTTTGTGTGACACCCTTAGTTGCATATTTACTCTGATTTATGTTTTGATGTTTTAATTTAATTTTGGGGTATTTTAGAAGGGTGTTACATTAGTGGTATCAGAGCATAGTCGGTCGAGTCGAGTCGTAATTATTCTGTTCCCCTGTACGGGATAGGTGTTGTGTAACCCTATCAGTACTTACTGTTTTAGCTTGTTGGGTTTTCAGAATAGAGATGGCTGGAAGAGGTAGAGATGATGCTGCGATTGCTGAGGCTCTGGGTATGCTAGCTGGAGTACTTGGAGGAAATCCGAATGTTGTGGGAATGGGAGCTGCTCGTCAGCTGAGTGAGTTCCAGAAGAACAATCCTCCAATGTTCAAGGGAGCATACGATCCAGATGGTGCTCAGAAGTGGTTGAAGGAGATCGAGAGGATCTTCCGAGTGACTGAGTGTGCCGATAACTAGAAGGTCAGGTTCGGTACGCATATGCTGTCAGAGGAAGCAGATGATTGGTGGGTTGCTAACCGCACTGAGTTGGAATCTGCTGGGAATGCTGAGATCACTTGGGCTGTGTTCCGAGAGAGATTCCTGAGGAATTACTTTCCAGAGGATGTCAGAGGAAAGAAAGAGGTAGAGTTCTTAGAATTGAAGCAGGGTAATCGGTCTGTTACTGAGTATGCCGCTAAGTTCACAGAGCTGTCGAAGTATTACACTCCCTATAATGAGGCTACGGGGGAATTTTCGAAATGTGTGAAGTTTGAGAACGGGTTACGTCCCGAGATCAAGCAGGCTATTGGATATCAGCGGATTAGAGTGTTTTCTGATTTGGTTGACTGTTGCAGGATTTTTGAACAGGATACCAAGGCCAGAGCGGAAAGCTATCAGCAGAGGGTTGATAGGAAAGGCAAGAATCAGAATGATCGTGGGAAACCGTATGCAGATGGCAAAGGTTTCCAGAGACAGAGTGGGATGAAGAGGCCTAGTGGGGGAGACTCCAGTGCCCCTGCTAAGTGTTACAGATGTGGTCAGGCTGGACATCGTATCCATGAGTGTACCAGTGCTGAGAGGAAGTGTTTTAAGTGTGGCAAAGGTGGTCACTTGGCTGCAGAGTGCCGGTTGAAGACTGTGACTTGTTTCAACTGTGGAGAAGTGGGTCATATCAGTCCACAGTGTCCTAAGCCGAAGAGAGAGAACCAGTCGGGAGGCAAGGTCTTTGCTTTATCGGGTTCTGAGACTTCTGCAGATGATCGTTTGATCCGAGGTACGTGTTATATTAATGGCTTTCCTCTTGTAGCTATTATTGACACAGGTGCGACTCATTCCTTTATATCTTTGGATTGTGCTGTGAAACTTAAGTTAGAGATATCTGAGATGCATGGAAGTATGGTGATTGATACTCCTGCGAAGGGTTCAGTGACTACTACTTCAGTTTGTTTAAATTGTCCTTTGAGTATTTTTGGTAGAGACTTTGGAATGGACCTTGTGTGTCTTCCACTAGTGCAGATTGATGTTATCCTGGGTATGAACTGGTTGGTGTGTAACCGAGTTTCTATCAACTGTTTTGATAAGACTGTGATCTTTCCTGAGATTGAGGAAGGAAAGGATTTGTTTCTATCAGCGAGGCAGGTGAATGAGGCAGTAACGGATGGGGCAGAGTTGTTTATGCTGTTAGCGACTTTGGAGGCTAAAGATAAACTGGCGATTTGTGATCTAGCCGTGGTGTGTGATTTTCTTGACGTGTTTCCGGAAGAAGTGAATGAATTACCGCCAGAGCGTGAAGTTGAGTTCTCGATTGATTTGGTACCTGGTACTAGGCCGATATCGATGGCTCCGTACCGTATGTCTGCTGTTGAGTTAGCTGAATTGAAGAGTCAGCTGGAAGATCTGTTGGATAAGAAATTTATTCGTCCGAGTGTGTCACCGTGGGGTGCACCAGTGTTGTTGGTTAAAAAGAAAGAAGGTACTATGAGGTTGTGTGTGGACTACAGGCAACTGAATAAAGTGACGATCAAGAATCGGTATCCTTTGTCGAGGATTGATGATTTGATGGATCAGTTGGTTGGTGCGAGGGTGTTCAGCAAAATAGATTTGAGATCTGGGTATCATCAGATACGTGTGAAAACTGAGGATATTCAAAAGACTGCTTTCAGAACAAGGTATGGACATTATGAGTATTCTGTAATGCCTTTTGGTGTGACTAATGCGCCTGGAGTGTTTATGGAGTATATGAATAGGATTTTCCATCCGTACCTAGATCAGTTTGTTGTGGTGTTTATTGACGATATTTTGGTGTATTTGAAATCTGAAGAAGAGCATGCTGAGCATTTGAGAGTGGTGTTAGGAATTCTACGAGAAAAGAAGTTATTTGCTAAACTGTCTAAGTGTGAATTTTGGTTAGAAGAGGTTAGTTTTCTTGGTCATGTGATTTCCAGAGGTGGTGTTGCTGTTGATCCTTCTAAGATTGAAGTTGTATCTAAGTGGGAAGCTCCGAAGTCAGTTTCTGAGATAAGGAGTTTTCTTGGACTTGCAGGTTATTATAGGAAATTCATTAAGGGATTTTCTAAGTTGGCGTTACCGTTGACGATGTTGACTAGAAAGGGGCAAGCGTTTGTTTGGGACTCAAAATGTGAAGAAGGTTTCCAAGAGTTAAAGAGAAGGTTAACTACTGCTCCTATTCTGATATTACCGAGTTCGTCGGAATCATTTGAGGTTTACTGTGATGCTTCATTGTTGGGTTTGGGTGGTGTATTGATGCAGAATAAGCAGGTTATAGCTTATGCTTCGAGACAGCTGAGGGTTCATGAGAGGAACTATCCGACACACGATTTAGAGTTGGCAGCCGTGGTATTTGTTCTGAAGTTATGGAGGCATTACTTGTACGGGTCAAGATTTGAGGTTTTCAGTGACCATAAAAGTTTAAAGTATTTATTTGATCAGAAAGAGCTGAATATGAGACAGAGGAGATGGTTAGAGTTTCTGAAGGATTATGACTTTGGTTTGAATTACCATCCGGGTAAAGCAAACGTAGTGGCTGATGCATTGAGTCGGAAATCATTGCATATGTCTATGTTAATGGTTAAAGAATTGGATTTAATTGAACAGTTTAGAGACTTGAGTTTGGTGTGTGAGAGTACACACAATAGTGTTAAATTGGGAATGTTGAAGTTAACGAGTGGTATTCTGGATGAGATTAGAGAGGGTCAGAAATCCGATGTGCTTTTGGTTGATAAGTTGACTCTAGTGAATCAAGGTCAAGGTGGTGAATTCAGAGTTGATGAGAATGGTGTTTTGAAATTTGGTAATCGGGTGTGTATTCCGGATGTTACCGAACTGAAGAAGAGTATTCTTGAGGAAGGACATCTTAGTGGCTTGAGTATTCATCCTGGAGCTACGAAGATGTATCATGATTTGAAAAAGTTATTTTGGTGGCCGGGAATGAAAAGAGAAATTGCAAGTTTTGTCTATTCTTGTTTGACTTGTCAGAAGTCGAAGATTGAGCATCAGAAGCCGTCTGGGCTAATGCAACCGTTGGCTATTCTAGAGTGGAAGTGGGATAGTATCAGTATGGATTTTGTTTCTGGTTTACCGAGGACAATTAAGAATTTTGAAGCTATTTGGGTGATTGTTGACAGATTGACAAAATCGGCTCATTTCATTCCGATCAGAATGGATTATCCGTTAGAGAGATTAGCTGAGCTGTATATTGAGAAGATTGTAAGTTTGCATGGTATTCCGTCGAGTATTGTTTCGGACAGAGATCCTAGATTTACATCTAAGTTCTGGGAAGGTTTGCAGAGGGCTTTGGGAACTAAGCTGAGATTGAGTTCTGCATATCATCCGCAGACTGATGGTCAGACTGAGAGGACGATTCAGTCACTAGAGGATCTTTTGAGGGCGTGTGTTTTGGAAAAAGGAGGTGCTTGGGATTGTTATTTACCTTTGATTGAGTTTACCTACATCAATAGTTTTCATTCGAGCATTGGTATGGCACCGTTTGAAGCTTTGTATGGTAGGAGATGTCGGACACCTTTATGTTGGTATGAGTCCGGTGAGAGTGCTGTGGTTGGACCGAAGATTGTTCAACAGACTACGGAAAAGATTAAGATGATTCAGGAGAAGATGAGGATTGCTCAGAGTCGTCAGAAGAGTTATCACGACAAGAGGAGGAAGGCACTTGAGTTCCAAGAGGGAGATCATGTGTTTCTTCGTGTTACTCCGATAACTGGGGTTGGTCGAGCTTTGAAGTTGAATAAGTTGACACCTCGATTTATTGGTCCTTATCAGATTTTGGAGAGGATAGGGGAAGTAGCCTATCGTATCGCTTTACCGCCGTCACTTGCGAATTTGCATGAGGTTTTTCATGTGTCTCAGTTGAGGAGGTACATTCATGATCCGTCGCATGTGGTCCAAGTAGATGATGTCCAGGTGAGAGATAACCTGACTGTTGAAACATCACCTATGAGGATTGAGGATCGAGAGTTGAAGCAGTTGCGGGGTAAAGAGATTGCTTTGGTGAAGGTAGCTTGGGGAGGACCAGCAGGTGGCAATGTGACTTGGGAACTTGAGAGTCAGATGAAAGAGTCCTATCCAGAGTTATTCGCTTGAGGTATGTTTTCGAGGACGAAAACTCTTTTAGTGGGGGAGAGTTGTAACACCCCGATAAAATAAGATAATTATTTAATTTAAGTTAATAATATATTTATTAATTTAATTAAATAATTGGAATATTATTATTGGAATTATTATTATTGGGTTATTATTTTATTGGAATAAAAGTTGGAATTAGAAAAGGTCCCATTTGGTAAAAGGGTTATTTTCACGTGAAAAGGAAAAAGGAGACAGAAAAGTGGAAAAGGGCAAAGAGAACCATAGAACAAGGGTTGAAGAGAGGAAGAGCTTGAAGCTGCAAGATTCGCCGGATTAACTCAGGTAAGGGGGGTTTATCATCGTTTAATGGGTATTATGGGATAATATGTACTGGGTAGTGATAAACCATTGATTTACCTCTGATTGGAATGATGTATGATGAAAATTGTGAAATATTGGATGAACGAAATTTGGATTATAAATGAAGGAAATTCGTAGGAATTAGATGTAATAATGTTAGATTTTGTGAAATCGAATAGGGTATGATTTGTGTTAGAGGATATGAACGAATAATGTGTAAAATTGGACTGTGGAAGGTTGAATTGGATAGATCTCGTAGCAAAGAAAGACATAGCAGATCTGGAAGTCTGGTTTCTGGTCATACGCGTATGGCACTAGGCAATACGCGTATGAGATGGTCTGGTACGCGTATGGCACTAGGCAATACGCGTATGGATGAGGAAGATGATGTTTTGAACGTAGTTTGGTCTCTGATGGTACGCGTATGGGGAAGTGATACGCGTAGCATACGCGTATGAGATGGTGTTACGCGTATGGGATTTTGGTCAGGAGATGGGCCATACGCGTATGGGACTAGGCAATACGCGTATGGGCAGGATTGTGATTTTTCTGTGCTGTTGTTGTGCAGTTTTTGGTTGTTCAGCTGAGTAATGTGATTTAGCTGATGTACGATATATTAGGGATCATTTCCCGTTGTTTTGAGTAGTATAGGTATTAGTAGAGTGTGCTAATACTGTGGTTGTTCTTTGGCATGATCTGATATGCTTATGTGATAAAATACTGATGATGTGTGATGGTAATGCATGATCTTGTGAATGTATCAGTTATGTGTGCAATTGTGAATAGACTGTTTTATGGCTTAGAGTGTGAGCATATGTCTATTCTTGAATTGTGGTTGATGATTTAGCATTGCTAGGTGATTAGCATGCATATTGTGGCCTTTATGATGGTAGCTAATTCCCATGGTGAGGAATTAGTGAGTTAGTCATTTTGGACTGTTGTTGATGTTTGCATGCTAGGTGAATTAGCGTGCATGGCATGGCCCTTGGGGTGGTAGCTAATTCCCATGGTGAGGAATTAGTGAGTGAGTCACTAGGTCTCAAATGAGTGGGACTAGTGGGCTTGGTAGCCGTGCCTGGATTTGGACGGTGAGGTGAACTATATGTTCACAAATAGTCGGTACCGCATGCATGGAGTCTCATTGCATAATATGTGTATGGCGTATAATATGAATGGATGTATTCCAATATTATACGTGTGTTTGTGTTGATATTGAGTATGAGCATGAATTGTATTGGTATTGAGTATGATATTTGAATTGATGTGCCGTTACCGAATGTGTGATGTGATTAGGGTGATGATATGTGTTAAATTACTTAGCATTACATGATGTTTTATAATGCTTATTATATCGATTGAGGAACTCACCCTTACAACTATTTTTCAGGTAACGAGCAGTGATTGAGTAGAAGCTAGTGCTTGGAGTCTAGTGTAGTTCCTTAGTGGGTCATGCTCTGGTAGATGTAACATCGGGATGGGATGTTTTACTACGTTTTCATTTGGTTGTTGAACAACTTTACATGTAATGTATTACATAGTTTGAATGTTGTTGTTAATTTCTATCCGCTGCGTATTATGCAAATGTTTTATTTTGATTAAATAAATGAGCATGACAGGATATTTTGGAACATGGTGTGAAGTGTTTGTGTGACACCCTTAGTTGCATATTTACTCTGATTTATGTTTTGATGTTTTAATTTAATTTTGGGGTATTTTAGAAGGGTGTTACAGCAAGCACTGAGAAATTTTTTCAATTGGGGAGAAAAGGGTGAAAGATGTTGGAAGAAAAGATTTTACAAGTGGAATTTGGACTTTGATGTGAAGGCTGGGGAAGAAAGGATGTGGATTGACCCATCATGCACTGGGTTCTCAGAGGGGACTCATATTTTTTTTGTTTATTTATAACTGGAAAGAAAAAGGGGATGGAGGTCAAACACAATTCAACTTCGCTGAGAGATGGGTTCCAAAGTTGACCTTACCGGAGAGAGAAGAAAAGGATAAAGGGTGGGGCTCCAAAGTTAACCTTATCGGAAAGATAAGAAAGGAGTCCTGAAGTTAACCTTATCAGGAAGAGAATAGGCGAACTCGCTGAGGATAGGGCTCTGAATTTACCCTTATCGGAAAGGGAAGAAAAGGAAAAGGGGTTCCAAAGTTAACTTTATCGGAAAGAGAAGAAACAGATCCCGAAGTTAACCTTATTGGGGAAAGAAGAAACATAAAAGGGTCCTGAAGTTAACCCTATCGGGAAGAGAATATACAAAAAAAAGGTGTCCGAAATTAACCTTATCGGAAAGAGAAGGAAGGGGTCCTGAAGTTAACCTTATAAGGAAGAGAAGAGATGGAAAAGGGTTTCCGAAGTTAACCTTATCAGAAAGAGAAGGAAGGGGCCCTGAAGTTAACCTTATTAGGAAGATAAGGGATGGATAAAGGGTTTCCAAAGTTAACCTTACCAGAAAGAGAAGAAAGGGGTCTTGAAGTTAACCTTATCAGGAACAGAAGGGATGAATCGTGAAGTTAAACTTATCGGGGAGAGAAAAGACGAAAAAAGGTTTTCGAAATTAACCTTATCGGAAAGAGGAGAAAATGGTCCTGAAGTTAACCTTATCAGGAAGAGAAGAAAGGGGTTCAGAAGTTAACCTTATCGGGAAGAGAAGAAAAGGATCCTGAAGTTAACCTTATCAGGAAGAGAAGAAAGGGGTCCAGAAGTTAACCTTATCGGGAAGAGAAGAAAAGGATCCAGAAGTTAACCTTATCAAGAAGATAAGAAAGGGGTCCCGAAGTTAACCTTATCGGGAATAGAAGAGATGAAAAAAGGTTTTCGAAATTAACCTTATCGGAAAGGGAAGAAAAGGAAAAGGGTCTTAAAGTTAACTTTATCAGGAAGAGAAGAGATGAAAAAGGATTTCCGAAATTAACCTTATTAGAAAAGGAAGAAAAGGGTCTCAAAGTTAACCTTATCAGGAAGATAAAAGATGGAAAAGGGTCCTGAAGTGAACCTTATCAGGAAGAGAAGAGATGAAAACGGGTTTCCAAAATTAACCTTATCGAAAAGGGAGGAAAAGGAAAAAGGATTCCGAAGTTAAACTTATCGGACAGAGAAAAGACAACACCGCTGAGGAAATGTTTCAAAGTTAACCTTATTGGAACAGGAGAAGAAAAGGGAGGGGGGTCCCGAAGTTAACCTTATCGGGGAGAGAAGACACAAAAAAGGGGTTCCGAAGTTAACCTTATCGGAAATAGAAGAAACGGATCCTGAAGTTAACCTTATCAGGAAGATAAGAGAACGGTCCTGAAGTTAATCTTATCAGGAAGAGAAGACAAGGGTCTTGAAGTTAACCTTATCAGGAAGAGAAGATACGAGAAAATTTAGGGATGTCATTCGAAAGTTAACCTTATTGGAACAGGAAAAGAAAGGGCTACAATCACATGACTCATTCTAAAGCAGATGGAAGGCTTTGAGTACCAATTCAAAATCTACGAGAGACTTTCCAAACGCGAGGGTTTGGGTTTAAGAGGTGTGAGAGATAACATGATAGTTGACAACCTGTTGGGAGAGAAAGGCTAAGAATGAAGCTTATACCTAAAGATAGTATTGCTAAAACTCTAGTTTAGGCTCACGGTGGCGGTATAAGGGGATAAACGACAAGGTTTTAGCTCACTGAGGAGAAGGTGAACACTGAACACATAGTTCGGGCATACATAGAAGTACCGATCAAACACATTCGAATTTGCAATAACATACATGAAGGTATGATAATATTTGTATTTGATAATGTTGGGAAAAATAGTGAAGATGGCCCAATACGGAGTCTGGGTTTGTACGGATAGAAGGCTTGGTCAAACATAATTCAAATTGCAAAGACACACATGAAGGTCTGATAATATGTATATTTGACACTGCTGGGGAAATGGGAAGAGAGGCCAACACAAAGTTTGGGCTTGGTTGATGGAAATACCAAATACAAGGACTTGGGCTTGATGGGTTCTTAATGAATACTGATAATGGAACGGGACTCCGCGGGTGGTTTGGCCAGCGGACCTGGGCTTATCAATGATTTTTTTACTGGAACTGAACTTTGAGGGGGTATTGAAAAGGGGTTCATCCATAAGGTTGGATTCAAGGAAGGTGCCAACGTGAAGCTAGCGGAAATATACCCGAGCGTATCGCACGCTCGAACATACAACAAAGTCGCCATCAAACTTTATTTATCCCCAAAGGGAAAGGAAAACATCGATAAAACTCAGGGGAAGAGATATACTGGGTAAGGAAGTCGGTTATGCAAGGGGAAAGTATTAGCACCCCAAACATCCATGGTACTCCATGGGAACCGTTTTGATTGTTCTCGCTCGAATAGGTGATAACTAAAGATTACTCGCAAAAGAATGGGAAAAGGAAGAGAAATAGATAAAGTGCTCGGTGAGAATTGGGGCTCTCATGCCTACGTATCCTCATAGTGCAATGAGGAATTCAGAGCTTCGTAGTTCAAGGAACTAGAGGCAGGAGGTGGAAAGAAGTGTGATCAAAGTATGGTCTGAGCCAAAGGATTATGTGATTTGAGCTCCAACAAGGGTGAAAACATGAACCCAAGAGTAAACATGTATGAACCGACAAGTGAGGGTGTAGAGCACTTATATCACTGTACTCGAACAACCGAAAGGAGAGGAATTAGGTGTTTGGGATGAGAGCCAAACAACTCTTGGTTCACAAGGAGGTACAAGATGGAGCACAAAAGTATAGTGTATTTGGCTCAAAGAATAAGTATATCACGTGGAGTGAATGAAGGTAGAATATGAGTGCATCATGGAGATGAATGGATGAAGTGACCGAAGTCACAGAATATAAGAACTTGGTAATAAGTGACTGAATAAGTATTGTTTGAAATCGAAAGGTGAAAGTGTATTGGAATCCACAAGAGAAGTGAGATTTCTACCATAGAGGGAAACAACGTTAACCGATACGTGGACTAGCAGGCCGCCACTGTAGGGTTTTGGCTAAAAAAGAAGGAATTAAATGTTTGGGATGAGAGCCAAACAACTCTAGGTATGAAATGCAGACTATTCGTTAGGCGTCCTAAAAGGGTGTATAAGGAATTCCAAAGAAAGTGTATTTCGATGTCAAAGAGACGGTATGTCACTAGGTGAATGATTTGTGATCGAAGGTAGATAGTGGGTAGTGAAAGATATGAACGGTGCCCTAAGGCGAAAGAGGAATAATTAGAAGTATGATCGCCAAGGATTCGCCTCCTCGTGCCTATGTATTATCAATGTGAAATGAGAAATTCAGAGCAATCGTAGTTCGGAACTACGAGAATAGAGAGAAAGAGATGTTTGTCTAAGCAACAGGGACACACAAGACAAACACACGGGGAATGATTGCAATACAAGGAGTAGTGTATCACTTGTTGGGGAATCGACAGTTCAAGATCAAATCAGGATAGTATCTTGGATCCAAGATAATGCTATACTCTTAATCGAAGATCAAAGTGGTGTGTTAGACGAAAAAAGGAACGAGTTAAATGTTTGGCAAGAGAGCCAAACAACTCTCGATTGAAGAGATGGACTATCATCAGGACGTCCTAAAAGGATGGACAAAGAGTCCAAGGAGAAGTATGATTGATCTCAAAAGATGGTATTGATAGAATGAAGAATGATTGATTAATAAATAGGGTAGCTCGCGAAGAAACTGGGTTCTCCTGCCTACGTATCCTTATAGTGCAATAAGGAAATCAGAGCTTTCGTAGTTCAACCCACTAAGGTTGAAAAGAAATTGATTAGAGGTAAGAAGAAATGGATGATTGAGATTGAAATGATTAGAATTGGACTGATTGAGAATGAAGAATGGATAGACTTGATAGTTATTGGATGACATCACACTAACTTTCAAGTGGAGGGAGAAGAGTCTTTATAGTTGTTTCTTGCATTGATGATGAAGACCTTATCAATCGTTAGACACGAATTGCACTAAAGTCTATGAACAGAGGTGAATACGATGAGAGTTGGGTCATACGTCCCATACCCAAAGATACTTAGAATGGGGGTAAGAATACTCCAGTCCCACTCATTTTCCATTACTTAAGGCTCATATCGTACAACTTGACTCATGATTGATAAGTTGTTGAAGTGGTCCTTGCTTTTTGTTGTTTTTTCTTTTTTAGTGAGAGACTTGTCAATTGTATGGTTAGAATTATGCTAAAGTCTATGAATAGAGGTGAATACGATGAGCGTTGGGTCATACATCCCATACCCAAAGATATTCGGAATGGGGGTAGGAATACTCCAGTCCCGCTCCTTCTCTATTGCTTAAGGCTCGTGTCACACTCTTCTAACTTTGATTTAACTAGTGTTGAAGACGCCACCTTTGATGTGCTTGAATAATCCGCTGCTTGGTATGACTAAGGATGCCTTGATTGAAGATTTGACTTTAGGCCTTGAGCTCCACTGCTTGGAAGAAAAGTCATATTAAGTTACCAAGGGTCTTTTGGTCACTCAATTTAGACTGTGGGATTATACAAGTTCAAAGGATTTAATTAATCAAAATTGCTTTTGATCAATTTAATCATGGGTTTTGTTTTGTTTTGAGGGAACTAAGTTTGGATCTAATCAAGGTTAGTAATTGTTAGAAACTATCCTAAGGGATCATGCATTAGAAGTTGGTTGAACATTCTAAGTTAGAAGTCCTAAGGGAGCATGTGCAAAATATTGATTAAAAGGCCTATGTTAAGTTCTACAATTATTAGGAAGTGATTGAGTTCTAATCCTAAGGAGAGCATGCAATTTTAACACAAAAATACCAAAATAAGCCTAAAAGGGTAAAATAGTCAATTGCAAAATGTATCAAATTCTAACCATGGCCTAAAATTGATTAAATCCTAAAGATTGAATTCTAATCCTAATGTTGAAAATGGGATGATTCTAAATTCAATCAAAGACCAATTAAAATCTAATCAAGGTCCTAATTAAAATTCTAATAAAAAGTCCTAATTAAAATTTTAATAAAACCCTAATTAAAACTAAAATCCTAAAAATCAAGATTTTATTCCTAATTGTCAAAATTACCTAATTAATCTAATATTATCCTAATTAACCTAATTCTATTGCAAAAAACAATTAAGAAAATAAAAGAAAAAAGCAATTAAAATGGAGGTGGGAATTGAAAATGGGAGTGTAAAACAAAACTGGGTTAATGGGCTTCAAAATGAGCCCAAAGCTGTTTTTTGTTCCACAAGCAAATCCAAAAACTGGGGGTGCGAATCCAAAGTCAGGTTGATGGGCTTCCAAATAAGCCCAACGCTGGTTTTTGTAAATTCAGCAAGAAGGTCCAAAACTGGGGGTATGCATAGTAAAAGCGAAAATGGGCTTCTTGAGCCCAACCAATGTCTCAACACTCTAACCAGAGCGTGCAGATTGAAATTGCATGGGGGAATTAGTAACAATGTTAATGGGCTTGGTTAAGCCCAAGATTTATTTTCTTTTCTAAACCCTTGGGGGGTGCACTAGCAGAAGTGGTGTATTAAAGGTAATTTCACGAGCCTAATGATCCAAGCCCACTCCTCTCTCTTCTGATGACTTGCCTAAGTCAACATATTCAAAAAAACTCTATGCGCGCGCGTTCCTCTCTCCGTTCCTTGTGGCTCACCGCGGATCACTGTGACGGCGTTCGTCGCCGGCGCTAGCAGCGACTTACATCTAACCACCACCACCATTGGATGCGCCAAATCAAGCTAAGCATGAATATGGGAATAGAATTGGGAAACAGTCACTGAGTTGGTGGGATCGAGTCTAAACATGGAGGAACCCTAACATCCAAAACTCGAATTAAATGGTGCTTGATGGAGATCAATCCCTAATACTATGGGGTTTCTTCTCACTAACCTAAGTGATACGTCTTGGTGAACTCAGAACAAGAAAATGATACTGAATGATAAATGACATACCAGAGAAGATGATCGGAGAATCCACCGGTAAGATTTCTGACCTTGATTATTTCTTCTTCTTCTTCTTCTTTTCGTCTCTTTCTTCTTCTTATGAACTGGATCGATGTAGAGTGAGAGTGAGGTGGTTTAGCTCAAGCTAAATTGAAGCTTCAGTGTGAAGCTTCAATGGCTTTTGTGAGAGAGTGAGAGAGCTTTGGTGAGGGTGAGGGAAGAGATTGCAGAGAGAATTCGCACAGATTCACAAGGTTCCAAGGGTGCTGAAAATGAGAGATATGAGTTTCTTAAATAGAGCTTAGGTTTGGGAATTTGGTAGCTTTGGATTGAGGTCTGGAGTTAGTTAGATGAGGCTTGGAGTTGGTTAGCATTGGCTCACTGAGTTAGTAGTTAACTCAATTAGTTATGTTTGACTCAGTTGGTTAGGAGTTGTTAATGACTTGAATTTGTTTCCCTCTTACTGGTTATGACATGTTGGTTTAAGTGGAGTTAAACTTAATATGAATGATGACCTGCTGAGCAGGTTTTTCTCTCAGTGATTAATAAGTTGGTTTATGCAGGGTTTTATTGAAATTCCATTACATGTAATTAGGTTGGTCACCTGCTGAAATTGTTGCAGGTGGCATTTTAGTATGTGACACTGATTAGTGGGTTAGTTTCAGTTAAACAACATGGCATTAGGTTAGTGAGCTGAATCAACCTCTGTTAAATTGAGTTATGATTAGTGATGTGGTTAACTGAGTTGGTGACTTGTTATGTTATAAAGCTATTGATTTGCTGTAGATTGCATTATGTATTTCATGGCTCATCTGGTTGAATAGTACAGCCGGTGGATCAATGGCTTGGTGAATGGTTTTAACTTGGTTTTTTTCACTGCAGGTCTTACTTGCACTGATGTGGATAGGTGTTGGTTGTTGTGCTAGGTTGAGCTTCTTGTTAATGGATGTTTAGGTCTCCACCATCTTCCATATGCATACTCTAATTTCAACATGGACTTCATTTGACTGCATGATGTATGGTTGATGCAGGAAAGTGAGGTACCTCATACCAGATGTTTCCTCGCACATGACTGCATTCTCCTTGGTCTGTTGTGCCCTCTGCACCATTGCTTATTCTTTTTATCCTATGGATCATGAACATGAGGCTTAATAGTTATTGCTTCCAGGGAACAAGATGTATATTCCATCCACCAACTGGAATCTAATGTGCATGCTGTGTTGGAGAGTGTCATCATGTAGGTAACTCTCTTCTTGTATTAATTTGTGCTGGTAATGTCTAGCATGTGTTTGTACTAGTACCATGGTGTGCCTTTCTCCATTTTGGGCTCATGTTTTGATGTTAGCTTGGAAACATTAAATGTGGACCTTCACAAGTGAGCATTGGCTCTGAAAACTGGGTTAATGAATTAACTTAGGTCATGTTATGTCATTGGTTAATGATGATTGTTATGCATTGCTTGATGACTGGTTTTGGTGTTTTTGGCAATGGCTTGTTGACCTGCAGGCTACACATGACTACATGATTGTTGCTCAGGTTAATGCTTGGCCATGATGCTGACAAAATTGTTGTGTGTTGGGTTTTTAGCAGGGGGTTGATGCAGAACTTGGATTATACATTGTGGGGTAAATTGCAATGTTGCCCTGTTGTTGAATTACCTTGACATTGGTGATGTTTCATGCTGCAGGTTTTAGGAACTTAGTTGGAGGGATCAGTGGTATGTCATATGAACTGGACAAGTGGTCTGCACTGAAGACTTGATGCTAATGGTGAGGAGACCACTGCTAGCACTATCCAATTAATGAATGAGGACATCCATGCATGAAGTCATTTGTCACAGGTTCCATCTGCCGTTGTAAGCTAGACATGGTAAGCCTTGGGTTGGTCTTGCAATGTTGCTGCAGGGTGAGGCCTACTCCTATCCACCCACACTTCTGATTTGGCTTATGCTCATGTAGGTTATGGTCTTAGTACATTATATGTTTGTGGAGGCTGATGCAAGTTGATGCAGAACACCTGCAAGGTTGAGTCATGACTCGTAGTCTGTCTCAAGGGTCCTATCCTGCAATCAGGTATGCCGTTTTATTTGCAGCCTTGTTAGCCACTCAGTTTGGTATGGCCTGGTTTAGGTTTTGTCTATCATCTCTTGCATTGTTGCTTGCAAGTTTTCTTGGTCTTGGCACTGGTTGGAAGGTGAGTACAACTGGTATTTCAGTTCAGGCTTCAGACTGTCATGTAGCCAGTGGTTTCAAGTGTGCATGGTATGGATTCAAAGCTTCACACCCTGTATGTTTGGCACTTGTTCCCTTGATGAATTATCTTTCTGTGTCCTTCCCTGGTGATGCAATTGTATGATGTTTTGCTTTTGTAGATAAGTTCTGGCTTCCATAAGGCTCACCTGAAGTTTGCCTTGTGACTGGATGTGTTGCAGCAGGACATTTAGTCTGGTTTAGAGGGACATTATTGCCTTGGTCATTTGGTGCAGGTTGGCCCTTTAGCAAACCCTTGAGCACTGTTAGCTTAATCCAATGGATCCTTTCACAATAACCTGTTGATTTATGGTGCACTGGTTTTGCTGGCTGCAGCTACCACTTAGAGGCATAATCATGGCTTTGCAGGAATTCAGTGACAGAATGTTGTAGCAATAGGGCAAGCAAATCATATATTTCCATTGGCTTGATCTTGCACTTCCCTGGTTTGATGTACTATTTTAGGTTAAAGCCAAGAGTGATAAGTAATGAACAAATGGTGAGCTGTTAGATGACCCCTTGGAAATTGATTAGGGACAAACCAAGGCTAATGGTCATTAGTTCCAAAATGCCAAAATGACAAGGTGTGCAAAGTCACTTACTTGTAATGGAAGTAATCAATAAAAAAGGCGTCACCAAGTGAATCTTGGATGAAGAATCAAGGCAAATTAGGTTAGGTTAGGTTCTTGATGGTCAAAAATGGGGAGGTTGACTTTGGTCAAAGTTGACCAAAAAGTCAACTGTTGACCAAAGTCAACAATAGGTCAAAACTTCATTTTTTGGTATTTTCTTTATAAATGGACAATGTATTGATGATCATGGTGAAATTTAGGGTATTAGGGTCTTGGGTTGACTTTGGTCAAAGTTGACCAAAAAGTCAACTGTTGACCAAAGTCAACAATTGGTAAAAAATGTCAATTTTTGTATTTTCTTATGTGCAATCAAATGTAATGGTTTAAAATGACATGGAATGAATTGAAATGGATTAACAAATGGTTTGAAGTTGGTTTCCAAATTGTTTTGTTTTCTGACTTGGATGTTGAACTTTTGAAAAATAACTTGACTGATAATGTACATGAACAAGGCCATCACATGAGACCATAAAGCTAGGGTTTTGACATAGTATCCATGAACCAATGGCATGACCAACAAGTGGCTTGAAACACAAGGAATTTGGATATTCAGATGATCAGGACCAAAGGCATATCCACAACCATATGGATAGAATCAAGGACTTAGGACCAAAACCAATGCTCCAAGAAGGGTTAAGCCAAGCAAAAATGAAAAGGGTAAAGATTGAAGGGTCATGAATTCACAATGAAGCCACCAAGTTCATCTGATTCCCATCTTCTGATTAGGGCTTTGGAGACCAAGATAAGGCCTGGGGAAGCTCCATGAAGTCATGCCTTGAGGAATTAGGGCTTTGAAGGCCCTAGACTGTCTGGCCACACCTTTGTTGAAATCAACCTTCACCACCATCATTAGGGTTTCACATCCCCTATGTTGATGATGTGATTAGACCATGCCCTTGAATTTTGATATCTATGCAAACCCTAGTTTTATGAGCCCAAGTTTCTTCTGAATCCATGATGAATGATGCATGTGGATGAATTATGAATGTATGTAAGTCATCTCCTGATCAAGTGATTGGATGCATAGGTGAGAAAGGGGAGGGAAAATTTAGGGGTACAACAGTTGCCCCTATTTAATCTTCTTGGACCTGAATGCAGGAATTGTGGAAGCTTTTCTGGTATTCAAGGTAGAAGCAGATTAAATACCTACGTGCCCGAAATTTGCCGGACCAGGTGGTTGATGCCCTATTACTGGTGTAGGGAAGACGCTTCATGTAGTGCATGATGTATGCTTATTTTTTATGATGTATGTTTTTTCTTGTTTGTCGTATGTAGGGATGAGTCTTTATTGTGATGGGAACTCCGACTCGTCAACGAGAATTAGAACATGATTGCCTAGAGGTTTTAATTGGTGCCAATGTCGCCATTACGAAATTCCCTGCTTGTTAAGGAACACTGAAAGGTTGGTACCCCCACAATGTCCCAACTGATTGAATGACACAGGTATCCAAGTAGCACCACTGTTGAGTCACCAATCACCTATCAGGTTTATCGGGTTTCAATGGTAATGCAAAGTGTTTCTCTTTAATGCAACTTTTTATTATTCCCCGGAATGTGAGTAAGACAAGCCAGTTATTTTGCATACAAAGCATAGAACAACATGTTTGATGGAATAACTGAATTTTATTGATATAGAATCTGTACATATGGTGAGTACAAGGATGCAGACGCCCTTAATGAGGGCGTTGCGAAAATTGAAAAAATAATTGAAATGGCAATGGGAAACATTTTTGTATGATTTTCTCCATTGATTACAACATTGGCCTTAGTCTACCATATAATATGAATACTCAGACCTTGCTTCGACTGACGGTGATTGGATCGGTCCTTGACCCTCTGATATCTAGCTTGTAGCGTGTGGACTCAAGGATCATATTCAATGCCTTTATCCCTAACTTTTTCCTGGATCTTTCAATTCTTTTTTTCCATCGGGATGCTCCTTTTTTCCTAAGCCTCCTTTTCGGGTTTTCGGCTTAGCGAGCTTCATATGTATTCCCTAACTTTTGCATGGACAAATCATTTTTTGGTCCATCGGGATAGCCATTTTTGCCTAGATTCACCTTGCGGATGTTAATCTAGCGGGCTTTCATCATTTCTTTTTAGGCATAATATTTTTTGACTATGTCTGCATTCACTTGCAAAGGCAAATCTTCCTCATCCATTGTTGTGAGGATTAGAGACCCACCCGAGAAGGCCTTTTTGACTACGAAAGGTCCCTCATAGTTGGGAGTCCATTTGCCTCGCGGGTCTGAGTGAATAGCAAAATACCTCTTAAGCACGAGGTCTCCAACGTGGTACGCACGAGGAAGAACCTTCTTATCAAAATCTTGTTTGAGACGTCTTTGGTATAACTAACCATGATAGACGGCCATCAAACGCTTCTCTTCAATTAGATTCAGCTGGTCATACCGAGATTGAACCCATTCAGCTTCATCAAGATCAGCTTCCATGATGATCCTGAGTGAAGGAATCTCGACTTCGATTGGTAGGAAGGCCTCCATTCTATAAACCAGAGAGTATGGAGTTGCCCCAGTGGATGTGCGGACTAAGGTTCTATAACCATGTAAAGCGAAAGGTAACATCTCATGCCAGTCCCTATATGTCTTGACCATCCTCTGGACGATTCTCTTGATATTTTTGTTAGCTGCTTCTACGGTGTCATTCATCTTGGGTCGGTATGGTGAAGAGTTATGGGGCTCGATCTTAAATTCTTCGCACAACTCCCTTATCATAGTGTTGTTGAGGTTACAGGGACTGTCAGTGATGATCTTGCTAGGTATTCCATAGCAGCGGATTATCTCTTTCTTGATAAACCGGGTAACCACTTGTCGAGTGACATTAGCATATGAAGCAACCTCGACCCATTTCGTGAAGTAATCAATAGCGACTAGGATGAATCGATGTCCGTTGGAAGCTTTGGGCTCTATCATCCCAATCATATCGATGCCCCACATAGAAAAGGGCCATGGAGAAGTTAGAACATTCAACGGAGTTGGTGGAACAAAGATCTTATCACCATATATCTGGAACTTATGGCATATTTTCACAAAGTTGTAGCAATCAACCTCCATTGTCATCCAATGATAACCAACTCGGAGAATCTTCTTGGCCATAGCAGGACCCTTCGCATGTACACTCTCGCAGCCCTCGTGTATGGACCTTATGATCGTACTAGCTTCGTGTCTATCCACGCATCTGAGCAGTACAGAATCATAATTTCCTTTTATAAAACACATCACCATTTAGGAAGAACATAGAAGAGAGTCTTCTTAGAGCCTTCTTATCGGTAATGGATATGCCATCGGGATATTGTTGCTTTTCCAGAAATGTCTTTATTTCGTAGAACCAAGGCTTATCGTCAGGATCGGCCTCGATTGCTAGACAATATGCTGGTTCATTTAAGTGGTCAAGCTGGACGGATGACGCTTCATTCTTCCATTTGACTTTGAACATAGATGCCAACGTGGCTAGAGCGTCTGCTAACTGACTTTCCTCCCTAAAAATATGGTGAAAGGAGATTTCATCAAAATAGGGTATCAGTTTTCTGATGTGCTCTTTGTAGGGTATCAAATTGCTATCCCGAGTCTCTCAATCACCTTTCAGCTGACTGATTATCAGAGCTGAATCACCGAATACCTCAAGGATTTTGATTCTCAAGTCGATTGCCGCCTATAAACCGTAGATACATGCTTCATATTCTGCCATGTTGTTGGTGCAGTCAAAACACAATCTAGCGGTAAAGGGGATGTGGAAACCAGTTGGAGAAGTGATAACAACACCTATACCATGACCTCGGGCATTGGAAGCACCGTAGAACACGAGTGTCCATCGTGATCCTGGTTCGGGGCATTCCCCAGGGCTTACCTTGAAGTCTGGCAGAGTAAAGTTTCTGATAAACATGATGTCTTCATCTAGAAAGTCAAACCTCAACGGTTGGTAACCTTCGACAGGCAGGTGAGCGAGATAGTCAGACAGAACACTCCCTTTTATTGCTTTCTTGGTCACGTAATGTATATCATACTCGGTTAGCAGCATTTGCCACCGGGCAATTCTACCAGTAACAGCAGGCTTTTCAAATATATACTTTATCGGATCCATCTTGGATATTAATAAAGTAGTATGGAAAATCATATATTGTCTCAGGCGTCGAGCAACCCAAGTCAAAGCACAACAATTCTTCTCTAAAAGCGAGTATCGGGTCTCGCATTTAGTGAATTTCTTGCTGAGATAGTAGATAGCATGTTCTTTCTTGCCTGTGTCGTCGTGTTGACCCAAAACGCAACCCATGGATTCATCAAGCACTGTGAGGTACATAATAAGTGGCCTACCAGGAACTGGTGGCACTAAGATTGGTGGTTCTTGCAAGTACATTTTTATTTTATCGAATTCCACTTGGCAATCGTTGTTCCACACAATCGATTGGTTCTTTCTCAATAATTTGAATATCAGTTTGCACGTAACCGTCAGGTGAGATATGAATCTAGAGATGTAATTAAGTCGCCCGAGGAAGCCTCAGACTTCTTTTTCTGTTCAGGGAGCTGGCATATCTTGGATGGCTCGAACTTTGTCGGGATCAACCTTAATACCCTTCTGACTGACTATGAAACCCAAAAGTTTACCTGATCGAACCCCAAAAGTACATTTAGCCAGATTCAGACGCAGTTTAAACTTTTGGAGTCTGACAAATAACTTTCTCAGATTTACCAGATGATCTTCCTCAGTTCTGGATTTGGCGATCATGTCATCCACATAAACCTCAATCTCTTCATGAATCATGTCGTGAAAGAGTGTTACCATGGCGCGCTGATATGTTGCCCCTGCATTCTTCAAGCCGAATGACATGACTTTGTAGCAGTAAGTTCCCCAAGGTGTGATAAAAGTTGTCTTCTCCATATCGTCTGGTGACATCTTTATCTTACTGTACCCGGAGAACCCATCCATGAAAGAAAAGACGGAGAATTGAGTTGTGTTGTCGACCAAAATATTAATATGAGGCAAAGGGAAGTCATCCTTTGGGCTGGCTCTATTGAGGTCTCGATAGCCTACACACATTCTGACCTTACCATCCTTCTTTGGAAGTGGAACAATATTA
Organism: Lathyrus oleraceus; assembly: GCF_024323335.1. Lineage (NCBI taxonomy): Eukaryota > Viridiplantae > Streptophyta > Magnoliopsida > Fabales > Fabaceae > Lathyrus > Lathyrus oleraceus. The sequence goes on from NC_066584.1 coordinate 211,184,697, forward strand.
GCAACCCACTGCGGATACTCAGAAATGGCTAAGAAGCCAACATCTAGCTGCTTCTTAACCTCTTCCTTGGTCTTGAGTGCCATGTCGGGTCTGATCCGTCTGAGCTTCTTCTTGACTAGAGTACATTAGGGCTTGAGTGGTAGGTGATGTTCAACAATGTTGGTGTCTAACCCTGGAATATCTTGATATGATCAAGCGAAGACGTCGACATATTCACGCAACAATTCTACCAACTCGGAGTGTGCATGCTCAACAAGAGATGCCCTAACTTTTACCTCTTTTTTGTCAGTTTCAGAACCCAAGTTAATGACATCCACTGGTTCTTTGTATGGCTGAATCTCTTTCTCTTCGTGCTCAAGGAGTCGTGCTAGTTTAGCTGGTAATTCGCAATCTTCCTCATTGTAGTCTTCAGCTTGGTTGATTGGAAGTCTAAATTCGTAGTTGATTTTAGCCGTGTCGTAATCAATGGTTTTATTTGCTCTGCATATGATGAGCTTATTTTAGTATGCTTTTTTTTGAGAAAAAGTGGGAAAAAGAAAAAGAAATCTTTTGCCATTTCGTTGTTTTTAGTGAAAACGGAAAATAACTAAAAGAAAGGGAACACAAGTTTTGCATGCAAAAAAATACTTTTTATTTATTCACATAATACTTTTAAACATGGGGGCCCTTACAAACTATCCTCTCGTCTCGGGCAAGGACGAGGGATGGAGAAAAAAAAATGCATTATGTTTTTTCCGAGTACAACATAGGGATCACGGTGGCTGTCCAATTGGGAAGCTTGAATCCTGGAGGACATCTGCAAACGAGGTTGGGTGCCCCTGGCTTGTACCACTGGACTCTCCAATGACTGCCACGGTATGCTCACTTTGATAGTCGGCGCTGTTGAACTTGACCGAGTTGAATTGCTTTTTCTTCGGACTCACCTTGTGTGTTGCCGGATGATAACCGATACCAAACCTGTCGCGCTTTTCTGCCACATTGACGACCTCACCCCAACCAGGAAGCGGGCCTTTCTCCAATGTCTGCTTGGCACTCTTTGCTGAGGATAAGATGGTAGAGGATGATTGATTACTGTTGGTTGAGGCGGAATTAACATCTTCAAATTCTAGACAGTGGAGCGGAACCTCGCCGATCCCCTCATCTGTTTCAACATATCTGAAAGAGGAGAGTTCACGGACCAACAAATCTTCTTCCCCACACACAATTACCAGTTTTTCATCTATCAAGTACTTCAGCTTCTAGTACAAAGTAGAAGTGACTTCCCCAGCGGCATGAATCCATGGTCTACCTAACAGACAACTGTAGGCTGGGTTGATGTCTATGACTTGGAATGTGATGTCAAACTGGTGGGGTCCAACACAAATGGGGAAATCGACCTCCCCAATTACCTGCCTTCGGGAACTGTCGAAAGCTATAACGATCAATGCAATAGTTCTCATCTCGGGCCCTTTAAACTATAACAGGCTTAATGTAGACTTTGGCAGTACGTTAAATGAGGATCCAGTATCAACAAGGACTCGAGATAAGAGAGAGTCAGTACATGTGACCGAAATATGTAGTGCCTTGTTATGAGTTTTTCCCTCTGGAGGTAGCTCTGCTTCATTAAATCCCAGATACCTATTGGCGATGATGTTGGCAACCACGTCGTCAAATTGATCGACCGTGATATCTTACATCACGTGAGCGGTATTTAGAACTTTCAGCAATGCTTTACGGTGAGCCTTAGAACTCAACAGCAAAGACAAAATCGATATTTTAGAGGGCGTTTGATTCAACTGGTCAATAATCTTGAAGTCACTCTTCTTGATCAACTTGAGGAATTCCTGACTTTCCTCGAAGGTAATACTCTTCTTGTGATCTTTAAACTGATCTTTCTCAACCATCGGCTATTTACCCTTGGATCCTTCGGCCTCGGCAACTTTATTGGTGTCAATAACCTTCGTCAACACCGGAGCAGTCGTCATGGTCAGAGTGGCGGGTACAGTTGCCTCTGCCTGCAAAGTCGGTGCAGGATTTGCATTCTCTTTAGGAGAGATAACTGTGAGTGCTGGAGACACCCTAGGAGTGTATTTAGGAGCGAATACATGGCCTCTTCGAGTCATGCCTCCCGCTCCAACAATGTTGATGATTTATGTATCAGGAATGCGGATTTCTTTTCCTCCCAAATATGTTGTGGTCTCATAATTCCAAGGAACTGCCTTAGTACTTTGATACTGAAACGGAGCGGGAACACAGAAATGAATCAGCTGAATCCTCCTGGGGGAGCTTCAACTTTCTTTTTCATGTATGCTATTGTTATTGGTTCGATTACAGCCACTTCTTCTGCTGCTTGAGACTTAGAGAAACATACTAACCCTTGATCCATCAGCCCTTGCACACACCTTTTCAACTGCTCGTAATTGTGAAGACAAGCTTCCTACAAGATTTTGATGAAGACAACATATCAAGCTCTCCATAACAAAAGAATGGAAAAATAAGATCACTTCAACATTACTCAAGTTTTCATGGATCTAATATAGGTATATGAAACTCTTGACAATATACTCCTAGTGCTCAAAAGTTTTATCTTGCATTAAAATAATCATTCTAAACCTTTTCTATCATGATTATTTATTTTAAAATATTGTTCAAAAAATTGCATGTTCAAAAGTTTTTAACTTAGAAATTTTTTCAATATTTTGGACATGTCAATCGATTGATGTTTTATGTCAATCGATTCATCAAACTTTCTGTTTTAATTTTTTTTGTTTTTCAAACTGAACCAATCGATTGATGTTGTATGTCAATCGATTGATCTTAGTATATTTTTTCATTTTTAAGTTGTGTCAATCGATTGGTTATGTATGTCAATCGATTGATGTTGGAATTTTTTTGAAAAATCTGAAAAATTATTTCACCATTCTTTGCACCATTTCATCATAAATTTTCATGGTAAAAGCTTGCATCTTTTCATGATCAATTATCTGATTTCATTTCTAAACATTGTCATGTTATGATTGAAGGGATGCATTCATACTATAAATAATTCTTATATTTTTATTACAAATTTCACCTCTTCCAAATTAATTTGCAAAATCTTTATACATTCTTTTTTCATCTATTTCTCATATTAAGATACTTTTGAAAAAGAATTTTCATATCATTTTCTTCAAAAGTACTCTTGAGCACTTAGAGATTATTTTGTTTTTGAAATTTCATATTGAAAGAGAAGAAGATTCTAATCAATTGATTAAAGTCTTATACAATACAATTAATCATATATTCATTCAAATACTTTGTAAAATCCTAAGTACCAAGGATTGTTTGGTTTTAGGTGTATTGCTTATGATCCAGGATTGTTGGATATAAGTGTCAAGAAAAGGAAGGATTGTTTTCTTTTCTTGTGAGTTAAGTTTTCAAGATGATTGTTCTTGATTACTTAGTTAGAGGCTTGTTCTAGGAATCTAACATTATAGTGAATTCTCTTTCGTGTTGAAAGGGGAGTGGAGTACTCTCGATATGTGAGGGGAACCACTATACATCATGGTGTTCTTTACTTTCCACATTTTACCGCTTATCATCACATAAACATCTCAAGAAAGAAAAAATCAATAAATCGTAAAAAATCCAGAAAATCGTCTAAGTGCCTCATTCACCCCCCCCTAGGGCACTCCTTAAACTTACAAATTATCTGGGTTGAACCCGCATACTGGGCAAACATCATGTACCCCTTCTAGAAACCCAAACTGTTCAAGCTTCTATAATACAATGTACATCGGAGTCTTTACCTCTTCAACCCTCAGTATAACTGCGGTTTTTTCCTTTTCAATCACAGTGTGGACTGCCGCACCGCCATGATTTGGCAAAGGATGTGTCTTTACGTTTGGTTTTTCTTCGGAAAATGACAGAATCCCTTGGTCAATTAACTCTTGGATCCTCTTTTTGAGGGTCCAAGAGTCCTCGGTGGAAGTCCTATATACCCTACGTGGTAAGCGCATGTGGCATTAGGATTGTGATGCCGATTGAAAGGAGGAGAAGCTGCCGGCAATTCCCTCGGTACAATAGCTCCCACATGGATTAGATACGGTACTAACTCTGCATATGGCACCGGGATCTTATCAAACTGGGGGCGATTACCAAAGTTGCCTCTATTATTCTGACCTCGGTTTTTCCCTCTGTTGTCACTATTATATTGTTGGTTTGGATTTTTCTAAGCAGGTGTTGATTGTTGATTGTCTTTCTGTGGTTGATACTGGAAAGGCGGCTGTTGGTACTGAGCTGCGGCAACGTACGGACACGGGTAATATGGCATAGGGGCTGTCGGAAATTGATATCAGGGGCGAGCCCTCGCCGTTACAGCATTTGCTTTCCCCTCCTTCTTTTTAGCGAAGCCCCCATGTGGTCTCTTGTTGGTCGTCTACTGTGCGGTCGTGTCTGTTATTTTCCCAGATTTCAGCCCACTTTCAACACGTTCCCCAATAGTTACCATGTCAGCAAAATTTGTCGATGAACTGCCAATCATCTTTTCAAAATATAACCCTTGTAGCATACCCATGAATATGTCCACCAATTCATTGTCAGATAAAGTTGGCTGAACCCTAGACGCCATTTCGCGCCAACGTTGAGCATATTCCTTGAAGGTTTCATTAGATCTTTGCGACTGATTCTATAATTGAATCCTTGTCAGAGCCATATCAAGGTTGTACTTATATTGTTTCAAGAATGCCTCAGAGAGGTCCCTCCATGAGCGGATCTTCGAACGCTCTAGACTCATGTACCAATCCAAGGAGGCCCCAGCCAGGCTATCTTGGAAGCAATGAATCAAGAGGTTGTCATTATCAATGTGTGAAGCCATCTTCCTGCAGTACATGGTGAGGTGACTGCGGGGACAACTAAGGCCTTTGTATTTCGGGAGGTCAGGCACCTTGAATTTCTGGGGTAGCACCACATTCGGGACCAAGCAGAGGTCTCGAGCATCTATGCCAAAGGAAGAGAAACCCTCAATGGCCCTTATTTTGTCGTCCAAGAGCTGGTAATCCGTAGGTCTGGCCAGATCAACAGCGGGAGAAGCGACCTGACTGGCCGGTCGAGAAGCTTCGGGAGCGATCAGTGCGGGCATGTTCGGGGTAAACCACATCTGAGGCGGGTAGGAGAAACCCGATGGCACAGTCTGAGTAACATTAGTAGGCTGAAGGTATTGCATTCCAGGTTGAGCATCGGGGGCCTGAGGTGCCCCTGTCTGCATGTACTGGGATGTAGGGTATGTCATCATGGGCACGTAGTTTTCCCCTGTGTAACCAAAGGGGAAATTCGGGACCTGACCAGTGCTCGCAGCTTGAGTGGTCTGATTGGGAAGTTGAAAGTGGAGGCGCGGGCCTCGGTATTCCTCATCATCATTAGGGAGGTCGTCAGGGACCTGGCCCTAGTTGCCGTTTGGATCAGTAGCATTAACCGGAGTGGTTTGGAGGGTGGGGAGAGCCCACGAGAAACCAGTGTTCCCAGCGGCAGCAGTGGCAACAAGAGTCGAGTGAGGGAAGAAAGCTCCCCTACTGGAGAGACTAGCAGCAAGGTGTGGGGGCATTCCCCACGGGTAGGAAGCAGCAAGCCTAGTAGAGTCTGTGGTGACCACCTGATGTTTCCCTGAGTTAGGCACTACAGTTTTCGCCGGAGTGTCAATAGTAGTGCCAGCAGCAGCATCAGGAATGGTCACCCCAGCAGCACGGGTGATGTTGGCAGCAACAAAGGCATGGTTCCTCTGAGACTGGAGGATCTCGAGGATAGTCTCCATGTTCCCCCTGAATAGGTTCATCTCACCTTGCACTTGGGCAAGGGATTCGCGGACGGCAGCATCGGAAGCTTCGTATTCGGTCATGATTCTGGATTTGTTGGAACGTGTGTAGTACGGATGAAGAGTCGTCGTTGTTGTTGCGGCAAAACGGCGAGCGTAAGCATTTTATTTCTGACGGCTTTTGGCAAGTAAATGCGTGGATGCATGTATGTATGCAAAAAGATTTGATATGTACATTCATCATTATTATTATTACAAAGGGAACAATTCCAAGGAATCCACGAGTTTACTCATTTAACACAAGCAATTATAAAGCGAATAAAGAGAGACAATTTATGAAGCCAATAATCCAGAAACTCTTTTATTCAATGTCGATAAAGCAGAATACAAGTACATCAAGGAAATGCCCATCGGCTACAAGAAGGTCACATTAGTCCTATCAGACCTCAATCTAGTGAATTATAAGCGACTAGAAGCAATTGGATAACAACTTTTCATAGTAAGCTTGAGATTTGGGAGACAGGCAGGCGCCCCACTTTCCCAACATCGCACTCCCTTCAGGTGGGGGGTTATGATTTGGCTTGCTTGGAATGTTGTTCACAACTGTCTTCCCTCGGTTGGAGGGGTCTTCAGGATGCTTGTTCAACTGCATGTTATTGTCTTTCAGGTTCCCATGTGATTGTCCCTTCAACTCTTGGATATCTTCTAGTCTCTGATTCAGCTCGTATTGGTTTTGGCGAAGGGTGACTTCTAGCTGTTTGTTGCGGCTTCTCTCATCCTTCAACTCTTTCTTACAAGCTTCTAGCAGGCTTTGAAGTTTCTTCATTTGCTCCATGTGTTCTAGTTCTGCTTTACCGGCTCGGTATTGGGCTTCGGCTAACTACTTATTTTTGGTTGTCAGGCTGGCATAAGTCCCTTTGAGGGTGTTACCCATTTTGATTATTCTGAAAACCTCTGTCTGTACCTCATCATCTGCTTGACGAACTTGGTCTCTCTCTTCTGATTTAGATTGAATTTCAAGGTTTCTTTCTCCAATGAGATCTTAACAAACTTAAATTTGAATCGACATTCTCTTTCTTTAGGGTCTTGATAACCTTCTTCAATTCATCTACTTCAGAATTTGGTTGGTTCTCTGGCTCAGGAGGTTGGAGGTTCATGGATGGTTCGGGCGGGAATGGCAATAAGACCTCACTAACTCTGCTCTTAACCCAACTGGTGTAAGCTTCCTTGGCGATACAGTTCTTCTTACCCATCTCTGCTCTTCCTTGAGGACAAATCGACCCCCAAGCCTTGACAATCTTCTTGATCAACTCTGGTTCTTCGACCCCTTCGTATAAAACAAAACCCTCTACACTTTGGAGATCAGGTTTGTCTACCATAGGGTATCCAAGTTGCCGCAATTCTAACATCGGGTTGTAGTTGATCCCTCCTTTTGTACCAAGATGAGCTTGACACCATAGTATACTCGAGAATACCAAGGGATGTCTTCGGCTTTTAAGGACATGATCCGCTAGGACCATTTCAAGTTATCTTTGTTCTTAACGAAAGGACCTTTGCTGGGTAGGTGCAAAATAAACTATCTATACAGCAAAGGGGTGCAACAAACGATAGTCCCTTTCTTCTTCTGGGTCCTCACATGGATTGAATAGTAAGTATCTAAAATAAGAGTGGGAATCGGATTCTGAGTCAAGAAGATGTGAATAGCAGCCAGGTCTACGAACTCCTCCATATTCGGTAACAAGACAATCCCATAGATGAGTAAAGCTAGATGGGCGTTAAAGGCCGTCCAGCTCCCAGCTTCAGCGAAGATGATAGCTTTGTCTACGAGAAACTTAGAGGTGAAGCCATGGATTCCACCCTTTGGTTTCAAGTTCAATTCTATTTCCTTCTTTCCCATATGCAGAGCTTCAACAAGATCTAGATATTCAGGGAGTTCCTTAGTGCGGATGTAGGGCACTTGGTTCTTAATCCTAATACCCAGAATATGAGAGTACTCTTCCAATGTCGGCGCTAGCTGGTAATCTTGGAAAGTAAAGCACCTTAGTGGTGGATCGTAGAACTGCACCAAGGTGTGCACAACGGTGATGTTGACCTCGGTGTTCAGAATACCCAGAAGGTTACCATACGCTTCCTTGAAGGCGTCTTTGTGAGTCAGGTCTAAACGTGCCCCAAGTCCTCTCAATACAGCCAACCGAGGTTCCACAAACTTGTAATTATGGATGCTCTTTCTCTTGGGATTCATGCTTCGCTTCAATTGCTTGGTAAATGGACTGGACTCTTGGATTACTGGAAAAGACATGCATATTCAAAAATTGGTCATGATGAAGGATAATGTAATGATGAGATGATAATAAGTCACATGGACTCGAAACTCTGGCAAGTTTTGGACAAGTTGTAAGTGCCACATGTTGCAAGCTCAAAAGTTCGACGTAACATGAGTATCAAGGTAGGTAGAGTCTATGGTTTCCTGCAATAAAAACCCATATCCCCCTCACAGGTGTGGACTATGCTCCAAGGTGGTCCCTAGAAGGTCTCCCAGAGTCATCGACTCGAAATGGGAATACCCTGCCGTAGTGAATACTCACAGGATAAAAGTACGTCCAAGTGAATCTAGTATGGGTGTGGTTCTCGTGACACCCAACACGCGAAACTCAAGTGTACACGACTATCCACGAGTCTAACCTATGTGTATACTAAGCTCGGGTATAGAGCTTTCCTCTCATGTAGTCTAACCCATCCCAACAACAATGTAATAGATATATCCATAATATAAAGCGAATAAGAAATGCGATAAATAAAAGCGAGTATAACTATGAGTTAAGCACCTAAACTAGTGAGGGAACAACCTAAACTAGGCTCGACTCCTTTTAGCGACTAGGAAATACTCCCAGTAACGAAGTAGTCCCCAACAGAGTCGCCAGCTGAAGCTAGTGAAAATATACTCGAGCGTATCGCACGCTCGAACATAAAACAGAGTCGCCATCGAACTTTATTTATCCCCAAATGGAAGGGAAAACATCGATAAAACCCGGGGGGAAGAGATATACTGGGTAAGGAAGTTGGTTATGCAAGGAGAAGGTATTAGCACCCCAAACATCCATGGTACTCCATGGGAACCGTTTTGATTGTTCTCGCTCGAATAGGTGATAACTAAAGATTACTCGCAAAAGAATTGGAAAAGGAAGATAAATAGATAAAGTGCTCAGTGAGGATGGGGACCCTCATGCCTACGTATCCTCATAGTGCAATGAGGAATTCAGAGCTTCGTAGTTCAAGGAACTAGAGGCAGGAGGTGGAAAGAAGTGTGATCAAAGTATGGTCTGAGCCAAAGGATTGTGTGATTTGAGCTTCAATAAGGGTGAAAACATGAACCCAAGAGTAAACAGGTATGAACCGACAAGTGAGGGCATATAGCACTTATACCACTGTACTGGAACAACCGAAAGGAGAGGAATTAGGTGTTTGGGATGAGAGCCAAACAACTCTTGGTTCATAAGGAGGTACAAGATGGAGTACAAAAGTATAGTGTATTTGGCTCAAAGAATAAGTATATCACGCGGAGTGAATGAAGGTAGAATATGAGTGCATCATGGAGATGAATGGATGAAGTGACCGAAGTCACAGAATAGAAGAACTTGGTAACAAGTGACTGAATAAGTATTGTTTGAAATTGAAAGGTGAAAGTGTATTGGAATCCACAAGAGAAGTGAGATTTCTACCATAGAAGGAAACAACGTTAACCGATACGTGGACTAGCAGGCCGCCACTATAGGGTTTTGGCTAAAAAAGAAGGAATTAAATGTTTGGGATGAGAGCCAAACAACTCTAGGTATGAAATGCGGACTATTCGTTAGGCGTCCTAAAAGGGTGTATATGGAATTCCAAAGAAAGTGTATTTCGATGTCAAAGAGACGGTATGTCAATGGGTGAATGATTTGTGATCGAAGGTAGATAGTTGGTAGTGAAAGATATGAACGGTGCCCTAAGGAGAAGGAGGAATAATTAGAAGTATGCTCGCTAAGGATTCGCCTTCTCGTGCCTACGTATTCTCATTGTGAAATGAGAAAGTCATAGCAATCGTAGTTTGGAACTACGAGAATAGAGAGAAAGAGATGTTTGTCTAAGAAACAGGGACTCACAAGATAAACACACAAGGAATGATTGCAATACAAGGAGTAGTGTATCACTTGTTGGGGAATTGACAGTTCAAGATCAAATCAGGATAGTATCTTGGATCTAAGAGAAGGATAGACTCTTAATCGAAGAGCAAAGTTGCGTGTTAGCCAAAAAAGGAACGAGTTAAATGTTTGGGATGAGAGCCAAACAACTCTCGATTGAAGAGATGGACTGTCATCAGGACGTCCTAAAAGGATGGACAAAAAGTTGAAGGAGAAGTATGATTGATCTTAAAAGATGGTATTGATAGAATGGAGAATGATTGATTAATAAATAGGGTAGCTCACGAAGAAACTGGGTTCTCCTGCCTACGTATCCTTATAGTGCAATAAGGAAATCAGAGCTTTCGTAGTTCAGCCCACTAGGGCTGAAATGAAATTGATTGGAGGTAAGAAGAAATGGATGATTGAGATCGAAATGATTAGAATTGGACTGATTGAGAATGAAGAATGGATAGACTTGATAGTTATTGGATGACATCACACTAACTTTCAAGTGGAAGGAGAAGAGTCTTTATAGTTGTTTCTTACATTGATGATGAATACCTTATCAATCATTAGATTCGAATTGCACTAAAGTCTATGAACGGAGGTGAATACGATGAGCGATGGGTTATACACCCCATACCTAAAGATACTTAGAATGGGGGTAGGAATACTCCAGTCCCACTCCTTCTCCATTACTTAAGGCTCATATCATACAACTTGACTCATGATTGATAAGTTGTTGAAGTGGTCCTTGCTTTTTGTTGTTTTTGCTTTTGTAGTGAGAGACTTGTCAATTGTATGGTTAGAATTATGCTAAAGTCTATGAATAGAGGTGAATACAATGAGCGATGGGTCATATGTCCCATACCCAAAGATACTCAGAATGGGGGTAGGAATACTCCAGTCTCACTCCTTCTCTATTGCTTAAGGCTCCTGTCACACTCTTCTAACTTTGATTTAACAAGTGTTGAAGATGCCACCTTTGATGTGCTTGAATAATTCGCTGCTTTGTATGACTGAGGATGCCTTGATTAAAGACCTGACTTTAGGTCTTGAGCTCCACTGGTTGGAAGAAAAGATTTATTATGTGACCAAGGGTCTTTTGGTCACTCAATTTAGACTGTGGGATTATACAAGTTCAAAGGATTTAATTAATCAAAATTGCTTTTGATCAATTTAATCATGGGTTTTGTTTTGTTTTAGGGGAACTAAGTTTGGATCTAATCAGGGTTAGTAATTGTTAGAAACTATCCTAAGGGAACATGCATTAGAAGTTGGTTGAACATTCTAAGTTAGAAGTCCTAAGGGAGTGTAGCGGTAAATTCATGATCATCAAGCTATGGATAAGATAGACATCAAATAACAAGAGTCGCCACCGTGCTTTTATTGTTTCCAATGGAAAAGGGAAAAAGTACGAACAAAACCCAAAAGTAAGAAGTTTTCAAATCAAAACTAATAAAATGTCAGAGATTACAAGTAAGGGGGTTGGTTACACAGAGGGAAGGTGTTAGCACCCAAAGTGTCCTAGGTACTCCTAGGGAGCCCTTTTTGTGTGCATATGTATTTGGTACAAAATGATGTTTACAAACAAATAGAATGGGGGATGAGAAAAGAATTCAATAATTATATTTTTGTGTTTCACAAGACCTTCGGACTCGTGCCTACGTACCAACATAAAAATGAGGGATCAAAACCTCGTAGTTTGTGATACAAATTTCAAAGTGGATGCATTGTTTTTAACAAAATTTAAGTTTGAAAGGCACAAAGGCTTGAAAATGGTTTGAATGAGTTAATTCTTTTTGGCTTTTTGAAAGTTTAAGTCAAGTATAGTTAAGTTATTTACAAATTTGATTTAAGAAAAGAAGTTTTAAAATGCAATGGCATAAGGCCAAAGTTTCTATCTTTTTGCAAAGTGGTCAAAGTTTAGAACAAAATAAGTTCAATCAAAGAAGATTTTGAAAAGGGAGGGAGAGATTTTGAAATTAAAGAAATAGGGAGAAGATGAAGAGACTAATCCTATGCACAAAATTAAAAGTTAAGAGTTGAAAAGATCTGACCAATGGGTAGTAATCCAATAGACAAGAATGTCAATAGAAACCCAGAATTCCCTTGGACATTTAGAATCAAGCAACACACAAATGCACAATTATATCAATCTTGAAGAGCAAGGGCATCAAATAAATATAGCCACTTTCAAGCTTTAGCCACTCCATGATCTTCTTCAAATTAGCCCATGAAACAGATGAATTCCACAAGTTACAGGTTCAAAATAACAGCTTTACAATGATCATGTTGCAGATGAACTCAGAGGGATCTTGAATGATGTATCAAATAAAGTTTCAAATTGCAAGCACTTGGTTTCATAGAAAGTTGGCATTGGCCAAGTCCTTTAGCATAGGAATGTTACCTAAGTTCTAAGTCCCTTTGTCTAAGATCAAGCCAACAGTCCACACAAAAGTTTTTTAGGGTTTTTGTTGTTATTATGTACATTAATGGTCAAAAGTATGGATCCTTGAGCCAAGACATCTTCCAAAGGAAGGAAAAAATACCAAGTTTCCACATAATACCATGAAAGAGGGGAGACTTACAATCTCACTAACTAGAATGCTATACTTTTTGTGTCACAAATTTAGCGCTATGTTAAGCAATCTTAATTGGACTTATGTAGAAGTCACAACTATTTGAGGCTGGGCAATAGAATTTTTGGTGCTAATGCATGTTAGAGACATAATATAATGGACTATGCTCATGAAACATACCACACACAAAAAGAATATGCAAAAGAGGTGGCCTAATCTCATCCATACTTATGTTGATTTTTCAATCAACTAGCCTTAGGACTTTGAGATATCATAGGTCAAATGAGATGAATGCATAAAGAATGGGAATAAGATGAAGAGGGAGGGGAATGGATCAAAACTCAAATTGATCAAAGGAGGAGTTTTACCAAATTAATATCATCCATTCATTTTGGGAGATGGAATGGACATTCCATCAATCCCCTAAATCCAATGATATTAACTTGACAAAGTCAAATCAACCTTGACCAAGGCCCAACAACAAGAGTCAAACTCAAACAAGTCATTACAATTGGTCGACAAAATTATTTGGCATTTATTCAAATTAAAAAGACTAAAATAATACATTTAAATTAAATATGGTTTGTCAAATTCCTAAAACCTCATCAAAACTCCAAAAAAATGGCCATGAGATTTATCATATGTCAGACAAGGTCAAAGGACCTTGGAGAATTTTTTTTAGAATTTTTAAAGACTTAAAAGTATTTTTAAACAATTAAAAATAATCACAAAATCAATAAAATCATGAAAAATATTAATAATGATCCAAAAAATAAGTTTAATTCAGAATATGAAAGAGGAAATTATTTGAAAATTTTGGTGAAACTCTCATATTTTTTGGATCAATATTAAAATTAATATGAATTAATGAAAATAAAAGGATTAAAACAAAAATATGAAAATATGAAAAAACGTGAGCCACTTGATCTCCCTCATTAATTGAGGTGACAGATCAAGTGGCCTAGAACGCGCGTCCCATGATGCACGCTAGTCAACTCATCCACACGCCTGGTATTCACAATGGACGCGTGAGATTAAAACGTTTTGGTATGATCATGTGGCTCATAACCTATCCAACACACTACCGACGCTGGACCTCTGGTCACCTTCTCAGGCGAGGCTCACCGAACTGGTTCAATCATCACCATCACATAAATGAAAAAGGAGGACATGATCTGAAAGAAAAAATGGCGTAAAACACGAATATGACCTCAGTTTTAACTAACTCCACATATATAGAAAGATATGACGAGTTGAATTTGGAGGTGTATCAACTGAGTTGCTTCGATTTGACCTCTAAGCAACTCAATCTTCTTGCCTACATTGGTAGGACTTCAGACAACCAAATATCCAAGAGAATTGAGTAGAATTGAGAGAGAATCGCAGAGATGAAGTTTTCTGAAAATTACCTTCAATGTTATGCAGACCTTGATGTTGCTTGCTCCAAACACGATCTGATCACACTTGCGAACCTAGCAGGAGGTGATTAGAGAGGTTACAAGGCTTTGGATCCTAGAGTTCTTGAATCTCCAACAGTTGAGATTCAAACTCAAATTTCAAATTGAAATTTCTCAAGTTTTCCTTTAGAATGTGAGGGTTTTAATGGGGGGAAAAGTTGGCGCGCAAGATGTGATTCAAATGAGCACAGAGGTCATGTATTTATAGCATAAATGAATGATATTTGCACACTTCAATTTTTATCCAAAATTAGCCATGTTGATGGCACGAGTGCATGGGCATGTGCAAGCCCATGATGCAATGAAAAAAGGTCCAAAATGATTCCAAATGAAGTCTGAATGGAAGCTTGATTGGCAAGGCAAAGTGAACTGAAGTTTTGAAGTTTGATTCTTTCCAATTATGCATCCCTGTTAAAGCCATGCACAGACCTAGCAAACCTCATCCAAAATGCATGAACTTGGGTTCTTTGGAAAGCTTGGATCAAGGGGAACATGTTTGATGTTCAACACTTTTTCATTTGGAGCTTGGACCATGGAGAATTTTGAGGTGGAAGTTTGGAAATTTCAACATGTTGAAATTTTTTCTAAGTGTCAAGCCATATATCTGAATATTCCATCTTACTTAACTTTTTATGTGATATTCAAATGAGAAAAGTGTATTCATAAAAGTTATATCTCTTTCAAATACCTCCAAAATGGTCACAAATTTAACGTCATTTGGATTTGGAATGATATAGTTATGCATTTTTGAAGTTTGGAAAAATCACTTGTTCAATGGTATAGGTAAAAAATGACCTATAATGTAACCTCATATCACATGCTCATAAAAGTTGAATTAGTTCCCACTCCAAACATAAAAGTTGAAGTAGACATCTTGAACTGTAGGAGATATAGTCTAGGGAGACCCAGTTTTGATCAGATGAATTCATCTGGCCAACCACCATCAACCAACTTGCTAACCTTCTATTCTTTGGACTTTCTTGGCTCATGGTAGATCATATATGCATAAGATGATGAATTTTGAAGTATCCCTTGAGAAATTTGATCAATTGGTGATATAGCTTGTTGGAGAAGTTACTCAAGATACCCAGTCAAACTAGGGTTTCCAAGGCAAATCACCCTCAAACTCTTGAAGAAAACTTGATCAATATAACATGTAGGAATCAAAGGAACTCATATATGATGCTCATACCAATTCTTGGATCAATTCATGGTTGTGCTCTTTGCCATGAGAGTCTTAAACCCTAGATATGAACTTGATAAATCAATGGAGATCAGGCCCTACCTACAAAAAGAGTTAGGCAAATGCAAAGAGGGGTAAGGAGGATGCCAAGGTATGATCCCAATGCTAATGCTTATGATGAAATTGCATGAGGGATCTTAGGGTCAAAATTTGGGGTCTTACAGCTGCCCCTATTTAAGGACATTCTAACTGAGGAGGCAAAGGTTAAAATCTTCATGTCGACTCAGTAGAATGGGATTAAATAACGACATATAGAAACAAATTTTGGTCCCTAAGAGATCTCATGATGCATATGATATAAATGTAAAAGTTAATGCTCTGTGGGAAAATATTGCCACAAAGGAAAAGAAATCAAAGAGACCAAAAATCTGCAGGAGTATGATGTATTCCATAAGGAAAACTCACTGTGGAGACAGAGACTCAAGGGGATAAAGGAGTTATGCGTAGGCCAGGCTATGACTTAAAACTACTGGGGGACTCGAGGAATTCCATACAAACATGGAAAAGACTCAGCCAGGGAACAACAACATCTGCATGGGATACAAGTAAGTCAAGATAAAATTGAAGTACTCGAATCATGCAGCAAAAGCGATTTCACTAAGGAAATGCACACTCAACTCAACTGGGGAAGAAATAAACTTCAACATAGGAGGAGAAAAATCTATTATCTACTACCTATTACTGGGTAAGGAGATAGTAGATATCTGACAGAGAGAACATCCGTCATCGGTTAGGATGAACATATCAAAGATGACTCACTAGGAAATGCCATGAGAGAGTATTCATTACCGGCTACTGGGTAAGAATAGCCTTGCTGGGGAAAACTGTAGAAAATAGGATTTACAACTACCAGTTACTGGGCAGAAGACCAAAGGTGAGAATATCTATAATCGATTAGGATGAACATATCAAGGATAAACTCAACAGGGAAGAAAATCCGTCATCGGTTAAGATGAACATATCAAGGATAAACTTGCATGGGACAGTCAAGGAGGATACCCGTCATCAGTTAAGATGAACATATCAAGGATAAACCAACTGAATTAAAAGTAGGAATTACATCTATCGAATGCTGGATAGAAGACCACCAAAGAGAAAATCTGTCACCTGTTAAGATGAACATATCAAGGATAGACTCTGTGAGGAGAAAGTAGGAATTACATCTATCAGTTATTGGATAGAATACCATCAAAGAGAAAATTCGTCACCGGTTAGGGTGAACATATCAAGGATTAACTTTGCGAAGGGGACAAAAGCAGGATTTACAACTACCGGTTACTGGGTAGAAGACCGCAAAGAGAAGGAAACCTATCATCAGTTAGGATGAACATATCAAGGATTAACTCTCTTGGGAACAAGAACAAATGAATCCATTGGGAACTCCACTGTTGGGAAAACAAGGGTACTTATGTCGGGTATTGGGAAAGAAGTAACAAACTGCAAACTATGAAGAATATTACCAGTTACTGGGTAATAAGCTCTTAGGAGACTCAAAGCATCTATCTAGGTAAGAGTTAGAAAGAGACAATCAATCAAGACTCGACCCAATGAGGACATAACTGAGTGATTCCATCCAGATAATCAACTGGGAAGGAAACTGAAGTAACAATCATCCACGAGGAACAACTCAGTGGGGAATCGGAGAAAGGTTAAAGTATTTCTGCCTAAGGGGCTGACACTCTACAATTGAGGGAGGACAGACACGAAACTCAAATGGGGATAAAGTACCGCCATACAAAGAATGAGAATCTCAAATCGACAAATCAATCAAATATGGTGGTGCCAATATGCAATTATGAAATCATATGAATGTATATGTATATATATGTATATGATGATTATGCTAACAAAACAATCACAAAGGATACAAAGGTGTCGCAAAGAATTTGAATCATCGGTACAATTCTTGGTCATTCCACAAAAAGAGGGAGACAACTGCTGGAGAATAGAGAAATCAGAAACCAAAGGCTCAAATCTAGCCGAGGGAAGAGATTTACTAAGGAGAGGCGAAGTTATCGAGTCTGCAGGGAATTTTAGGTCAACGCCATATTAAATGGGAGACAACCATACAGAAGATAAAACATAAAACAGTCGCTCAGAAACCAGGAGGAAACTCTGACTAGGAGCGAGTCAGATGGCGACTGGTGGGGAAACCAATGTGATCCACTGGGGAAAACATCTAACTCTGCTGAAGAAACGTGAACCCTGTTGGGGAATACAGAAATACTGTCGGGGAATTATCACGTCGCAAGGTACTGAATCGACCAACTTAGCTGGGGGAAAAGCATCGGAACTCTGCTAGGGAATAAATACTTCGCAGGGGAACCGGATCAACACAAACAATTAGGGACACCCAAAGGGTTAACTTCTTGGGGAACCTCTGATGTTTAGCACTTAAGGACTTGCTGCTCTTTGAAGTGTTGTTGATACTTCCTTTTTAATTGCTTTAAAAAATTCTTGTTTTTATATGTTTTAAGAAAAAGGATTTTGATTAAAAAAATTAAATTTCCAAAATGATCATAATAAAATTTGAACTATTGGCTAAAGTAAATAAGAATAGAAACAATTGGACAAAAGCTCAACTTTATTTAATGGGATGGTAGTCTGTAAATGACAAGACTCCATAGATTTTTACAAAGTTGAAAATGGTAATTTACATGGAAAAGGGTTACATTGAATACAAATGATCCTTAATCCTTCTACCAACTCTTGATATCCACTGTGCTCTTGACCGTTGTTGGGATGATGAATCGACGTCAACCCTTGTGCTCAACAAAGTCTTTCCAAAATTGGACGATCAGTAGATTGCAGTTACTTGCCATAATCCCTAATTTTGGCATAAGTTTCCCCAAGGTGGGGTACTCAACTTATCGGGATTTTTTTTCTGTTTTTCTGTCTCTAATTTTTGCCTGGACCGCCCTTTCAGGTTTTCAATCCACCAAGACACTCATTTTTGCCTAAGCCTCCCTTTCGGGTTTTCAACTTAGCGAGTTGTTCTTTTCCTTTTAGGCAAAGTATTTCTTGACTGCATCTGTGTTCATAGGGTGAGTGAACTATTCATCATCCATAGTTATAAGAATCAAAGCACCGCCTGAAAAGGCTATTTTAACAACATATGTGCCTTCATAATTAAGAGTCCATTTTCCCCTAGAATCTGGTTTGAACTACAAGATCTTTTTGAGCACAAGGTCACCTTCTCTAAACACACGAGGTCTGACCTTCTAATCAAAAGCTTTCTTCATCCTCTGCTGATATAACTGGCCATGACACATGGCAGTTAATCTCTTCTCTTCAATTAAATTCAGCTAGTCAAACCTAGTCTGACACCATTCAGCTTCAGTCAACTTGGCTTCCATGAGCACATGCAATGAAGGAATCTCAACCTCTACGAGGAGCACTGCTTCCATACCATATACAAGAGAAAAAGGGGTTGCCCCTGTTGAAGTGCGGACGGATGTACGATACCCATGCAAAGCAAACGCGAGCATCTCATGCCAATCCTTATACGTGACAACCATCTTCTAAATAATCTTCTTAATGTTCTTATTCGCAGCTTCAACAACCCCATTCATCTTAGGTCTGTAGGGAGAAGAATTATGATGTGAAATCTTGAAGTCTTTATAGAGGGCTTCTACCATATTATTATTCAAGTTCGATCCATTATTAGTAATGATCTTACTTGGCACACCATAACGGCATATGATCTGATTCTTGATAAACCTCACAACAACTTGCTTGGTTACATTTGCATACGATGCCGCTTCAACCCATTTTGTGAAGTAGTCAATTGCCACCAAAATGAAATGATGTCCATTCGAAGCTTTGGGCTCAATCATATCAATTCCCCACATGGAGAAGCGCCATGGGGAAGAAATAACATTCAATAGTGTCGGAGGAACATGAATCTTATCAGTATATATTTGACACTTGTGGCATTTCTTCACAAACTTGCAACAGTCAGATTCATTATCAGCCAATAGTAACATGCTCGCAACATCTTCTTTGCCATTGCATGTCCATTGGAATGAGTACCAAAGGAACCTTCATGCACTTCAGTCATCAACAAGTTTGCTTCGTGTCTATCCACGCATCTAAGCAAAACCATGTTGAAGTTTCTCTTGTTTAGTATATCACCATTTATGTAGAAATTACCGGATAATCTTCTCAAAGTCTTCTTATCTTTCAAAGATGCCCCAGGCGGGTAAATCTGGCTTTGGAGGAAATACTTGATGTCATAATACCACGGCTTCTCGTCTTTGATTTCTTCAACAGCGAACACATGAGCGGGCCTATCAAGATGCATCACAGATAAATTGGGAACTTCATTCCGATACTTCACTACAATCATTGATGCCAACGTTGCAAGAGCATCTGCCATCCGGTTCTCATCTCGAGGGATATGATGAAACTCAACCTTTGTAAAGAAAGTTGAAATCCTCCTTGCATAATCTCTATATGGTATCAAACCGTATTGATTCGTCTCCCATTCACCTTTGATTTGATTCACAACCAAAGCGGAATCTCCGAAGACATCCAAATACTTGATTCTGAGATTCATGGCCTCTTCAAGCCCCATAATGCAAGCTTCATATTCTACCATGTTGTTTATACACTTGAAAGTCAACCTAGCTGTAAATGGAAGATGCGTGCCTTAAGGAGTAATAATCACTCCCCCAATGACATTTCCATATTGATTAACAGCTCCATCAAATACCGAGCCCCAACGGGAACCAGGTTCTGGCCCTTCTTCAAGCAATGGTTCATCACAATCTTTCATTTTCAAGTACAAAATCTCTTCGTCCGGAAAATCATACTGCACTGACTGGTAATCTTCAATTGGTTGGTCAGCCAAGATACTACCTTTGATCGCTTTCTGAGATCGGTATTCGATATCATACTCTGATAACAACATCTGCCAATGGGCAATCCTCCCAGTTAAAGCAGGCTTCTCAAATATATACTTGATCAGATCCATTTTGGATATCAACCAAGTGGTATGGTTCAACATATACTGGCGCAGACGCTTAGCAGCCCAAGCCAATGCGCAACAAATTTTCTCAAGCATAAAATAACGAGTCTCACATTCGTTGAACTTCTAACTGAGGTAGTAGATTGCAAATTCTTTCTTTCCAATCTCATCTTGCTGACCAAGAACACAACCCATACTCTCATCAAGCACAGTCAAATGCACGATCAACAGTCTTCCTTCAACAGGTGGAGACAAAATCGGAGGCTCAAGCAGATATTCTTTGGTACTGTCAAAAGCTTTATGGCAGTCTTTGGTCCAATCACAAGACTAATCTTTCCGAAGAAGCTTGAATATAGGTGCACATGTGGCAGTCATGTGGGAAATGAATATGGAAATCTAATTCAAGCGGCCGAGAAAACCTCTGACTTGCTTCTCAGTTTTGGGCGCAAGCATCTCTTGTATTGCTTTGACCTTGGCAGGATCAACTTCAATACCCTTCTTGCTGACAATAAAGCCCAACAACTTACCAGAACGAACCCCAAAAGTACACTTATTGGGATTCAAGCGGAGTTTATATTTCCTCAAACGCTGGAATAACTTCAACAAATGCTCAACATGTTCCTCTTCATCAATCGATTTAGCAATCATGTCATCGACATAAACCTCAATCTCTTTATGCATCATATCATGAAAAAGAGTGGTCATTTCTCTCTGGTATGTTGCACCAGCATTCTTTAGACCGAAAGGCATCACTCTATAATAGAATGTTCCCCAAGGTGTAATGAATATGGTCTTCTCCATATCTTCGGATACCATCTTGATCTAATTATATCCGGAAAATCCATCCATAAACGAAAAGACTTTGAAATTAGCAGTACTGTCTACCAACATATCAATGTGTGGCAGAGGGAAATCATCTTTCAGACTAGCTATATTCAAATCTCTATAATCAACACACATGCGGACTTTTCCATCTTTATTTGGCACAGGCACAATATTGGCCATCCATTGCGGATACTCAACGGTTACAAGGAAACTGGCATCAATCTGCTTCTGCACTTCCTCTTTGATCTTCACAACCATATTAGGACCAAGCAAACACATCTGAATACTCTCGAAGAAGATCAATCAACCCCTTCTTGACATCTGGACACAGTCGAGACCCAATCTTGACTTCTTTCACATCATCCTCGGAACACAAGTTGACTAGCTCAATCTGCTTTTCGAACGGTTGAATGGTTTTTTCATCTTGCTCAAGAAGACGGGATAATTCATCACTCACTTCTACATCACTTTCCTCCTCGGTCTCAAACACAAGGAATTCAAAATTTGGAGAAGGAGAAGGATCATTGTATTCAATGGGGTTAGGAACCAACTTGCATAATGATTTGATATTTTAATTTTAGAGAAGTGAATTTGTGACCAAATATTATGCAGATGGACAATATTATTGTTTATTTATGTTTTTTGTGATTACCATTTTCAGAATAAAGCAAAAAGTAAAGCAAAACATCATAGATGTGGATGAATATAATTAATTTTATTAATGATCAATTTGAAAATGCCCAAACAATGTTCACTTCTCCCTTAGGCATAGGAGAAGGATTTTAAAAACATATAAAAGCAATTACTTAGATCGATGCAAAATAACAGGAATATCAACAGCAATCCAATTGTTGCAAGTCTTTCCATGCGTCACAAAATTGGTGCAGTCTTCCTCTTCGTCATCTTCTAGCACAACAGCTAAGTGTTGTTCATTGCCATGAATGAACCCTTCGTTACGGAAGCTAAGTTGCATATCTTCATACCTTGCGGATGACGATCCTTTCTGGAACCCCAAACCGGTTCTGCCTTTGTTGTCGGCGACCTCTACCATGTGCCACCACTGATCAACATTGCCTTCTTCCACAATCTTCTTAGCATCTTTTAATGAGGACATAGGTGCCCCAACTCTCTTTTCAACAGCAATAGATAAGGCTTGGAACGGAGTCCCAACCTCATCCTCAGGCTCAACATAAGAGAAAGATGACAGGTGGTTAACCAACAGTGTCTTCTCCCCACCAACAATCACAAGCTTTCCATTCTTCACAAATTTGAGCTTCTGGTGTAAAGTTGAAGTAACAGCTCCTGCCTCATGGATCCATGGCCTTCCCAACAAGCAACTGTAGGTTGGGTGGATATCCATTACTTGAAAAGTAATTTGAAAATCACCCGGACCTATCTTAACTGGAAGGTCCACTTCACCAATAACCGTCTTGTGCGGACCGTCAAAGGCCTTGACGATTAACCCACTATACCTCATAGGCACTCCTTGGTATGATAGTTTTGACAGAGTTGACTTCGGTAGCATATTCAGTGACGCCCCAGTGTCAACAAGCACATTTGACAAAGCATCCTCTTTGAAATTCATGGAGATGCGCAAAGCCAGATTTCTGCCCTCCTCATGGAGTTCTTCATGACAAAAGCTAAGATTATTGCAAGAAGTGATGTTAGCCACGATATGATCGAATTGATCCACTGTAACATCATGTTCTACAAAAGCTTGTTCCAAAACTCTCTGCATTGCTTCTCTGTGTGCTTCAAAATTCATGAGCAGAGACAACACTGAGATTTTTGAGGGGGTTTGGAGCAGTTGCTCCACCATGTTGAACTCTCTCCTTTTGATTAACCAAAGTACTTCATCATCATCGTTAGCCTTCACATCGCTGGATTCACCAGACTTACCTTTTGAAGCACCAATTGGATCTACAACAGGCACTTCCACCTTCTTACTCACAACTAATTCCTCCTTATCCTTTGGGAACACCGGCCCAAACACTCGACCACTATGGGTCACCTTGGTAACATCAGTAATGCTTACCACAGAGTTAGTCGTAGGCAACGGGACCTCTTGACCACCTTCTATCATTGTAGCATTATACTGATACGACACAGCTTTATCAGATGAATACAGGACTAGGCCCGCTAACCGTATAACCAACGGCGATACTGATCTATTGCTGACATTGTTACTGTTGATGTTGTCGTACTGTATTACCAATCTCTTTGGCTGCTTGAAAATGGGCACTATGACATTTACATCGTCATCTACATGACGGGATTGAAAAATTTGAATCATGCCTTCATCCATCAGTCGTTGGATGTCCCTTTTCACAATTTTACAACCCCTCGGGTTAACACTACAGATAACACAATCGTCATGGTCATGTTCACAATCACTTACCAAACAAACATCCCTATGCATCTGCACCAAGGACCTTCGGATAAAACGCACATCAAAAACCTTAAACTCTCTAGGTTAACCATCCACCATATTCACAGAAGACTTCCCATGAGCGGGCAACAGATTTGCTTTCACATTCGGCGCACGGTCCTCGAAGGACACCATTCCACTCTTCATCAACTTTTGTACCTCATACTTGAGCGGATAACAGTTCTCTATATCATGTTTGGGTGCTCCTTGATGAAAAGCACAACGGAGCTCAGGCTTGTACCACCATGGAAGTGGTTCTGGAATCTGCGGCGGGTTCCTTGGTTGGATTAGGTTCTTGAGAATCACAGATGGGTATAATTCTGCATAAGACAGAGGAATCGGGTCGAAAGAGACCTTCTTCCTCTCAAAGTTCTGTTGATGATGATTGTTGGTATTATTGTTGTTGTAGGTGTTTGTTCGTTGTTGCGGTTGTTGTTGTTGACGTTGTTGTTGTTGAACTAGTGTTCTTTGTTGATTAGAAAATACAAGGATAACTGAAGATACTTGGTGATGATGTTGACGGGATGTTGGATTCCTTCTGGTATGAGGCCTCCTCTGCCTCCCACTGCTTATTGCATTCACTTCATTGTCCTTTTTCTTCCCAAAATTGCTACCTCACCTCTTACTCGACGATGCTTCATCTTTCGACAAACTTCCCTCTCAGACTCCTTCCTCAAGCCTCATCCCCATGTTTACCATCTCGGTAAAGTCACTCGGGGCACTAGCAATCATTCGTTCATAAATAATGAACTCAGGGTCTTCAGAAAGATTTTTGTCATCTCTTTTTCCTCCAAAGGAGGAGTGATCTGGGCAGCCAATTCCCTCCATCTCTGCACATACTCTTTAAACGTCTCCTTATCTTTCTGAGACATAAACCTCATTTGGTCTCTATCAGGCACCATATCCACGTTGTACTTATACTGCTTGACAAAAGCCTCTCCCATGTCATTGAAAGTACGAATGCTGGCACTATCCAACCCCATATACCAACGAAGCGCAACACCAGTCAAACTGTCCTGGAAATAGTGAATCAACAGTTGATCATTATCGGTCTGAGTAGACATCTTGCGAGCATACATCACTAGATGACTGAGCGAACAAGTGTTCCCTTTATACTTTTCAAAGTCATGCACTTTGAACTTCACCGGGATCTTAACGTTGGGCACTAAACACAACTCATCCGCATTTTTTCCAAACAAATCCTTACCTCTTAGCGTCTTCAATTCCTTGTGCAGCTCAAGAAACTGATCTTTCATTTCATCCATTTTCTCATAAACATCTGGACCCTCAGACGGCTCGGAGTGATAAATGGTGTCCTCTACACGAGGTAAGGTGTGCACAACGGGAGGTGGCACATACATGACCGGGCTAGATGCCGACATGGAAGCAAAAGTAGGCACAAAGCCTTCAGGCATGAAGTTGGACGGCACTCCCCACGGGAATCCAGCATGCATAACGGGCGCGAAATGAGCGGTAGCAGCAGGCATGGTAGAGGTAGCCACCTCTGAAATAACCGTCCTCGCAGGAGGAGTTGCAGGCATTGGAGAAGATTGGCTCTGAGCGGTAAGAACTGACTCCATCATGGCAGTCAGACGGGCGATCTCGTCCTTCAGCTCTCTGTTCTCTTGTTCTAGATGCTCCATAATTTTGAGATGATTGGCACGGGTGTTGTACCGATGACTCAGCTTGGCTAAAGCACAGAAGAAACACCAATGATACATCTGGCGAAAAGGAAACCTGAATATGCAAATGATGCATGAAATGCAATGCTTGTTTATTTATTTTTATTTTCAAGGAACTTACTATATCATTTTTAAATATATATATCAACAATTGCAATTTTTATATGACAAAAATCTCTTTTCATTTATATAATTGGAAGGATTACACTGAGTACAATTTCATAAACCAAATGAAAAATACAAGAGAAAAGGAGACTAGTCATCCTAAGGATCCCTAACACCAATCTCAGAAGCCTTAGCTGAAGGCGCGTACTTCCTTCAAATGCTAAGGATCTCGGTCTCAAAAGAAGCTTTCATCTGAGTCTTCTCGAGGACAGGTTGATCAACAATCTTCTTCCAAGCAACGGAAGGCTGAGGCATGCTAGAAGATGAAACCTTCGGCTCTCTCTGTCTCTTCGTCACTCAGTCTTCAAGTAGCTCAATAAGTGCATCTTTGTCTTTAGACTCCAACTGCAACTCTTCATGCTTTTTGCTCAAAGCACGAATACGCTCTTCCCACATATCCTTCTCTTGCTTCATCTTGACGAGTGCGTCTTCCAACTCCTCTACATCTTGGTTAGGGAGAGTTAATGGCTCAACCACAACCATAGACATGGGTATTTCACAAGGATAAGGCATCTTTAACTCCAAAGCTCTCTTCTTTACCCAAAGTGTGTAAGCCTCCAAAGCTACACAATTGCACGGACCAAGCTCGGATCTTCCTTTCCTATGCACATTATGCCAAGCATGCACAATCTTCTGCTTCAAATATTGGGGATCTTTACCCTCTTAATAGAAAAGACCTTCTAACAAAGTGTTATTAGGTTTATCTCTCAAGGGGAACCCAAGTTGACGACGAGCCAAAGCAGGGTTATAGTTAATTCCTCCTTTTGTACCAATGAGAGGCACATTAGAGAATTCACCACAACTATCAATAATCTCCAAACTGCTTAAAGACGGATCATACCAAACTATATCATCATTAGTGAGAGACATAAGTCTCTGAGACCACCTTAGACATTGTTTGTTCTCCACAAAAGCAAGTGTCTGAGGCAAGTGCGAAATAAACCACTTGTACAGAAGAGGAATACAACAGACAATAGTTCTGCCACCGTTAGAATTCCTTAGATGCAAAGAGAAATACATATCACCCAACAAAGTAGGCACAGGATTCCCAATCAAGAAAAGTCTAATGGCGTTAACATCAACAAAACCGTCAATGTTAGGGAACATAGCTAATCTATAGATGAGCAACACAAAGATAACTTTAAAAGCATCCACACTACCGGCTTGAGCAAAAGCAGTAGCTTCCTTGATGAGGAAATCAGATGGCAACCCAAACAATCCTCTTTTCTTCACCCAATGAGCCTCTATCTTAGACTTCTTCAAGTGAAGAGCTTCAACAATAATACTAGATCGGGGAATCTCCTCCAATCCACTAAAACGCACTCTACTAGAAACATGTATCCCCAAAAGATGAGAATACTCCTCCAAGGTAGGCACAAGCTGAAAATCTGGGAAAGTGAAACAACGGTAGAGAGGATCATAGAACTGCACTAGCACACTCAGAAGTCCTTCAACCACATCAGCAGACAAGATAGATAAAAGCTTCCCATGGTGTTGTTTGAAGTCCAAGGGATCTAATACAAAAGATGCTAGCTTCCTTAACTCTTTCAAGCCGGGACATCTGAAACTATACTTCTTAGTGTTCCTTCGTCCATAATCCATGGTCTGAAAATATTTGCACATAATACCTCAGTTCCTTGAAATTCTTGTGTGATGAATGTTATGACACGCATGAATGCATGAATGCAACAATCACAAATAAGGGATCACACACAAGGCAAACAAAGGTCAAGGGATGAATCAAGTCATTGTCAAGATCAATCATCCATTTTGGTGGATTATGGTTTATACCTTATCAACACCCAAGTTCCATTGATATTGACAAGACTTGATTGGACCAACCAAGAATCAAGGGTTTGTTGTAAGTCACGAGCATGGAGTCTGGGTAAGAACCATCCCAAAGGAGTGAACTAAGGATAAAAACCTGTAGATCATGTTCTAAAAAGTTCCCAGAGTCTTAATTCCATCTATCGGATATTACAGGTTAAGATGACTGACTCATCGACCCATAATATTCTCAAGAGAAACTCGTCTGAGTGTAGTATCGCGTAACAATTGTGATCAAGTCTACACTTGAACAATCTCCGCACTACGTCCTAAATAGGCCAAGAGGGGGTAAATGTTCTAAGGTCCTCAGCTTCTCAGACCCAAATTAGAGATAGCAATGCCTAACCATAAATACTTGTGTGACATTTCCAAATCCAAAAGAGTTTCCACTGAGCAGATGGATCTCAAGCCAACTTGGTAAAGACTACTCCACACAAGTTGAACATGACTATACCATCCTCCTATCTTAATTACCCTCAAGTTCGGGTTATAACTTATCTTACCACTCAGAGATCATCAAGCACAACAAGCAAATTATATCACACATACATATATATACACACAAAAAGTAGGCTAAACCCACTAGAGGCTACTCCCTAGCAGAGTGGCCACTTAATTTCTGTAGCGGTAAATTCATGATCATCAAGCTACGGATAAGCTAGACATCAAATAACAAGACTCGTCACCGCGCTTTTATTGTTTCCAAGGGAAAAGGGAAAAAGTACGAACAAAACCCAAAAGTAAGAAGTTTTCAAATCAAAACTAATAAAATGTCAGAGATTACAGGTAAGGGGTAGGTTACACAGAGGGAAGGTGTTAGCACCCAAAGTGTCCTAGGTACTCCTAGGGAGCCCTTTTTGTGTGCATATGTATTTGGTACAAAATGATGTTTACAAACAAATAGAATGGGGGGATGAGAAAAGAATTCATTACTTATATTTTTGTGTTTGACAAGACCTTCGGACTCGTGTCTACGTACCAACATAAAAATGAGGGATCAAAACCTCGTAGTTAGTGATACAAATTTCAAAGTGGATGCATTGTTTTTAACAAAATTTAAGTTTGAAAGGCACAAAGGCCTGAAAATGGTTTGAATGAGTTAATTCTTTTTGGCCTTTTGAAAGTTTAAGTCAAGTATAGTTAAGTTTATTTATAAGTTTGATTTAAGAAAAGAAGTTTAAAAATGCAATGGCATAAGGCTAAAGTTTTTATCTTTTTGCAAAGTGGTCAAAGTTTAGAGCAAAATAAGTTCAATCAAAGAAGATTTTGAAAAGGGAGGGAGAGATTTTGAAATTAAAGAAATGGGGAGAAGATGAAGAGACTAATCATATGCACAAAATTAAAAGTTAAGAGTTGAAAAGATCTGATCAATGGGTAGCAATCCAATAGACAAGAATGTCAATAGAAATATAGAATTTCCTTGGACATTTAGAATCAAGCAACACACAAATGCACAATTATATCAATCTTGAAGAGAAAGGGAATCAAATAAAGATAGCCACTTCCAAGCTTTAGCCACTCCATGATCTTCTTCAAATTAGCCCATGAAACAGATGAATTCCACAAGTTACAGGTTCAAAATAACAACTTTATAATGATCATGTTGCAGATGAACTCAGAGGGATCTTGAATGATGTATCAAATGAAGTTTCAAATTGCAAGCACTTGGTTTCACAGAAAGTTGGCATTGGCCAAGTCCTTTAGCATGGGAATGTTGCCTAAGTTCTAAGTCCATTTGTCCAAGATCAAGCCAACAGTCCACACGAAAGTTTTTTTTTGGGTTTTTGTTATTTTTATGTACATTAATGGTCAAAGACCAAGCAAAGTATACACAAACAAGATATATCACACAATATGGTCCAAGTGGACAAAGTGAAAATTGCATTAACATAAACAATTATAATGGCATGGATAATGGCAAATGAATAAAGGCTAAAGTAAATGACATTAAAGTAAATGGCTTGAAATTAAGAGTTAGTATTGTTTTGCTTTTGCTTTTCATTTTAAGACATTCTTTGGAGAACACTCAACCCACTTGTCACAAGCATGGATCCTTGAGCCAAGACATCTTCCAAAGGAAGGAAAAATGGTCAAGTTTCCACACAATACCATGAAAGAGGGGAGACTTACAATCTCACTAACTAGAATGATATACTTTTTGTATCACAAATTTAGCGCTATATTAAGCAATCGTAATTGGACTTATATAGAAGTCACAACTATTTGAGGTTGGGCAATAGAACTTTTGGTGCTAATGCATGTTAGAGACATAGTATAATGGACTATGTTCATGAAACATACCACACAAAAAAAGAATATGCAAAAGAGGTGGCCTAATCTCATCCATACTTATGTTGATTTTTCAATCAACTAGCCTTAGGACTTTGAGATATCATAGGCCAAATGAGATGAATGCATAAAGAATGGGAATGAGATGAAGAGGGATGGGAATGGATCAAAACTCAAATTGATCAAAGGAGTACTTTTACCAAATTAATATCATCCATTCATTTTGGGAGATGGAATGGACATTCCATCAATCCCCTAAATCCAATGATATTAACTTGACAAAGTCAAATCAAGCTTGACCAAGGCCCAACAACAAGAGTCAAACTCAAACAAGTCATTACAATTGGTCAACAAAATTATTTGGCATTTATTCAAATTAAAAAGACTAAAATAATACATTTAAATTAAATATGGTTTGTCAAATTCCTAAAACCTCATCAAAACATCAAAGAAATGACCATGAGATTTATCATAGGTCAAACAAGGTCAAAGGACCTTGGAGAAAAAATTTCAGAATTTTTAAAGACTTAAAAGTATTTTTAAACAATTAAAAATAATCAAAAAAATATTTAAATCATGAAAAATATTAATAATGATCCAAAAAATAATTTTAATTCAGAATATGGAAGAGGAAATTATTTGAAATTATTTGGTGAAACTCTCATATTTTTTGGATCAATATTAAAATTAATATGAATTAATGAAAATAAAAGGATTAAATTTTTTTTCAGAAAATATGAAAAAACGTGAGCCACTTGATCTCCCTCATTAATTGAGGTGGCAAATCAAGTGGCCTAGAACGCGCATTCCATGAAGCATGCTAGTCAACTCATCCACACGCCTGATATTCACAATGAATGTGTGAGATTAAAACGTTTTGGTATGATCATGTGGCTTAGAATCTGTCCAGCACGCCACCGGCGCTGGACCTCCGGTCACCTTCTCAGGCAAGGCTCACCGGACTGGGTCAGTCATCACCATCACATAAATGAAAAAGGAGGACATGATCTGAAAGAAAAAATGGCGTAAAGCACAAATCTGACCTCAAGTTTAACTAACTCCACATATATAGAAAGATATGAGGAGTTGAATTTGAAGGTGTGTCAACTGAGTTGCTTCGATTTGACCTTTAAGCAACTCAATCTTCTTGCCTACATTGGTAGGACTTCAGACAACCAAAGATCCAAGAGAATTGGGTAGAATTGAGAGAGAATCGAAGAGATGATTTTTTTTGAAAATTACCTTCAATGTTATGCATTCCTTGATGTTGCTTGCTCACAAAACACGATCTGATCACACTTGAGAAGCTAGCATGAGGTGATTATAGAGGTTACAAGGCTTTGGATCCTGGAGTTCTTGAATCTCCAACATTTGAGATTCAAACTCAAATTTCAAATTGAAATTTCTCAGGTTTTCCTTTAGAATGTGAAGGTTTCAATGGGGGGCAAAGCTGGCGCGCAAGATGTGATTCAAATGAGCACAGAGGTCATGTATTTATAGCATGAATGAATGATATTTGCATACTTCAATTTTTGTCCAAAATTAGCAATGTTGATGGCACGAGTGCATGGGCATGTGTAAGCCCATGATGAAATGCAAAAATGTCCAAAGTGATTCCAAATGAAGTCTGAATGGAAGCTTGATTGGCAAGGCAAAGTGAACTGAAGTTTTGAAGTTTGATTCTTTCCAATTATACAGCCTTGTTAAAGTCATGCACAGACCTAGAAAACCTCATCCAAAATGCATGAACTTGGGTTCTTTGGAAATCTTGGATCAAGGGGAACAAGTTTGATGTTCAACACTTTTTCATTTGGAGCTTGGAACATGGAGAATTTTGAGGTGGAAGTTTGGAAATTTCAACATGTTCAAAAATTTTCTAAGTGTCAAGCCATATATCTCAATATTCCACCTTACTTAACTTTTTATGCGAGATTCAAATGAGAAAAGTGTCTGCATCAAAGTTGTAGCTCTTTCAAACACCTTCAAAATTGTCACCAATTTCATGCCATTTGGATTTGGAATGATAGAGTTATGCATTTTTGAAGTTTGGAAAAATCACTTGTTCAATGGTATAGGTAAAAAGTTACCTATAATGTAACCTCGTATCACATGCTCATAAAAGTTGAATTAGTTCCCACTCCAAACATAAAAGTTGAAGTACACATCTTGAATTTGATTTTGCAACTTGGAAGTATTTCATATCATAAAAATTGAGCAAGTTATAGCCTTGGGAAGTTGACATTCAAATTAGGGTTTAGACAAAATGACCTATAATGTTTCAACATAGAAAATAATTTTCCAAGCAAAACTAGCTCTAGGTATCAACATGAAAGTTGTTTGGAGTGTCATTTAGAGTAATGTTTCTCTTGGAATCATTTTCATATGGTGAAAATTGTAGGAGATAGGGTCTAAGGAGACCCAGTTTTGATCAGATGAATTCATTTGGCCAACCACCATCAACCAACTTGCTAACCTTCAATTTTTGGACTTTCTTGGTTCATGGTAGATCATATATGAATAATATGATGAATTTTTAAGTATCCCTTGATAAATTTGATCAATTGGTGAGATAGCTTGTTGGAGAAGTTACTCAAGATACCTAGTCAAACTAGGGTTTCCAAGGAAAATTACCCTCAAACTCTTGAAGAAAACTTGATCAATATGACATGTAGGAATCAAAGGAACTCATATATGATGCTCATAACCATTCTTGGATCAATTCATGGTTGTGCTCTTTGCCATGAGGGTCTTAAACCCTAGATATGAACTTGATAGATCAATGTAGATCATGCCCTACCTACAAAAAGAGTTAGGCAAATGCAAAAACATATTTTTGGTATTTTGGTTAGTAAAATGATGATATAAAAGTATGATACAATCACATGGTTCTTGGTGATCTCTCCCAAAACAAACCCAATGAAAGAGGGGTAAGGAGGATGCCAAGGTATGATCCCAATGTTAATGCTTATGATGAAATTGCATGAGGGATCTTAGGGTCAAAATTTGGGGTCTTACAGGGAGCATGTGCATAATATTGATTAAAAGGCCTACGTTAAGTCCTACAATTATTAGGAAGTGATTGAGTTCTAATCTTAAGGGGAGCATGCAATTTTAACACAAAAATACCAAAATAAGCCTAAAAGGGTAAAATAGTCAATTGTAAAATGTATCAAGTTCTAACCATGGCCTAAAATTGATTAAATCCTAAAGATTGAATTTTAATCCTAATGTTGAAAATGGAATGATTCTAAATTCAATCAAAGACCAATTAAAATCTAATCAAGGTCCTAATTAAAATTCTAATAAAAAGTCCTAATTAAAATTTTAATAAAACCCTAATTAAAACTAAAATCCTAAAAATCAAGATTTTATTCCTAATTGTCAAAATTACCTAATTAATCTAATATTATCCTAATTAACCTAATTATATTGCAAAAAACAATTAAGAAAATAAAAGAAAAAAGCAATTAAAATGGAGGTGTGAATTGAAAATGGGAGTGTAAAACAGAACTGGGTTAATGGGCTTCAGAATGAGCCCAAAGCTATTTTTTGTTCCACAAGCGAATCCAAAAACTGGGGGGTGCGAATCCAAAGTCAGGTTGATGGGTTGCCAGATAAGCCCAACACTGGTTTTTGTAAATTCAGCAAGAAGGTCCAAAATTGGGGGTATGCACAATAAAAGCGAAAATTGGCTTCTTGAGCCCAACCAATGTCTCAACACTCTAACCAATGGGGTGCAGGTTGAAATTGCATGGGGGAATTAGTAACGATGTTAATGGGCTTGGTTAAGCCCAAGATTCATTTTCTTTTTTAAACCCTTGGGGGGTGCACTAGCAGAAGTGGTGTATTAAAGGTAATTTCATGGGCCTAATAATCCAAGCCCACTCCTTTCTCTTCTGTTGACTTGCCTAAGTCAATATATTCAAACAAACTCTATGCGCGCGCGTTCGTCTCTCAGTTCCTTGTGGCTCACCGCGGATCACCGTGCCGGCGTCCGTCGCCGGTGCTGGCAGCGGCTTACATCTAACCACCACCACCATTGGATGCGCCAAATCAAGCTAAGCATGAATATGGGAATAGAATTGGGAAACAGTTACTGAGTTGGTGGGATCGAGTCTAAACATGGAGGAACCCTAACATCCAAAACTCGAATTAAATGGTGCTTGATGGAGATCAATCCCTAATACTATGGGGGTTCTGCTCCCTAACCTAAGTGATACGTCTTGGTGAACTCATAATAAGAAAATGATACTGAATAACAAATGAAATACCGGAGAAGATGATCGGAGAATCCATCAGGTAAGCTTTCTGACCTTGATTCTTTCTTCTTCTTCTCGTCTCTTTCTTCTTCTTATGAGTTGGATCGATGCAGAGTGAGAGTGAGGTGGTTTAGCTCAAGCTAAATTGAAGCTTCAATGTGAAGCTTCAATGGCTTTTGTGAGAGAGTGAGAGAGCTTTGGTGAGGGTGAGGGAAGAGATTGCAGAGAGAATTCGCACAGATTCACAAGGTTCCAAGGGTGCCGAAAATGAGAGATATGAGTTTCTTAAATAGAGCTTGGGTTTGGGAATTTGGTAGCTTTGTATTGAGGTATGGAGTTAATTAGATGAGGATTAGAGTTGGTTAGCATTGGCTCACTGAGTTAGTAGTTAACTCAGTTAGTTATGTTTGACTCAGTTAGATAGGAGTTGTTAATGACTTGAATTTGTTTCCCTCTTACTGGTTATCACAGGTTGGTTTAAGTGGAGTTGAACTTAATATGAATGATGACCTGCTGAGCAGGTTTTTTTCTCAGTGATTAATGATTTGGTTTATGCAGGGTTATATTGAACTGCCATTACATGGAATTAGGTTGGTCACCTGCTGAAACTGTTGCAGGTGGCATTTTAGTATGTGACACTGATTAGTGGGTTAGTTTCAGTTAAACATCATGGCATTAGGTTAGTGAGCTGAATCAACCTATGTTAAATTGAGTTATGATTAGTGATGTGGTTGACTGAGTTGGTGACTTGTTATGTTATGAAGCTATTGATTTGTTGTAGATTGCATTGTGTATTTCATGGCTCATCTGGTTGAATAGTGCATCCGATGGATCAATGGCTTGGTGAATGGTTTTAACTTGGTTTTTTCACTGCATGTCTTACTTACACTGATGTGGATAGGTGTTGGTTGTTGTGCTAGGTTGAGCTTCTTGTTAATGGATGTTTAGGTCTCCACCATCTTCCATATGCATACTCTAATTTCAAAATGGACTGCATTTGACTGCATGATGTATGGTTAATGCAGGAAAGTGAGATACCTCATACCAGATGTTTCCTTGCACATGACTGCATTCTCCTTGGTCTGTTGTGCCCTCTGCACCATTGCTTATTCTTTTTGTCCTATGGATCATGAACATGAGGCTTAATAGTTGTTGCTTCCAGGGAACAAGATGTATATTCCATCCACCAGCTGGAATCTAATGTGCATGTTGTGTTGGAGAGTGTCATCATGTAGGTAACTCTCTTCTTGTATTAATCTATGCTGGTAATGTCTAGCATGTGTTTGTACTAGTATCATGGTGTGCCTTTCTCCATTTTGGGCTCATGTTTTGATGTTAGCTTGGAAACATTAAATGTGGACCTTCATAAGTGAGCATTGACTCTGAAAACTGGGTTAATGAATTAGCTTAGGTCATGTTATGTCATTGGTTAATGATGATTGTTATGCATTGCTTGATGACAAGTTTTGGTGTTTTTGGCAATGGCTTGTTGACCTGCAGGCTACACATGACTGCAGGATTGTTGCTCAGGTTAATGCTTGGCCATGATGCTGACAAATATGTTGTGTGTTGGGTTTTTAGTAGGGGGTTGATGCGGAACTTGGATTATACATTGTGGGGTAAACTGCAATGTTGCTCTGTTGCTGAATTACCTTGACATTTGTGATGTTTCATGCTGCAGGTTTTAGGAACTTAGTTGGAGGGATCAGTGGTATGTAATATGAATTAGACAAGTGGTCTGCACTGAAGACTTGATGCTAATGGTGAGGAGACCACTGCTAGCACTATCTAATTAATGAATGAGGGCATCCATGCATGAAGTCATTTGTCACAAGTTCCATCTGCCATTGTAAGCTAGACATGGTAAGCCTTGGCTTGGTCTTGCAATGTTGTTGCAGGGTGAGGCCTACTCCTATCCATCCACACTTCTGATTTGGCTTTACTCATGTAGGTTATGGTCTTAGTACATCATATGTTTGTGGATACTAATGCAAGTTGATGCAGAACACCTGCAAGGTTGAGTCATGGCTTGCAGTCTGTCTTAAGGGTCTTATCCTGCAATCAGGTATGCAATTTGATTTGCAGCCTTGTTAGCCACTCAGTTTGGTATGGTCTGGTTTAGGTTTTGTCTATCATCTGTTG
This sequence comes from Lathyrus oleraceus, assembly GCF_024323335.1. NCBI lineage: Eukaryota > Viridiplantae > Streptophyta > Magnoliopsida > Fabales > Fabaceae > Lathyrus > Lathyrus oleraceus. The sequence continues at coordinate 211,220,492 of NC_066584.1, forward strand.
CATTGTTGCTTGCAAGTTGTCTTGGTCTTGGCCCTGGATGGAAGGTGAGTACAATTGGTATTTCAGTTCAGGCTTCAGACTGTCATGCAGCCAGTGGTTTCAAGTGTGCATGGTATGGATTCAAAGCTTCACACCCTGTATGTTTGACATTTGTTCCCTTGATGAATCATCGTGTTGTGTCCTTCCATGGTGATGCAATTGTATGATGTTATGCTTTTGTAGATAAGTTCTGGCTTCCATAAGGCTCACCTGAAGTTTGCCTTGTGACTGGATGTGTTGCAGCAGGACCTTTAGTCTGGTTTAGAGGGACATTATTGCCTTGGTCATTTGGTGCAGGTTCGCCCTTTAGTAAACCCTTGAGCACTGTTATCTTAATTGAATGGATCCTTGCACAACAACCTATTGATTTATGGTGCATTGGTTTTGCAGGCTGCAGCTACCACTTGGAGGCATAATCATGGCTTTGCAGGAATTCAGTGACATGATGTTGTAGCAGTAGGGCTAGCAAATCATATATTTCCATTGGCTTGATCTTGCACTTCCATGGTTTGATGTATTGTTTTAGGTTAAAGCCAAGAGTGATAAGTAATGAACAAATGATGGGCTGTTAGAGGACCCCTTGGAAATTGATTAGGGACAAACTAAGGCTAATGATCATTAGTTCCAAAACGCCAAAATGACAAGGTGTGAAAAGTCACTTGTAATGGAATTAATCAAGAAAAAGGGCATCACCAAGTGAAGCTTGGATGAAGAATCAAGGCAAATTAGGTTAGGTTAGGTTCTTGATGGTCAAAATGGGGAGGTTGACTTTGGTCAAAGTTGACCAAAAAGTCAACAATAGGTCAAAACTTCATTTTTTGGTATTTTCTTTGTAAATGGACAATGTATTGATGATCATGGTGAAATTTAGGGTATTAGGGTCTTGGGTTGACTTTGGTCAAAGATGGCCAAAAAGTCAACTATTGACCAAAGTCAACAATTGGTCAAAAATGTAAATTTTTTTATTTTCTTATGTGGAATCACGTGTAATGGTTTAAAATAACATGGAATGAATTGAAATGGATTAACAAATGGTTTGAAGTTGGTTTCCAAATTATTTTGTTTTATGACTTGAATGTTGGACTTTTGAAAAATAACTTGACTGATAATGTACATGAACAAGGCCATCACATGAGACCATAAGGCTAGGGTTTTGACATAGTGTCCATGAACCAATGGCATGACCAACAAGTGGCTTGAAACACAAGGAATTTGGATATTCAGATGATCAGGACCAAAGGCATATCCACAACCATATGGATAGAATCAAGGACTTGGGACCAAAACCAATGCTCCAAGAAGGGTTAAGCCAAGCAAAAATGACAAAGGGTAAAGATTGAAGGGTCATGAATGCACAATGAAGCCACCAAGTTCATTTTATTCCCATCTTCTTATTAGGGCTTTGGAGACCAAGATAAGGCATGGGGAAGCTCCATGAAGTCATGCCTTGAGGAATTAGGGCTTTGAAGGCCCTAGACTGTCTGGCCACACCTTTGTTGAAATCAACCTTCACCACCATCATTAGGGTTTCACATCCCCTATGCTGATGATGTGATTAGACCATGCCCTTGAATTTTGATATCTATGCAAACCCTAGTTTTATGAGCCCAAGTTTCTTTTGAATCCATGATGAATGATGCATGTGGATGAATTATGAATGTATGCAAGTCATCTCCTGATCAAGTGATTGGATGCATAGGTGAGAAAGGGGAGGGTAAATTTAGGGGTACAACACAACGGAAACGGGCTATTGAGTAATGCCAAGAGAGTTTTGGGCTTGCTTCTTTCTTGTTAAAGAGGTTTGTGAAATGGTATGAGGGTGTGTTGATTCCCCAAGCTTAGGTATGGTGTAATGAATACTGAGAAAATTTTGTTTGGGTTGCAAGGCTTCTGATTTATGGGGTGTGGGCTAACATGACTTCCCGACATCCGTATACTGTTGGAGAATGAAATTTGAGCTGGATCTTTTGATGCCTCAGGCTTGATTTGAAAAACATTCATAAGTAGGGAGAGGACCTTCCTCTCTTTGGACCGTCTTGCCCTAGTTTGTTGGATATCTGCATGGATTTCCCCAGTCACTAGTTATGAAGCCGCTTTGTTATAGATTATCTTAATCTGACCTGCCCCAGTGTCTTGGAACTGCATTCCTCTAATTAACCATCTCGGGGAGATTATCTTCTTGTGCTCTTGGGGTGGGCTTCCCCAGTACGAGCCTTGAAGCAACTTTTCCTCTAACTAGGATCTTTGAGGGAGTGCCCCTGGTTAACTGGTATTTGCAGAGATTTATCGAATCTTGATGTGACTATCTTAGATTGACTGAATCTTGTAGAGATTTCTCGACGTGACTGCCTCTGATCGACTGGATCTTGTAGAGATTTCTCGACATGACTGCCTTTGATCGACTGGATCTTGTAGAGATTCCTCAACGTGACTTCCTCTAATCGAATGGATCTTAAAGCATTTTGTCTTTTTTCTCCATAGAGTCATTAGGAATTCTACTAGGGTGTGGTCAAATGAAGTGGCTTGCCCCTGCTCAATAGAGTCTCAGGAATTTCGCACTTTTGGTATGATCCATCAAGATGATTTACCCATGCTCAATGGAGGTCTCATACGTTCTGTTCTTTCTAAATCATCAAGTTCCTCAATTCATGTTCATTGTGGCAGATTCCTTGTTGTCAAATGCTTACTCACGAGTAAGACAAGTTCATTTTGGAAATCATAATGCTAATGTCATGTTTATGATAGTTCTGAAATCCCATTATGTTCACTGGAATTATGACATATAGTGAAAGAATCATTAATGAGAATGTCATATCGATACCGACACAAATGATAAGCAAATCACTAGGGTGTCAGTTTAACACGATTCTACTAACCGTAATGCGCTTTCGAACTAAACCATGCTTCAATTAGGTCTTTTGGGGGTTGTAACGTGGCATGATTAACGGTTTTCAGAAAAAAAGATTTATGGCTCGAAACCTATTCTAACCTGTAAGACCCTAATTTTGACCCTAAGACCCCCCTTGTTATCTCATCATTTTACATTGGCTTTGGGATCACACCTTGGTATCCTCCTCACCCCTCATTCATTAGGTTTGCATTGGGAGAGATCACCAAGCACATTTGATTGTATCATACTTTGTTTTTATTTTTTTACTAACCAAAATACCAAAAATATGTCTAGGGTAGCTTTGTTTCTTTTGTAGATAGTGTGTGTGTCCACCTATGCCTCATCAAGCTCACGTCTAGGGTTTGAGACCCTCAATGAAAAGGGATCAATAAAGCAAAGGATCAAATTAGTTCTAAGTATCATATATGGATCCTCATGTACTTTATTTTTCAATTTAATCAAGAATTCATCAAGAGTTTGAAGCTTGTTTTCCATGGAAGCCCTAACTCATCTAGGTATCTTGTGTGACTTCCTCAGCAGGTTTCTTCAACAATTGGTGAAATAATTAAAAGGATACTTAATTATACATCATATTATGCATATATGATTATCCATGAGCCCCAAAGATCAAAAAAACTTCAAGTTTGCTAGTTGGTTCAAAGAGGTTGACCAGAGAAAGTCAACAAGTCAAATCTGGGGTTCCCTAGACCGTATCTCCTACAATTTTTGTCATATTAAAATTATTCCAAGATAAACATTACTCTTTATTACATTCCAAACAACTTTCATGTTTGCATCAAGAGCTAATTTTTCTTGGAAAGTCATTTGTTATGGTGAAAGATTATAGGTCATTTTGTTTGTGCCCTAGATAGAAGGTCAACTTCCAAGAACCATAACTTGCTCATTTTTTTAGATATGAAGTCCAAACAAGTTTTATGATCAATTTCAAGATGCCATCTCCAACTTCTCTTCTTTGACAAATGTCAAATTCAACTTTCAAGGGCATGTACTAAGGGGAAACATTATAGGTCATTTTGGGCTATCTTCATTGAACAAGCAATTTTCCTCAACTTCTAAAATCCATAACTCCCTCATGCAAGATTCAAATGGTGTCAAATTTGTGACCAAATTTAATAAGACTTAAAGAGATACAACTTTTATGAAGGAACCATTTGCATTTGAAGCCCATAGAAAAAGTTATTCAAGATGGAAAAAATGGTCATTTGACTTTATACTTAGAAAATTTTCAACTATGTTTGATTTCTCCAACTTCCACCTCAAAATTCATCATGATCTAAGCTCCAAATGAAAACGTATTCAATAGCAAAGTTGTTCCCCCTCATGTTACCTTTCCAAAGCATCCAAGATCATGGCATTTGGAGCACTTTTGAAGGACTTTCACATGGTTGCATTGCATGGCCCCGTTTGGAAGATTCTCATTACCAATATTAATTCCACATTGCATGGCTTCATGAATTTCTTTTAGCGTCACATGTACATAATTTTGAACCAATTCCAATCATTTGATGGGTCTATCACACGCCCATGCAAGCATATACACTAGGGTTGCTATTTTTGGCATTTGAATGGAAGTGTTTGAAAAGAAATTACCAAGCCTATAAATGCAACTCATTCTGCTCATAATCAAGGACCATTGGCCCAAGCTTTCATCTGCAAATACCCTCACCCTCCATTGATAGAACATTTTGAGGATTTCTCTTGAAATCGAGTTTGAATTCCCATTCTGTTTTGGGATTGAAACTCCAAGGGTTCAAGCCATTTTTTCATCCAAATCATCTCCTGCAAGTGGATAGAAGCAAGCCAAGCCAAATTGAAAGTAAGATCGAGCTCAATTGAAGCAAACCGAAGGTGAATTTTTAGATTTTTCTCTTCTTCGATTCTCCTTATTTCTCCACCATTTTGATTGATATTTGGTTGTCTGAAGACCTACCAATGTAGGCAACAAGATTGTGTTGCTTTGAGGTCAAATCAAAGCAACTCAGTTCATACTCCTCAATTTTCAATTCCATGTATCTTTCAATATATTTGGAATTGGAGAATTTTAAGGTCAGACTTGGATTCCTGGCAATTTTCTCTTCAAAATAGTGTACTCACTTTTCATTTTTATGGAAGTTGGTGGTGGACCAGTCCGGTGAGGTCCACGGGAGAAGATGATCAGAGTTAGGGCTCTAGTGGTGTGTTGGTAACTTCATATCCATCTGATCGTGGTCCAATGATCTAATCATGACCTTTGGTTTTAATTACCCATCTTGTTATGTGTTGACTCAAGTGTTCCATACACCCTAAGCGTGTGGCCATAAGATATGATACCTCAATTAATGAGGGAGATCTGATGGCCCATGTTTTTTCTCTTTATTTTATTAATTCTGAGTTTATTTTTAATACCTTTATTTTATTTAATTCATTTTTAATCCAAAAAAATGGGACTTTCACCAAAAATCTTTAAATATTTTCCTCTTCCATATTTTGAATTAAATTCATTTTTTGGATTAATTTTGATATTTGTTGTGAATTAAATGATTTTTGACTTATTTTTAAATATTTTTAAATACTTCTGACTTTCCAAAAATTCTAATTTTTTTTCTAAGATCATTTGACCTTGTTTGATCTAGGATAAATCCCTTGGCCATTTATTTGGTGATTTGAAGGGATTTGAGGTTTGGTCCTTTTAAAATTGCATTTTAAAATTCATTTTAAAATTGAGTTTCATTTGTTTAATTGATTAAAAATATTGTTTATCCATTTGATTGACTTTATGATGTTTGACTTTCTATTTGGCCTTGATCATGGTTGATTTGAACTTTTATTTGATCAATACTATTATATTAGGGGGTTGATGAAATCTATATTCCATCCTTCAAGATGAATGGATAGTATTGATCAGATGAATTGCCTCCTATGATCAATTTGAGTTTCTATTTCCCCTCCCCTCTTCATCTTCATCTATATTATTTCCTAATCCATCATTGACCAATGATTTCTCTAATGTCCAAATGCTAGTTAATTCATAAATGACCTTGTGTCAGATGAATCAACATGAGTTGGATTGAGATAGGTCCGTCCCATATTTATTCTAGTGTGTGGTATATTTTAGGAGCTTGGTTCTTTGTACCAAGTCTCTAACATGCTTTAACACCAATATCAGTATTGTTCGGCCTTAGATAGTTCTGACTTCTACATAAGTCCAATTACGATGGCTTAACATAGAGCTAAATTTATCCCGCAAGGTATATCATTCTAGTAAGTGAGATTGTAAGTCTTCCATTCTTCATGGCATCGTGTGAAGACTTGACCTTTTTTCCATTCATGAGAGCTAGTGGCATACTTGTTGATTTATCCAAGTTAGAGCCCTTCTCATGGATGAAGTCTTGGTTCATGTCTTCATACTTGTGAATGAATGGTTGAGTGTTCTCTAAAGAATGACTTGAACAATAAAACTCTTCACTAACATTTGACTAACATTTCATTAACATTGCTTCACTTTCAAGTCATTTACTTAATGCAAACTTAAATTTCAGTATCTTTATCATTCATTTCTATTTACATTTCATGCAACTTGTTTATGTTTCAATCATTTTCATTTTGCTGACTTGAGCCATATCTTGTGACTATATATATTGTGTGCTTGTGATTTGTTTCTGTTTGTGGTCTTAGGACCTTAAAATACTTAATAACAACCAAAAATCTAAGAAATATGTTGGTGGACTGTTTGACTTGATCTGAACTCTTGGACTTATAATTAGGCAATATTCCATGTGCTTTAAAGAACTTGGCCAATTCCATCATTTTGACACTGAGCTATTCTTGAGTGTGCCTTTCATATGATGTAAACCTTGAGTGCTCCTGGTTCATGTATCATTTTGCATTTGTGTTTGGTTGTTATACTGTTATTATTGTTTATGTCGGACGATTGTTTCTGTAAGTTTACCAAGGAAATATTTCATCTGATACATTTGAAGACATTGGAGACTGCTTGCTATTGGAGTGGTTTTTGGGATACTATGGCTATATTTGTTTGATGCCTTGGACTTCATGATTAATTGCTTGGATATTGCTTATGCTTATTTTCTGCTCAAAAGTCCAAAGGAAATGGGTTTCTATCTGACATTCTTGTCTTGTGGATTGTATCCTATTAGTCAGATATTTTCAACTCTTAACTTTTCAATTTTTTTCTAGGGTAGCCTCTTCATCTCCTCCCACTTCTTTAATTTTAAAATCTCTTCCTCTTTTGAAAAAATCTTCTTTACTTGTGTTTCTTAACTCAGACATGTTTTAATAATTAGAAACTCCGGCCTTATGCTAGTGAATTTTCAAACTTTTCTTAAATCAAACTTGTGAATAAACTTAATCATATTTACCTCAATTTCAAAAAGACAAAAAGAACTAACAACTCCATTAAATTCTTTTGGCCATTATGTGCCCTTTTTATTAGAACTTTTGTTAAAATCAATTCACCAACTTCTTTGAAATTTTTACCACGAACTACGGGGTTTTGATTTGAAAAATTCTTATCTTTGGGTTTTGTTCGTACTTTTCCCTTTTCCTTTGGAAACAAATAAGGCGCGGCGGCGAATCTGATTTTTCAATTGACTTCGGGTTTATCCATAGTTCGATGGTCACAAGTGCATCGCTATAAAAATAAAGTGGCGACTCTACTGGGGAGTAGTCCTAAGTGGGTGTAGCCTACTTTTTTGTGTATAATATTTTGTTTATATTTGATGTTTGTTTGTTTGTATATAATGTTTGTATAATATAATATGTCTATTGTGCTTGGTGATCTATGAGTGGTGAGATAAGTTCTAACCCGAACTTGAGTGCAATTAAGATAGAAGGATGGTATAGTCATGTTCGACTCGTGTGGAGTAGTCCTTAATGAGTTGGCTTGAGACCCATCTACTCAGTGGAGACACCCTTGGAATTACTGATGTCACATGAGTAAGTCGTGGATAGACATTACTTTTTCCGACCTAGGAGTCCGAGAAGCTGAGGACCATAGAACATATGACCCAACTTGGCCTATTTAGGACGTAATGTAGAGACTGTTCAAGTGTAGACTTGATAAAAGTTGTTACGCGATACTACACTCAGACGAGTTTCTCTTGAGAATACTATGGGTTGATGAGTCAGTCAGCTAAACCTATAGTATCTGATAGATGGAATCACGACTCTGGGAACTTTTTAGAACATGGTCTACAAGTTTTATCCGTAATACACTCCTTTGGGATGGTTCTTAACTCGACTACATGCTCGTGACTCACAACAAACCCTTTGATTCTCGGTTGATCCGATGGATCTCGTCAAAATCAATGGATCTTGGGTGTTGATAAGGTGAAAAACTATAATCCACCAAAATGGATGATTGATCTTGATGATGACTTGATCCATCCTGTGACCTTTGTTTGTGTTTGCCTTGTGTGTGATCCCTTTGTGTGTGGTTGTTGCATTCATGCATTCATGCGCATCATTACATTCACACAACCATAAATTTTCAAGGAACTAAGGTCTTATTTGCAAATAATTTTCAGACCATGGATTATGGACGAAGGAACACTAAAAAGTACAATTTCAGATGTCCTGATTTGAAGGAGTTAAGGAAGTTGTCATCCTTTGTATTAGATCCCTTGGTTTTCAAGCAACGTCATGGGAATCTTTTGTCTGTATTATCTACTTATGTGGTTGAAGGGCTTTTGAGTGTATTGGTCCAATTATATGACCCTTTTTACTGATGCTTCACTTTTCTGGATTATCAGCTTATGCCTATGTTGTAAGAGTATGCCCATCTCTTGGGTATGCCCGTGTCTAACAAGGTACCTTTCAGTGGATTTGAGGAGATTCTGAGATCTCAAGTAGTAGCCGAAGCTCTTCATGTGAAGAAATCTGAGATTGATGCTAATTTGGTGAAGAAAGGAGGGATTCAAGGGTTGACTTCTGAGTTTCTCATTGGTAAAGCTACTTCTTTTGCTCAAGCCGGTAGCATGGATGCTTTTGAGGCTATCTTTTTATTTCTCATCTATGGCCTAGCTTTGTTCCCTAACATTGACAATTTTGTTGATGTTAACAACATTAGAATATTCTTGATTGGGAATCATGCTCTGACTTTGTTGGGTGATACATACTTCTCTCTACACTTAAGGAATTCTAAAGGTGGCGAAACCATTATGTGATGTGTTCTTCTTCTGAACAAGTGGTTTATTTCGCACTTGCCTCAGACACCAACTTTCTTGGAGAACCAACAATGTCTGCGGTGGTCTCAGAGACTTATGTCTCTCACTAATGATGATATTGTTTGGTATGGTTCTTCTTTTGATGGAGTGGATATTATTGATAGTTGTGGTGAATTCTCTAATGTGTGTCTCATTGGTACACAAGGAGGAATCAACTACAACCCAACATTGGCTAGTCATCAGCTTGGGTTCCCCTTGAGAGATAAACCTAATAGCATTCAGTTAGAGGGTATATTCTATCAAGAGGGTAAAGATCCCCAACATTTGAAGAATAGAATAGTGCATGTTTGGCATAATGTGCATAGGAAAGGAAAATCCGAGCTTGGTCCATGCAATTGTGTAGCTATGGAGAAGCTTACACCATTTGGGTGAAGAAGAGAGCCTTGGAGCTCAAGATGCCATACACCTGTGAAAGACCTATGTCTATGGTTATGGATGGGTCATCAACTCTCCCTAACCAAGATGTAGAGGATTTGGAAGATGCACTCTCCAAGATGAACCAAGAGAGAGACTTATGGGAAGAGTGGTTCCATGCTTTAAACCGCAAACATGTAGAGTTGCAGATTGAGTTGAGAGACAAAGATGCACTTATTGAGGTTCTTGAAGAGCGTGCAGTTAAGAGACAGGGAGAGCCAGAGGATTTATTTTCGTCCAATATACATCAGCCTTCCGGTGCTTGGAAGAAGATTGTTGATTGACCTGTCCTCGAGAAAGCTCAGATGCAGATAGCCTTTGAGTCTGAGATCATACGTATCCGAAGGAAGTATACTCCCTTGGCCAGTTCAGCTGATTCAGTTGCTAGGGATCCTTAGGATGACGTTTTTCCTTTTCTCTTGTATTTGTATTTTTGGTTTCTGAAATTGTACTCAGTGTAATCCTTCCAAATTTTATGAATAAAAAGAGATTTTATGGTCAAAATTGTTATTATTGATGATTATTATTATATTTGCAAAAAAGATCTTATATGTTCCTTGAAAATTAAAATAAAAAAACATTGCATTTCATGCATCATTTGCATAAGCAGGTTTTCTTCATCTAGATGTCTTATAGGTTCTTCTTCTGTGTATCAGTCAAGCTGACTCATCACTACTACACTCCTGCTAATCGCCAGAGAAGAATGTAGCATCTTAAACAAGAGAAGAGAGAACTTAAGGATGAGATTTCCAGACTCAATACTTTGATGGAATCCATGATTGCTGCTCAGAATCAACCATCTCCGCCTCCTACAACTCCTCTTCCTCAGAGGACTGTTATTTTAGAGATTGATTTAACGTTTGTGTCTATGGTAGTTAGACAGTTAGCACCTGTCATGCCTGCTAGGTTCCCTTGGGGAATGCCACCCAACTTTGTGCCTGAAGGGTATGCTCTAACATTTGCTTCTCTGTCGGCATCTAGCCCGGTCTTGTTCATGCCTCCTCCTATTGTGCATACTCTACCTCGTGTAGAAGAAACCATATATCATTTAGAGCCTTCTAAAGGCCCTGATGTTTATGAGAAGATGGACAAGATGAAGGATCAGTTTCTTGAGTTGTGCAAGGAATTGAAGACCCTAAGAGGGGAGGATTTGTTCGGTAAGAGTGTTGTTGAGCTATGTTTGGTGCCTAATAAGATTCCAATGAAGTTCAAGGTCCCATACTTTGAAAAGTATAAAGGAAATACTTGCCCTCTGAGTCATCTTGTCATGTATGCTCAAAAGATGTCTACTCACATCGACAATGATCATTTACTCATCCATTACTTTCAGGACAGTTTAACTGGTGCTCCATTTTAGTGGTATATGGGATTGAACAGTGCTAGTGTCCATACTTTTAACAACTTGGGCAAGGCCTTTGTCAAGCAATACAAGTATAATGTTGATATGGATCCGGATCCGGATCAGTTGATATCAATGTCCCAAAAAGAGAAAGAGACATTAAAGGAGTAAGCCCAAAGATGAAGAGAGATGGTTGCTCAAATTAGTCTACCTCTGGAGGAGAAAGAAATGACCAAGATATTTTTGAAGACGTTGAGTTCATTTTACTATGAACGTATGATTGCAAGTTCCCCTAATGATTTCACTGAGATGGTGAACATGGGGATGATAATGGAAGAGGGTGTCTAAGAGGGGCGTGTAAAACCCCAATTTTGACCCTAAGATCCCTCATGATATCTCATCATATGCATTGGCATTGGGATCATACCTTGGCACCCTCCTTACCCATTACTCATTGGGTTTGTTTTGGGAGAGATCACCAAGTACTATGTGATTGTATCATACTTGTTATTTTATCATTTACTAACCAAAATACCAAAAATATGTCTTTTCATTTGTCTATTTCTTTTGTAGGTAACACACATGATCACCTTTGACCCATATGTCACAACCTGAAAAATACAGTGTGCGAAAAAACAACGGGCGAAAGAAAATGACAGAAGATTCGCCACCGTGCGTTATTTATCCTAAAGGAGGGAAAGGAAACACTCGAAGTAAACCTGGAAAAAGGAAAGGACAAGACAGGGTCTCGCAACCAAATCTTGGGTTCGGGAGTCGGTTATGCGAAGGGAAGGTATTAGCACCCCTATGCATCCGTAGTACTCTACGGGATCCACTTTTGTAGTTCTTGTCTAAAGGGTGTGAATTTATCTTGTGATGTTTACTAAAAAAGGGGTTAAATGAAAATGACACGCGCGGATGTCGCATCCACTGCATACGTATTTCATCTGAATATGAGAATCAGAGTCTTCGTAGCTCGGCTGACCTATGGGTTAGGGGGATGTGTGCTCGCTAAAACATCGCGTCTTATGCCTACGTATCTCATCTGGAATGAGAATCAGAGCAAGTCGTAGTTCGGCTAACTACGGGGTTATGGATTGAGTTTTGGACGAACGACGTTACTACGCAATCTACCGGATGCTCGACCTTTGGAGACTTACTCGCCTGTAGTAGAAGGAGTAAACGTGTGTTTAGGAGAAGAAAAATCAATGAAAGGTTAGGGTTTGGTAAACTCATGCAAAAAGGCAGTCCTTGACGAAGGAACCTGTAAAAAAAAAATAAACACACAAAAACATTGCCTCCTATCGAGGTCTTCCAGCTAGGAAAGCAGTAAAATGCAGGAAAAATGTAAAAGTACCACACGGATGAAGATCCGAGGTAACAGCAATTAAAGGAACGATAAACCCTGAGATCCCTCCAAGCTAACATCATCAAAGAAAGTGGGTCAGTACAGGTAACCGGAATGAACCTCCAGGGGGTATCCCACAAATAAAGTGGAATACCAGGCAAACCATCTCTGCAAGAGTCATATGAGCCCTCACAAAACAAAACTCAACAAACAGGTTAGAGAAACAAAATAGGGTAACCAAGAGTTGCCCCCAAATCAAAATGTAACCAAATGATTCATGCCCTTTCAATTCACAAAAAGCTCACAAAAGGCAACCAAGGGTAGGAGGCATAAACCTCTGGTCAAACACATGCATCAAAAGGGTATCAAATTCACCCATAATACCTCATACATTCAGATGATTTAAATTAAGAGCATAAAATTATGGGAATAAGGCAAACCTGATTGGAGAGATCGATTAAACTCGAATTGCCCAGTTGGGTTTGCAAACCAATGTTAGGGTTTGCTTGAGCTGAAAGTGTGTGAGTCAGAATGAACCTTTCAGAGTTGCCTGGAGGTTGCTCTGAACTCTGTTAGCTCTTCTCTCACTATCTTTTTCCCCAGGGTTCTTCTCTCACTATCTTTTTCCCAGACAGGGTAATAGGAGTAGAATAAAATTTTGTTTCACTGAAACTCTGAATTTATAACCTGATTTTTGTGGACCTGTGGGCTCAAATGAGAGAGGTCCAAGTCCAAGATTTTTTTTTTCGTTTTCCGTTTTTTTTTATTATTATTATTATTTTTTCGTTTTTTTTTTCATTTTTTTTCGTTTTTTTTTATTATTTTATTTTAAATCGTATGCTTCCAGGAAAAATGAAGGGTAAAGGGTACTACAGCTGCCCCTATTCAATCAACTGGAGACCTGGAAAGAAGATAGCAGCGGCTTTCGTGCTTTCGAGGTATCAAGGGATTGAATACAATAAAAGCCCGAAAATTTGCACTGAAGTGCAGTGAAGTAACAATGCCTGTCAGAATCGGCAAAGAGGTGGTCTTGAAAGAAGAATTCGTCTGGTACGGTGAGAGTCAGCCTGAATACCGAAAAAGAATGTTAACCTGGATACCAAAAAAAATGGTAACATAGAAATAACCATGGCCTGAATGCCGCTCATCAGTCTGAATACCGAAAATGACTTCGATCTGAACATCGGGAGATATGAGATTATTAATATCGGTCTGAACACCGAGAGGCTGGCCTGAATGCCACAAGTTGCGTCGACCTGAACGTCGGAAACTTCTTCGATCTGAACATCGGAAAATTGGCCTGAATGCCACAAGTTGCATCGACCTGAACGTCGGAAACTTCTTCGATCTGAACATCAGAAAATTGGCCTGAACGCCACAAGTTGCATCGACCTGAACGTCGGAAACTTCTTCGATCTGAACATCGGAAAACTGGCCTAAACGCCACAAGTTACATCGACCTGAACGTCGGAAACTTCTTTGTTCTGAACATCGGAAAACTGGCCTGAACGCCACAAGTTGCATCGACTTGAATGTCAGAAACTTCTTCGATCTGAACATCGGAAAACTGGCCTGAACGCCACAAGTTGCATCGACCTGAATGTCAGAAACTTCTTCGATCTGAACATCGGAAAACTGGCCTGAACGCCACAAGTTGCATCGACCTGAACGTCGGAAACTTCTTCGATCTGAACATCGGAAAACTGGTCTGAACGTCACTTCGGTCTGAATACCGGAAACTTCATGCCTGTCAGCATCGGCAGAAATAGGGAACGATAATAGAGGCGGCGTATGGGCCAATGACACTTGTTGAGGATAACAAAGGTAAGTCATGAACAATCTTCAGTCTGAGTACTGGAAACAACTTCTGGCTTATCACTTGGGATACCGAGAATGTTTTATGCTTACATGCGTATGTTTGAATTTTTCAATGGCGTAATGCTCCATGAAAATGGAAATGCTACGCGATTTGCAATGCAATATGATTCTACATGCAGGGATGCGAAATGCTGGGCAGAATGCCAAGCTGAGGCAAGGGAATCTGCTGGGGAAATGATCACCATCTTCTGGACCCTGGCAAGGCTGCTGGAGATGCACAGCGCAAAGAATTTTGTGGGGAAATGACCCGCCACACGGTATTCTAGCAATGACGAAATACCGAGATTCTGACTGGGGAGAGAACGGCACTGAAAACCTGTTGTTGGGGAAAGCGGTAGTGGTTCTGGCAACCACGATCTGCGAGAGATGACTCAGCAGGGGAAGCAAACACCGATACGGTACCGAGGTTCTGCTTCAAGGAAAGAAACCATGGATCTGACATTGGGATTATCGATTTGGCCTCGAACTCTGAGGAGCAGCCGCTTCTGCTAGGAAGATACAGTCTGACACTGTCAACTCCGCTGGGGGTATATAGTCTGACACTGTCAACTCTAATGGGGAGTGTATAATCTAAAACCACCGCTTGGGGGGAGGTACAGTGGTGAGAACCTGTTGGGGATTGAAGAATCCAATGCTCTGCTTAGCTCTGCAGGGATAAGATACCGAATTCGTCTGTTGGCGACTTCACTGGGGAAAACATTCACGATCATCTGCAGGGGATTTTAAGGAAATGCCCCGAGGGTATCTGTTCTGAATAGACGATCCAAAGCACTTAAAATTTACAGTAATTTTAAATGTTTATTAAGCATGTACCTGTAAAGCTCTTATGTGTCATGATGCAATGTTTATCAAAAAATTCGGACGTCATTTTTGCAAACAAAACAGAAAAATGAAAATGAAAACAGAGATATACTGAATAGCATGATTTTATTGATTGAACGGCCTCTAAATAGACATTTACATCAGGAAGAAATCCCTGGAAAGAGGTAATCACACAACAGATAAAAACAGACATTAATCTAATGGCAATGTGAAATGGATTTCTATTGGGTTCCAATTCTACTATGACTTGCTCGTCTTCAAGATCCTCCAGATGATCAGCTTTCTGAAAAGAGTGATTGGACTGTTTCCTATCCTTCAAAAGTTTCTAGTCATTGACACGAGATGAGATTCAGAACTACTCAGATCGCAGTCATTCGTTTAATCCCTAACTTTTGCCTGGATCGCCCTTTTCGGGTTTTCAATCCACCGGGATACCTATTTTTGCCTAAGTTGCCTTTTCAGGTTTTCAACTTACCGGGTGTACAATCTTTTCACTTTTAATCCCTAATTTTTTTTCCCGAACCTTTTTCATTTTCTTGGTTCGCCGGGATGCCCATTTTTGCCTGGACTACTCTTTTTTATTGTCCAGCGGGTCTATTTCATGCGAAGTATTTTTTAACTGCGTCTGACTTCACCGGGGAAGTGAAGTTTTCACCATCCATCGTTGCAAGCATTAAGGCCCCACCATCAAAAACCTTGGTGACAATATACGGTCCATCATAGTTAGGAGTCCACTTGCCCCTGTGATCTGTCTGAGGAGGAAGGATCCTTTTCAACACCAAATCTCTGACCTGGAAGCATCGAGGATGCACTTTCTGATCAAAGGCTCTCTTCATCCGACTTTGATACAATTGCCCATGACAAATGGTTGCCATTCGCTTCTCTTCGATAAGACTCAACTCATTGAACCTTGTCCGAATCCATTCAGCTTCGTCTAACTTGACATCCAACAGGACTCTTAGAGAAGGAATCTCCACTTCAACAGGTAGGACTGCTTCCATACCATACACAAGGGAGTAAGGGGTTGCCCCGGTCGATGTACGTACTGAAGTACGGTACCCATGCAAGGCGAAGGGTAGCATCTCATGCCAATCTATGTACGTAACGACCATCTTCTGCATAATCTTCTTTATGTTCTTATTTGCCGCTTCAACAGCACCGTTCATCTTAGGGCGGTAAAGGGGAAGAATTGTGATGCTGAATGTTGAAGTTCTGGCACAACTCCTTCATCATTTTGTTGTTGAGATTAGAACCATTATCAGTAATGATTCTTTCGGGAATCCCATAGCGACAAATGATTTCTTTCTTGATGAATAGGGCAACCACATGTCTGGTAACCTTCGCGAATGACGTTGCTTCGACCCACTTGGTGAAATAGTTGATGGCAACAAGGATGAAGCGATGCCCATTGGAGGCGGTCGGCTCAATCTTTCCAATCATATCGATGCCCCACATAGCAAAAGGCCACGGCGAAGACATCACATTCAAAGGATTTGGCGACACATGCACCTTATCAGCATAAATCTGGCATTTATGGCACTTCCGAGCATATTTGAAACAATCAGATTCCATGGTCATCCAGTAATAACCTGCTCTCAACAATTTCTTAGCCATTGCATGTCCGCCGGCATGAGTACCGAAGGAGCCTTCATGAACTTCCTGCATTAACATGTCTGCTTCGTGTCTATCCACGCATCTGAGCAAAACCATGTCGAAGTTCCTCTTATACAGCACATCGTCTTTGTTCAAGAAGAAATTGCCTGCCAATCTTCTCAAAGTCTTTCTATCATTGTTGGATGCCCCTGCAGGGTACTCTTAATTCTTCAGAAAGTGCTTGATGTCGTGATACCAGGGCTTGTCATCAACTACCAGTTCAACAGCAAACACATACGCGGCCCTATCAAGGCACATCACGTCGATCTTGGGAGCATGGTTCCACCGAATCACGTTGATCATGGAGGATAGAGTAGCTAGAGTATCTGCCATCTGGTTCTCATCACGAGGTATATGGTACAACTTTACTATTGTGAAGAAAGTCAACAGTCTTCTCGTGTAATCTCTGTATGGGGACCAGATTGGGCTGGAGAGTGTTCCAATCACCATTCACTTGATTGATTACCAGAGCTGAATCTCCGAAGATGTCCAAAGTCTTGATTCTCAAATCAATGGCTTGCTCAATACCCAAGATACATGCTTCATACTCAGCTTCATTATTGGTGCACTCGAAAGCCAGACGAGCGGTGAAAGGCATGTGGGCACCTTTCGGAGTTGTAATGACAGCACCAATTCCACTTCCTCTGGCGTTGACGGCCCCATCAAACATTAAAGTCCACTTTTCGTCTGGATCAGGTCCCTCTTCAACAACTGGCTCTTCATAGTCTTTCATCTTGAGGAACATGATGTCTTCATCTGGAAAATCAAACTTCATCGGCTCATAATCTTCAACCGGCTGTTGAGCAAGATAGTCTGACAGAATACTCCCTTTGATGGATTTCTGGGAAGTATACTGGATGTCGTACTCTGTCAGTACCATTTGCCAACGAGCAACTCTTCCGGTGAGAGCTGGCTTCTCAAATATATACTTGACTGGATCCATTTTGGAGATCAGTAAGGTTGTGTGAGACAGCATGTATTGTCTCAATCGCTTTGCAGCCCATGCAAGTGCATAACATGTTTTTTCAAGCATTGAGTATCTCGACTCGCAATCTGTGAATTTCTTACTCAGGTAGTATATGGCATGCTCTTTCCTACCTGTCTCGTCGTGTTGACCGAGAACACAACCCATGGAATTGTCTAGTACTGTCAAATATATAATCAACGGTCTCCCTGGGACCGGAGGCACAAGGATAGGAGGATTCTACAAATACTCTTTTATCTTCTCGAACGCCCTTTGACAATCATCATTCCACCTGATAGCCTGATCTTTTCTCAACAATTTGAATATTGGCTCACACGTGGCTGTTAGGTGAGAGATGAACCTTGCAATGTAGTTCAACCTCCCTAAGAAACTACATACTTGTTTCTCTGTTCTTGGCTCAGGAATTTCCTGTATCGCTTTCACTTTGGACGGATCCACCTCAATCCCTTTTCCGCTAACAACAAAACCCAGTAGTTTTCCAGATCTCACCCCAAAAGTACACTTGTTCGGATTAAGCCTCAGCTTGAATTTCCTCAAACGCTCAAACAGTTTCTGCAAATTCACCAAATGTTCTTCTTCTGTCTGAGATTTGGCAATCATATCATCAACATAAACCTCGATTTCATGATGAATCATATCATGGAACAGAGTCACCATCGCTCGCTGATATGTTGCTCCAACATTTTTCAAACCAAACGGCATCACCTTGTAGCAGAAGGTGCCCCATGGGGTTATGAATGTTGTCTTCTCCATGTCTTCTGGTGCCATCTTAATTTGATTATAGCCAGAAAAGCCATCCATGAAGGAGAATACCGAGAACTGGGCCGTGTTATCCACCAAAATGTCAATGTAAGGTAAGGGGAAATCATCTTTAGGACTAGCCCTGTTCAGATCCCGATAGTCAACACACATCCGTACCTTTCCATCCTTCTTAGGTACCGGAACGATATTTGCAACCCATGGCGGATAATTTGTGACTGCTAGAAACCCTGCATCCAACTGTTTTTGCACTTCTTCCTTTATCTTGACAACCATCTCTGGTCTTGTTCTTCTGAGCTTCTGCTTGACCGGAGGACAACCTTCTTTGAGCGGCAAGCGATGTACCACGATGTCTGTGTCAAGCCCTGGCATGTCCTGATAAGACCAAGCGAAGATGTCAACATACTCTTGCAGTAATTCAATCAACCCCTTCTTCACATTGTCTTCCAAAGCAGCCCCTATCTTGATTTCTCTCTTGGCGTCCTCGGTGTCGAGATTAATCACTTCAACAGACTCTTGATGCGGTTGAATGACCCTTTCCTCTTGTTTTAATAACCTGGTAAGTTCTTCAGGGAGTTCACAGTCTTCATCACCCTCTTCTTCAGCTTGAAAGATTGGATTTTCAAAGTCGAAGTGAGCCATAGCAAAACCGTTATCAATAGGATCCGGTGATGTACATTCCTCCAGACAAGTGGCTTGGACAATTTCCTCAAAAGACCAATTGTTGAGAACTTCACCCGGGATCCTCGGACGCACCCAGTTATCGATGTCGCAATCACTATCCCCATCTTCCTTGTTGACCGTAAAGACTAATTTGACTTCTCCTTCAACCATGTTAAAGTTGGCTCCACCATGCTGGGGCATGGGATTGTTGACGACATTAGGAGCTGGTGCAAAGTTAACGGCCTTTGAATCAATGAGGTCCTGAACTACGTGCTTAAAAGCTTTGCAGTTCTCAATATTGTGGCCAGGTGCCCCAGAGTGGAAGCTACACCTAGCGTTGGCGTCATAACCCACTGGAAGCCTACCAACGGGAGGAGCCAGAGTGCGCAACTGCACAAGTTGTAGTTGTTGAATACTAGAAAGCAACTGAGCGTACGACATTGGAAGAGTGTCGAAACGCCGGTCTATCGTCCTTGGCCTCGGTTGATAGGCGGGTCTGTTACCCGGTTGTTGTGGTTGGTACTGAGCTGGTTGATGTTGTGGTTGTTGTTGTTGTAGTGATGCTGCAGCTGGAATGGTCACAGCCGCAACATACAGTTGCTGATGATAGTTCTGAAAGTTATTCCTCCGGTTATCCCTGTTCTGATAAGAAGATATGGCACTTGCATCCCCTTCTCTCCTCTTCTGTCCTTGAATGAACGGCTACTTCACCCCTGATGAGGATCCATCTCCGCTTTGGGTCTTGTATGTCTTCAGGTAATTCTCCACCCTCTCTCCGGTAGAGACTACATCAGCAAAATTGGAGGCATTGCAACCCACCAGGCGCTCCAAATAAGGTCTTGGCAGAGTGTTCATGAACATGTTAGCCATTTCCTTCTCCAACATAGGAGGTTGAACACGGGAAGCTGTTTCTCTCCAGCGTTGAGCGTATTCTCTGAAACACTCATTGCTTTTAAGAGACAGGTTTTGAAGTTGAGTTCTGTCCGGAGCCATGTTTGCATTATACTGATACTGCTTCACAAAAGCCTCAGCCAAATCCCTCCAGCAACGGATGTGGGCTCTGTCCAGCCTCATATACCATTCCAGGGATGCCCCAGCTAGGCTGTCCTGGAAGAAGTACATGAGCAGCTTCTCATCATTAGAGTATGCAACCATTTTATGGAAATAGGCTTGCACATGGGTCTTCAGGCAAGAGTTTCCATTGTATTTGTCAAATATTGGGACCTTGAATTTCGGTGGCACTCTCACACCTGGGACCAGCCCCAAGTCAGCAACATCTACTCCCAGAGGATTCTGTCCTTCCACTGCCTTCAACCTCTCTTCCAATCTTCTAAACATGGGGTCCACACCATGACCCATACCAAAGTCTTCATGCAGCAGGGGGAACTGATCGTCCTGATCATCATGAACAGGCTGTTGACCGGAGGTGACATGTAGGATTGGGATAGGCCCCGGTCCATTGGGTCCATTAGCCTCTCCAGCTGGAGGATCAGTCACCGTCTCTGGTTGAGCAGGGGGATTCCTCTGTATCATCTGCTTGAGCTCTTGTTGTCCCTGAGCCACCCCTTGAACCACATCCATGAATTGATTCATGCGGATTTTCATCTCGGCGAACTCTGCCTGTAGGCTTTCCATTACTCTCTATTGGTTTCTGCAGGTATCGTACCGGTGAATGCCTGGGTCAGCTATCCGGCTGATGGAACACCAAACAAACTGAGAACACTATGGCGGTACCTGTTATGCAAGACATGCTAATGAATATGTAAATGCAATGACATGTTTATCAATTCCAAAGGTATTTTACCCCCTTGATTCCAGTCTCTCAATAGATAAACGATAAAAAAAGACTAAGCCGTTGATGAGAACCAAGAAAATTCCGACTAGAATCAAGTAGAAGATATAAACCCCACAGAAATGGATAAACATGTGTGAATGATTATGAATGCAAAATGAAGTGATGCAAAATGATGTGAATGCAGTGCAGTGGCATGGGAATCAGGATCGCTGTATCTGCTTGAACATCTGTCAGGTTGCACTGTCTGGAGAGAAATTAAGAGCACACCAAACAAAGGTCATGGGATGGATCATGTTATCCTTAATATCAACCACCCATTTTGGTGGATTATGGTTTACACCTTATCAACACCCAAGTTTCATTGATATTAAGGATACCTGATCGGATCAACCATGAATCAAGTGTTTGTTGCAAGTCACAAGCATGGAGTTTAGGTTAAGAACCACTCAAAAGGAGTGTACTAAGGTTTAAACCTGCCAAACATGTTCTACAAAAGGTTCCCATAGTCATAATCCCATCTTTCGGATATTATCGGAGGAACGACTACTCGTATTCCAAAAAAAATCTCAAGAGAGACTCTTATGAGTGTAGTATCGCGTAACAATCGTATCAAATCTTACACTTGAACGACTTTCGCACTACGTCCTACGAATAGGCCAAGATGGGTTTGGTAAACTAAGGTCCTCGACTTCTAAGGTCTATATTGGAAAAAGTAATGTCTAACCACAACTTACTTGTGTGACATTATTGATCTCAACATGACCTCCACCAAGTGAATGGGCTTGCAAGTCAACTTGCTAAGGAATAACTCCACACAAGTCGACAAGACTATGCCATTCTCCTATCCTAAGTACACTCGAGTTCGGGTATAGAACTCATCTCACAAAGATCACCAAGCAGCCATAGCCAGCCAACAGATACAACAATGATATGTACACAATGCAATAAGGTAAAGCAGGTAAATAAATAACTGTACAAAAGCATGAACACCCAATAAACAAACAAACTACAAAAGCTAGGAGGGACTCGCTTAGGGAAACTGGGTCCCCAGCAGAGTCGCCAGCTGTCGCAACCTGAAAAATACAGTGTGCGAAAAAACAACCGGCGAAAGAAAATGACAGAAGAGTCGCCACCGTGCGTTATTTATCCTAAAGGAGGGAAAGGAAACGCTCGAAGTAAACCTGGAAAAAGGAAAGGACAAGACAGGGTCTCGCAACCAAATCTTGGGTTCGGGAGTCGGTTATGCGAAGGGAAGGTATTAGCACCCCTACGCATCCGTAGTACTCTACGGGATCCACTTTTGTAGTTCTTGTCTAAAGGGTGTGAGTTTATCTTGTGTTGTTTACTAAAAAAGGGGTTAAATGAAAATGACTCACGCGGATGTCGCATCCACTGCATACGTATCTCATCTGAATATGAGAATCAAAGTCTTCGTAGCTCGGTTGACCTATGGGTTAGGGGGATGTGTGCTCGCCAAGACATCGCGCCGTATGCCTACGTATCTCACTGGAATGAGAATCAGAGCAAGCTGTAGTTCGGCTAACTACGGGGTTATGGATTGGGTTTTGGACGAACGACGTTACTACGCAATCTACCGGATGCTCGACCTTTGGAGACTTACTCGCCTGTAGTAGAAGGAGTAAACGTATGTTTAGGAAAAGAAAAATCAATGAAGGGTTAGGGTTTGGTAAACTCATGCAAAAAGGCAGTCCTTGACGAAGGAACCTGTAAAAAAACATAAACACCCAAAAACATTGCCTCCTATCGAGGTCTTCCAGCTAGGAAAGCAGTAAAATGCGGGAAAAATGTAAAAGTACCACACGGATGAAGATCCGAGGTAACAGCAATTAAAGGAACGATAAACCCTGAGATCCCTCCAAGCTAACATTATCAAAGAAAGTGGGTCAATACAGGTAACCGGAATGAACCTCCAGGGGGTATCCCACAAATAAAGTGGAATACCAGGCAAACCATCTCTGCAAGAGTCATATGAGCCCTCACAAAACAAAACTCAACAAACAGGTTAGAGAAACAAAATAGGGTAACCAAGAGTTGCCCCCAAATCAAAATGTAACCAAATGAATCATGCCCTTTCAATTCACAAAAAGCTCACAAAAGGCAACCAAGGGTAGGAGGCCTAAACCTCTGGTCAAACACATGCATCAAAAGGGTATCAAATTCACCCATAATACCTCATACATTCAGATGATTCAAATTAAGAGCATAAAATTATGGGAATAAGGCAAACCTGATTGGAGAGATCGATTAAACTCGAATTGCCCAGTTGGGTTTGCAAACCAATGTTAGGGTTTGCTTGAGCTGAAAGTGTGTGAGTCAGAATGAACCTTTCAGAGTTGCCTGGAGGTTGCTCTGAACTCTGTTAGCTCTTCTCTCACTATCTTTTTCCACAGGGTTCTTCTCTCACTATCTTTTTCCCAGACAGGGTAATAGGAATATAATGAAATTTTGTTTCACTGAAACTCTAAATTTATAACCTGATTTTTGTGGACCTGTGGGCTCAAATGAGAGAGGTCCAAATCCAAGATTTTTTTCTTTTCTTTTTTTTTTATTTTATTTTTTTTTTATTTTTTTTTATTTTTTTTATTTTCGTTTTCCGTCTTTTTTTTTCGTTTTTTTTTTATTATTTTTTTTTCGTTCTTTTTTTTTTAAAGCGTATGCTTCCAGGAAAAATGAAGGGTAAATTTTGGGGTATTACACCATCAAGTTCACATCTAGGGTTTAAGACCCCCATTGCTAAGAGCTCAACTAAGGAATGCTCCACAATGGCTTTAGGCATCATACATGAGTCCCCATGATCTTTACATGTTATTTTGATCAAGATTTCTTCATGAGTTTGGAATTGGTTTGCCTTGGAAACCCTAGTTCATCTAGGTATCTTGTGTAACTTCTTCAACAAGCTTCTTCACCAATTGATAAAATATTTCAAGGGGGCATCTCAAATTTCATCATCCTATGCATACATGATCTCCCAAGAATCCAAAAAGTCAAGAGAATTGCAAGTTATCAAGGTGGTTCATGGTAGTTGACCAGAGAAAGTCAACTGGTCAAAACTGGGTTCCCCTAGACCCTATCTCCTACACTTTTCATCATATGAAAATGATTCCAAGAGAAACTTTACTCTAAATAACATTCCAAACAACTTTAATGTTGAGTTCTAGAGCTATTTTTGCTTGGAAAGTCATTTTTATGTTGAAAGATTATAGGTCATTTTGTCTAAACCCTAATTTGAAAGTCAACTTCACAAGGCCATAACTTGCTCAATTTTTATGAGATGAAAGATTTACAAGTTTCACAATCAAATTCAAGGTGTCTATTTCAACTTTGATGTTTTGAGTAAGAGCTAATTCAACTTTTATGAGCATGTGATATAAGGATACATTATAGGTCATTTTGGACCAATACCATTGAATAAGTGATTTTCCTCAACTTCAAAAATGCATAACGCATTCATCCGAAATCCAAATGAGACCAAATTTGTGACAATTTTGAAGGTGTTTGAAAGAGATACAACTTAGATGAAGATATTTTTCTTATTTGAAGCTCACATAAAAAGTTATCCAAGGTGGAATAATTGAACATATGGTTTAACACTTAGAAAAAGTTTTGACATGTTGAAATTTCCAAACTTCTACCTCAAAATTCATCATGATACAAGCTCCAAATGGAAACGTGTTCAACATAAGAGTTGTTCCTCTTGATCTAACCTTTCCAAAGAGTCCAAATTCATTCATTTTGGACAAGGTTTGTGGGGTCTGCGCATGGTCTGAACATGGCTGTATCAATTGGCAAGGATCAATCTTCAAACATTAATACACTTTTGCCTTGCATCACAATCCATATTCAGACTCAATTACACTTGTATATGTACTGAACTGAGTAGCTTCATGGGCCTGTACACGCCCATGCAAGCATGCACTTCACTTTGCCAAATTTGGAAATATTTTGAAAGGTGCAAATAACACTTGCTTGATCTATAAATAAGAGGCCTTGGCATCAGAAAGAAGATCCTTGCGCGCCAGCTTTGCCTCCCACACTTGAAACCCTAACATTTGAAAGGAAAAACTGAGAAATTTCATTTGAAATTTGAGTTTGAATCTCACTATTTGGAGATTAAAAAACTCCAGGATCCAAAGCCTTGTACCAATCCTAAGCTACTTCTGCAAGCTTCTTGAGCAAGATCAAACACGAATTGAAGCAAGAGAGATAAAGTTCTGCACATCATTGAAGGTATTTTTCCAAATTTTTCTTCTCTTCGATTCTCTCTCAATTCTCATCAATTCTCTTGGATCCTTGGTTGTCTAAAGTCCTACCAATGTAGGCAAGAAGATTGAGTTGCTTTGAGGTCAAATCGAAGCAACTCAGTTCATTCCCCCTCCCTCTTCATCTCATTCCCCTTCTTTATCCATTCATGTCATGGACCTATGATATCTCTATATCCTAAGGCTAGTGGATTGCAAAATCAACATAAGTATGGATGAGATTAGGTCTCCCACTTTGCATATCCTTTTTTTGTGTGGTATGTTTCATGAGCATAGTCCATTATACTATGTCTCTAACATGCATTAACACCAAAATTCTATTGCCCGGCCTAAAATAGTTGTGGCTTCTACATAAGTCCAATTACGATTGCTTAACATAGCGTTAAATTTTGACACAAAAGGCATAGCATTCTAGTTAGTGAGATTGTAAGTCTCCCCTCTTTCATGGTATTGTGTGGAAACTTGACCTTTTTTCCTTCCTTTGGAAGATATCTTGGTTCAAGGATCCATGCTTGTGATAAGTGGGTTGAGTGTTCTCCGAAGAATGACTTAAACAAAAGCAAAGCAAAAGCAATACTAACCTATAATTCACTAACAACTAACATTTAATTTCAAGTCATTTATTTTTAACGCACTTTAATTTTTAAGCCTTATTCATTTGTCATTATTCATACCATTCAAGTTGTTTACTTTTATGTCATTTTCACTTTGTCCACTTGGACCATATTTTGTGATATATTGTGTTTGTATATACTTGTTTGATTGTGTGGTATTTTGACTTTAATATACATAATAAGAACAAAAACCCTAAAAAAAACATCTTATGTGGACTGTTGGTTTGATCTGAGATTATTGGACTTAGAATCTAGGAAACACTTCCTATGCATAGGACTTGGTCAATGCCAACTTTCATGAAACCAAGTACTTGTGAAGTGAACATTCATCTGATACAATATGGAAGATCCACTTGAGTTCATCTGCAACATGATCATTGTGAAGTTGTTATTTTGAACCTGTGACTTATGCCATCTTTGAAATCATCTGACACATGGGAGATTTTGAAGAAGATCACGGCGTTGCTAAGCTTGGATGTGGCTATTTTTATTTGATGCCTTCATCTTCAACTTGCTATTTGTGTATTGTTTATTGCCTGATTCAAAAGTCCAAGGGAAATTTGGGTTTCTATATGACATTCTTGTCTATTGGATTGTAGCCCATTGGTCAAATATTTTCATCTCTCAACTTTTAAATTTATGCTTAGGATTAGTCTTTTCATCTCTTCCCCACTTCTTTAATTTCAAATATCTCCCCCCTTTTTAAATCTTCTTCGATTGTATCTGTTTTCTAAACTTTGACCATATTGCAAATTAGAAAGTTTGGCCTTATGCCATTGCATTTTCAAACTTTTTCTTAAATCAAACTTGTAAATAAACTTAACTATACTTGACTTAAAATTTTAAAAGGCAAAAATAACTAACACTCACTCAAATCATTTTAGGCCTTGTGTGCCTTTGTTAAACTTAAAATTTTGTTAAAAGAAATACACTCACTTTGAAATTGATACCACGAACTACGAGGTTTTGATCCCTCATTTTTATGTTGGTACGTAGGCACGAGTCCGAAGGTCTTGTCAAACACAAAAATATAATTAGTGAATTCTTTTTTCATCCCCACACTCTTTTTATTTGCAAACATCATTTATACAAAAACACATATGCACACAAGAAAGGGCTCCCTAGGAGTACCTAGGACACTTCGGGTGCTAACACCTTCCCTCTGTGTAACCAACCCCCTTACCTGTAATCTCTGGCATTTTATTAGTTTTGATTTGAAAACTTCTTATCTTTGGGTTTTGTTCGTACTTTTCCCTTTTCCCTTGGAAACAATAAAAGCACGGTGGCGACTCTGGTTTTATTGACGTCTAGCTTATGTATAGCTTGATGGTCATGAATTTACCGCTACAGGAGGGTTGTCTAAAGATGAAGTTTCTTCGAGCAAGAAATACATGGAGGTCTGGGCTTAAGTTCCTTCATGTTAACCTCGCTCATGTCGATTAAATCTTTATCGTCAAAAGAACAACCTTCGACTGCGATATAGGATATTTTTTCTTTCTTATGATATCGACCCATTTTGGTCTTCTCAGCTTTCAGGCGTTCGATGCGTCAAACTCTGTCAGCCAATTGGGCCATATCTCTAAGATATTGAGTATCCAGCTTTTTCCTTAGAGAATAATCTAAACCTCTGGCTGTTATCTCGACTAACTTATGCTCAGGGACTTGAGTAAAGCATCATGCTTTCAAAAGTCTAAACCTGTTTAGGTACTGATCAACTGATTCAGCAAACTTTCGTTTGATGTTGGCTAGTTCTTTGAGGCTAACATTTGACTGCCCCATGTAAAATTGTTCATGGAACAATATCTCCAACTGTGTCCATGTTTGGATCGACTGTGGAGGTAGCAATGTGACCCATGTAAACGCGTTTTTTTAAAGAGAACTTAGGAAGTATTTTAACTTCAAATCCTCATTGTTCGCTATGTCGCCAACCTCAGTTTGATACCTGGCAACATGTTCACTCCTCAGTATCCCCAACGAACTTGGTAAATTTCGGGACCTTCCATCCCCTATGCAGTTTTGCCCGTAAGACAAAGTCTGGCAAGGGTGAAGAGTAAGTCGGCCGCTGTAGACCTGGGCTTATTCCGTATCGTACTATGACTTGTTCAACGATAGCCTCTAGGTTTTGCTCTCCAACGGCTGCCTCATGTCGAATCTGTCTGACCACATGGTCGGGATCCTGGTTTCTGTTGACCATAACCACGGGGGGCGTTCGTGACACCCTTGGGATGTGTTCGGATTCTTGATATTCTTGTTCGACAGTATCTTCCGTCATTTCCTCTTGTCGGACCGGGGTTTCCAGTCGAGGAGGAGGCATTGGATTCTGACGAACTGACGCCCTTGGAGCCCCCAAAAAGTCTCCTATCCTTGTCATTTGGGTTGCCAATTGCTGGTAACTCTGTGTCGAATCGCGTGTAAGGTTTTAAATCCTTCGAATGGAAAAAAACCCATCAAAGCTGAGAAAATATATAAATATGTAGCTAAGACTTATACGTTCGACGTGTCTAAGTGTGATGAGATCTTTGATCTGTTAGTGAAAGACGGTCAAATTATCATTCCTCGTGGTTTAAGATATCCCCCCTATAACAAAATAAGAAAAGGGGATTCTGTAAATTTCATAATTTCCTTGGTCACAAAACTCACCAATGCATTCTTTTCAAGGATTTGGTGCAAAAGGCTTTGAAAGAAGGAAGGCTTTAATTTGGCGAAAGGCCAAAAATGAAGGTGGACTCTAATCCTCTGAAGGTGGAAGAAGCTTTATACTCGAAGCCTCTCGAATGCATGATGGTCGAGACTACTGATGATCTCGTGGAGGCTTCCGATGCAGCATCCTTAGCTGAATCTTTTGAAGTGTTGATGGTCGAAACTACCGAGGGTTTCGAAATTAAGGTTGAAAGTCAATCGGAGTCAGCCTACCCCCAACCAGGCGAAAGTTTATTAGACTTCCAAGAGATGTGTATAGTAAATGAGTCAAAGTCTCTACTATGCTCTAAGTGCAGTGCGGTGTTCGATGGGAAAACAGCGGTAGCCTCCCAAAGTGTGAAATGTTCGTTAGAGGTTGAAAAACAGCAAAGGGACGGGGGCGAATCGAAGGAAGAAGAGCATGAGTACTCCCCTCAACCAGAGGAGGGAGAGCCTGAATACTCCCCCCAGTACGACGAGGAGTTTGACAAAGACATGTATGACGAAACCAATGATGACATCTATGGTTATGACTTCGTTGTAAACTGCCATATTGTATCGGTATTGTCGGCTGAATACGACATGGTGTCTGAAGTCTCTGAAACAGAAGAAGACTTTGTGCCAGATGAAACGGTTATAGGGAAACCTTTGTGTTACTACATCATGAATAATGGCGTAGTGGAGGAACAGAAGGCCATGTTTAAAAGACCCATCCCATGGATGATGTATCATCTAAATCCTTTGTTCGTTGGGGTGAAGGTTAATGGAATAGCGGTAAACAAGGTATTAGTCGACGGAGGCGTTGTGGTCAATCTAATGCCTCATACTCTATTTAATAAAATGGGAAAGGATGATGAAGATCTTCGACAATAGAACATGGTCATATCGAACTATGAAGGGAAAACCAGTAATATAATGGGTGTTGTCCAGGTCGATCTGGCTGTGGGCATAACAACATGCTCAACATTGTTCATGGTAATAGACTCCAAATCTAATTTCAATTTACTCCTGGGTCGAGAATGGATCCATGGGATAGGAGCAGTACCTTCGACGGTTCACTAGAGACTTATAATCTGGCGCAAAGACGACATCATGGAGAACATTGAGGCCGACCAAAGTTATTATCGGGTCTACGATAGAGGTTCAAAGAGATCTTTCGATCAAAACTTGGCGAATATAGAGCCATGTGATGACGAATCAGATTCCTATACTTTCGTCAAAACTGGTCGAGTTATGAACTTAGACCCTGATCATGGTTTCATATGGGATGCTGTGGAAGACACTTGGTCAAAGACGGGAATTCCACCTATGGGGCGGCCTGCAGTTGATGAAGATGACTGCTGAGTCAGAAAGTTTGGCTCGAATTTTGGCCTATTTGGCTGAAAACAAGAAAAAGTCGATTCTGGAAAAGGAGAGGCATCAAAATTTGGCCTGTGAGGCCGAAGGATTGGAAGATGGTCGACAAGACCAAGTGACAGCTTCGGAAAACCGGAGGCTTGATTGCATCTACGACAATGAGCCTTTGGGGTTCAAAAAGAACCCATCAAATGAATCCCAGAAGATGCAAGCACAAGATCCCCTCGAAGAGATCAATCTAGGGGACGGGATCACAAAAAGACCAACCTACATAAGTACTAAGGTAGGGTCGTAAATGAAGGCGAAGTTGATTGAAGTATTGACCGAATACAGAGACTGTTTTTCCTTGGATTATAATGAAATACCCAGTTTAAATCGAAGTATGGTGGAATATCGACTACCTATCCAAACTGGGAAAAGGCCAGTGAAGCAACACCCTTGATGATTTGCTCTGAAAATCACCTTGAAAATTAAGCAGGAGATCGAAAGACTCCTTAAAAGTCGCTTTATCATAACTGCAAGGTACGTCGAATGGTTAGCTAATATAGTGCTTGTCATTAAAAAAAATGGAACTCTTAGAATCTGTATAGATTTTAGAGATCTAAATAATGCCACGCCAAAGGATGAATACTCGATTCCCGTGGCGGAAAAGTTGGTTGATTCGGTCACAGGTTTTGAATACCTGAGTATGCTTGATGGTTACTCTAGCTACAATCAAATTCTTATAGCTGAAGATGATGTCCTTAAGACAGCGTTTTGATGCACGGGAGCTTAGGGACATACGAATGGGTCCTGATGCCGTTTGGTTTAAAAAACATAGGAACGATCTATCAAAGAGCTATGAATGCCATATTTCATGACTTCATTGAAAAATTTATGCAGGTGTATATTGACAATACCGTAATAAAACCGTCTTCACAAGGAGATCACTTGGATCACCTTCGATGCTCGTTTGATAGAATGAGGAAATATGGATTGAAAATGAATCCATTAAAATGTGCTTTCGGTGTACACGCATGACACTTCCTGGGTTTTGTGGTACACAAACGAGGCATCGAGATCAATCAAAACAAGATAAAGGCGATCTTAGATCTCAAAAGCCCATCGACAAAGAAGAAGCTCCAATCTTTGTTGGGGAAGATAAACTTCTTAAGACGGTTCATATTGAATCTAAGTGGTAAGACGAACGTGTTTTCGCCACTGCTCAAAATTAAGAAGGAAAGTGGTTTTCACTAGGGACCAGAGCAACAAGAGGCTTTCGACGCCATTAAGGGTTACCTATAAAGCCTCCCATTTTGTTACCTCCTAGTAGGAGAAAAAATATGAGTTTGTAGATTGTTGTTTCGGATACAACTATAGGGAGTATGTTGGCCCAAAAGGATATTAATGGTGTCGAGAGACCCATGTATTACCTCATTAGAATGTTAATAGATGCTGAAACTAGGTATAGTCTCATCGAGAAACTGTGCATATGCTTGTACTTTGCCTGTATGAAATTAAAGCAATATATAAAACCAGTTGATGTTTATGTTTTGTCTCATGACTTCATTGAAAAATGTACGCAGGTGTATATTGAGAATATCGTGATAAAATCGTCTTCACAAGGAGATCACTTGGATCACCTTCGACGCTCGTTTAATAGAATGAGGAAATATGGATTGAAAATGAATCCATTAAAATGTGCTTTCGGTGTACACGCAGGACACTTCCTGGGTTTTGTGGTACACAAACGAGGCATCGAGATCAATCAAAATAAGATAAAGGCGATCTTAGATCTCAAAAGCCCGTTGACAAAGAAGAAGATTCAATCTTTGTTGGGGAAGATAAACTTCTTAAGACGGTTCATATCGAATCTAAGTGGTAAGACGAAGGTGTTTTCGCCACTGCTCAAAATTAAGAAGGAAAGTGATTTTCACTGGGGACCAGAGAAACAAGAGGCTTTCGATGCCATTAAGGGTTACCTATAAAGCCTCCCATTTTGTTACCTCCTAGTAGGAGAAAAAATATGAGTTTATAGATTGTTGCGTCGGATACCACTATAGGGAGTATGTTGGCCTAAAAGGATATTAATGGTGTCGAGAGACCCATATATTACCTCATTAGAATGTTAATAGATGCTGAAACTAGGTACAGTCTCATCGAGAAACTGTGCCTATGCTTGTACTTTGCTTGTATGAAATTAAAGCAATATATAAAACCAGTTGATGTTTATGTTTTGTCTCATTGCGATGTTATTAAACATATGTTGTCTAAACCTATTCTGCATAGCCGAATTGGAAAATGGGCACTAGCTTTAACAGAGTTTTCTATGACATATAAACCTTTAAAGGCCACGAAGGGCCAAACTGTAGCAGATTTTCTAGTAGATCATGCTATGATTGAACCTTCACTAATAATGGTTGAAACAAAGTCGTGGTGGTTATATTTTGATAGGTCAAGCCACAAAGACGGAACATGAGTCGAGGTGTTAATATTATCCCCATAGGATAATCCGACGAGATTCAATTGTAGGATCAATGAAAAATGTTCCAACAATGAAGCTAAGTACGAGGCCCTAATAACTGGTCTTTGAATCTTGAAAGAGTTGGGAGCTAGTAGAATTGAGTTAAGGGGAGATTCAAAGTTGGTAATCAAGCAGGTCACACGAGAGTACAAATGCATCAAGGAAAATTTGTTGAAGTATTTTGTGATGGAAACACAACTGTTGGAGTACTTTGAGGTTGCCGACATAAAACATGTGCCGAGAAATGAAAATCAAGAAGCTAGTAATATGGCCCAGATTGCTTTCGGGTATAAGATGTCTAAGTCAAAATTCAAGTATATTATTGAAGTCCGGGAAAAGATGGTGTCGGACGCACCGCCACTAAGGGAAGATATCTTCGACAGGAATGGCAGTTGTGATGAAGGATTCGACAAAGAACGTCCTGAATATTTTGAATTCAAGAATTCCTGGGGACACGGAGTTTTCACTGTCAATAGTTCATCACCATCAGACTGGAGAAAACCAATCTTGGAATATTTAGAGAATCCAGTCGGAAGCACTAATAGGAAAGCCAAATACAAAGCATTTAGCTATGTGCTGCTAGGAAATAAATTGCTGAAGAAAACACCAAAAGGAGTATTACTTAAGTGTCTGGGAAATACGGAAGCATATTTGGCCATATCTGAGGTGCATAGTGGAGCCCGTGGGTGCACCAGTAAGGCCACAAGATGAAATGGTTGTTGTTCCGACAAGGCATTTATTGGCCCAGTATGCTGAAGGATTGTGTCGAGTTCGCCAAGGGATTCCAGGAATGCCAGATGCATGCAGGCGTTCAACACGTGCCAGCGAGTGAGTTGCATAAGATTATCAAGCCATGGACTTTTAGGGGGTGGGCGTTAGACGTCATTGGCGAGATTCGACCAGCACATCGAAGCAACAAAAATTCATCCTGGTCAGGATAGACTACTTCACTAAGTGGATCGAAGTTGTCCCTCTAGTGAAAGTAGATCAGGAGGCGGTGATTTAATTTATCCAAAAAAATATTATATATCGATTCGGCATCCCAGAGACCATTACCACAAATCAGGGTTCGGTGTTTGTGGGACAAAAGATGCAAGAGTTTACTGTCGAAACGGGTTTTAGGTTAGTTACTTCTACACCTTATTACGCACAAGCAAATGGCTAGGTCGAAGCGGCCAACAAAGTGATAATAAGTCTAATTAGAAAACATGTCTCCAAAAAACCAAAGAATTGGCACAAGACTTTGGACCAAATCCTATGGGCTTGTCGAACGTCCCTAAAGGAGCCAACAAATTTGACACCTTTTCGACTAACATTTGGGCACGATGTCATATCACCAGTAGAAATTTGTTTGCAGTCCGTCAGAGTACAACGCCAAAACGATCTTCAGTCGGAACAATATTGGGAGATGATGTTCGACGAACTGGTCAACTTGGACGAGGAAAGATTGGCTGCGATGGAAACACTGGCACGATAGAAAGAACGCATGGACATAGTATACAATAGAAGGGTAAGAGAAAAAACCTTTGCAGTAGATGATTATGTTTGGAAAGTAATCCTTCTTATGGATCGAAGAGATCGAACTCTAGGAAAATGGTCTCTAAAATGGGAGGGACCATTTCAGATAATTCGAACATTTACCAATAATGCTTATGAGATCCAAGAACTTGGTATGGATCAAAGGGTTTTCAGATTAAATGGGAAATATTTAAAGAAATATAAACCTATGCTACAAGAAATCCAGATCCAAACATAACGAAATTCATTAATTCATTAAGTGGCCCAAAAAGGCGCTATAAAAATGGTCGATTGACCTTACAGGATGAAAATAAAAGAGATCAGGCGGGAAATCTAGATTTGAAATCCTCAAAAGAGGTTATCTCATGAACAATCCTATTGTCTAGAGAAACCTTCTTTCCACGCAGTTGTTTGATGTCGACCTTAATTTTGAGGGCTTTTTACCCATGGGATATTCCCTTCAGAACCTCGCGGTCGATAGCCTCTTGCGCTGGAATCTCCTCAGCCGTCTCTTAGGAAGCCTTTTGCGCTTCCACATCAACAATTTTTCTATTCAGTCCAGCTATCTGGGCTTGGTAGTCTGAGATTTATTGATCGAAGGCTTGTTGTCGACGAAGGTGTTCCTTTTTTGGTTTCAAATTCGCTAAGTTTTTGCTCACATGCCTCACTGGAGTCCCATTCAAGCCTTACCTCATTGTTTTTCGTCTTGATTTAAAGGTCAGCATTTTGACGAAGGTTAAGGTCCTTGACAAATTGAGTGAAGAAGGCCTCAAACTCGACAAAATACTTTATCATTGAAGTAGGAAGATCATGAAGGGCAAGTGAGTCAAGGAATTTGAAAATATCACGGGCTAGCCCTTCTTCTGTTTCAAGAGCACGTAAAAAGTCGCTCTCGAAGAGTGACACCTACAATTGCTGAAGTATGAAAATGACCTCAGCATTCAGCTCCGAGTGAGAAGCCACAATCGAAGACGGGGGTGGCGCATCTGTCGAAAGACGACGGAGTTGTTGTAGTTTCCGAAGGGCCTCAGCGGGGTTCCATTGTTTGATAATCCTAATCTCACTCGAAGTTAGAACACACGCGGACGCACTTTTGTCAATAACATTTGGCAGATTTAGAGTTGGTGGGGAAATAGGATTTTGTTGAACAACTGGTGAGGCACTCTAGAACTCGGCTTTTTGTTGTGGACTCAAGACAATGTCGGCAGATGGATTGTCGGTCTTATCTTCGACCACAGTTTCGGTCGGAATTGGAGAGGCCACAGGCTCCTGGAAGATAGAAATATTAGAACTCACGATGAAAAGAAACCCACGGTTTGTAGAGGTAAAGATGGACAAATACTTGAAGGACCGCGGGGGATGGAGAAATGGTAGGAGTCCTCTCTGAATCACGATGGGTGAAAGCTTCCTCGAGGTCATCTTGGATTGCAGGGGTCCAAGTCGAAGGAGCCACCTTCGATTGAGTCTTTTTGGCCTGATCCTTTTTCCTTTGGATAGGAGAGGGGGGCATTCTGGACGGTGCCTTCGACGTCGGAAAAATGTGCGAATGCACACTACCGTCAAACTCTTCATTGTCGACTAAAGGTACTTCTTCAGGTACCTAAATTTCAAGATAAGTGAGAAGGTAATGAAAGTTGTTAAGGTGGAAAATCTTAATGATATTGGTGTGTAATACCTGCGAATTAGGAGTCGAGAGGGCCCGTTGTTTCTTCGAAGGCTTGGCTAGAGTTGGCTCAAATGAGGGAACGACCCTCTTTCGACCCCGATAACAGAAACTATCAGTTTTTTACATCCATAGGAAAATAGGAAATGAAATTACTTACATATACCTTTTTGGGGGCTTCATCGACTTGAGCAGTTTGGATTACGTGGTCGGGAGCATTGTTGAAAATTGAACACCGGAAGTTCATAGCGTTGGGTAGATTTGCATAAACGAAGATAAGCTTTATGGTCATCAACATTTAATGATCAACCAAACCTTACAATATCGGTCAAATGTGATACTAGAGGTTTCAGAACCATTTGACTTAAACCAAACTGGCGACTACCAAATTGGGTTGATAGCTCATAAAACCGTACTTGTTTTACCCTGTTTCAATTCTGGCGAGCTTTTAATTGCATTTGATTGTGCTACGGCCTGTGGAAAGCCACCTGGAAAAGGATCTTTAAACCACTTTGGGTCGAAGGTTCGATCAGTGAATGGAGCGATGCCAGGAGCAAACTTATCTGCTTCGATGAAGATATTCAAGTACTTCGTGAAGAGATGTTTGTTGAGAGTCTTTTGGCATGTTGTCAAAGCCAACCTAGCCCCTTCGATTGGTCGATCTTCATTTAACCTCATGATGCATTCCGACACGGGATAGCCCAGCTGATACTCGAAAGGGGAATTTAACCGGTGTTGTAAAAGCCATACGGGACCCGACAAATTCAGGGCCTTGGGAGTGTTGGAGAGGAGTTTTAGTTTCAGGGTTGCAAGCCCTAAAGCCTTACATAAAGAGGCTAATAGTAGTTTGCCCAAAGACACTTATCGGCCCTCATGAATTTGGATCGCGAGGTTGATGTAGCTCTTCGCTATCTGCAAGGAGCCGGGACAAAATACATAGTACGAAATTCATAGTGTGAGGAAGGCTATGTGTTCTTCATCGGATACCTCAAAGGAATCTTTGTTGTGGTGATCCTCGATATAATTCTCGAGACTGGCTCGACTGAACGAGAAAGTATTTTCCATCGGAAGTGTGGGGTCGAAGACTTCTCCCAACGGTGAAAGACCAGTTATGGACACCACATAGAAGTGTGTGGGTGTTAGCATCCCACATGGCAGCTGGAAGTTATTGGTCGAACCCTTCCAGAAGTACAGAGAAGCCAGTAACATACAAGGATTAACGCGATGGGCATACCTCGATATTTGGATGGCGTCGAAGATCCTTGTACTCCTCCATTGATCTTGGCGTTTTCTCTTAACCTTGTTAAGCCACGCCAGATACTCTTTGTTTCCAGGATAGGCATGGATCTAAAGTCTCTAGCTTTACCCTCCATGAATCTAACGTCGAGTACGATGGACTTGTCAAAGGCAGGAGGAGCAGCAGGTGCATAGCCAGGGAAAAAAGCTGCAATGGCTTTTGGTGAAGATTTTGGACCGCGAGAGGCCCATGAAATGCAAACAGTTTCCTATCGAACACGAAGGGAATCAACATCTGGCGCTACCAGTTTTTCATTGTTGCTTCATCAGAAAAAGCAGGTTGAGGAATGCGGTTCATACTTTCTTTGGCAGTAAGTTTAAAGGCAATGGGGTTATTTCCAGTGGTGTAGGAAGCAAGTTCTTTGATGTGGGAAGAAGAAGCCATTAAGGAATAAATAAAATAGGGTGAGTTTGGAGTTTCTTGGGTAACAGATTCACTGTAGAAGTTGCTGAATAAATGTGCAAGGAGAAGGCGCGGTTATGGAAGCAGAAAATCTTGAAGGATGAAGAAAGATTTATTTATAAGCTAGCAAGATGAACAGTCAGACACTAATCGATTAACAAGTGTCTAACGAAGGAGTAGTGAGAAAGTTAGTGGGTTCAGTTGAAATCCTACGACCTAGGGATAACTGATAATGATGGTGGAGTGTCTGGGGAACTGCGCTGCAGGAAAATCATCATCACACCTTAAACCATAATTAGTGATAAGACGGCTAGCCGAAATTTGAACAATCAAAACGGAGGTTCCTCGGTCGACGAGGTCAAGTCGAAACCAGCCTTTCAGGGGGCAATTGTCCTAGTATCAGCAGACTCCTCTGGCTTAAATTCTACGAAGTCAGCAAACTGCGCCATGTAACCATCAAGGGCGGAGGCAGACCAGACGTTATGACAGGAAGCGTCCTCAACATGATCAAATCCCCATGATATATGCTCAGTTGCTACCTTACCTTATCCAACAAGGACTTATTGAGACCAAGGAAATTCTGCCTGCCACTTTCCTGTATCATGAAAAGCACAATCCTAATGCCTCATGTGCTTATCATGTTGGGCATAAGGGGCATTCTATTGAGGATTGCTGGGTTTTCAAAGTTAGGGTACAAGAACTTATAGATCAGAAGATTCTGACTTTCACCAAAGAAGGGCCTAATGTCAAGACTGAAAAGGGCGAGTGCAGTCATTGATGAAGAATGTTCATAATTGAATTCGCCTCTGTAGAAGAATTATGAGGTCAATCACGCCAACAATCATGTTGTTTTTCGATCTTTTCATTTGTGATATTTTCTTGTATGTCAATGTATTGTTCAATTGTGAATTTGTTTGTTTTGAATAATGATCATAATGAAATAAACATGCTTGTTTTGATTAAATCCATTCATGTTCACTCATATTTTATTGATCAGTATCAAAGTGTTTGTCAAATAAAATCAAAAGAGAATGATGCAATTAAAAATGCGCAAGATCGTTGCTTGTATGCTTTTGAATAAGATTGTGCTGATGATGTAAGGCATTGTTCAAATCCCTAAACACTAGAGATATAAGGAAGTTAATCCCTAGTCAACCCCTTTGGGCCTTGAAGTAGGAGCTTCTTTCTTTAACACATAAAATCCTCATGTTTAACCAGGGGCAGGGTAATCTTCAGTTAGTTTGACCTTGCGTTCAAATTTCAGAAGGAGAATATCCCATCAAGTGATCAATCATATCATATCCCTCTCAAGAGGATGGAATCTCAAATTTAAAATGGTTATCCCTTACCCATAACAAGAGTGAGATAGTCATGACCCGTGCAACAAATCGAGAAAGCAGATGTCACAGGATTTTCCCCGATACAAAAGATGAGAAATAAGAAAAAATAAAAGAAAAGCAAAAGCCCTCTAAGTCAAAAGCTTGAAAACAAGATTGACTTAGGCAAAAGATAGGGCATCCCGGTGGGCTGTAGACCCAAAGGATCAGCCTAGGCAAAAATTAGGGAAAGTAAAACAAAAGAAAAAGAGGATCAATAACAAAATCCTCATCAATAGAAAATCTCTGTGACTGCAAATAAAAGCATAAGGTGAGTGGTTGTCGCTCCAAACTGTCAATGGGGTCTTTAACCATCATTGATACTATCCAAAACCCTTTTCTGAAAGATAGACACTTGTTTTAAGATAACTGAACGTAAAATTGGATAACATCACGAAGAATAGGTGGGTTAGAATAGCTTTTGAGCCTTATATCATTTCTTTCTGAAATCGCGAACCAAGCCATGTTACAACCCTTAAAAGACCTAATTGAAACAGGGTTTATTTCGAAAGCATACTATGGTAAGATCACGTTAAGTTGACTCCTAAAGGTTTGCTTGTCATCTGTATTGATACTAATATGGAATTCTAATCAGCAATTCATTCACTAGATGTCATAATCTTAGTGAACACACTTGAGTTTTCAAAATATGCATGAGCATGACATTTCCATTATCATTTTTAAAATGAGCATTTACACTTGAACAGTCATTTGACATCAAGGAAGCTTACATATTAGGAAGGTTGAACAATTTCCTAACATCCCATTGTAGCGGTGTATTCGTCACTTTATGATTTATTGACTAAATCAAAAGCAAAGCATACAAAGAATCGAGTCGCCATCGCACTTTTATTTATCCAAAGGAATGGCTAAAAAGCGAACAAAAGCCTAAGAAGTTTTACACGTAGAAAACTAATGAAAGGTCAGAGATCTGGGTAAGGGGTTAATTACGCAATGGGAAGGTGTTAGGCACCCAAAACATCCTAGGTACTCCTAGGGAGCCCTTTTCATAACTTGTTGTACGAAATGTTATTTGTTTATGAAATATTTATTGTGCAAACATGGATTAAAGGGATGAGAAAAGAATATACAAGTTATTATTTTTGTGTTTGAACGGATGAACCCGTTGCCTACGTACCTTTCCATGGAAGGTAAGGATCAAAACGCCGTAGTTCGGCTAAAAGATTTCCAAAAGTGTGGGTGAATTGATTTTAAAACAAAAGCCCTAAGGTCTTTCGTTATCCACGGGAGAAAACTCAACTTATACAAACAACAAGTCCACCATATGAGAAAAGCTTCAACTTGCTAGTGAGGGGTTAACCCTATAATAAGCAAGGAAGTCTTACAATTCAATCACTAAGGACAAAAGGTGAGGTTAACATCAACCAACTAGGATAAATCAAACCTATGGCTAATGTATGAAAAACTTATCAAGAAAGTGGACTTGAGCCACAAAACAATTGAATGAGTGAAATTAACCAATTAGAATTTACTCACAAAAGATGGTCAAAGTATGATTAGAATTCAATTCAAAAGAATTATTATGAAAATGAAGTTTGAAAAATCAAAGGCCTGAGGCCTAGGTTTCTAATTTGAAAACAAATGAAGATGTTTGCACAATAGTTTTCTTGTTTTGGGTTAACATGTAAATGGAGGTTTAAAGAAACAAAAGGTGGGAGGGTTAGGAAGTAAAACTTCTTAGATGTTCACCTCTTGAGATCATATATAGATGATTCAAGTGATTCCTTTGGACAAGGCAACAAGCAAATAAGCAGATGAACAAAGTAAATGGATACCGGATGCCAATCAATGGACTTATACCAATCTCCTAAAACAAAATGAAACATGGATACCAGATGCCAATCAATGGACTTATACTAGTCTCCTAAAACAAAGAGAAACAAGGATACCAGATGCCAATCAATGGACTTATACTCGTCTCACAAAACCAAGAAACAAGGATACCAGATGCCAATCAATGGACTTATACTAGTCTCCTAAAACAAAGATAAACAAGGATACCAGATGCCAATCAATGGACTTATACTCGTCTCACAAAACCAAGAAACAAGGATACCAGATGCCAATCAATGGACTTATACTAGTCTCCTACCATATCATAGGAAACAACTGCCAATCAATGGACTTATGCTTGCCTCCTCCATGGACAAAACCAAATGTTACAAAGTAATGAACAATGATTATGAAATGATATACAAGTAATGATGATACATGCACCAAGGCACACATAAGCAAATATGCACAGATGAATCAAGTAATCAAACAAACAAGTCAATTAGCACACACTATATACAATCAATTAGGCTCAAGCAAGGTTAGGCTTTACAGCCAACTGGAATGGGGTATTTTGAGCTCTTAACCCTAACATTGAGAGTTAGGGTGAAGCAGATGAAATGGAGATGAGGGGTGTGCCTCATAGCTCTTATCCCTGGTCAGGGAGAGCTTTGATCAATGGAAAGTGTGGGAGTTCAGAAAGTTGGAACTCTTCTCCACAAATGGACTCTATAAGATCTTGGGTTATTATTCACCATGCATCAACACATGGTGTGAGCAAGGTGAATGACACACTGAGTAGCAGGAGATGGATTACACATCTCTTTTATCTGCCAATTGCCTCATAAGAGGACTTTACCTGCTTGGCACAAAATTAAACAATCACAAGCATTGCCTCTTAAGGAGGGCTTCAGACAGGTGCCTACCAATAACAGTAGGTCTTCCAGACTACATGAAGATTAGGGATTATACCTAAGTGGTTAAGAAACCAAGCAAAGCAAAGTTCAAAATGAACTTAAAGCAACTTAGGTACCTGTGGAAACAACTAAACAAATCAGTACAATACTCAGACAAACATACCACAGTCAATAAGCAACAGACAATCCCAATGTACAAAATGTGTAAGCCAAAAGGCAAACTCTAGTGAATTAGCATCAACCTACAAAACACACAATGTTAGTAATCAAGATCAAACATCAACAATCACATGATGAAGCATCATCAACTATGGAACTTGGATGCTTAAACCTGAAATCAAAGCTCAAATGTAAGCAACAAACCACTAGGTCAAAGCCTAGGGTCAAAGATGGAGAAAAAAATTCAAAACAGGGGCTGAAATTTAACATAAAGTAACTTCACACACATATTGACATATCCTAAAAAGGCTCACATCAAAATCAATCACCAAAAGCATTTCATGATCAAGTGAAGTCCAAGGCAATTTCAAAGCTCATATGTGATCAACATGAATGCAAAATTCAAATCAAAACAGAAATGATTCAAATAAATCTGGAAAAATTCATGCACATTCAAGACATCTAACATGGTCAACATACAAAAAATTAGGGGAATCAGAGATCATTTGGCATGGAAATCACATTGTACAAGTTGAACAAGCAAAGGTGTGACACAAATTGTCACACCAAGTTAGCACAAGCATAAAACAGAAATGGAGCATAGGAAAAATACCAAACCAAAACCAAATTATCAAGAAATGTGTCTAG
The DNA here is from genome assembly GCF_024323335.1 of Lathyrus oleraceus. Classification (NCBI taxonomy): domain Eukaryota; kingdom Viridiplantae; phylum Streptophyta; class Magnoliopsida; order Fabales; family Fabaceae; genus Lathyrus; species Lathyrus oleraceus. The sequence goes on from NC_066584.1 coordinate 211,262,528, forward strand.
AATTATCATGCAAAATTTCATATTCATTGGATAAGAAACAAGCATTTCACAAAGAGATAAGCAAGGCAAGGTTACAATTAGACATATGATCAATCAACCTAGAACAAATTAATTTTCCAGCAATGCACAACTTTGGAAATTATGATCATAAAATAATAGACAAACAGAGGAGCAAGTGACAAAAAATTGGAGATGAATTGATGCATTTTTCAATTTATCATGATTTTTCTAAGTTGGAAGAAAAATTAAAATCAAAGCATGGCAAAGTGGTGGGAAAAGATAAAAATATGAAAGCATTTTGAAAATCAGCGCTCAGCAGGGATCGAACCCTGTACAAATACAAATTGAGCGCGCCAGCACATAAAACGACGCCGTTTCACAAAACCCTAACAGAGCTAGGAGTCGACGCAAGGCCAGCTACGGTCGACGCAAAACTGTCGAACAGTCGACGCAACATTGCTGTATGGTCGGCGCATGGCTGAAGATCTTCATCTTCTTCATGAAGAAGAAGATGAACAGTGCACGAGCTTCAACATTTTTTTTCAGAATTTTCCAGAAATCATAAAATCATACATCAAACAAATCCTCATGACATGTAGGTTATAGATCAAGCAATATTTCATGTTAATTCATCATGATTCATGCAAAACGAAGCAAAATCAAATTAACATTCAAAACTTCAATTAAGCATATCTCTCTTAATAATGCATCAAATCACACGAAATTTCCATCAGAATCACCAGGAGAACAAGATCTACCAGAATATATACATGAATTTGAAAATTAAGAGATTCGAAAACTGAACCTCTTGAAGAGCAGTTCTTGATTTTGCATGATCCACAGCTTGTAAGTATCCAAATCCACTCTACAATGCTTGAAATGATGTTTGGTGAAGAAAAGGAAGCTTGCACACGTGTAGATCTAGCTTAATCTTGACTTTCCATTTTCAATTTCATGAGCTTCAACCACTTGAATCTTGCACGAATTCAACAAACCAGCACTTGATCTGCACTAAATCAAAGCTAGGGAACAAGAATATGAAGTAAAATTACAATGCTATTTGAAGAAAATGTGAATTATGAATGGAAGAAATTTTTGGAGGGAGAGAGAATTTTGGATCTTGAAAAATGTGAATTGTGATTAACCCCCCTCAATTCTGTTAGGATTAGAGTATATATATGCTCTACTAATCAACTTGCTAATTCATAATTAATTTGGTTAAGTGAGATAAGGTGTTTTGCAAATTTTTGAAAATGCATGATGCATGTAGCATTTACACGTGAACAGTACCAATTGCTTCATCATTTTCACTTAAAATCATTTTTTAAACTCAATGGCAATGGTAAAAAGTCCATACAATGCATCATTTTTGAATTTTGCAATTTCCCTCCAAAAAATGCATGGATTAACAAGTGATTATGTGATTAGAATTCATGTAATGTGATGCATGATTTGGAAATTATAGGTTAAGAGGAGAATATGGAAAAAAGAACCACTCATTTTGGAGCTTTGAATCAAAAGATATGGCCATTTGAAGTCTCATGCATACTTGGCAGTGATTTGGTCGTATCTCTCCAACCATACATCATATGCTCATGATCTTGGACATTTTGAAAATGGGAGAGAAAGATCTACAACTTTCATGTTCAACAAAATTTCATTTGAAGCTTTTTTGATGATGTAATATTGAGTTGAAGTTGGTCCAAAACCTTTCCATTTTTGGAAAGTTCAAATTATGGGTCACTTTCTATTTTGGGAAATTTTTGACTGGACCTCAGATTCTTCAATGTGAGTGTTTGAAATTTCAAATGGGACTTGTTTGAACATGAATGAAGTATTTCTAATCACTTCCCACTTCCAAATCCATAATTGACTTTGCAGTTGACTTTCTAGGTCTTCAGATGACTTGACAATGTTCTAATGAAATTCAAGCCTCTACCACTTGGGATTTTGCTTCAAAATGACATCATAACTCATATGAACTCTTGTGAATGATTGTGGGGTCTAAATCTCAAGAATGACCACTATCTATTGCTCAATGAATGCCTTTAATTGCCTTGACCTGTTAATGCTTCATCTGCAAGACAAAGGTTAGATGACATATTTTTGTACTTTTGGTTAGTGATTAAAAGAAAAGCAATGATATACAAATGCAAGGAATGCTTGGTGATCAAGAATCACTCTCAAAAAGATGACCCACCCACAGGGAAGGAAGCAAGGTGTCCAATGATCCTTGAGGCAATGCAATGTTATGATATGATGCCATGAGGGATCTTAGGGACAAAATTAGGGTCTTACAGATGCCCCTATTTAAGGTCATTCTAGCCGGAGAAGTGAAGGTTAAAATCTTCATCTCGACGCGGTAGAATGGGCTTAAATAACAGTAATGAGACAAATTTTGGTCCCTAAGAGACCACATGATGCAAATGTATGCATGTAAAAGAAACAACCTCTGTGGGGAATACTGGTCGACAAAGAAAAAAAAGACGATCCATTGGAGTAATACACTCACCAGGAACAGAGACTCTCACGGGGATAAGAAAAAAGAAAAAGAATGCGTGAGCAGGACACGACTCTGAATTAGGGGAAACTGACGCGGCGCGAACAGGACACGACTGGATTAGAGACCTTACTGGGGAGTAAAGGACTCAAACCGGAAAAAGAAATTTCCAAAGGAAGACACATCCATTGGAAGGACTCAAGCTGACTCAAACTACCCACGAAGGATACTTCGGATGAAAATCCGGACTCGGACTGGGGAAAAAGATTCACACAGAATCTCCCTGCCGGGGAAAACTGCATATATTGGGAAAACGCCAATACAGCAAAAGGGTAAAATCACAACGGAAACTCCACTGGGGAATGTCTAACAAAGAGACTCTCCTAGAGGAAATCTGCAAGATGAGGTGTTACCGGCTACTGGGTAACAAACTCAAAGAAACATGTGATCTAAACACCGGTTACTGGGTGAAAGAACAACAAGCTCAGGAAGAATGAATATCTAAGACCAGTATAAGGGTGAGAGATATCAATCAACCAAACATCTGAGAAAGACCTGAAAAAGGTACACCAACTCAGGAAAATCTGACTCCACAGGGGACCAAGGTCATAATAGGGAGCAGAAAGGAAGGAACACCAGGGATACCAGCTACTGGGTATGTAATAGGTGACCGACCAAAGCGTGAATTGGTATATATGCCAAAACACTCATCATCCGAAAGGAGGGCTTGAAAAAGCAAATCGACTTATAGGATGGACATTCGACTCCGCAACGGGAAAACGAATCTTACTCAGCTGGGGAAAAAACCCAAAGAGCGCATGAGATATAATATCCATTACCGTCAGAACATGGATAGTATACTCGCATGAGATATATTATTTATTACCGTCAGAACGTAGATAGTATACTCGCATGGAAGGAACACCAGGGATACCGGTTACTGGGTATATAATAGGTGACCGACCGAAAAGAGAGACAATCGATACCAACACCAACAGGGTAAACGAAAGATAACTCACAGGGGATAAATTGCAAGCATCCGGCAATTATCTAAGAGATGTATCACAGGCTACTGGGAGATACACTCAAAAAAAAGGAGAATATTCGATCCCACAAAGGAATACGAACCTTACTCGACTGGGGAAACACAACAGGCTTCGACCTAAGAGTGCATGAGATATATTATCCATTACCGTCAGAACGTGGATAACATACTCGCATGGAAGATTATCCACAACCGGTTACTGGGTTAATAAAGGATAAATCGATCGAAAAGAAAGGCATCGGGATACCAACACTAGGTATATAAAGATGACCGATCAAGGGGAGCAACAATCATTACCAATCAAAAGGGTAAATGAAAGAGAACTCACCGGGGATGCATTGATAAACATCAATGATCCAGGGAACAAATCACTAGCATACGGTGAAAGGACCTACTGAGGATAAAATTGCTAGCATCCGGCAATTATCCACAAGGGAAGATCTGCTGGGGAATAAAAATTGCTAGCATACGGCAATTACCCAGAAGAAAGAGGGAATATCAACATCGAATACTGGATGAAGATAACCACAAAGAGTAACCATCATCGGTTAGGATGAACAACAAGGTTAACTCTGCAAAAGAGAGAAATTAGGATTTACAACTACCGAATACGGGGTAGAAGACCACAAAATCCACCATCAACCAGAATGAACCACAAAGGTTACCTCTGCTAGGGGATAAAAATAGGGTTTGTAACTACCGAATACATGGTAGAAAACCAACAACTCTCCTGAGGAATAAAAGGTATATAACCACAAATTCCACCAAGGAGAAAAAAAGGGAAATCATAGGACTTACAACTACCAGTTACTGGGTAGAGGCCCAAACTCCACTGGGGATAAAAAGAATTATTGCCGGTTACTGGGCAATTCGTTCATTATTCCACAGGGAAGTACAAGAGACAGTTTAAAAATGCCAATTCAGGATCAAACCAAAAAGGCAAACTGAATCAAGACTCGTTCTAATGAGGATATAACTCAATAGGAAGATCCACCCCAATATATGTGTTGGGAGGAAACGGAAAAACCGTCATCCACGAGGATATATCTCAGTGGGGAATTGCAGAAGGAAAGACAGACACTTTCTGCTTATGGGGATGACTCTATATAATGAGAGGTTAGACACCCGACATCTGCTTGGGAAGATCTACTGGAGAGATCTACATCACCGTTAGCAGGAGACAACAAACAAAAGATATATGGCAAAAAATGCAATCATGAATATCTGAATGTTGAAAGTATGCATGAATATGCGTAATTTATGTTTGATGAATGCTGACAAAACAGACATATCTAACACAAACAGGCCCAGGAATCAAACGCTCGATACTACACTTCCAGAGGAAAATCCAAGGAAAGCCAATCTGCTGGAGATCTAACTGCTAAAAAGCAAAGATCTGCTGGAAAGCAAAAGATCACAGATATCAAAGAAATCACAAAATCTCTGAGTGATGGATCATTAATCAACCCAACTGGGGAACAAAAGTTCACAACAGGCAGAAACTGCCACAAAAACAAATCTGTTGGGGAAATGGAGAAATCCCAAGATTTCTGCAGGGGGATCCTCAGTATCATTTGGGAAACAAGAGTTCACTGCACAAGCAAGAACTGCTGAAGAGAACAGAACACACAAGTAGAATCTAGCCGCACAAGCAACTCTACTGGGGATACTGTCAGCCACTCCATTGGGGATAAACCCACTGAGGGAAAATAGATCACACAAGTAGATTCTGCCATAAGCCACTCTACTGGGGATCAAAAGCATCAGGAAATCAACCAAATCTATGGATGATAGATCACCAACCAACCCGACTAGGGAACAGAAGTTTACAACAGGCAGAAACTGCCACAAAAGCAACTTTGTTGAGGATACCAACTCTGTTGGGGATACTGCAGGGAGATCACAAAACTTCTGCAGGGAAACATCACAGACACAATCCACCATACCACAAATCTACTGGGGAATTATCTGAGGATGAGAAGGAGAACTGGTGATCAACCACCAAATGCTGAACCTTCCAAGAGGAAACCAACAACTACTGAGGAGGAAATAATCACTGCTCTACTGAAGGGGTAAGAGGTGAAAACCTCAACAAGCACTCTGATGGAGAAAGATAGCATAGATAAAGTACATCATGCCAACAACTCCGTTGGCGACCGTACTGAGGAAACAGACGAAGTACCGGGGTGTCAACCCACCAACTACCGAATCTTCCAATAGGAAAGCACCCATGTCGGGGAGAGAATATTGTTGGAGGGGATTGTGAAGCTCTCAACAAACACTCTGCTTAGGGAACAACCCCAATCAACAATCTGGATAAAGAGGATACAACCATGCCAGGAATATGAACAAATGTCTTACCCTATTAGAAATCATGCCACCCTTGGGAGAGCACTGAGAAATTCTTAGGTATCCTTTCATCATTGTGAATATTCACTTTGTTTAAAACAAAATTTGAAAAAAAATTACTTGTTTAAAACAATGACATTTGATCAATTAAAACATGCAAAACATTTGTTGAATTGAAACAAATAAGAGTGCAAATAATTGGATAAAAGCTCGAATTGATTTGATGGAATGGTAGCCTGCAAATGGCAAGACTCCATAGATCTGTACAAATTTGAAATCGGTGATATATATTGGAAGAGGGCTACATTGAACATAATGATCCTTTCTCTACCAATTTGAATTTCGATGTATTTGAAGCTTCAGTTGACGACGAATCGAGAATCTCTGACGAAAAGACAGTTGTGGAACAGAAAGTCTTGTCAGGATGCAGTTACTTGCCGAATCCCTAATTTTTGCCTAGATTGCCCCAGGGTGAGGTACTCAATCTAGCGGGATGCAAATATTCTCTCTTTTTTTTATGTCTCTAACTTTTGCCTGGATCACCCTTTCGGGTTTTCCACCGAGACGCTCATTTTTGCCTAAGCCGCCCTTTCGGGTTTTCAACTTAGCGAGCTATTCTGTTTTTCTTTTATATATTTTTTTAGGCAAAGTATTTCTTAACTGCATCTGAATTTACAGGACGAGTGAAATCCTCCCCATCCATTGTTGTAAGCATCAAAGCTCCGCCTGAAAAGGCTCTCTTAACAACATATGGACCTTCATAGTTTGGAGTCCACTTGCCCCTAGAATCGGGCGCGAAAGACAAAATTTTCTTGAGCACGAGGTCACCTTCTCGGAACACACGAGGCTTGACCTTCTTATCGAATGTTTTCTTCATCCTCTGCTGATATAACTGACCATGGCACACGGCAGTTAATCTCTTCTCTTCAATCAAATTCAGTTGGTCAAAACAACTCTGAATCCATTCAGCATCAGTCAACTTTGGGGTTTGAGGGTATACTTTTTTCTTTTATTTTTTTTTGAATTTTTTTTTTTTGATTTTTTTTTATTTTGTTTTTCACCCCTTTTTTTTATTACATTTGTAATGCCCCAGTTTAACTGTTTTGTTGATTCTCAAGATACAACTGAATGATCTTCTTTTTTCATGCTCAAGGCGACGAGAAATTTCATCAGGAATCCCTTCAACATCATCCTCCTCTGCCTCAAATACAGGGAATTCAAGATTGGGAGATGGCGTTGGATCATTATGTCCAATGGGTTTAGAAATCCCTGCATAATGATTTTGGATAATGGAAAGCTTTTGAATTTAAACAAGTAAATCATTATGCAGATGAAAAAGATTGCTTTTATTTGTTTTTCAGGGTTTTTTGTGATCACCAATTTCATGCAAAAAAGCAAAAAGTGAAAACAAATGTTTAACAATGCATTAATTGAATGAAAATATCATTGTATTTATGCTGCCAACAATGTCATCACTTCTCCTTTTGGCATGGGAGAAGGGTTTTCAAACAAAGTGAACATATTACTCTGACTTATGAATGACCGTAGGAACATCTACAGCGACCCAATTGTGGCAGATCCCGCCAGGGATGACAAAATTGTCGGTATCCTCTGCATCCTCTTCCAAGATAGTAGCAGCTTCCTCAACTTGATCAGCATGGATGAAACCTCCACTCTTGAACAGTCCTTTCTCATTGAAGACCCCAGAAGAATAGCCAATGCCAGCCCGGGATTTATTATCTTCAAGCTCAATCATCTTCCCTAAACCAGCAACTGCACCATATTCGATGGCTAGTTTTGCGTCACGATAGGAAGCAAATGAAGGAGACTTCTTCTCAATCGGCTCAGCAATAGACAAAGCTTGGAAAGGCGTTCCAACTTCATCTTCAGCATCAATATATGAAAAAGAAGACAGGTGGCTAACCAGGAGAGCCTTTTCTCCCCCTACCACGACCAGTTTTTTATTCTTGACGAATTTCAGCTTCTGGTGCAAGGTGGATGTCACGGCGCCAGCCTCGTGAATCCATGGTCTACCAAGGAGACAGCTATAAGATGGGTGGATATCCATAACCTGAAAGGTAACTTGGAAATCACTTGGTCCAATCTTGATTGGGAGATCAACTTCCCCAATCACGGTCTTACGCGACCCATCGAAAGCTTTCACAACCACACCACTCTGCCTCATGGGAGGCCCCTGATATGACAATCTCGAAAGAGTGGTCTTCGGCAATACATTCAAAGATGACCCAGTGTCCACCAGTACGTTGGACATGGCGTCGGTCTTGCAATTCATAGAAATATGTAAAGCCATGTTGTGGTCTCTTCCCTCCTCAGGGAGATCAACGTCATAGAAACTCAAAGTGTTGCAAGCAGTGATGTTTGCAACTATACTGTCAAACTGTTCAATAGTGACGTCGTGATCGACATAAGCCACGTCCAATACTTTCTGCAGAGCCTCCCTATGGGGTTCTGAATTCAGAAGCAAAGATAGCACAGAGATCTTGGACGGCGTTTGTAGAAGCTGGTCTACAACGTTGTACTCACTCTTCTTGATGAGCCTCAGCATCTCATCACAGTCTTCATTCACAATGCCACTCGGGCCAATAGAAGAAGCAGGAGTCTTTTATACATAGGAGGGTTTAGCAATAGGTGCCGGATTCGGAACATTCACTGCAGTCCCAACCGGACGTACAACAGAATCAGAAACAACGTGAGGCTTCGGGGGTGTAGAAAATACACGACCACTACGGGTCAACCCGCTCACATCAGTAATGTTTACCACAGAAGTTGAAGGCAATGGCACTTCTTTCCCATCTTCAACATCAACTGGATTATAGCGGAAGGGAATAGCTCTATCTTAAGCATAAGGCACAGGGCCCGCAGGCTTAATCACTAAAGAAGGAGAGACCTTCTGCTTGCTACCATCATAATGGATGACAACAGGCTCAGGAATCTTGAACACAGGAGAAATCACATTTACTTCTGGTTCGTCTTCATCAACATTTCTGTTTTGAAGAATCTCAATAGTCCCCTCATCCAACAGCTCTTGAAGCTCTCTGCGCACTTGGCGGCAACCCAATCTATTGACGGAACAGATACGGCATTTGTCATGGTCGTGCTCCATATGGCTGTAATCACACAGCAGACGATGCAACTCGACCAATGACTGTCGAATATGGCTTACATATTTGACTTTATATTTGCCAGGGCAACCCTGGACCATGTTAACAAACTTCCCATGCTCGGGCAATGGGTTCTTCGTAACATTGGGGCCTGAGTCCTCAAAGCTCAGAATGCCGCATCTCATAAGGTCTTGCATCTTAGTCTTCAACGGATAGCAGTTTTCTATATTGTGACCGGGAGCACCGGAATGATAAACACAATGCTGGTCGGGCTTGAACCACCACTGCGGGTTAGCAGGTACAGCCGGAGGATCCCTCCGGGTAATCAGTTTCCGCTCTATTAAAGAGGGATATAGCTCAGCGTATGACATAGGAATAGGATCGAAAGTGATCTTCTTCCTCTCATAATTCAAATTAGCCTGATTACTATTGCCACGAGGCTGGTAAGCCTGTTGCTGTGGGCGATGTTGCTGTTGATACTGAGGTTGTTGCTGATTATGCTGATTGTTGTCTCTGAAGACAGGTGCTATGTGAGCCACCTGATGCTGGTTGCTGGCATGACGCACAGGCTTCCTCTTGGCAGAGGGTCTTCTGGGTTTAGCATGAGATTGCACAGCATGTGCCTCCCCATCTTTCTTCTTAAACGCCCCATATTGTTTAGAAGAGCCTTCATCTTTGGATAACCGTCCTTCCCAGACTCCTTCCTCCAATCGCATCCCCATGTTCACCATCTCGGTGAAATCAGAGGGAGCACTAGCGACCATCCGCTCATAATAAAATGAACTAAGAGTTTTCAGAAAGATGTTAGTCATTTCCTTCTCTTCCAGCGGAGGAGTAATCTGAGCTGCCAGCTCTCGCCACCTCTGGGCGTATTCTTTGAATGTCTCTTTGTCCTTCTGGGACATAGCTCTGAGTTGATCACGGTCAGGAGCCATATCCACATTATATTTGTATTGCTTGACAAAGGCTTCGCCAAGATCGTTGAAGGAGCGGATGTTTGCACTATCAAGGCTCATATACCAACGAAGAGCTGCACCAGACAAACTATCCTGAAAATAATGAATCAGCAACTGATCATTATCTGTTTGAGTAGACATTTTCCTGGCATACATAACCAGGTGACTGAGCGGGCAGGTGTTCCCCTTATACTTCTCAAAGTCAGGGACTTTGAATTTGACTGGTATCTTAACACCGGGAACCAAGCATAATTCAGCAGCAGACTTGCCGAACAAATCTTTCCTTCGGAGGGTCTTCAATTCCTTGCGGAGTTCAAGGAATTGGTCGTTCATCGCATCCATCTTTTCATTAACATCTGGGCCTTCAAACGGCTCAGAATGATAGATGGTGTCGTCTACCCTAGGAATGGTATGCACGACAGGAGGAGGCATTGCAAGGACTGGGCTAGATGCCGGCATGGAAGCAAATGTAGGAGCTGGAATATCAGGCATAAAACCTGGAGGCATACCCCATGGAAACCCGGCTGGCATGGCTGGCACGAAATGGGCACTGGCAGCTGGCATAGTTAACGAAGCAACCTCAAAAATAATAGTCCTCTGGGGAGGAGTTGCAGGAGGTGGAGACGGTTGATTCTGGACAGCTAAGAATTGCTCCATCAGAGCACTCAGTCTGGCAACCTCTTCCTTCAGCTCACGGTTCTCTTGTTCAAGTTGATCCATCACTCTTGCAGAATTAACTCGGGTGTAGTACCGATGAGTCAGCTTGTCTTCAAAATAAATGAAGAGCACAGAGTTAGGCCACAGACAAGAAGACCAGAACAACACCTGCTTATGCAAAATGATGCATGCAATGCTTATGCATATGCTTTATTTTTATTTCAAGGAAATTTTAGGGTTCTATTTGCAAATTTTGAAATATTAAACATTTAATAGCATATGGAAAAATATCTCATCAAATATATTCGAGACAAAGAAGTACAACATTATCGATCATATTACAAGGGAAAAGGAAAATGAACATCCTATGGATCCCTAGAAGCTCGAGATGCTGGAAGACGAGATACACAAAGCCTCTTGATCTCTCTCTCATATGCTGCTTCCATATCCGCTTTCTCTTTAGCAAGTCGATCATACTTCCTCTTACAAAACTTGGAAGACTGAGGAAGCAGAGAAGTCCAGGTATCATTCGGATCATCTATCTCCTGATGCTCGAGGAATTCGATCAGAGCGTCCTTTTCCTTAAGCTGTTGAAGCAACTCTTCTCTTTCATGGATCCAGGCACGTGAAAGGTCTTCTTCTCTCAACTCCTCTACACCTTGGTTAGGGAGGGTTGAAGGCCCAGCCATATCCAACGGTGTAGGTCTCGGATAATCGTATGGCATAAGATACTCTGATGCTCTCTGTCTGACCCAAGAGGTATACGACTCCAAAGCAATGCAGTTCTTCAGACCCAACTCACTTCTACCCTTCTTGTGAATCTTGCGCCAAGCGCGGACCATCCTGGCTTTCAGACCTTGGGGATCTTTTGTAAGAACAAAAATTGTTCTACAACAGATTCCAAGATTTTGATGATAACAAAGGACGAAACCAAAAATGGCACTCTAACAAAAAGTTTCTAAGTGTGCAGGAATCTAAACAAAAAGAAAAGAATCTGATTGCGTCATCAGATACAGAATCATATCAGATACATATTATCAGAAGCATCTGAAGAAGTAACGCGCTCAAGGTACTCTAACTCTGAGCACAACAGCAAAACATCAGAGGCATATGAACAAGGAGTACGCTCTAGAAGTTCTGACTCTGAACAAAGGCATATCCAAAATTCCAGAAGCTCTCAGCGTCATCTGAAGACATCATCAGAACCCCAAGAGATCAAAACATCAGAAGCTTCGAATCCACATAGCAAGATCTCAGATCAACAGAGTCACATAGACCTTGATTATGGATTTCCAAAGTCAGAAAGAGTAACGTCTACTTCGATTTTAAATGGAAAGGAACTATTATTGGAAAGAAGTTATTCAGGGAGACAAAGTTGTTTTGGCAAGAAACAATAGAAGTTATGGCATTAATTCCTATTCAAGATTAAATATCTGCCATCAATTTCAACGGTCCTTTCATCTCTATATAAAGGACAGCAAACAGCTTTGAGAGATACACCAACGCACATAAACTCTCTCTTCTCTCTCTCAATCTTTCACGAAGCTTTTGCTTAGAACGTGAAACATTCTTTTGTTCTTACTGTTGTAATATTTGCTTTATCCTAGAAGCACTCTAGATTACAAAGTTTCTTTTATCTATTATTTTATTTCCTCAAGTGACTCTGCGCAGTCTGTATACTTGAGAGGACTAAGAGATCCGTCTCTTAGATGTTGGTTGTAATAATCTTTCAAGATTAGTGGATTAAGTCCTTATTGAAGGCGAAATCACCTTGGTCGGGTGGACTAGAGTAGCTTTGTGTTATAAGCGAACCAGTATAAATTCCTTGTGTGGTCTTTGTCTGAAAAAGCGCTTATCTTCCAAAACAATTCAAACCCCCCTTTCTTGTTTTTCTCACCTTCAATTGGTATCAGAGCTTCGGCTCTGTTATTGATTTTCTAATCAAACACTTAACAGTGTAGAGAGATCCAGAACGAGAAAAACCATGGCCCACACAAATGAAAGAGACAGTTACAATGCTAAGCCTCCTGTCTTTGATGGAGAAAAATTCGACTACTGGAAAGATAGGATTGAGAGCTTCTTTCTAGTCTATGATGCTGATCTCTGGGACATTGTCACAGATGGATACAAACCTCCTGTCATAGAGGATGGAGTTGAAGTTCCCAGGAGTAAGATGTCAGATGATCAGAAGCGAGTTTTCAAAAATCATCACAAGGCCAGAACCACACTTCTCAATGCTATATCTTACAACGAGTATGAAAATATCACCAACAGAGAAACAGCCAAAGACATACTTGACTCTCTGAGGATGACTCATGAAGGAAACTTTCAGGTCAAAGAGACAAAGGCTCTGGCGCTTATCCAGAAATATGAAGCCTTCAAAATGGAGGATGACGAAGCCATAGAGGTAATGTTCTCTAGATTCCAAACTCTTATTGCAGGTCTCAAAGTTCTAGACAAAGGGTACACAACTGCAGACCACGTCAAAAAGATAGTCAGAAGCTTGCCAAAGAAGTGGAGACCCATGGTCACTGCTCTGAAGCTGTCTAAGGATCTGAACAATATCAGTCTTGAAGAGCTTGTTAGTTCTCTTAGAAGCCATGAGATAGAACTAGAGGAAGACGAACCTCAGAAGAAGAACAAGTCTGTAGCATTAAAGTCCAGATCTGAAAGACGCAAATCTGACAGAACCAAAGCATTCCAGGCCGAGACAGAAGATGCAGATGACTCTGAACAAGAAGATTCTGATGAGGAAGAAGAATTGTCCCTCCTGACCAGAAGAGTTAAACAACTCTGGAAAAAGAGGAACAACAACTTTAGAAGACCAAGACCCAGAGGGGATCGATCAGAATCAACCTCAAAAGGTAAAACTAACAAAGATATTACTTGTTATGAATGTAAAGAAACAGGTCACTACAGGAATGAATGCCCCAAGCTAAAGAAAGACAGTTCCAGAAAAGAAAGTTTTAGGAAAAATACCTTCAGGACAAAGAAAGGATTAATGGCTACCTGGGATGATAGCGAATCTGACTCATCAGAATCTGACTCTGATGAACAGGCCAATGTGGCATTCATGGCTACCACATCCAGGAACAGTTCAGATGAAGAATCTGAAGAGGTATTTTCTGAACTCTCTCGATCTGATCTAGAATCATGCTTGTCAGAAACTCTTAGCTCATATCAGAAATTAAAACAAAAGTTTAAAGCAATAAAAGGTTGTCTTGAAGCAAAATTTGAAGAATGTGGTAAACTTGAGATGACAATTCTAGAGAAGATGAAATCAGATCTTTAACATTACAAAGAGATGGAGCAATTAAACATCGTTTAGAACTGGAAGAAGCGTTATCTCAAGCTCCACAGACTTCAAATACAATAATTTATAAATATGAAGAAGCCTTTCAAGAATTTCTGAAAAATGGGATAGGAAGGAGTGTTATGGCATCCATGATTTATGGAGTCAGTCAAAACAATAAAAAGGGAATTGGGTATGATCCTAAGGAAGATAAAACTTCCACTAGTGACCAACACAAATCTCCTTTTTCATATCACTACACACACACACAAGAACAAAAATTTGAAAATGCTAGAAAACCTAAAGTTATAAGAAACTCTGGGAAAACTAATCAGAAAGGACCCAAGAGACTCTGGGTACCAAAAGATAAGATTGTTTATGTTGCAGATATCCTATGCAGCAAAGTTCAAACACCAGTCATGGTACCTAGACTCTGGATGCTCGCGACACATGACGGGAAGAAAGTCTATGTTCCAAAGCCTGGAACTTAAAGACGCTGGATTCGTAGGATTCGGAGGAGATCAAAAAGGAAGGATCAGAGGCTCCGGAACTATTGATAATGGTACCCTTCCCTCTATATCTGATGTCCTTTACGTAGAAGGATTAATGCATAATTTGTTATCCATAAGTCAATTAAGTGATAACGGTTATGATGTGATCTTTAATCAAAAAACATGTAAAGCCATAAATCAAAACAATGGTTCTGTCCTATTCACAAGCAAGAGGAAAAACAATATTTATAAAATTAATCTTTCTGATTTAAAAGAACAAAATGTGAAATGTCTGATATCTGTTCACGAAGAGCAATGGGTATGGCATAGACGCTTGGGCCACATTAGCATGAGGAAACTTTCTCAGCTAAATAAACTCGAGTTAGTCAGAGGCCTACCTAAACTGAAGTTTTCTTCAGATGCTCTGTGTGAAGCATGTCAGAAAGGAAAATTTTCAAAAACATCTTTCAAAAAGAAAAATTTTGTTTCTACCTCTAAGCCTCTGGAACTTCTTCACATTGACTTATTTGGTCCTGTGAAAACAGCATCAGTCAATGGAAAGAAGTATGGACTAGTCATTGTTGACGATTACAGTCGCTGGACATGGGTAAAATTCCTAAAACACAAGAGTGAGTCTCACTCTGTATTCACTAGTTTCTGCTCCAAAGTGCAAAAAGAATTTGACTCTAAGATTATCAGAGTCAGAAGTGATCATGGTGGGGAATTCGAAAATAAATCCTTTGAGGAATTATTTGACTCTAATGGAATATCCCATGATTTCTCCTGCCCAAGAACTCCACAACAAAATGGAGTTGTAGAGAGGAAGAATAGGACACTCCAAGAGATGGCCAGAACTATGATCAACGAAACTAATGTGGCAAAGCACTTTTGGGCCGAAGCTATAAATACAGCGTGTTACATTCAGAATAGAATCTCCATAAGGCCTATTCTGGAAAAGACTCCCTATGAACTGTGTAAAGGAAGAAAACCAAACATTTCATATTTTCATCCATTTGGATGTTCTTGCTTTATTTTAAACACTAAAGAACATCTGAACAAGTTTGATTCCAAAGCACAGAAAGGTATTATGTTAGGATACTCAGAACGCTCTAAAGGCTACAGAGTATACAATACAGAAACCAAAATTATGGAAGAATCAATTCATGTCAGATTTGACGATAAGCTTGACCCTGAAAAGTCAAAGCTAGTTGAAAATTTTGCAGATTTAGAAATCACTCTTGCAGGATCTGATAAAGCTCCAGAAGCAACTGCCACTCAGAACTCTGAGGAAATTAATTCCCCAGTAATCCCAAAGAAAGCTAAAAGTCGTATCAACGTATCTGAAGAATTGATTTTGGGCAACAAGGACGAACCTGTCAGAACCAGATCTACCTTCAGGACCTCTGAAGAGACTCCTCTGGGACTAGTGTCTCTGATCGAGCCTACGTCCTGCGATGAAGCACTTCAAGATAACGACTGGGTTCAAGCCATGCAAGAAGAATTGGATCAATTCACAAAGAATGATGTCTGGGATCTTGTTCCCAAACCCAGAGGCACTCACGTTATCGGAACCAGATGGGTATTCAAAAACAAGCTGAATGAGAAAGGAGAAGTCGTCAGAAACAAAGTTCGACTGGTAGCTCAAGGTTACAGTCAACAAGAAGGTATTGACTACAATGAAACCTTTGCTCCAGTCGCAAGGCAGAATTTGAAATGAGCTTAATGCAAGAACTAAAGTTCTTTCTAGGAATTCAAATTAACCAAACTTCAGAAGTCACGTACGTGCATCAAAGCAAATACATAAAAGATGTTCTGAAGAAATTTGACATGGATGAATGCAATCCTGCAAAGACTCCCATGCATCCAACATGCATTCTTGAAAAGGAAGAAGTCAGTAAAAAGGTTTGTCAGAAGCTCTATCGTGGTATGATAGGCTCCCTTCTCTATCTGACTGCTACTCGACCTGATATTCTCTTTAGTGTCTGTCTCTGTGCCAGATTCCAATCAGATCCTAGAGAAACTCACTTAACAGCAGTTAAGAGAATTTTCAAATATCTGAAAGGAACTCCTAACCTGGGCCTGATGTATGAGAAAACATCAGAGTATAGACTTTCGGGTTACTGTGATGCAGATTATGCAGGAGATAGATTGGAACGAAAAAGAACCTCTGGAAATTGTCAGCTCCTAGGAAACAATCTGATATCCTGGGCCAGCAAAAGACAGTCAACCATCGCTCTATCAACTGCAGAAGCAGAATACATCTCAGCATCACTGTGCACTACTCAGATGCTCTGGATGAAGAATCAGTTAGAAGATCTGCAAATCTTCGAGAGTAACATTCCTATCTTTTGTGATAATACTGCTGCCATTTGTCTAAGTAAGAATCCCATTTTACACTCCAGAGCTAAGCACATTGAAATAAAACATCATTTTATCAGAGACTATGTTCAGAAAGGGATAGTAACATTGAAGTTCATTGATACAGATCATCAATGGGCAGATATCTTTATTAAGCCTTTAGCTGAAGATAGATTTCTTTTTATCCTAGAAAATCTGAACATTCAAAATTGCCCTGAATAAATTGTGCCTCTGAAGATGTAAAATGAGACTCTGACATAAACAAATGAGCTTCTGCCTCTGACTCTGATACTTCTACCAAGTTAAGAAGATATTTGAGTTAGAAATCTCCAGGAACCAATCCCTTGGTATTCCTGAAGATCAGATACATCAAACCACGTGGAGCACGTAGCGTCTAACCTTGGAACTTCTAGACAGCTGTCCAGAAGAAATTCAAAGGGCAGACGTTTGAGATCTCCTCGAGCAGTGTGCATACTGTTGGGATTAGACATTCATTAATGAGCCATAATCATTTCTCCCTCTAAGCGTGCTAACTTGGTTTTTGTGCTAACGCCGATTTGTGTGTCATTTTGCATGCGTTTTGTTTAGGGTATTTAAACACTCCTCTCACACTTCACACACACTTCACTCTCACTCACTTTCTCAAACCAACTCTCTCAGGCATTTCTGCAAGCAGTTCATCTTCATCTCGTTCTTCTTCAACAATGGATGCTCAACAACAATCAGTGTTCAACTATTCTCAACAAATGGAATCAAGCAACACAGCTCAAAGCACAAGCATTCCTGCTCCAACAGTTACAGGCGTAACTATTACACCAGTCTACAAGGAGCCTCATATTCTTGATCGTGAGCCTCATATCAACCTTGCAACTCCTTTCGAGAAACTGGAGGTTTTGTGTGAATCACTTGTGGATTTCATCAACATGAAGAGGAATGGAGTAGATCTTACTGAAGAACTTCGTCAACAAGGTTGGGAAAACTATTTTCAACGCCTTTATGGTCCTGTCTACCCAAACCTCATCAAAGAATTCTGGAGATTTGCAGACGCTGACGACCATTTTATCGTCTCCTACGTTTTGGGGGTAAAAATCGTAATTACTGAAAAGTCAATAGCCTCACTGCTAAACATGGAGAAAGCTGGAGGAAGAAGGATTTATGACATCAATCCTAGGTCAAAGTACATTGCTCATGAAATCAACCCCACTATCTTCAAACACAACACAGAAGGCAACCCATCAAAGAACAAGGAACTACATCAGAATCTCCGAGTGTGGCTCAAGATCATTCTGGGAACTATTCATCATCGCCCAACATCCAACTCATCAGATTACATCAATACAGATCAGAAGTGTATTCTGTACTGTATTCATAAGGGTCTGAAGCTTTGCCTCCCAGCCCTCCTTTTCAAATATCTCAGAGACTCCGTACGGGAGACCAGGAACAACATGAAACCCAGAACCTACATCCCTCTGGGGAGACTTCTCTCTGATGTTCTGATTGAAAATGGGCTTGTAGATCATCTGGAGAAGAACAAACTCATGGAAGATTTGGCAATAGATACTGGAAGGCCTCTGAACTCCAGAAATCTGAAGAGCATGGGAATTCTGAAGAAGATTCAAGTCAAACCTACGCTGGACACCTCTTGGGATGCTTTAAAAGATCAGAGGAATATGCCACATGGTCTCGCAAGGTTCTACAAGAATGAACCCAGAGAGGCAATCCTCCACTATCTCCAACGTCTGAAGGATGAAGGAGTGGACATCTCAGACTTCAGACTAGACGATATGCTAGATTCAGAATCAGACTTTGTTAAGTTCAAAAGAGGTCCATCTGAGAAGTCTTCAAGAGCAAAGAAAGCAAGGCTAGGAGAAACTTCTGAATCAAGACCTCCAGCGCCTCTGCAAGAATCTTCTGGTAAGTCTGCCTCTGCTATTCCCTTTGTACAGCCATTGGCTTCTTCTACTCCTCTACCAACCCTCATCTACACCACATATGAAACCCCTCCTTCTACAACCAGAACCTCTCAACCTCTACCAAAATTCAATCTTACCAATACCTCTTTACCACTATCCGAAGCCGAACAATTAAATCAAACCACTTCCTCATCCACAGCCTCAGAATCACCTCCCTATTTTACCATTTCCTCAGATACAGAATACTCTGACCCAACCTCTCCAACCCTAGCCCAACTTCAGGCTCAAAGCCTTGCCTCTCAACAACCAACACAACCTCCACCTGAAGTAACTTCACCACAACCAACCATCACTCCTTCTGTAGTTCAACCCTCTGACCTTCATACCTCTGACACTATCCCTCCAAACCCTTCCGCTGAACCTGAATCTGAACCTGAACCTGAACCTGAACCTCAAACACTAAACCTAAGCCCTCCAACCTCTCCACCTCAAACATCTGAACCTGAACATTCCTTTCCTACCCTAGAGGAAGCCATTATGCTGTTCGCATGGGCTTCAGTACAAAAGGTCAAGTCTCTGACCATAAACTCTGGCATCAGTGATGATCCTGATTCTGTAAGGACACACTGGAACAGAGTCATTGGCTGGATGACTTCTGAGGCCTTCAAGCGGAAGCACATCTCTGAGCAAGTCAGAAACGACTTCATCAAAGATGCTGAGGCAAGACTACAGGAGCGTCTTTCCAGAGAAGCTGAAGAAGAAGCCAAAAGTCAAGAAGAAGAAAGAGCCAAACAAGCAGAAATCCAAAGGGCCAAGGAAGCTGAGGCCAAAGCTCTAGCTGACACTGCTGCTGCTGCTGTTGAAGCTGAAGCAAAGGCAGCTGCAGAAGCTGAAGCCAGAGCTGCTGAAGAACAGAGTGCTCTGACTCAGGGGGAGTCCTCTACTGTCATTCATATGGTTCTCAAGACGCTTGAAGAACTTCAGAAAGACCAGAAGGAACTCAAAACCAGAATGGACAAACAGGACACCGTCAACGACAATATCCAGAACCTGCTGACTCAACTGCTTCAGAGAATGCCTCCTCCTCCCAACCCTTAGGCACTTAGGATCTTTTGCTTGTTGCCTTGCTTATCTTTGTTTCTGATGTTTGTTTTTCTTGCCCTTATCTCTAATGTCTGTTATCTGAATATATACAATGTTTTGTTGATTATTTTGTTTATGTCTTTTTGATTCTGACAAAAAGGGGGAGAAATCAAATATAGCTCTGATGAAAAATTGCCTAATACCTTAAGCACTCTGCAAACATACTATTCTCTAAAATTAAATTCATCTAACACTGGACTTAAGAAATTGAAGAAGGTATCAAGAAACTTCATTGCTTGGAAGCTCTGGTAAGAACTTCTGAACTCCCTAGTCTATCTCAGGGGGAGCTCACTTCTATCTGATCTGATTTTTTGCTTCATCTGCTAATTGATTTTGTTTTGTCATCATCAAAAAGGGGGAGATTGTAAGAACAAAAATTGTTCTACAACAGATTCCAAGATTTTGATGATAACAAAGGACGAAACCAAAAATGGCACTCTAACAAAAAGTTTCTAAGTGTGCAGGAATCTAAACAAAAAGAAAGGAATCTGATTGCGTCATCAGATACAGAATCATATCAGATACATATTATCAGAAGCATCTGAAGAAGTAACGCGCTCAAGGTACTCTAACTCTGAGCACAACAGCAAAACATCAGAGGCATCTGAACAAGGAGTACGCTCTAGAAGTTCTGACTCTAAACAAAGGCATATCCAAAATTCCAGAAGCTCTCAGCGTCATCTGAAGACATCATCAGAACCCCAAGAGATCAAAACATCAGAAGCTTTGAATCCACATAGCAAGATCTCAGATCAACAGAGTCACATAGACCTTGATTATGGATTTCCAAAGTCAGAAAGAGTAACGTCTACTTCGATTTTAAATGGAAAGGAACTATTATTGGAAAGAAGTTATTCAGGGAGACAAAGTTGTTTTGGCAAGAAACAACAGAAGTTATGGCATTAATTCCTATTCAAGATTAAATATCTGCCATCAATTTCAACGGTCCTTTCATCTCTATATAAAGGACAACAAACAGCTTTGAGAGATACACCAACGCACATAAACTCTCTCTTCTCTCTCTCAATCTTTCACGAAGCTTTTGCTTAGAACGTGAAACATTCTTTTGTTCTTACTGTTGTAATATTTGCTTTATCCTAGAAGCACTCTAGATTACAAAGTTTCTTTTATCTATTATTTTATTTCCTCAAGTGACTCTGCGTAGTCTGTATACTTGAGAGGACTAAGAGATCCATCTCTTAGACGTTGGTTGTAATAATCTTTCAAGATTAGTGGATTAAGTCCTTATTAAAGGCGAAATAACCTTGACCGGGTGGACTAGAGTAGCTTTGTGTTATAAGCGAACCAGTATAAATTCCTTGTGTGGTCTTTGTCTGAAAAAGCGCTTATCTTCCAAAACAATTCAAACCCCCCTTTCTTGTTTTTCTCACCTTCATCTTTACCCTCCTGAAAGAACATGCCTTCTAACAGAATGTTATGAGGTTTATCCTTTAGGGGGAACCCAAGCTGACGACGTGCTAAGATAGGGTTGTAGCTGATCCCACCACATGTACCAAGAAGAGGCACATTAGGGAATTCACCACAATAATCAATGATCTGAACTGTATCATACACGCGATCATACCAAGAGATATTGTCATTAGTGAGAGACATAAGTCTCGTAGACCACCGTAGACATCCCTTGTTCTCCTTGAAAGCGACCGTCTACGGTAAGTGAGAAATAAACCACTTATACAACAGAGGCAAACAACACATAATAGCTCCTCCACCCTTTGCATTCCTCAGGTGCAAAGAGAAATAGGTATCTCCCAACAGAGTAGGGACGGGATTAAGAATAGAAAAGATCCTAATGGCGTTCACATCCACAAATTTGTCGATGTTGGGGAACAATACCAAACCATAGATGAGCAGCACGAATAAAGCCTCAAAGGCATCCTCACTCATGGCCATCCCATAAACGGTAGCTTGAGCGATGAGGAAATCAGAAGGAAGACCCTGAATTCCACCTTTGGTGGTCATATGCGCTTCAATCAGGGATTCATCTATGTGTAACAAGTCTGCAATCTCTCGAGAAGTCGGAATACTCTCTAAGCCACTGAACGGCACCAGATCCAGAATAGGGATACCCACAAGATGAGCATACTCCTCAAGCGTAGGCAACAGCTGAAAGTCCGGAAAAGAGAAGCAATGATACAGAGGATCATAGAACTGCGCCAAAGTACTCATCAACCCTTCATCAACCTGAGTAGTCAACAGAGGCAGAAGCTTCCCATAACGAGCTTTGAAACCCAAGGGATCTAATACATAAGATGTCAGATTCCTTAACTCTTTCAGATCGGGTTGTCGAAAGTTGTACTTCTTTGTATGCCTTTTTGGTCTTTCCATGTCTGAAAATTTTGCAAATAAACCCTTTAAGTTCCTTGAAAATTTTCTGATTTTCTGATGACATGAATGTAGATGAATGCATGAATGTATGGATGCAACAATCACACTTAAGGATCAAGCAAATCACACCAGACAAAGTTCATGGGAAAACCCATAGTATCCTTAATATCAATCATCCATTTTGGTGGATTATGGTTTTCACCTTATCGACACCCAAGTTCCATTGATATTAACGATACATGAACCGACTCAATCATCCTTAATATCAATCATCCATTTTGGTGGATTATGGTTTTCACCTTATCGACACCCAAGTTTCATTGATATTAAGGATGTCTGAACGACTCAACCATGAATCACGGGTTTGTTGAGAGTCACGAGCATGGAGTCTCGGTTAAGGACCACCCAAAGGGAGTGTACTAGGGTTTAAACCTGCCGAACATGTTCTACAAGAGGTTCCCATAGTCATCATCCCATCTTTCGAATATTATCGGAGGAACGAATACTCGTATTCCAAAAATATTCTCAAGAGAGACTCTTATGAGTGTAGTATCACGTAACAATCGCATCAGATCTTACATCTGAACGACCTCCGCACTACGTCCTAAAAATAGGCCAAGATGGGCTTGGTAAACTAAGGTCCTTGGCTTCTAAGGCACATGATTGAAAGAATAATGCCTAACCACAAATAACTTGTGTGACATTATTAATCCAACATGACCTCCACCAAGTGAATGGACTCGCAAGTCAACTTGCTAAGGAATACTCCACACAAGTCGACGAGACTATGTCATTCTCCTATTCTAAAGTGCACTCGAGTTCGGGTATAGAACTCATCTCACAGAGACCACCAAGCAAACAAGCAATTATATATCAAGCAATTCAATCATTACAATCAATACAGTAATCCCAAATTGTACAAAAATATGTCATATAACAAATAAACAATATCATACAACAAGGGTGAAAAGTAGGCAAAACCACCAAGGAGATAATCCCCAGCAGAGTCGCCACTTTTCTATAGCGGTGTATTCGTCACTTTATGATTTATTGACTAAATCAAAAGCAAAGCATACAAAGAATCGAGTCGCCACCGCACTTTTATTTATCCAAAGGAATGGCTAAAAAGCGAACAAAAGCCTAAGAAGTTTTACACGTAGAAAACTAATGAAAGGTCAGAGATCTGGGTAAGGGGTTAATTACGCAATGGGAAGGTGTTAGGCACCCAAAACGTCCTAGGTACTCCTAGGGAGCCCTTTTCACAACTTGTTGTACGAAATGTTATTTGTTTATGAAATATTTATTGTGCAAACATAGATTAAAGGGATGAGAAAAGAATATACAAGTTATTATTTTTGTGTTTGAACGGATGAACCCGTTGCCTACGTACCTTTCCATGGAAGGTAAGGATCAAAACGCCGTAGTTCGGCTAAAAGATTTCCAAAAGTGTGGGTGAATTGATTTTAAAACAAAAGCCCTAAGGTCTTTTGTTATCCACGGGAGAAAACTCAACCTATACAAACAACAAGTCCACCATGTGAGAAAAGCTTCAACTTGCTAGTGAAGGGTTAACCCTATAATAAGCAAGGAAGTCTTACAATTCAATCACTAAGGACAAAAGGTGAGGTTAACATCAACCAACTAGGATAAATCAAACCTATGGCTAATGTATGAAAACTTATCAAGAAAGTGGACTTGAGCCACAAAACAATTGAATGAGTGAAATTAACCAATTAGAATTTACTCACAAAAGATGGTCAAAGTATGATTAGAATTCAATTCAAAAGAAGTATTATGAAAATGAAGTTTGAAAAATCAAAGGCCTGAGGCCTAGGTTTCTAATTTGAAAACAAATGAAGATGTTTGCACAATATTTTTCTTGTTTTGGGTTAACATGCAAATGGAGGTTTAAAGAAACAAAAGGTGGGAGGGTTAGGAAGTAAAACTTCTTAGATGTTCACCTCTTGAGATCATATATAGATGATTCAAGTGATTCCTTTGGACAAGGCAACAAGCAAATAAGAAGATGAACAAAGTAAATGGATACCGGATGCCAATTAATGGACTTATACCAATCTCCTAAAACAAAATGAAACATGAATACCAGATGCCAATCAATGGACTTATACTAGTCTCCTAAAACAAAGAGAAACAAGGATACCAGATGCCAATCAATGGACTTATACTAGTCTCACAAAACCAAGAAACAAGGATACCAGATGCCAATCAATGGACTTATACTAGTCTCCTACCATATCATAAGAAACAACTGCCAATCAATGGACTTATGCTTGCCTCCTCCATGGACAAAGCCAAATGTTACAAAGTAATGAACAATGATTATGAAATGATATACAAGTAATGATGATACATGCACCAAGGCACACATAAGCAAATATGCACAGATGAATCAAGTAATCAAACAAACAAGTCAATTAGCACACACTATATACAATCAATTAGGCTCAAGCAAGGTTAGGCTTTACAGCCAACTGGAATGGGGTATTTTGAGCTCTTAACCCTAACATTGAGAGTTAGGGTGAAGCGGATGAAATGGAGATGAGGGGTGTGCCTCATAGCTCTTATCCCTGGTCAGGGAGAGCTTTAATCAATGGAAAGTGTGGGAGTTCAGAAAGTTGGAACTCTTCTCCACAAATGGACTCTATAAGATCTTGGGTTATTATTCACCATGCATTAACACATGGTGTGAGCAAGGTGAATGACACACTGAGTAGCAGGAGATGGATTACACATCTCTTTTATCTGCCAATTGCCTCATAAGAGGACTTTACCTGCTTGGCACAAAATTAAACAATCACAAGCATTGCCTCTTAAGGAGGGCTTCAGACAGGTGCCTACCAATAACAGTAGGTCTTCCATACTACATGAAGATTAGGGATTATACCTAAGTGGTTAAGCAACCAAGCAAAGCAAAGTTCAAAATGAACTTAAAGAAACTTAGGTACCTGTGGAAACAACTAAACAAATCAGTACAATACTCAGACAAACAGACCACAGTCAATAAGCAACAGACAATCCCAATGTACAAAATGTGTAAGCCAAAAGGCAAACTCTAGTGAATTAGCATCAACCTACAAAACACACAATGTTAGTAATCAAGATCAAACATCAACAATCACATGATGAAGCATCATCAACTATGGAACTTGGATGCTTAAACCTGAAATCAAAGCTCAAATGTAAGCAACAAACCACTAGGTCAAAGCCTAGGGTCAAAGATGGAGAAAAAAATTCAAAACAGGGGCTGAAATTTAACACAAAGTAACTTCACACACATATTGACATATCCTAAAAAGGCTCACATCAAAATCAATCACCAAAAGCATTTCATGATCAAGTGAAGTCCAAGGCAATTTCAAAGCTCATATGTGATCAACATGAATGCAAAATTCAAATCAAAACAGAAATGATTCAAATAAATCTGGAAAAATTCATGCACATTCAAGACATCTAACATGGTCAACATACAAAAAATCAGGGGAATCAGAGATCATTTGGCATGGAAATCACATTGTACAAGTTGAACAAGCAAAGGTGTGACACAAATTGTCACACCAAGTTAGCATAAGCATAAAACAGAAATGGAGCATAGGAAAAATACCAAACCAAAACCAAAATATCAAGAAATGTGTCTAGAATTATCATGCAAAATTTCACATTCATTGGATAAGAAACAAGCATTTCACAAAGAGATAAGCAAGGCAAGGTCACAATTAGACATATGATCAATCAACCTAGAACAAATTAATTTTCCAGCAATGCACAACTTTGGAAATTATGATCATAAAATAATAGACAAATAGAGGAGCAAGTGACGAAAAATTGGAGATGAATTAATGCATTTTTCAATTTATCATGATTTTTCTATGTTGGAAGAAAAATTAAAATCAAAGCATGGCAAAGTGGTGGGAAAAGATAAAAATATGAAAGCATTTTGAAAATCAGCGCTCAGCAGGGATCGAACCTTGTACAAATTCAAATTGAGCACGCCAGCACATAAAACGACGCCGTTTCACAAAACCCTAACAGAGCTAGGAGTCGACGCAAGGCCAGCTACGGTCGACGCAAAACTGTCGAACGGTCGACGCAACATTGTTGTATGGTTGACGCATGGCTGAAGATCTTCATCTTTTTCATGAAGAAGAAGATGAACAGTGCACGAGCTTCAACATTTTTTTCAGAATTTTCCAAAAATCATACATCAAACAAATCCTCATGACATGTAGGTTATATATCAAGCAATATTTCATGTTAATTCATCATGATTCATGCAAAACGAAGCAATATCAAATTAACATTCAAAACTTCAATTAAGCATATCTCTCTTAATAATGCATCAAATCACATGAAATTTCCATCAGAATCACCAGGAGAACAAGATCTACCAGAATATATACATGAATTTGAGAATTAAGAGATTCGAAAACTGAACCTCTTGAAGAGCAGTTCTTGATTTTGCACGATCCACAGCTTGTAAGTATCCAAATCCACTCTACAATGCTTGAAATGATGTTTGGTGAAGAAAAGGAAGCTTGCACACGTGTAGATCTAGCTTAATCTTGACTTTCCATTTTCAATTTCATGAGCTTCAACCACTTGAATCTTGCACGAATTCAACAAACCAGCACTTGATCTTCACTAAATCAAAGCTAGGGAACAAGAATATGAAGTAAAATTACAATGCTATTTGAAGAAAATTTGAATTATGAATGGAAGAAAATTTTGGAGGGAGAGAGAATTTTGGATCTAGAAAAATGTGAATTGTGATTAACCCTCCTCAATTCTGTTAGGATTAGAGTATATATATGCTCTACTAATCAACTTGCTAATCCATAATAAATTTGGTAAAGTGAGATAAGGTGTTTTGCAAATTTTTGAAAATGCATGGTGCATGTAGCATTTACACGTGAACAGTACCAATTGCTTCATCATTTTCACTTAAAATCATTTTTTAAACTCAATGGCAATGGTAAAAAGTCCATACAATGCACCATTTTTTAATTTTGCAATTTCCCTCCAAAAAATGCATGGATTAACAAGTGATTATGTGATGAGAATTCATGTAATGTGATGCATGATTTGGAAATTAGAGGTTAAGAGGAGAATATGGCCAAAAGAACCACTCACTTTGGAGCTTTGAATCAAAAGATATGGCCATTTGAAGTCTCATGCATACTTGGCAGTGATTTGATCATATCTCTCCAACCACACATCATATGCTCATGATCTTGGACATTTTGAAAATGGGAGAGAAAGATCTACAACTTTCATGTTCAAGAAAATGTTATTTGAAGCTTTTTTGATGATGTAATATTGAGTTGAAGTTGGTCCAAAACCTTTCCATTTTTGGAAAGTTCAAATTATGGGTCACTTTCTATTTTGAGAAATTTTTGACTGGACCTCAGATTCTTCAATGTGAGTATTTGAAATGTCAAATGAGACTTGTTTGAACATGAATGAAGTATTTCTAATCACTTCCCACTTCCAAATCCACAGTTGACTTTGCAGTTGACTTTCTAGGTCTTCAGATGACTTGACAATGTTCTGATGAAATTCAAGCCTCTACCACTTGGGATTTTGCTTCAAAATGACATCATAACTCATATGAACTCTTGTGAATGATTGTGGGGTCCAAATCTCAAGAATGACCACTATCTATTGCTCAATGAATGCCTTTAATTGCCTTGACCTGTTAATGCTTCATCTGCAAGACAAAGGTTAGATGACATATTTTTGTACTTTTTGTTAGTGATTAAAAGAAAAGCAATGATATACAAATGCAAGGAATGCTTGGTGATCAAGAATCACTCTCAAAAAGATGACCCACCCACAGGGAAGGAAGCAAGGTGTCCAATGATCCTTGAGGCAATGCAATGTTATGATATGATGCCATGAGGGATCTTAGGGACAAAATTGGGGTCTTACACCCATAGCTCATATCTCTTCAAAGGTTAGTCAATTTGGGGCAATCACATCGAGATTCTACAAATCTCTCTGAATCAGCCAGATAAGGGCAAAAGATACTTCAAGGCTCATATTGGGGAAAGCTACCACGAGAGCACGAGAAGTCAGTCATTCCCAAGATGGCCAATAGAGAGGAGACCGTCTCAAGACGTTAGGGCAAGACAGTTTGAGATACTCAGATGTTAAGAATTCTCCATAATTTGTAACTGGGGTAGTTGATGCAAATACCCAGTATATTGGGGGCAGAGGCAGGTTACGCGGGTACAAGCTCTCTCCATGTTTCAGATCATGTCCAAGGGTGTTACAATAGATGTTCAACTTGAAGTAGGTGTGGGAGAATCACATTCGTATGACCATTATCCTAGCCCAAAATTCCCACCTCCCTCTATATGAGCATCTAGCTTAACTATTGCATAAATCATCTCCATGCATAAATCATATTGTTTCACTCATGCATATCATTTATATAGCATAACATGAAACTGTGCAAACGAGAAAATCAGAAATCCAGTTTCATTGACCCACCTAAAGCCTAACCTCTACTTGGCAAACCACAACACTCTCATTACATTACATCCATTCTCAACGGGCAAACTTTTGGATACGTTAGTATTTAATCCTCTTCTACCTTGAATACTTGAAAAGCTTCCGCAATTCTTGTATTCAGGTTCAAGAAGATTAAATATGGGCAACTGTTTTACCCCAAAATTTGCCTCCCCCCCCCCTTTTTTGATTTTCGTCTGACTTATGGCTTGAGACTCATCCATGACTTATTTATTGTGCATCCTTCATTCATGATTAACACTTGCTAACATGCCTCATAGGTTCAAGGTTTATGGTTGATATAAACAAGGGCTTTGCTTGAAGATCACGGTGTTGCTCATCATGAGATCTTATGTTTGATCTTCTATGCATTAACTTGGATTCTAAACCCTAATTGTGGACCCATGGTTTGATATGTGACTTGTGGAGCTTTGTGTTTGTTTTGGAACCCTAATCAGGGATAATTGGTGCATGAGGGTCATGTTGGTTGACTTTTGAACTTGGTATTCCTCAAAACCCTAGCTATTGATCTAGAATGCTTGTAAATCATGTGTCTTGCATTGAGGTGTTGGAAACCTTAACTACCATGATATTGATGGATTACTTGTGTTGACTTCTCACTTGGCTTGAGATTCTTGGTTGATGTTTGACATTGTGATCTTGACCTTACTCACTCGCATTTCATTCATTGATTTCATGATTTCGTGGTCCATTTGATCCAAGTTTCACTTCACTCATATATCATTCACTGTATTCATAGTTTAATTGGTGCATTATCAAGCCATGGTCTCATATTTCGTCGGTATGTCAACATTCATGCCTCGATTTAAGTTGCCATTAAAATTCAAGTTCCATAGGTCCAATTGGTCAAATGGTTCATGTTTCATTCATGATCCATAGATTTCCATTTCATTCATTCACTCAAGCATGTTTAGAATGCATTTAAGACCTTTGGTTCAAAGAGACTTTAAATTGAATTCGGGTGGAAAAGTGATAATTTGGAATTCAAACTTGGTTCATTAGTCATGAGTTTATTCTTCACTAAAAAGGATGCATCTCATTCATAAAAAAAATCATTCTTACATTGTCCATACATGATCATAAGAAATTACAAGAAATTTGGAAGTTTGACTATACGTTGACTTTGGTCCACCGTTGACTTTTTGACTTTTTGGTCAACCAATTGACCAAAGTCAACAATCCCCTTTGTGGTTGTCTCAAGTTTTATTTTATGGGTCATATATTCAATCCATTTTCACTTTCTAAACCTATGTTTTCATTGCATTAATGAGATTCAATTTGATCCATGGGGGCTATGTATAATTTATTACATATCTTGCATTTAAATTCTTTTTTTTTTTTTGGATTAAAAAAGATGACTTTGATTTAAAAAGTATAGCTTTAATCCATTAATATTTGCATACATAGGTTTAATAACCAATTTGATGTACAAAAAGATGGCTTGCATTACATAAGCATTGTTACATAAACAATCATGGATATATTTTCACGTTATATCATCATAACCACATGTTCACATGATACAAAAAAAAATAAAAGAAGGAGCTTGATGCTGAGATTCACAGGAAGTATGTCTTTGGTAGACATGTCACGGCCTACATAAAGACTTTGATTGAAAATGAACCAGAAAAATACCAAACTCATTTCAGTCAGTATATCAAGAAAGGAATAGAAACTGATGGATTTGAAGAACTTTACAAGAAGGTTCATGCTGTTTTTTCGTGCAGGTCCTTCGATCAGAATCATAGGCAAATTCCTCATTATCCGCAACCAGTTCAGAAGTATCCTGCTCAACCAACAAAACAGAATCACCGTGACACGTTAAGATCGTCAATTGATTATCCAAAGTCAAGAAAAAGAGACGAGTTAGCATGACAATAGAGGCTGCTGCTAAAAACTTTTGGTTTAGTGATGTATCGGCATGCACAGCAAGTCGGTATAAAACACTATCTAGTTCTGAAGTGGCTCACCCTGAAATTTGAACTGTAGGTTTCTCAACTTTTATAGTCTCTTTTCACTTGATGCACCAAGGGACAATGAACATAGTTTGAGCTAATGAATCATTTCCATGAAATCCAAATGCAGCCACTAAATACCCTGCAATTTCCGACCCCAGCTGCATTACATTAGCATCGCCTTGCATCTGTCCAACAAGCAGTGCCTGCAAATTTCAAATTACACTCTAATTTTGCATTACATTTTAACTTCAAATTTCAAATTACATTTTAATTTCAAATTTCAAATTACATTCTAATTTCACATTACATTTTAATTTCAAATTTCAAATTACATTCTAATTTCAAATTTCATTCCATTTCACCTGCAGATTTCCAATTAATATAGTGACTCTAACAAACCATTTGAATTCCATAACTAGATTGAAACTAACTTGCAACTAACTAAACATTTATTCAAATTAAAACCAAGCTCATTCATAACTAATTTCTGCCAACTGAATTTCCGATTGCACTAACTGATGCATCCCACTCTAACAGTATTGAAATCAACTAACAAACTGAATTTTAATTGATTAACTAACATAACAAATCTCAATTAGATTCATTTAAAAGCATTGTGCATCTCATTTGGATTTCAACGGAATTTGATTTTCAACTAACTTATTGCATATGTAACTAATTACTGAATCTCATATGAATTTCACTTGAATTTAGCATTTAACCATAACAGAATTTTAACTCAATTTCCTAACAAACTAATTGCTTCCTCTAACCGTTTCTTAATCCCTAGCTAACATAGCAAACATCTAACAGAAATGAATAGAGGCATAACAGAATTCTCAACCATATATATTCATAGCCTTAGATAAAAGGGGGATTTTTTTTTCATTCTAATAGAATTTTCAATTTCTCCATCTTTACCTGAAACTCGTTTCTCAATCCAGCACTCTTCGTCCTTCATTGTCAACCTTCCCTCCACAACCTTCAATCCTCCATTGGAATCACCTCTCAAAGAACTCCACAATTCTCTCCAATTGTAAATCCAATTCGGAACCTGCAATCCCCAACCTTCAATCTTCAACAACTGATTTTCCAGAAAAATTCAAGAAGGAGACAAGTCAGAAACGCATAACAAAACGGGAAAATTGGAGGAAATCGGAATACAGAAAACTCACTGATTTTGGAGAAGTCTTCGTCTTCGCTTCGCAAGTCAATCCTCGTCGCAACAGACTCCAACGCGACGTCTTCGTTTCGAATCAGCAACACACGAGCAGCTACGACCATTCTCCGTCAGTCTTAGCATAACGAAACACCAATTATTTTCATCAACAATGAGCGATCGATGAGGAAGATAAAAATGGCACGTCAAATCCATTTGTCATCCTTGATTCTTCATTCGAAGTCCTTTCTGAGAGAGAACACAAGGTAGGAATGGTGGATCGAGTTGAGGAAGCTCGTCGTGGCGTGACTGTTTGCGCGGATGGTGGTTTCGGAGAGGGCGCTCTCATCCCATGGAAGACAAGTCTTGGACCGAACTTGGAGAATCCTTGTTTTTGACTCTTCATTGGACGAAGTCTTGGATGATTCTTGGGAGGCTTGGGCCTTTGGCCCAAACAAGTTCTTTCTTCTAGAATTAGACCCTTCGATTCGTTGCAACCCCCATTGCATCATAACAGGCCGTGTCACTGAAACTTCTGGTGGGCTAGCGACCATAAGCCCAAGTGCATCTTGCTAAACACTAATTCCAGGTTTTACACCCTGTGATTACTTGATCACTTCTTGTTAATTAATTTAATTAGGATTAGTGCTTATTAATAAGGTTAATTAAATTGTTGGGGCTATATTGAATTTTTATAATTTTAATTAATCTTTTAAGGCTTGATTAAAATTTAGAATTAGTTTAGTTTTGTTTAGATTTGAAATTAGGAGTAATCAGAAGTTATTGGATTTTTAGAATTTAGTAGGTTTTTGTTAGAAATATCATTTCATTAGTTTAATTAGATGTTAAAATTGATTTTAGGAAATTAGTTTAATCCTTTAGAATTTTAGAATGTTTAGAATTGTTTAGGATTTAGATGATTTTAAAATTAATCCAATATCCAATGTTGTGTGATATGACCATTTTACCCTTATGGGTTTCTTTTGTTATTTTAACCATATAATATACATGTTCCCTTAGGACTAGAAATTGACATAAAGAAGGAATGTGTGGCACGAGCCTTAAGCAATAGAGAAGGAATGGGATTGGAGAATTCCTACCCCCATTCTAAATATCTTTGGGTGCGGGACGAATGACTGAGTTGCTCATCGTATTCGCCTTTATTCATAGACTTTAGTACAATTCAAATCATACAATTGGCAAGTCTCTCTCTTCACAAAGTATCATGCGACAAGCAAAGGACTACACCAACAACTTACCAATCATAACTCAAGTTGTACGACACGAGCCTTAAGCAATAGAGAAGGAATGTGACTAGAGAATTCCTACCCCCTTCTGAATATCTTTGGGTACGGGATGCTTGACCCATTTTCTCATCGTATTCACCTCTATTCATAGACTTTAGTGCAATTTGAATTGAATGATTGATAAGCTATTCATCATTACAAGAAGCAGTAACAAAGACTCTCCCTCATTAACTTGAAAGTTAATATGAGAATTACATGTCACGAGCCTTAAGTAGTAAAGGAGGAATGAGACTGGAGCTTTCCTACCCTCATTCTGGATTTCTTTAGGTGTGGGACGTTTGGACCGTTACTCATTGTATCCACCTTTACTCATAGAATTTAGTGTGGTTCTTATCAAGTAGCTATCAAGCCTCTTCCATATTCAATCATCTTCTTTTGCCTCATCAATCATCTTGTTTTTAGCCCTAGTGGGCTCGACTACGAAAGCTTTGATTTCCTTATTGCACTATAAGGATACGTAAGCAGGAAAACTCAGATTCTTTGCGAGTTACCCTATTTATTAATCAATCATTCTTCATTCCTCAATCAAGACCACCTTTTTGAAATCAAATATACTTCTCCTTGGACTCCTTGTACATCCTTTTAAGACGATATAGTGGCAGTCCACCTCATGAATCGAGAGTTGTTTGGATCATCCCTAAACATTTAATTCATTCTTTTTTGGCTAAGACGCATGTTTTCTCTTTGGTTCAAAGTCTATCTCTTTCATGTATCCAAGATAGTATTCTTCTTTGATCTCAAACTGTTAGTTCCATATCCAGTGATATATTGTTCCTTGTACTCAACAATACTTTTCTTGGGGCCCTCATATACCCTTTTAGGATAATATAGCGGCAGTCCATCTTGTGAACCGAGAGTTGTTTGGATTGTACCCAAACATTTAATTCTCCTTGTTTTTAGCCTTACCCTATAGCGGCAGCCATGTTAGCCCATGTATCGATAAACACCAGTTTCACTCTTTGGTTCCAAGTTCTTTCCATTTTTTGGTTCCCTTGATACCATTCTGTTGGTACAAGTTATACTTTTTTATCACTTATCTCTCTCTTTGTTCTCGTGGTTCCACGAACTACGATTGCTCTGATTTTCTCATTGCACGATGAGAATACGTAGGCACGGGGATGGGAATCCTTGGCGAGCATAATTCTAATTATTCCTCCTTCCGCCTTAGGGCACCATTCATATCTTTCACGATTCATTATCTACATTCAATTATAAACCATTCACCTAGTGACATATTATTCCTTTGGCACTAAAATATAGTTTTCTTTGGGATTCCATATATACCCTTTTAGGATGATATAGCGATAGTCTGCATTTGTACCTAGAGTTGTTTGGCTCGTACCCAAACATTTAATTCCTTCTTTTTTGGTCATAACGTATAGCGACAACCATGCTAGTCCGTGTATCGGTTA
Organism: Lathyrus oleraceus; assembly: GCF_024323335.1. Taxonomy (NCBI): domain Eukaryota; kingdom Viridiplantae; phylum Streptophyta; class Magnoliopsida; order Fabales; family Fabaceae; genus Lathyrus; species Lathyrus oleraceus. The sequence goes on from NC_066584.1 coordinate 211,297,085, forward strand.
GTGACAGTTTCCCTCTATGGTGCAAATCCAATTTCTCATATGGATTACAATACACTTGACCTTTGGTTTCAAATTACACTTCTTCAGTCACTTGCTATCAAACCCTTCATTTCTGTGACTTTGTTCACTTCATTCCAGACATCTCCATGATATATTCATATTCTACCTTCATTCACTTCATGTGATATACCGGTTATCTTTGAGCCAAATACACTATCTCTTTGTGCTCCATCTTGTGTCACCCTATGAACCAAGAGTTGTTTGGATTATCCCCAAACACTTAATTCTCCTTGTTTTTGGCTTTACCCTATAGCGGCAACCATGCTAGCCTACGTACCGGTAAAAGCCAGTTTTATTCTTGGGTTCATATTTTCACCCCATGTTGGAGTTCAAAACATTATCCTTTGGTTTAGATCATACTTCTATCACACTTTTTTTCATCTCCAACCTCTAGTTCTTTGAACTACGGTGCTTTGAATTCCTCATTTCACTATGAGGATTGTAAGACCCCAATTTTGACCCTAAGATCCCTCATGTTATCTCATCATTTGCATTGGCTTTGGGATCACACCTTGGCATCCTCCTTACCCCTCATTCATTGGGTTTACATTGGGAGAGATCACCAAGCATATTTGATTGTATCATACTTTGTTTTTTATTATGAACGAACCAAAATACCAAAAATATGTCTATGTATAGCTTTTTTTTTCTTTTGTAGGTAGTGTGTGCATCCATCAATGCCTCATCAAGCTCATATCTAGGGTTTGAGACCCTCAATGCAAGAAGATCAATCAAGAGATGGTTCACATTGGCTCTAGACATCATATATGGGTCCCCATGATCTTCATTTATCATTTTGATCAAGAAATCATCAAGAGTTTGAAGTTTGTTTGCCTTGGAAGCCCTAATTCATCTGGGTATCTTGCGTGACTTCCTCAACAAGTTTATTCAACATTTGATTAAATATTTCAAGGGATACTTTATTATACATCATCTCATGCATATATGATCCTCCATGAGCCCCAAATATCAAGAAAACTTCAAGTTTGCAGGTTGATTCATGGTGGTTGACCAGAGAAAGTTAACTGATCAAAATTGGGGTTCCCAAGACCCTATCTCCTACAATTTTTGTCATATGAAAATTATTCCAAGATAAACGTTACTCCTTAAGACATTCCAAACAACTTTCATTTTTAAGTCAAGAGCTAGTTTTGCTTGGAAAGTCATTTTTTATGGTGAAAGATTATAGGTCATTTTGTTTGTGCCCTTGTTAGAAGGTCAACTTCCAAGGACCATAATTGCTAAATTATTATGATATGAAGTCCATCCAAGTTTCATGATCAATTTAGAGATGTCCTCTCCAACTTTTATGCTTTGAGAAACTTTAAATTCAACTTGCAAGAGCATGTGCCAAGAGGAAACATTATAGGTCATTTTGGGTCATTACTATTGAACAAACAATTTTCCTCAACTTCTAAAATACATTACTCCTTCATGCCAAATCCAAATAAGGTCACGTTTGACCAAATTGAATAGGTTTGAAAGAGATACAACTTTGATTAAGGAACTTTTTCCATTTGAAGCTCATAGCAAAAGTTATTCAAGGTGGAAGAAGTGAACATTTGACTTTGTACTTAGAAAAATTTCAATTATGTTTGATTTTACAAGCTTACACCTCAAAATTCATCATGATCCAAGCTTCAAATGGAAAAGTGTTCAACATGAAAGGTTTTCCCCTTGGTCTCAACTTTCCGAAAAGTCCAACATCACCTCATTTGGACCAAGATTGAGGGACTTGCACATGGTTCCTTTGATAGGTTTGTTTTGGTAAAACTTGAATTCAAATAACCATTTCCTATTGCATGCTTACATGTTATGGTTTTAGTACTCAATGTGCACGAATTGGAGTTGGATTGCATCACTCCTTAGACCCAAATCATTGCCCATGCATCCATGCACCAAAGTTGCTAAAATTGGCAAATTTTCAAAGTGTGTGAGTAGCAATTTGATACACTATAAATACAAGGCCTTTTGTGATCAGAAATGGGATCCCTGTTACCCAAGCTTTGAACCATTTCCTCCCTAACCTCCATTACAGGATAAAGTTGAAGATTTCACTTGAAATCGAGTTTCAAATCTCCTTCTGTTTTGAGATTGAAACTCCAAGAATCCAAGCACTTGTTTGATCTAATTCACTTCATGCAAGCTTCTGGAGTCAAGCCAAGGCCAATTGGAAGCAAGATCAAGCCAGATTCAAGCTACTCGAAGGTGATTTTTCAGAAACTTTATCTCTTCGATTCTCTCTCAATTCTTCACCATTCTTTTTGATTTTTGGTTGGCTGAATTCCTACCAATGTAGGCAACAAGATTGAGTTGCTTTAAGGTGAAATTGAAGCAACTCACAACATGAACCTCAAATTTCAAATCCATGTATCTTTTAATATACTTGGAATTGGAAGAAATGGAGGTCAGATTCGTGCTCCTGATCATTTTTCCTTCAAAAACATGTATCCACTTTTCATTTTCCGTTTGGTTTATGGTGGACCAGTTCGGTGAGGTCCACCGGAGAAGATGACCGGAGCTAGGGTTCCGGTGGTGTACTGGCTTTGCCCAGACAATCTGATCTTGGTTCCACGTTTTAATCCAAAATATATGGGACTTTCACAAAAAATCTTAAATATTTTTCTCTTACATATTCTGAATTAAAATTATTTTTTGGATTAATTTTGATATTTTTCATAAAATAAATGTTTTTGTGCATATTTTTAATTGTTTAAAAATACTTCTGAATTTTCAAAGATGGTGAAATTTTTTGTCTAAGGTCCTTTGACCTTGTTTGACCTAGGATAAATCCCTTGGCCATTTATTTGTTGTTTTGAAGGGATTTTAGGTTTTGACCAAATTAAATTGTATTTTAATTCATTTTTAAATTGATTTTTAATTGATTAAATGTTTAAATATGTTGTTGAGCCATTTTTATGGTCTTGCTATGATTGACTTTCTGTTTGGGCCTTGGTCAATGTTGATTTGACTTTTGTTGGATCAAAACCATTGGATTTAGGGGATTGGTGAAATGTACATCTCATCTCCCAAAATGAATGGATGGTTTTGATTTGATGAAATTCCTCCTATGATCAATTTGTGTTTCTATATTCCCCTCCCTCTTTATCTTCATCCCTATTCTTCTCTATTTCCTCATTTGACCAAAGAAATCTCTAATGTCTAAAGGCTAATTGGTTCACCAATGACCTTCTGTTAGTTGAATCAATACAAGTATGACTGAGATAGGTCCCTTCCCCTTGATCTTTTCTCTTAGTGTGTGGTATGTTTTAGGAGTTTGGTTCTTCATACCAAATCTCTAACATGCATTAACACCTATATTTTTATTGCCCGACCTCAGATAGTTGTGACTTCTACATAAGTCCAATTATGATTGCTTAACATAGAGCTAAATTTGACCCTCAAGGCATAATATTCTAGTAAGTGAGATTGTAAGTCTCTCATTCTTCATGGCATTATGTGGATACTTGACCTTTTTTCCTTTCATGGGAGCTAGTGGCATACTTGTTGAATTATCCAAGTTGGAGCCCTTCTCATGGAAGATGTTTTGGTTTAAGGATTCATACTTGTGAATGAATGGTTGAGTGTTCTCCAAAGAATGACTTAATCAATTAAAATCACCATTAACATTTGACTAACTTTTGACTAACATTTGACCAACTCATATTAATATTGCTTTATTTTCAAGTCATTTACTATTATGTAATTTAAATTTCAGTCATTTATCATTCATTGCCATTTACATTTCATATAACTTATTTATGTTTATGTTATTTTCACTTTGCTCATTTGAGCCATATCTTGTGATTGTATATATTATTTGTGTGTTTTGGTTTTATTTGCGGTCTTAGGACCTTAAAATACCTAATAACAACAAAAATCCTAAAAAAACATCTGTTGGACTGCTGGACTTGATCTAAACTTTTGGACTTAGGATTAGGCAACATTCCCTGAGCAAAAAGGACTTGGCCAATGCCAACATTCTGAGACTGAGCTATTGTGAACTGAGTCTTCATCTGATACAAGCCTTGGGATTTGTTTGAATTCATCTGTTACTTTGTCTTTGTGCTTAATTGTTATTTTGATCTTGTGTCTGATGCTTTGCTCTGAGTTGATCAAGGAATGTTTCATCTGATACATGGGAAGACAATGAAGACTGCTAGCTATTGGAATTACTTGCTTGGATGTGACTATCTTTATTTGATGCCTTGATCTTCATGATGTCTGGATATTGCTCATTGCTTATTTATTATTGCTTGATAAAAGTCCAAAGGAAAATGGGTTTCTATATGACATTCTTGTTTGTTGGATTGCATCCCATTGGTCAGATCTTTTCAACTCTCAACTTTTAAATTTGTGCTTAGGATAGCCTCTTCATCTCGTCTCACTTCTTAAATTTCAAAACCTCTCCCCCTTTCCAAAAAAATTCTTTACTTGTAATTTCAAACTTAGACTTTGTTTTAATGATTAGAAATTTTGGCCTTATGCCACTGAATTTTCAAACTCTTTCTTAAATCAAATTTGTAAATAAACTTAATTATATTAACTTAAAATTTCAAAAAGACAAAAATAACTGATAACCCCATTCAAATTTTTGGCCCTTAGTGCCTTTTCTTATTAAACTTTTGTAAAAGCAATTCACCAACTCGTTTGAAATTTTTACCATAAACTTCGAGGTTTTGATCCCTCATTTTTATGTTGGTATGTAGGCACAAGACCGAAGGTCTTGTCAAACACAAAAATATAATCAATGAAATCTTTTCTCATCCCCAAACTCCGTTTATACCAGACACATATGCACACATGAAAAAGGGCTCCTTAGGAGTACCTAGGACACTTTGGGTGCTAACACCTTCCCTCTATGTAACCAACCCCCTTACCTGTAATTTGTGGCATTTTATTAGTTTTAATTTGAAAACTTCTTATCTTTGGGTTTTGTTCGTACTTTTCCCTTTTTCTTAGGAAACAATAAAAGCGCGGTGGCGCCTCTGGTTTTATTGACGTCAAGTTTATCCATAGCTTGATGGTCATGAATTTACCGCTATAGAAATTAAGTGGTGACTCTGCTAGGGAGTAGTCCTCAGTGGGTTTCGCCTACTTTCTTGTGTGTATATATTTGTATATTTTATGTTTGTATATTGTTTGTGTGATATAATATGTCTATGGTGCTTGGTAATTTCTTAGTTGTGAGACAAGTTCTAACCCGAACTTAAGTGCAATTAAGATAGTAGGATGGTATAGTCATGTTCAACTTGTGCGGAGTAGTCTTTAACAAGTTGGCTTGAGACCCATCTACTCAATGGAGATCTCTTTGGAGTTATTGATGTCACACAAGTCATTTGTGGATAGGCATTACTTTCTCTGATTTAGGGTCTGAGAAGCTGAGGTCCGTAGAACATTTAACTCAACTTGGCCTATTTAGGACGTAGTGCGGAGACTGTTCAGGTGTAGACCTGATAACAGTTGTTACGCGATACTACACTCAGACGAGTTTCTCTTGAGAATATTATGGGTTGATGAGTCAGTCATCCTAACCTGTAATATCTGATAGATGGGATTAAGACTCTGAGAACTTCTTAGAACATGATCTATAGGTTTTTATCCTTAGCACACTCCTTTGGGATGGTTCTTAACCTGACTCCATGCTCGTGACTCACAATAAACCCTTTGATTCTCGGTTGATTCGATCAAGTCTCATTAATATAAATGGAACTTGGGTGTTGATAAGGTGAAAACCATAATCCATCAAAATGGATGATTGATCTTGATGATGACTTGATCCATCCATTGACCTTTGTTTGTGTTTGCCTTGTGTGTGATCCCTTGTGTGTAATTGTTGCATTCATGCATACATATGCATCATAACATTCATCACAAAAAAGTAAATTTCAAGGAAACTAAGGTCTCATTTGCAAATATTTTCAAACTATGGATTATGGATGAAGGAACACTAAGAAGTACGGTTTCAGATGCCCTAATTTGAAAGAGCTAAAGAAGTTGTCATCCTTTGTACTAGATCCCCTGGACTTCAAGCAACGTCTTGAGAAGCTTTTGTCTGTAGTATCTGCTGATGTGGTTGAAGGACTTTTGAGTGTTTTGGTTCAATTCTATGATCCTTTCTACCGGTGCTTTACTTTTCCCGATTATCAACTTGTACCTACGTTAGAGGAGTATGCCCATCTCTTGGGAATACTTGTATCTGACAAAGTACCTTTTAGTGGATTGGAGGAGATTCCCAGATCTCATATTATAGCTGAAGCTCTGCATCTGAAGAAATATGAGATTGATGCTCATTTGGTGAAAAAAGGAGGTATTCTTGGGTTGACTTCTGAGTTCCTCATTGGTGTAGCTATTGTCTTCCTCTAGTATGCCTCAAACTTCTAATGCTTGGAAGAAGATTGTTGATCAGCTAGTTCTTGAGAAGACTCATATGAAGACATCCTTTGAGTCTGTGATTCGACACATCTGAAGGAAGTATGCACCCGTAGCCAGATCATCTTATGCAGTTGCTAGGGATCCTTAGGATGATAGTTTCCTTTGCTCTTGTATTTTTACTTTGGTTTCTGAAATTTTACTCAGTGTAATCCTTCCAAATTTTATGAATAAAAAGAGATTTTATCAAATTGTTATAATTGTTATTATTTGAATATATATTTGTAAATAGGACTTCATATGTTCCTTGAAATTAAAAACAATAAAAAACATTGCATTTCATGCATCATTTGCACAACAGGTTTTCTTCCGCCAGATGTATTATCAGTTCTTCTTCTATGCATCAGCCAAGCTGACTCACAACTATAATACTTGTGCTAATCAACAGAAGATCATGGAGCATCTAGAGCAAGATAACCGAGAGCTGAAGGACGAGATCTCCATATTAACGGCGGTGATGGAATCTGTGATTGCTGCCCAGAATCAGTCATCACCAACTCTTATAACTCCTCCTCCTCAGAGGACTATCATTTATGAGGTTGCTACCTCAACTGTTCCTGTTGCTGCTGCCAGTCAATCCATTCCCTCTATGCCTGCTGGATTCCCTTGGGAAATGGCGTCAAATTTTATGCTAGAAGGGTATGCTCCCATATTTGTTTCTCTGCCAACATCTAGCCCCGTCATGTCAGTGCCATCCCTAGTTGTTCACACTCTTCCTCGTGTTGAGGACACTATCTACCACTCTGAGCCATCTGAGGGGCCAGATGTATATGAGAAGATGGATGAGATGAAAGATCAATTCCCCGAGCTGCGCAAAGAGTTGAAGACTTTGAGAGGGAAAGACTTGTTTGGGAAGAGTGTTGTTGAACTCTACTTGGTCCCTAATGTTAAGATCCAGGTGAAATTCAAGGTCCCAGACTTTGAAAAGTACAAAGGGAATACTTTCCCACTAACCCATCTTCTGATGTACGCCAGAAAAATGTCTACTTAGACTGATAATGATCAGTTGCTGATTCACTATTTCCAAGACAGTTTAACTGGAGTTGCCTTGAGGTGGTACATGGGTCTAGACAGTGCAAGCATCTGTAGTTTCAATGACTTAGGTGAGGACTTTGTCAAGAAGTATAAGTACAATATGGATATGGCGCCTGATAGAGACCAGTTGAGGTCTATGTCTCAGAAGAATAAAGAGACATTCAAAGAGTATGCCCAGAGATAGAGAGAATTGGTTGCCCAGATAAGTTCACCTCTTGAAGAGAAGGAAACGACGAAGATCTTCTTGAAAACGTTGAGTTCGTTTTATTATGAACGTATGATTGCGAGTGCCCCCTAATGACTTTACTAAAATGGTAAACATGGGGATGAGGCTAGAATAAGGAGTCTGTGAAGAACGTTTGTCTAAAGAAGAAGGATCAATGAGCAAGAAATATGGTGGAAATTTCTCCAAGAGGAAGGAAGGAGAAACTAACTCAGTGTCAGTGGGGAGGCAGAGGATGCCTCATGTCAGAAAGAGTTCTCAACCTCGTCAACATCAACATCAAGTTTCCTCAGTAATTCTGGTTTTTTCCAACAATTCTAACAATCAATCAGTTCTAATTTAGCAACAACAACATCAACAGCAACCGCAATAATGAGCCAACTACAATAACAACAATAATCACCAACAAAATTTTTAGAGGAAGAAGGTCTCCTTTGACCCTATTCCTATGACTTATGCATAAATATACCCATCATTGGTTCTCGAGAACCTCATCTAGCCAAGAAATTCTCCGCAAATTCCTGAGCCACTACCATGATTGTTTAAGCCTGATCTTCATTGTGCTTTTCACCAGAGAACCCCTGGCCATGATATAGAGAATTGATATCCTCTAAAATATGAAGTTCAGAAGCTTGTGAATAATGGTATGGTTTCCTTTGAGAACATGGCGCCTAATGTGAAAGTCAACCCATTGCTCGCTCATGGTAACGCTTCTGTCAACATGATGGACGATTGTCCAGGGAATTTTTGAGTTTTTGATGTGATACGTATTCGAAGATCTCTGATGGAGATGCATAATACTTTGTGTTTAATTAGTGATTGTGAACATGACCATGATGGTTGTGTAATCTGTAGCATGAACCCCTGTGGGTGTATGGTCGTCAAGAGGGATATCCAGAAGTTGATGGATGAGAACGTAATCCAGATTCAACAGTCGAGGGATATGGGAGATGATGTGAATGTAATTGTGCTAGTATTCAAGACCCCTGAACGGGTAGTCATTCAGTTTGATAGTAGCAACAACAACAATGTCAATAGATCAGTATCACCGTTGGTTATACGGTTAGAGGGCCTTATCCCCTACTCATCCGATAAAGCTGTACCATATCAATATAATGCCACTATGATTGAAAATGGTCAAGAGGTTCCTCTTCCTGTTGCAGATTCAGTGGTGAATATCATAGATATTATAAAGGTGGCCCGTAGCGGTCGTGTGTTCAGTCTAATTTTCCCTAAAGTGATAGAAGATGTTTCAGTAAGTAAAAAGGTAGAGATTCTAGTAGTGAATCCGGTTAGTGCTCCAACATGTCAGTCTGGTGATTCCAGCAAGTTGAAGACTAATGATGATAATGAGGTGTTAAGGCTAACTAAGAGAAGTGAATTCAATGATGTGGAGCAGTTGATCCAGATTCCATCGAAGATCTTCGTGTTATCACTGTTGATGAATTCTGAAGCGCACAGGGATGCATTGCAGAAAGTATTGGAACATGCTTATATTTAGCATGATGTGACCGTGGATCAGTTTGACCATATAGTTGATAACATAACTTCTTGTAACAATTTAAGTTTTTATGATGAAGAGCTTCCCGAGGAAGGCAGAAATCACAATTTAGCGTTACACATTTCAATGAATTGCAAGGAGGACGCTCTGTCCAATGTGTTGATCGAAACTGGTTCAACATTGAATGTGTTGCCAAAATCAACTTTGTCAAGACTCTCTTATCAAGGCGCCCCAATGAGGTACAGCGGCGTAATTATCAAAGCGTTTGATGGTTCTCGTAAAACTGTCATAGGTGAAGTAGACCTTCTAGTGAAGGTAGGTCCGAGTGATTTCTAAATTACTTTCCAGGTAATGGATATCCTCCTGGACTATAGTTGCTTGTTGGGAAGGCCATGGATTCATGAAGATGGATCAGTGACGTGTACTCTTCACCAGAAGCTGAAATTTGTGAAGAACGGAAAGTTTATCGTTGTTGGTGGAGAGAAGGCATTGTTAGTAAGCCATTTGTCGTCTTTCACGTATGTTGATGCTGAGGAAGAGGTTGGAATGCTGTTCCAAGCCTTATCTTTTGCTGATGAGTTAAAGAAAACTGGGGCACCCATGTCTTCTTTGAAATATGCCAAGAGGCTATTCAGGCTGGCAGCATTAACAAGTGGGGTATGTTGTGGAGGTCGCCAAGAACAAGAACAGAGATGGACTAGGATTTCAACCAGGGCCGTTCAAAGCCAAAGTCAAAGTTATGCAACCAATTTTCTGCATTGGAGGGTTCATTCATGAGAATGATCAACACTCAGCTGCCATTATTGAAGATAGTGGTGATGAAGACGAAGCTTATGCCAACTTTGTGACGCATGGCCAGACTTGCAACAATTGGGTTGTTGTTGATGTTCCTATTGTCATTCACAATTCTAAGTAATTTTTTTTGTTCTTTTAAGAAAAATCCTTCTCCTATGCCTAAGGGAAAAGTGAACATTGTTGGGCATTTTTATTATTATCATCAATAAAATACAATTTTATTCATCCACATCTATGATGTTTTATTTTCACTTTTTGCATTTTTTGAAAATGGTAATTACAAAAAACATAAATAAATAATAATCTTCCATTTGCATAATATTTGTTCGCACTCCACTTCTCTAAAATCAAAATATCAAATCATTATGCAGGTTGGTTCTCAAACCCATTGAATACAATGATCCTAATCCCTCTCCAAACTTTGATTTCCCTGTGTTTGAAGTTGAGGAAGAGATTGATGATGAAGAAGTATCTGATGAATAATCTCATTTACTCGAGCACGAGGGAAAAGCCATTAAGTCATTTGAAAAGCAGATTGAACTGGTCAACTTGGGTTCCGATGATGATGTGAAGGAAGTCAAGATTGGGTCTCAACTATGTCCAGAAGCTAAGAAGGGGTTGATTGATCTTCTTCGAGATTATTCTCAACTATGTCCTATATAGATATGCTTGGGTTGGATTCTGAGATTGTGGAGCATAGATTGTCATTAAAGCCAGAATGCCCGTCGGTCAAGCAGAAATTGAGAAGAACTCATCTTGATATGGAAGTAAAGATCAAAGAGGAAGTGCAGAAGCAGATTGATGATGGTTTTCTTGTAACCTCTGAGTATTCGCAATGGGTGGCACATATTGTGCCTGTTCCTAAAAAAGATGGAAAAGTCTGCATGTGTGTTGATTATAGAGATTTGAACAAAGCTAGTCCGAGAGATGATTTTCCTCGGCCACACATTGATATGTTGGTAGACAATACGGCTAAATTCAAAGTCTTTTCGTTTATGGATGGATTTTCCGATTATAACCAAATCAAGATGGCACATGAAGATATGGAGAAGACCACATTCATTACGCCCTGGGGAACATTCTGTTATAAAGTGATACCTTTCGGTTTAAAGAATGCTGGTGCAACATACCAGAGAGCTATGACCACTCTTTTCCATGATATGATGCATAAAGAGATTGAAGTTTATGTTGATAATATAATTTCCAAATCTAGCGATGAAGAAGAACACGTTGAGCATTTGTTAAAGTTATTCTAGCGTTTGAGGAAGTACAAACTCTGCTTGAATCCCAATAAGTGTACTTTTGGTGTTCGCTCTGGAAAGTTGTTGGGCTTTATTGTCACCGAGAAGGGTATTGAGGTTGATCCTGCAAAGGTCAAAGCAATACAAGAGATGCCTGCGCCCAAATTCTGAGAAGCAAGTCAGAGGTTTTCTCGACCGCTTGAACTATATCTCAAGATTTATATCGCATATGACTGCCACATGTGCACCTATTTTCAAGCTTCTTCGGAAATATCAGTCTTGTGATTGGACCGAGGATTTCCAGAAAGATTTTGATAGTATCAAAGAGTATCTGCTTAAGCCTCCAATTCTATCTCCGCCTGTTGAAGGAAGACCATTGATCATGTATCTAATTGTGCTTGATGAGAGTATGGGTTGTGTTCTTGGTCAGCAAGATGAATCTGGAAAGAAAGAATATGCAATTTACTACCTTCGTAAAAAGTTCACCGACTGTGAGACTTGGTATTCTATGCTTGAGAAGACATGATACGCATTGGCTTGGGCTGCTAAGCGTCTGAGCCAATATATGTTGAATCATAATACTTGGTTGATATCCAAAATGGATCCAATCAAGTACATCTTTGAAAAGGCTACTTTAACTAGGAGGATTGCCCGTTGGCAGATGTTGTTGTCTGAGTATGATATTAAATGCTGATCTCAAAAAGCAATTAAGGGTAGTGTCTTGGCTGACCAACCGATTGAAGATTACCAGTCAGTGCAGTATGATTTTCCCGACGAAGAGATTTTGTACTTGAAGATGAAAGATTGTGATGAACCATTACTTGAAGAAGGGCCAAAACCTGGTTCCCGTTGGGGCATGGTATTTGATGGAGTTATTAATTCATACGGTAATGGCATTGGGGTAGTGTGTAAGACCCCAATTTTGACCCTAAGATCCCTCATGATATTCTCATCATATGCATTAGCATTGGGATCAAAACTTGGCATCCTCCTTACCCCTCATTCATTGGGTTTGCATTGGGAGAGATCACCAAGCATCATGTGATTGTATCATACTTTGTATTTTATCATTTTTACTAACCAAAATACCAAAAGTATGTCTTTGTATGCACTAACTCTTTTGTAGGTAGAGCATGTGCTCACATTTGATTTATCAAGCTCACATCTAGGGTTTAAGACCCTTAATGCATGGAGCTCAATCAAGAAGTGGTTTACTATGGCTTTAAGCATCATATATGGATCCCCATGATCTTCACATGTTATTTTGATCAAGAATTTATCAAGAGTTTAGAATTGGTTTGACTTGGAAACCCTAGTTCATCTGGGTATCTTGTGTAACTTCTTCAACAAGATTCTTTAATAATTGATCAAATTTTTCAAGGGATACTTCAAATTTCATCATATTATTCATATATGATCTTCCATGAGTCCCAAAAGTCAAGAGAATTGCAAGTTAGCAAGTTGGTTAATGGTGGTTGACCAGAGGAATTCATCTGAAAATGAATTCAAGAGAAACGTTATTCTTAATGACATTACAAACAACTTTCATGTTGAGGTCTAGAGCTAGTTTTTCTTGGAAAGTCATTTTTTATGGTGAAAGATTATAGGTTATTTTGTCTAAACCCTAATTTGGAGGTCAACTTCCTAAGGCCATAACTTGCTCAATTTTTATGAGATGAAATATTTCCAAGTTGAAAAATCAAATTCAAGATGTCTACTTTAACTTTGATGTTTGGAGGAAGAGATAATTCAACTTTTTTGAGCATGTGATATGAGGATACATTATAGGTCATTTTGGACCAATGCCATTGAACAAGTGATTTTCCTCAACTTCGAAAATGCATAACTCCTTCATATTAAATCCAAATGAGGTCAAATTTGTGACCATTTTGAATTAATTTGAGAGAATTACAACCTTTATTAAGACACTTTTCTCATTTGAAGTTCACATAAAACGTTATCCAAGGTGGAATAAGTGAACATATAGCTTGACACTTAGAATTTATTTTTAACATGTTTGATTTTACCAACTTCCACCTCAAAATTAATCATGATCCAAGCTTCAAATGAAAAAGTGTCCAAAATGAAAGTTGTTCCTCTTGATCTAACCTTTCCAAAAAGTCCAATTTCATCCATTTTAGACAAGATTTCAATGGGCTGCGCATGACTTGAACATTGCATCATCATTTGGCAAGATTGAACTTCAAATTCCCATACACCAATGCATGGCATTCCAACTTGATCTCAGACTTGTTTGTATTCAATTATGGACCAAATGAAATTATTTGATGGGCCTGTACACGCCCATGCACCCATTCATCACTCATTGCTAAGTTTGACTTGTGTTGTCGGGCCTTGGTCAAGGTTAATTTGACTTTGTTGAGTTAAAATCATTGGATTTAGGGGATTGATGAAATGTACATTTCATCTCCCAAAATGAATGAATGATTTTAATTTGATAAAAGTCCTCCTTTGACCAATTTGTGTTGATTCCATTCCCCCCCTTTTTCATCTCATTCCCCTTCTCTATTCATTCATGTCATGGACCTATGATATCTCCATATCCTAAGTATAATTGATTGTAAAATCAACATAAGTGTGGATGAGACTACGTCCACCCCTTTTGCATATTTTTTTAAGTGTGGTATGTTTTAGGAGCATGGTTCATAATACCATGTCTCTAACATGCATTAACACTAAAATTCTTATTGCCCGACCTCAAATAGTTGTGACTTCTACATAAGTCCAATTACGATTGCTTAACATAGCACTAAATTGTTGACACAAAAGGCATAACATTCTAGTAAGTGAGATTGTAAGTCTCCTCTCTTTCATGGTATTATGTGGAAACTTGGCCTTTTTTACTTCCTTTGGAAGATGTCTTGGTTCAAGGATCCATGCTTGTGATAAGTGGGTTGAGTGTTCTCCAAAGAATGACTTAAAAAAAACAAAAGCAAAAGCAATACTAACTTTTAATCAACTAACAACTAACATTTAATTTCAAGCCATTTACTTTTATGCACTTTAATTTTAAGTCTTATTCATTTGCCATTATTCATACCATTAAATTTGTTTACTTTTAATGCCATTTTCACTTTGCTCATTTGAGCCATATCTTGTGAATATATTGTGTTTGTTTATACTTGTTTGTGTTTTTTTGACCTTAATGTACATAATAACAACAAAAACCCTAAAAAAATATTTTGTGTGGACTGTTGGATTTGATCTGAGACATTCGAATTAGAATTAGCCAACACTCCCTTTGCAAAGGACTTGGCCAATGCCAACTTTCAAAAACCAAGTGCTTGTGAAGTGAACTTTCATCTGATACAATATTGAAGATCCATTGGAGTTCATCTGCAACATGGTCTTATTGAAGCTGTTACTTTGAACCTGTACCTAGTGCCTATCTTTGAGTTCATCTGATACATGGAATTATGAAGAAGATCATGGAGTTGCTAAGCTTGGATGTGGCTATCTTTATTTGACGTCTTTCTATTCATCCTGCTATTTGTGTATTGATATTGCTTGATTCTAAAGTCCAAGGGAGATTTGGGGTTTCTATATGACATTCTTGTCTATAGGATTGCATCCCATTAGTCAGATCTTTTCAACTCTTAACTTTTAAATTTTTGCTTAGGATTAGTCTCTTCATCTCCTCCCCACTTCTTTAATTTAAAAATCTCTCCCTCCTTTTAAAATCTTCTTTGCTTGTGTTTGTTTTTATAAACTTAGGCCATATTGCAAATTAGAAACTTTGGTCTTCTGCCATTGCATTTTCAAACTCACTTTCTTAATCAAACTTGTAAATGAATTTAACTATACTTGACTTAAAATTTCAAAAACCAAAAAGAACTAACACTCATTCAAACCTTTTTAGGCCTCTTGTGCCTTTGTTAAATTCAAAATTTTGCTAAAAGCAACTCATTCACTTTGAAATTTATACCATGAACTACGAGGTTTTGATCCCTCATTTTTATGTTGGTACGCGGGCACAAGTCCGAAGGTCTTGTCAAACACAAAAAATATAATTAATGAATTCTTTTCTCATCCCTCTATTCCATTTTATTGCAAACATCATTTTGTATAAAAACACATATGCACACAAAAAAGGGCTCCCTAGGAGTACCTAGGACACTTTTGGTGTTAACACCTTCCCTCTGTGTAACCAACCCCCTTACATGTAATCTCTGGCATTTTATTATTTTTTATTTGAAAACTTCTTATTTTTGGGTTTTGTTCGTACTTTTCCCTTTTCCTTTGGAAACAATAAAAGCGTGGTGGCGACTCTGGTTTAATTGACGTCTAGCTTATCCATAGCTTGATGGTTGTGAATTTACCGCTACGCAGTGATTATTACTCCTCAACGCACTCATTTCTCGTTTACATCTAGATTAACTTTCAAGTGTACAAACAATATGGATGAGTATGAAGCTTGCATTATGAGGCTTGAAGAGGACATTGATATCAGAATAAAATATCTTGACGCTTATGGAGATTCAGCTTTGGTTGTGAATCAGATCAAAGGTGAATGGGAGACGAATCAACCCGGTTTGATACCATATAGAGACTATGCGAGGAGGATTTCAACTTTCTTTACAAAGGTTGAGTTTCATCATATCCCTCGAGATGAAAACCGGATGGAAGATGCTCTTGCAACGTTGGCTTCAATGATTGTGGTGAAGTTTTGGAATGAAGTACCCAATTTGACTGTGATGCGTCTTGATAGGCCAGCTCATGTATTTATTGTTGAAGAAGTCAAAGATGAGAAGCCTTGGTATTTTGATATCAAATGTTTCCTCAAAATCAGATTTACTTGCCTGGGGCATCTTTGAAAGATAAGAAGACTTTGAGAAGATTAGCCAGCAATTTCTACCTGAATGGTGATGTGCTTTACAAGAGAAACTTTGATATGGTTTTTCTCAGATGCATAGATAGACACGAAGCATACATATTGATGACTGAAGTCTATGAAGGTTACCTCGGTACCCATTCCAATAGACATGCTATGGCAAAGAAGATGTTGGGAGCTGGTTACTATTGGCTGATAATGGAATCTGACTGTTGCAAGTTTGTGAAGAAATGCCATAAGTGTCAAATTTATGTAGATAAGATTCACGTTCCTCCAACACTATTGAATATCATTTCCTCTCCATGGTCCTTCTCCATGTGGGGAATTGACATGATTGACATGATTGAGCCCAAAGCTTCGAAAGGACATTGTTTCATTCTGGTGGCTATTGATTACTTCACAAAGTGGGTAGAAGCAGCATCGTATGCAAATTTAACCAAGCAATTTGTTGTAAGGTTTATCAAGAATCAGATTATATGCCGTTATGGTGTGCCAAGCAAGATCATTACTGACAATGGATCTAACTTGAATAACAATATGGTGGAAGATCTTTGCAAAGACTTCAAGATTGAACATCATAATTCTTCTCCCTACAAACCTAAGATGAATGGGGTTGTTGAAGCTGCAAATAAGAACATTAAAAAGATCATTCAAAAGATGGTTGTGACATATAAGGATTGGCATGAGATGCTCCCATTTGCTTTGCATGGGCACCTTACATCCATCCGTACTTCAACAGGGGCAACCCCTTTCTCTCTTGTTTATGGTATGGAAGATATACTCCCCGTGGAAGTTAAGATCCCATCATTACGTGTTTTAATGGAAGCCAAGTTGACAAAAGCTGAATGGTGTCAGACCAGACATGACCAACTGAATTTGATTGAAGAGAAGAGATTGACTGCCATGTGTCATGGTCGGTTATATCAGCAAAGAATGAAGAAAGCTTTTGATAATAAGGTCAAGCCTCGTGTGTTCCAAGAAGGTGACCTCATGCTCAAGAAAATTTTATCTTTCAAACCTGATGCTAGTGGCAAATGGACTCCTAATTATGAAGGCCCATATATTATGAAGAGAGCCTTTTCGGGTGGTGCTTTGTGTAACACCCCGATAAAATAAGATAATTATTTAATTTAAGTTAATAGTATATTTATTAATTTAATTAAATAATTGGAATATTATTGGATTATTATTATTGGAATAATAAAGTTGGAATATATATAAAGAGTTCCATTTGGTAAAAAGGGGTTTTTCACGTGAAAACCAGAGAAGCGACAGAAAGTGAGAAGAGGGCAAAGAGGAAGAGCAAGAGAACAAGGGTTGAAGAAGGGAAAAGCTTGAAGCTAAAGGATTTGTCGGATTAACTCAGGTAAGGGGGGTTTATCGTCGTTTAATGGGTATTATGGGTTAACATGTAATGGGTAGTAATAAGCCATTGAATTGACCCTAATTGGGATGAGGAATGTTGCAAATTGTGATGAATAAGTTATGTTAAAACTGTAATTGAATCTATATGTGGGTGAGTCGTAAATTTCTGGACGTGTAGCTTTTTACGGAATTGAAATCGGAGGTCCGGAAGTCCTCCGACGGCGAGAAATGCGGGAAATCTGCATTCTGTTTTCGTGTTAGCGCAGGTGTAGCGGTGTATTCGTCGCTATATGATCTATCGATTAAACCATAAGCTAGGAGATACATGAAAAATTTCGAGTCGCCACCGCACTTTTATTTATCCAAAGGACTGGCTAAAAAGCGAACAAAAGCCTAAGAAGTTTTACACGTAGAAAACTAATAAAAAGATCAGAGATTCTGGGTAAGGGGTAAATTACGCAATGGGAAGGTGTTAGGCACCCACTACGTCCTAGGTACTCCTAGGGAGCCCTTTTCACACTTGTTATGCAAAATTATTATTTATTATGACAAAATATTGTGCAAACATGATTGGGATGATGGGAAAAGAATATACATTTTATAATGTTATTGGGTATTGGGTTCGAACGGATGAACCCGTTGCCTACGTACCTTCCATCAAAGGTAAGGATCAGAACGCCGTAGTTCGGCTAAAAGATTTCCAAAAGTGGGTTAGGTTCAATTTTAAACACAAACCCTAGGTCTTACGTTATCCACGGGAGAAAACTCAACCTTATACAAACAACAACGTCCACCATGTGAGAACAGCTTCAACTGGCCAGAGAGGGGTTAACCCTATAATAGGCGAGGAAGACTTACAATTCAATCACTAAAGACAGAAGGTGAGATTAACATCAACCACTAAGATAAATCAAACCTATAGCTCATGTATGAAAACATTAACAATGGACAAAGCCAAAACAAGTGAATGAGTGGAATTACTGATTATGATTATGAAAATGAAGTCAAAGTATAATTAAGATCAATTCAAATAAGTATTATGAAACGGATTTTGGAAAAAAGGTCAAGGACTTGAGTCCAGGTTTTTAGTTAGAAAACATGAAGATGTTTGCACAACACTTATGCCAAGTTTTTAAAAGATAAAGTGTGAAAAGTCTAGGACATAATGAATAATGAATGGATGAAGGATGGATAGTAAAACTTCTTAGAAGGTTCACTTCTTGAGATCATATAGCAGATGATTCAAGTGTGTCCTTTGGAATAGCAATTAATAATAACAAACAAGCAAAAGTAAAAGCGGATATCGGATGCCAATCAATGGTCTTATACCAATCTCCTAAAACAAAACGGGATATCAGAAGCCACTCAATGGTCTTACACTAATCTCCACAGGAAAAGAAATAAAAGCGGATACCGGATACCAATATATGGATTTACACCAGTCTCCTAAAATAGAACAGGATATCAGATGCCACTCAATGGACTTACACCAATCTCCTCAGAAGAAAATGAAATAGGGAAGTCAACTGCCAATCTATCTGGACTTAGGTTAACTCCACAGTATGCTCACAGGAAATCCAATGCCACATCACAGGGACTTACAATGGATCCTCACATACAAGAACAAAAGCAACAATATGATCACAGGTATGCAAATGCCAACTTACAGGGACTTATAATTGCAACCTCACATACAACAGATAAACAAATCAAAATATGATCACAGGATAACAGATGCCAACTTACAGGGGCTTATAACTGCAACCTCACATACAAATCAAACAGATCAAATTATGATCACAGGATAACAGATGCCAACTTACAGGGACTTATAACTGTATCCTCACATACAAACGGATAAACAGAAGATATGAGTGACCAATGAGGTCTTACACTCTATCCTTCCATATCATAGGAGCAAAGGCCAAAAGAGATGGACTTACAATTGTCCTCAATGGGCAAACAACAATGATAACATCACAAAACAAATGAGATGATCATGCACTAATGGCAATTGATGATGATGATAAATGCATAGCATATGGGCAAGCAAGTACATGAGGCAAGCAATCAATCAATGAATAGCAAACAGCACACTCTATAGCCAAACAATGGGGGCTCACACAAGAGGGTTTGACTTTAAAAGTCCACTGTAATGGGTGAAGGTCGCTCTTAACCTGGCCATTGAGGGACTCAGGTGAAGCAGATGAATAGGAGATGAGGGGTGTGCCTCATTGCTTCAATCTCATATCAGAGAGAGCATCAAAGAAAGTGTGGGAGTTCAGAAAGTAGGAACTCTCTCCACATTATTGACTCGATTAGATCTTGGGTATTTATCTCATTGCTTCAACCATGTAATGGGAGCAAGAGAGGACACACTGAATAGTGGGGGATAGATTGCTTATCCCTACCTTCCACCAATTGCCTTACTTGAAGGACTTTTCCTGCTTGGGACAATAATAAACACACACAGGCATTGCCTCTTAAGGAGGACTTTAGACAGTTTGCCCGGTCAAATAACAGACCGGGTCTCCAGACTACATGAAGAAGAAGTAATTATACCTCAAAGCAAATGCTAAAAAGCAAAGCAAGCAAGCAAGTTCAAAGAACTTAAGCAACTAAAGCACCTGCAAAAGTCAAACTCATTAGTAAACAAGTCAACAGTCAAAATCAAAAGGAAATGAACCAAATAGTCAAACACAGAGGGATCAATTGTGCAAGGCACAAAGACTCAAGCATATGAGTCACCTACAAAACAAATGTTAGCACATCATATAATTCAACTCAAACAAATATTTGAATGATCCTCAAGGCATTGGTGCTTAACCTGAAACAGATGAACTCAATCATAAGCTTAGAAGACCACTAGGACTAGCCTAGGGTCAAAGATGAAAGAAAAAGGTCAAGGCAGCAAACAATATTCAATCAAAGTCAAGCTCAATCATGTAGGAATCAAACACAATTGGATTCAAACTTATATCATGCATCAAGGTCATTTCATAAGCCAAAGAATGCAAAGCATAGCAAAGGAGGCATACAAAAGTCAACAGCAAAGCCTTCATCCAAAAGTCAACTCAAACAAACCCAAAAATTATGAAATAAATCACACTCAATCCTAACATCTAACATGGTATACATGTCAAATTTCATGGCATTTGGATGAGAGGAAGGCAGTCAAGTAAAATCATGAAGCCAAAACAAATTCAAGCAAGCATGGTGAAAGTCAACAAGCATAGGTCGACTTCAAAAAATCATATCAATTTGAAAACAGAAGAGAAATGAATGAAATTTACACCAATGCAAAGCTTGAGATGTCTAGTTATCACATATGAAATTTCATGGACATACAATATGATTTGAGAATTTCACAAAAGATTTGGCAAGGCATAGCACAAAAAGTCAACAAATGACCACATATGGAAGAAAATTCTCAATCAAATGGAAAACAGCAAGATTAATTCCAAGAAAATTCATACATCAATTAGACATACAAGGGATCATTCATGCAAAATTTCAAGTGATTTGGATAAGGGGAAGCATGTGAACAAAAATCATACATTTGCACATCATTGGTGTGACACAAATTGTCACACCCTAATTCAAAAATTCATATCTATCAAACCACAAATGGGAAATCCACAAACTTTATATGGAAATGAAGATCAATGTGTCTAGTTTTACCACAAAAAATTTCAAAGGCAATGGATGCAATATGACAATTTCACAATTGGAATGGCAATGTGTATCAATTTGGCATACATGTCAAGAAGATAATTATCAATGAAAAACCAGCCAATGGAAAATTAATTAAAATTCACCATAAAATAATAGACTCAATTGTGAACATCATGGAAAAAGAATCATAATTTTTGGATGAAAAATGAATTGGAAATTAATTATTGAAGTTGAGGGAAATAAATGGTAAAACATGAATAAAAAGCAAGGCAAAGTGGTCAAACCAAGGTCAACGAATGGCAATTTTGTGATTCTGCAGTCACTTATTGAAGTGCTGCGTTTTGGCCCTACAAAACGAAATGTTTTGATTGGCTCTCAGCCAATAAAACAGTAACATGGCCAATGGTTCAAAAATCTGGTTTTCACATACACCCTTAGGGTTTTCTAACAGCATGGCTCAGCATCATGGTTCAACAACATCCAATCGAATTTAATCAACAAACACACAACAGCATGTAATACATAACATGTGGTTTTCCTGGGGAAGTTCAAAACAGCAGAGCAAGCTTCATGATATTTCCAGCAAGTTCATCATCTGACAAATAAATTCCAACATACACACACAGCAGCACGGCAGTGGTTCACGTGTAGCATCAACATCATGCAGTAAACACAAACAACAATAGCATTCAACATGGCATTGTGGAAAAAAAACTGGGCAAAGTTTATGGTTTGGCATGGACAGAAGCATGTACATATTAAGCATTATCGAGATAACAACAAGACCAAACACAGCAGGTGGAATCCCTGGGCAGTTCAATCATACAGCAAGCAATATCATTTTCAATGTTTATCATCATCCAACTAATCCAAACAAACAATAGCAGCAGTATCAAACAAATCAATATCTGATGAACTCGAAAAGCAAGGCAAACAAACATGGCATTGGTATAAGCATGTTCATGCATCATCATCATTATGCAGCAACCAAACAACAGCATTCAACATATCATCCAATCATGTAATCATCATCATGTAATCATCATCATGTAACATTTCAATGGTAACAGCATACAATATATATTTCACATGGATTTTGCTGAGCATGTGCCTAAAGTTTCAAACACTGCGGCAGGCTTAATCAAGAACAGCATTCATTATCATGTCCATCACCAAATCAAACAAAAACAACCAACATCACATAGCAGCATAGCATTCAGCAAGCAATGTTTATCATTGTCACAGCCACAGGACATGGAAATCAATTCATAATCAATTGAAACTCAGCATAGCAGTACATGTTCTTTAGCATAGCAGTACATGTTATCACCAACATCAAAAATGACTTAGCCCAAACATACATCAGCAAGGGTTTAGCATAGCATGGTCATCAATCATCAACATTGAAGGTCATGGCAATTGAAATTCCAACAATACACAACTGACATGGCAATTGGTAATGCTCACAATGCAACCAAACAACAGCATACAACATGTTTCAAATTTGCAGCAGGGCAGTAACAGCATGGTTTCAGTATTCAAGCACCAACCATAACCAACATCAACAGTCAAAAACAAACAATGTAACAGCATCACTAAACAGCATTAGCCAACAGCAAAACAAGCAATACTCAAGGGAGAAATCTGGATATGACATCAGGTTTGAACAGCAGCATTGGCATTCAGCATTCAACTCATGACCAAAACTAAACCAAGTCTCACACAATCAACATCATCATCTCATGATCTTAATCATCAAACAACAATTGCAACAAACAAATCACACAAAAACATGGCCTTAATGCTCATGTAGCAACATAATACAAGCAAACTGAGTATGAGTCATATGGATTTCTAAGCATGTTCACACGGTTATAGCATTTAATGGTTCTTTGGGTTCAAGCATAACAGCAGCAAGGTTTAGCATGGTATCATGGTAAGTTCATGAAATAACATACAACATTTGAACAACCAAGTATAAGCAAAACCAACAATGATCATGACCTATGAAAACATCATTAGCATGTGCATTAGCTAGCAACACAACACACACAATCATGAATTCCTGTATTGGGCAGAGTTATGATTTCCAAACAGCAGCAGGTATTAACAGTATGGCAGCACATTCATCATAACAACAGGGTTTTAGCATGGCAGCATGGTATTTGTAACTTTCAAGCAATCAACATCATGCATCTTAAAAAACAACATGCCCAGAATTACAAGTTAAACACTCTGACAGCATCGCTAGCAACAGGCATCAAGAACATGGGATCATATTTCATTAAATCCAAACTAGCCAGGTAAATCGAACAGAAATGTGTTTGGACACACAAAATGAAAAATGAAGATTTCTTGGCCAAAACACAACCAAATTAAGCATGCTTTAGTTCTCTAGAATCACCAAAAAAAAATCTTTCAAAACATACTATGGCATTGAAATGTATTATGCAACATGTGCACTAACAAACAACCAATGTTCATGCAAAAATGAAAGCAAGATTTCTGGAAGGAAACAGCAGGTTTCTGGCAACAGTATAACTTCATAAAAATCGAAGCATCCAGAAAGTGAAATCAAGCATGTTAATCATCACCACAAACCTCTAGCATGCATATTCTACACATAACTTTCATGTAATCATCCTCAATAGAACTATATCGACTGAAACATATTTGAGCACAGGAATGGAAATACATATATCTCAAAGCATAGTTAACTTTTTGACATGATTCAAGACTTTAATCAACCTACTAAGTGAGACCTATATGATGTGTAGCAAGGTTTGAGAAAATAATGAAGTTGAAAAAATTACCTGATTTGAAAAACCAATGAAACAGTGCTGTCTGTATACTTCCAGCTCGATCAGAGGTCCAACATGCTTTTGGAATGAAGAAACTTTGAAGAATCCTTGACTCACACTTGCTTGAAACTCTTCAAAACTTTAACTGCCACTGTTGGACTTGGTGATGACAGAACAAGAAGATGGCTGGACAGATGATATTTGATGGTTCAAGGAAGCTCACCAAGGTGTTTTTGTGGAGAAACAATGAAGGTGACTCAAGGGTTTTCAGTGTTTTAGCAGGATTTTCCGTTTTGCCAAAAAATGCAATATCCGAGTGAGAGGAGAGAGTGTTTTCTGGTTTTGTGGCTGCTGCCAAAAACTAGGGTTCTGAATCAGCAGGAAATGAGCCTTTATATTGCTGTTTAGCCAAGCTAATGAGGATGCTAAGTTGGATTAGTCAAGTGAAACCAATTTGCCAATTTGCTAATCATGGAACAAGTGAAAATGGTGGGTGTGTTTGTCTGCACAAATGGGCTGGAAAGGCTGCTAGCAGGCCAAACACAATGCTGCTTGTGATTGTACAGAAAATGCTGTACTATATTTGCTTTTGTGAAGCCAATTGCCAATTTTGTCAATTTTGCAATTTGATTCAAAATGATGGGAAAATGGTAGTATGATGATGGTTTTAAGCTTTGAGCAAGTTTCAAATATGGTTTAAAACATTTCCCAATTGGCCAAGTCAAGAAAAAATCAAAGAAGCAAAAAGTCAAACTTGGGTCAAACTTTGAATTTAAATGCAAAAGGTCCAAAAATGCCATTTTGAATGGTAAGGTTTTAGGTCATGAAATTTATATTTTTGGAAAGAGGATGAAAAATGTGGTTTGTAGGAAAAAACCCCACCAAATTTGGCCTTATGGTTTGAGAGATATGGCCCTTTGAAGTTCAAAAATTGGTGAAAATGATTTGATCATATCTTGACAACCACACATGGGATTTTGATGTTCTTGGACTTTTTGAAAATGGGAAGACAAGATCTTCAACTTTCATGTTGGGCAAAAATTCATTTGGAGCTTGTATCATGATGCAAGTTTAAGATCAAGAAGTTTCCATTTTTGGCAGTTGAAATTACAGGTCCACTTTCTATTTCTGGAAAATTTTCTGATTGACTTGATTTTCTTCCATGATGAGGTTGGACATGATATATGAGGCTTATATAAGCATGAATGCACTTCTTCAAATCAATTCTATCCATCAAATCACTGATTAAATCAACAGTTGACCAAGTTTGACTTTTCTAGGGTTTTGGACTGATTGAACTTCTTCTGATGATTTCCAAACCCTAAATCCTTGAGAACTTGACCTCAAATGATGTCTCAAGTCATATGAGCTTTTGATTATTGATCATGATGTCCAAATTCTGCAAGAATGGCCATCATCCATTGCTTTGACTGACTGTTGACTGATCTTGACCTAATTGCTGATGATTGCTTCCACTGCAAGCAACAAGGTTAGACTGACAATATTTTTGTACTTTTTGAATGATAAACATATGCAAGCAAAGATATACAAATGCAAAGTATGCTTGGTGATCAAGAAATCAACCCACAAGGCAATCTAATCCACTAGGAGGGGACAAAGGCATGCAATGATCCTTGAGGTTATGGTATGAATGATATGGGCCATGAGGGATCTTAGGGCCCAAAATTGGGGTCTTACAGATGCCCCTATTTAAGGTCATTCTAGCCGGAGAAGTGAAGTTTAGAAATCTTCATCTCGACGCGGTAGAATGGGCTTAAATAACAGTAATGAGACAAATTTTGGTCCCTAAGAGACCTCATGATGCAAATGTATGTATGCAAAAGACACAAATTCTGTGGGGAATAGATTCACACAGAAGAAAAGACGATCCATCGGAGTAGTACACTCACCAGGAACAGAGACTCTAATACGACTCTATGGGGATAATAACAGAAAAAGAAATGCGTGAACAAGACACGACTCCAAACTGGGGAAGATAAAACTGCCATAACGTGACCAAAACACGACTCTGATTAGGAGAAAAGAAAACAGACAGGAGAAGTCACTGGGGAGTGAAGGACTCACACTGGGGAAAAGAATTCCAAATGGAAAATAAATCCATTGGAGAGACACAAGCTGACTCCTGGGGAGAAGCAACAAAAAGTTCCACTAGGGAAGTAACAAAGAAATGAGATGTTACCAGGCATACGGGTAACAAACTCAGGAAAATCTGACTCCACAGGGGGACCGAGGTCATAATAGGGAGCAGAAAGGAGGGAACACCAAGGATACCGGTTACTGGGTATATAATAGGTGACCGACCAAAGCGTGAATTGGATTTCACTTCCAAAACACTCATCATCCTGAAGAGAACTAGAAAAGCAAACTTGTTTAGGATGGACATTCAATTCTACAAGGAAAATGAATCTTACTCTGAGGGGAAAAACAATCAAAAGATTGACTCAAGAGTGAACGAGATATAATATCCATTACCGTCAGAACGTGGATAGAATACTCAGATGAGACATATTATTCATTACCGGCAGACCGTGAATAATATACTCGAAAGGAAAATTATCCTGAACCGGTTACTGGGTTATTTAAGGATAAAATCCGAAGACGTGGATTGGTTTTCACTTCCAAAACACTCATCATCCGAAAGGAGGGCTTGAAAAAGCAAATCGACTTACAGGATGGGCATTCGAATCCACAACGGGAAAACGAATCTTACTCAAATGGGGACACAAACCCAAAGAGTGCATGAGATATAATATCCATTACCGGCAGACCGTGGATAAGAATACTCGCATGAGATATATTATCTATTACCGTCAGAACGTAGATAATAAACTCGCATGGTAAGAAACACCAGAGATACCGGTTACTGGGTATATAATAGGTGATCTACCGAAAACGTGAATTGGTTTTCACTTCCAAAACACTCATCATCCAAAACACAAACTGGTTAAAGGATGGCTATTCGATTCTACAAAGAATACGAATCTTGCTCAGTTGGGGAAAAATCAACAAAGATTCCAACTAAAGAGCGCATGAGATATATTATTCATTACCGGCAGACCGTGAATAATACACTCGAAAGGAAAAGACACCAGAGATACCGGTTACTGGGTATATAATAGGTGACTAACCAAAAAGAGAGACAATCGATACCAAGCATCCGGGTAAACGAAAGACAACTCAAAGGGATAAATTGCAAGCATCCGGCAATTATCCAACAACAAAGAAATATTCGACTCCGCAAAGGGAAATAACGAATCTTACTCGACTGGGGAAACACAAAAGGCTTCGACTGAAGAGTGCATGAGATATACTATTCATTACCGGCAGACCGTGAATAATATACTCGCGTGGAAGACTATCCACAACCGGTTACTGGGTTAACAAAGGATAAATCAACCGAACAGAAAGGCATCGGGATACCAAACTAGGTATATAATGATAACCAATCAAAAGGAGCAATAGACATTACCAACAAAAGGGTAAATGAAAGGCGAACTGCTGAGGATAAATTGCAAGCATCCGGCAATTATCGACAGAAGACTAGCTGGGGATGCATTGGTAAACAACCAATGATCCGGGGAACAAATCACTAGCATACGGTGAAAAGACCCACTGGGGATAAAATTGCTAGCATACGGCAATTATCCACAAAAGACTTGCTGAGGATATAAGTGCTGATCTGAGCAACTTATACAAGCAAAGGAAAATCATCATCAAATATTGGATGAAGATAACCACAAAATTAGGGTTTACATCTACCGAATACGGGGTAGAAGACCAACAACTCCGCGTGGGGATAGAACAAATCATAAATCCGCACGGGAAACAAAATAGGGTTTATAACAAACCACAAACTGCTGAAGAGCAGAAAAATAGGATTTACAACTACCGGGTAGTAGGTAGAAAACCAAAAAACTCTGGCTGGAGAATAAAAGGTGTATAACCACAAATTCTGTTATGAAAGCCAGGAAAGATAGGACTTACAACTACCGGTTACTGGGTAGAGGCCCAAAACACATTCCGCTGGGGAACAACCCACTGGGAAGCACAAGACATCTGACAAATAGCCAATTCGGGAATAATCCGAAAAGACAGACTGAATAAAGACACGCCTTAATGAGGATATAACTCATATAGGAAAATCCATCCCAATATACATGTTGGGAGGAAACGGAAAAAACCGTCATCCACGAGGATATCTCAGTGGGGAACTGCAGAAGGGAAGACAACATTTTCTGCTTATGGGGCTGACTCTATATGGAGAGATTTTAAACACCCGACATCTGCTTGGGGGATCTGTAAAGAGATCTATATCACCATAGCAGGAGACACGACAAACAAAAGATACACGGCAAAAAATGCAACATGAATATCTGAATGTTTATGAATATGCATGAATATGCGTGATCTATGTTTGATGAATGCTGACAAAACAGACAACTCTAACACAAACAGGTTCAGGAACAAACGTCCGGTATTATACTTCCAGGGGAAAAAACCAACTGGAGAGCCAATCTGTGGAGATCCACGTGCTGTAAAGCAAAGATCTGCAAGTACCGCTGAAGAAGCAGCAAGTCAGAGATATCAGGAAACAACCCAATCAGGGTACAGAAAGTCACAACGGGCAAAGCAGCCACCAAGACGAATCTGTAGGGGAACAAGAGAAGTCCCAAAGTATATCTGCAAGGGATCCCAGTGTCAACTGAGAAACAAAGGGTGCGTTGCACAAGCACGAACTGCTGTAGAAGCAAATCCAAATAACTCCACCGGGGAACAACCCACTGAGGGAGAATGATATCATCCAAATAGAATCCAATCTGCATAAGCAACTCTATTGGGGAAAACTGTCGGCTACTCTCTTGGGAACAAACCACCGAGGGAGGACAGATCAAACAAATATATTCTGCAACGGACCACTCCACTTGGGGAGAAAATACAGCAAATTGATCACAACAAGTAGATTCTGCAATATAAGCCACTCTACTGGGGATCACAAACAGTCAGGAAATAAAATCCGTTCACTGGAGGCTAGAGCCATCATCCGACCATATCGGGGATTGAAGGAGTAATCAACGGGCGAAACTGCCGCAACAAACATTCTGCAGACTGAGCTGAGGAAAAGATGGTTGAAAATAATACACTGGGATGTCAACCCGAATCAAAACTGCTCAGGAAAATGAATCCTGCTCTGCTGAAGAGAATAACTCTGATGGAGAGATAGCAACAATTCCACAGACGACTTCGCCGGGGAAAAAAGGTAAAGTACTGGGTATCAAACCACTGACTTACCGAGTCTTCAAAAGAAAACGATCGTGCTGAAGAAACAGACAAATCCTGCTGGCACACTGCATGGGGAAAAGCGGTAACAACTCCACTCGCAACCCTGGTGGGGATATCAATAACAGCTCTACTCGCAACTCCGAGGGGAGTATCAATCAATCAGTTATGCTCATGACTGTGCTGAGGAGACAAATAAAGTCTGGGGTATACAACCCACTGGAGAAAGTGACGGGGCACCAGGATGACAAACCATTAACCACCGAAACTTCACAAGAAAACACCCATGCTAGGGAAAACTGCTGCTGGAGAGACGAAATCTTCAACAACAAATCACTTGCGACTGTACTGGGGAACAGTCCCAACAACAACTCTGTCTGAGGAACAACCTCAACAAAGGTCTGAAGAAAGAAGATACCACCAAACCAGGAATATGAACAAATGTCTTACCTGTTGGAAATCATGCCACCCTCGGGAGAGCACTGAGATATTCTTGAGTATCCTTTCAATCTTGTGAATGTTCACTTTGTTTAAAACAACCATTTTGAAAAAATTTGATTTGTTTAAAACAATGACATTTTATCAATTTAAAACATGCAAAACATTTGTTGAATTGAAACAAATAAGAGTGCAAATAATTGGATAAAAAGCTCAAATTGATTTGATAGAATGGTAGCCTGCAAATGGCAAGACTCCATAGATCTGTACAAATTTGAAATCAGTGATATATATTGGAAGAGGGCTACATTGAACATAATGATCCTTTCTCTACCAATTTGAATCTCGATGTATCCGAAGCTTCAGTTGACGACGAATCGAGAATCTTCTGACGAAATGACGACTGTGAACCAGAAAGTCTCGTCAGGATGCAGTTACTTGCCAAATCCCTAATTTTTGCCTAGATTGCCCCAGAGTGAGGTACTCAATCTAGCGGGATGCAAATATATATTTTTTTTCAAGTCTCTAATTTTTGCCTGAATTACCCTTGCGGGTTCTCCACCGAGACGCTCATTTTTGCCTAAGCCGCCCTTTCGGGTTTTCAACTTAGCGAGCTATTCTGTTTTTTTCATTTCATTTTTTTTCATTTGCATATACTTTTTTTTTTTAGGCAAAGTATCTCTTAACTGCATCTGAATTCACAGGACGAGTGAAATCCTCCCCATCCATTGTTGTAAGCATCAAAGCTCCGCCTGAAAAGGCTCTCTTAACAACATATGGACCCTCGTAGTTTGGAGTCCACTTGCCCCTGGAATCGGGCGCGAAAGACAAAACTTTCTTGAGCACAAGGTCACCTTCTCGGAACACACGAGGCTTGACCTTCTTGTCGAATGCTTTCTTCATTCTCTGTTGATACAACTGACCATGGCACATGGCAGTTAATCTCTTTTCTTCAATCAAATTCAACTGGTCATAACGACTCTGAATCCATTCAGCATCAGTCAACTTGGCTTCCATCAAGACTCGCATTGATGGGATCTCCACCTCTACTGGGAGAACGGCTTCCATGCCATAAACAAGAGAGAAAGGGGTTGCCCCTGTTGAAGTGCGTACAGACGTACGATATCCATGCAAAGCAAATGGCAGCATCTCATGCCAATCTTTGTACGTGACAGTCATCTTCTGGATAATTCTCTTGATATTCTTGTTAGCAGCTTCAACAGCCCCATTCATCTTAGGTCTGTAAGGAGAGGAATTATGGTGTGCAATCTTGAATTCAGCGCACAACTCATCCATCATCTTGTTATTCAGATTGGATCCATTATCAGTAATGATCCTCTCTGGCACACCATAACGGCAAATCAGCTGGTTCTTGATAAACTTCACAACCACCTGTCTGGTTACATTCGCGTACGAAGCGGCTTCAACCCATTTGGTGAAGTAATCAATTGCTACGAGAATAAAACGATGTCCATTGGACGCTTTCGGCTCAATCATACCGATCATGTCGATTCCCCACATAGAGAAAGGCCATGGTGATGAAATCACATTCAGGAGTGTCGGAGGAATATGAATCTTATCCGCATAAATTTGACACTTGTGACATTTCTTCACATACTTGCAACAGTCAGACTCCATTGTCAGCCAATAGTAGCCTGCTCTCAACATCTTCTTAGCCATGGCATGTCCATTGGAATGAGTACCAAATGAACCCTCATGGACCTCAGTCATCAACAGGTTTGCTTCGTGTCTATCCACGCATCTGAGCAAAACCATATCAAAATTTCTCTTGTACAGCACTTCTCCACTGAGGTAGAAACTGCCTGACAACCTTCTCAAAGTTTTCCTATCTTTCACAGATGCCCCAGGCGGGTAGACCTGGTTCTGGAGGAAATTCTTGATATCAAAATACCAAGGCTTGTCATCTTTCACGTCTTCAATTGCAAATATGTGAGCTGGTCTATCCAAGCGCATCACAGTAATGTTGGGAACATCATTCCACCATCTGACAACAATCATGGAAGCAAGCGTTGCAAGGGCATCTGCCATCCGATTATCCTCTCGAGGAATATGATAAAATTCAACTTCTGTGAAGAAAGTTGAAATTCTCCTTGCATAATCTCTGTATGGGATGAGACCTGGTTGATTCGTCTCCCATTCACCCTTGATCTGATTGACAACCAAAGCTGAATCACCATAGACATCAAGATACTTGATTCTTAAATCAATGCATTCTTCAAGTCCCATAATACAGGCTTCATACTCCGCCATGTTATTCGTGCATTTGAAAGTTAGCCTTGCTGTAAACGGAATGTGCGAACCCTGGGGATTAACAATTACTGCCCCAATTCCATTTCCATATTGATTAACAGCGCCATCAAACACCATCGTCCATCTGGAACCAGGTTCTGGACCTTCATCAAGTGTAGGCTCATCGCAATCTTTCATCTTCAAATACAGAATTTCCTCGTCAGGGAAGTCATACTGAACAGACTGATGATCTTCAATTGGCTGGTGCGCTAAATGGTCAGCCAAGATACTACCTTTGATAGCTTTCTGAGCTCGATACTCAATATCATACTCAGACAACAACATCTGCCAACGGGCAATCCTCCCAGTTAAAGCAGGCTTCTCGAAGATATACTTAATTGGATCCATTCTGGATATCAACCAAGTTGTATGATTAATCATGTACTGGCGCAAACGCTTAGCTGCCCAAGCTAAAGCACAGCACGTCTTCTCAAGCATAGAGTACCGAGACTCACAATCAGTAAACTTCTTACTGAGGTAGTAGATAGCAAACTCCTTCTTCCCTGATTCATCTTGTTGACCGAGTACACAACCCATCGAGTCTTCAAGAACTGTTAAGTACATAATCAGAGGTCTTCCTTCTACAGGCGGAGACAAAATCGGAGGTTCGGACAGATAATCTTTGATACTGTCGAAAGCTTTCTGGCAATCCTCGGTCCAATCATGAGACTGATCTTTCCGGAGGAGCTTGAATATCGGCGCACATGTGGCAGTCATGTGGGATATAAATCTGGAAATGTAGTTCAAGCGGCCAAGAAAACCTCGGACTTGCTTCTCAGTTTTGGGTGCGGGCATCTCTTGTATTGCTTTGACCTTTGCAGGATCAACCTCAATACCTCTTTCACTTACCACAAAACCCAACAACTTTCCGGAACGGACTCCAAAAGTACATTTGTTCGGATTCAGACGAAGCTGGAATTTCCTCAAACGCTGAAAAAGCTTCAACAAATGCTCAATATGCTCAACTTCCGTTCGGGACTTAGCAATCATATCATCAACATAGACTTCTATCTCCTTGTGCATCATATCATGAAACAAGGTAGTCATAGCTCGTTGATACGTGGCTCCGGCGTTCTTCAAACCGAAGGGCATCACTCGATAACAGAATGTTCCCCAAGGTGTGATGAATGTTGTCTTCTCCATATCCTCTGGTGCCATCTTGATTTGATTATATCCGGAAAATCCGTCCATAAAGGAAAAGACTTTGAATTTAGCTGTATTGTCTACCAACATGTCAATGTGTGGTAGAGGAAAATCATCTTTTGGGCTAGCTTTATTCAAATCTCTGTAGTCAACGCACATACGGACTTTTCCGTCCTTCTTAGGAACAGGCACAATATTGGCCACCCATAGAGGATATGTCGAAGTCACCAGAAACCCCGCATCAATTTGCTTCTGAACTTCCTCTTTGATCTTCACTGCCATATCTGGATGAGTTCTTCTGAGCTTCTGCTTCACAGGCACGCACTCAGGCTTCAAAGGCAGGAAATGTTGCACAATATCTGTATCTAAACCCGGCATGTCTTCATAGGACCAAGCAAAGATATCTGAATATTCTCGTAGCAAGCTGATCAAATCTTCCTTAACAGACCCTTCAAGAAGTGCCCCAATCTTCACCAGGCGCTCACAATCTTCAGATCCCAAGTTGACTGTTTCCAAGTCTTCGAGATGCGGCTGAATGATCTTCTCTTCGTGCTCAAGGAGACGGGTGATCTCATCAGGAATCTCTTCAACGTCATCTTCCTCTGCCTCAAATACAGGGAATTCAAAATTGGGAGATGGCGTTGGATCATTATGTTCAATGGGTTTTAGGATCAACCTGCATAATGATTTTGGTTAAGAAAAACTTCAGAATTTAAGCAAGCAAATCATTATGCAGATGAAAGAATGTTGCTTTTACAGCTTTTATTTTTGTTTTTATGGTTTTTGTGATCACTGATTTCATAAAGAAAAGCAAAAAGTGAAAACAAAGGAAAAACAAATGTTTTGACAATGCAAAAATTGAATGAAAATATCATTGTATATATGCTTTGCCAACAATGTCATCACTTCTCCTTTTGGCATGGGAGAAGGGTTTTAAACAAAATGAACAATTACTCTGATCTATGGATAACTGTAGGAACATCCACAGCGACCCAATTGTGGCAGACACCACCAGGAATAACAAAATTGTTCAAGTCTTCTGCATCTTCTTCTTCAATGATAGCAGCAGCTTCCTCTTCTGCAGGTTGATCAGCATGGATGAATCCTCCACTTGTGAACAGACCTTGCTCATTGCATGCCCCAGAACCATAGCCAATGCCAGCCCGGGATCGATTGTCTTCAAGTTCAAGCACTTTCCCTAATCCAGCAACTGCACCACATTCAATGGCCAGCTTTGCATCTCGGTAGGAAGTGAATGAAGGAGACTTCTTCTCGATTGGTTTATCAATAGATAAAGCTTGAAACTGAGTTCCAACTTCATCCTCTGCATCAATGTACGAGAAAGAAGACAGATTACTGACCAGGAGAGCCTTTTCTCCCCCTACTACAACCAATTTCTTGTTTTTGACAAACTTCAGCTTTTGGTGTAGGGTGGATGTCACGGCGCCAGCCTCGTGAATCCATGGTCTGCCCAAGAGACAGCTGTATGATGGGTGAATATCCATTACTTGAAAAGTGATCTGGAAATCACTTGGTCCAATTTTGATTGGGAGATCAACTTCCCCAATCACGGTCTTGCGCGACCCATCAAAAGCTTTAACAACAACCCCACTCTGCCTCATAGGAGGACCTTGATATGACAATCGAGAGAGTGTGGATTTTGGCAATACATTCAGAGATGATCCAGTGTCCACCAGTACATTGGACATTGCATCAGATTTGCAGTTCATAGATATATGTAAAGCCATGTTGTGGTCTCTTCCCTCCTCGGGGAGATCAGCGTCACAAAAGCTCAGAGTGTTGCAAGCGGTAATGTTTGCAACGATGCTATCAAATTGTTCCAAGGTGACATCATGATCG
Source organism: Lathyrus oleraceus (assembly GCF_024323335.1). Classification (NCBI taxonomy): domain Eukaryota; kingdom Viridiplantae; phylum Streptophyta; class Magnoliopsida; order Fabales; family Fabaceae; genus Lathyrus; species Lathyrus oleraceus. The sequence goes on from NC_066584.1 coordinate 211,332,114, forward strand.
ACATACGCCAGGTCCAAGACTTTCTGCAGAGACTCCCTATGAGGCTCTGAATTCAGCAATAGAGAAAGAATGGAGATCTTGGAGGGCGTGTGTAGAAGCTGGTCTACAATATTGTACTCACTCTTTCTGATGAGCCTCAGCATCTCATCAGATTCTTCATCAACAATGCCACTCGGGCCATCTGAAGAAACAGGAGTCTTTTGTACAGACGAGGAGGGTTTGGCAACATCAAGTGCCGGATTCTGAACATTCACAGCATTCCCTACAGGGCGCTCAACAGATTCAGAAGAAACAGCAGGAGCTTTGGCAGGTGCAGAAAAGACACGGCCACTGCGGGTCAACCCACTAACATCAGCGATAGTGGTCACAGAAGTAGAAGGCAGAGGTACTTCAACCCCATCCTGGACAGCAACAGGATTGTACCGGAAAGGTACGGCCTTATCAGATGAATACGGCACCGGGCCGGCTGGCTTGATAATCAAAGCAGGTGAAGCCTTAGGCTTATTGCTATTATAACGAATAACAACAGGCTCCGGCAACTTGAACACCGGTGATATGACATTCACCTCAGGTTCAACCACATCCACATTGCGATTCTGGAGAATCTCAATGGTACCTTCATTCAACAATTTCTGAAGCTCACAGCGAACTTGATCACAACCCAAGCGGTTAACCGAGCAGACGCGGCACTGGTCATGGTTATGCTTCAAATAGCTGTGCTGACACAGCATCTTATGTAATCCAACCAATGACTGCCGGATGTGACTGATGTACTTAACCTTGTATTTCCCAAGGTCTTCCTGGATCATATTGACAGACTTCCCATGCGAAGGCAATGGGTTTCTGGTAACATTAGGGTTGGAGTCTTCAAAACTCAGAATTCCACTTCTCATAAGGTCTTGAACCTTATTCTTCAGCGGGAAACAATTCTCAACGTTGTGGCCCGGAGCACCGGAATGGTAGACACAATGCTGGTCTGGTTTGTACCACCATTGCGGGTTGGCAGGAATAGCAGGAGGATCCCTGGGCGAAACCAACTTCCTCTCCAACAAGGAGGGATAAAGCTCTGTATATGTCATCGGAATAGGGTCGAAGCTGACCTTCTTCCTATCATAATTCATGTTTGCTTGGTTGGTTGTACTTCCACGAGGCTGGTAAACCTGTTGCTGTGGACGCTGCTGTTGCTGGTATTGCGGTTGTGGATATTGCTGCTGATGCTGATACTGCTGAGCATTATCCTTGAATACAGGCGCCACACTAGCCACCTGATGCTGATGTTTGGAATGATGTGCAGGCTTCCTCTGAACAGAGGGTCTTCGATGCTTTGGCTGAGACTGCACAGCATGCGCTTCACCTTCTTTCCTCTTAAACGCTCCATAACGCTTAGAGGAAGAACTATCATCCTTTGCTAATCGTCCTTCGCGGACGCCTTCTTCAAGACGCATCCCCATGTTCACCATCTCGGTGAAATCAGAGGGAGCGCTGGCCACCATTCTCTCATAATAAAATGACCCAAGAGTCTTCAGAAAGATCTTGGTCATCTCTTTCTCTTCTAATGGTGGAGTGATTTGAGCTGCCAGCTCACGCCATCTCTGGGCGTACTCCTTGAACGTCTCTTTGTCCTTTTGTGACATAGACCTGAGTTGATCTCTGTCAGGCGCCATGTCAACGTTGTATTTATATTGCTTGACGAAAGCTTCGCCAAGGTCATTGAAAGAGCGGATGTTGACGCTGTCCAGGCTCATGTACCAACGGAGGGCAGCACCAGACAAACTGTCTTGGAAGTAGTGGATCAAGAGCTGATCGTTGTCTGTCTGCGTGGACATCTTCCTGGCATACATAACCAAGTGCGCCAAAGGACAAGTGTTCCCCTTATACTTTTCAAAGTCTGGGACTTTGAACTTGACAGGTATCTTCACACCGGGAACTAGACAAAGTTCGGCTGCTGACTTGCCGAAGAGATCTTTGCCACGGAGAGTTCTCAATTCCTTTCTCAGCTCAAGGAATTGGTCGTTCATTGCATCCATTTTCTCATGTACATCTGAGCCCTCAGAAGCTTCAGAGTGATAGATGGTGTCGTCTACCCTCGGCATGGTATGCACGACAGGAGGAACGGGAATAGGGACCGGGCTAGATGCCGGCATTTGAGCGAATGTTGGAGCTGGCAGATCAGGCATGAAGCCAGGAGGCATCCCCCAAGGAAAACCGGGAGGCATGGCATTAGGCTGCTGGGCACTAACAGGCACCGACGAAGTAGCTATCTCAGAGATAACCGTCCGCTGAACGGGAGTTGCTGGCTGTTGGGGAGCGGGCTGATTCTGGGCAGCAAGAAGTTGCTCCATCAATGCGCCAAGTCTGGCGACTTCATCCCTCAAACTCTGGTTCTCTTGTTCCAACTGCTCCATAATCCTTGCAGAGTTGACTCTCGTATAATACCGGTGAGTCAGCTTGTCTTCAAAATAAATGAAGAACAGAAGTTAGAACCGGAAGACCAGAAACAAAGGGGGTACCTGCTTATGCAAGAATGATGCATGAAATGCTTGTGCAAATGCTTTGATTTCCAAGGAACCCTTAGGGTATTCATTTGCAATATTTCGAATATTTAAACATTTTGATTGCTCATGGAAAATATTTCATTCAAAATATGTCAAAACAAAGAAATACAGCATTTTTGATTCAATTATTACAAAGAGAAAAGGTAAATGACATCCTATGGATCCCTATTAGCTCGGGATGCTGGAAGACGAGAAGTGTACAACTTCTTGATCTCTCTCTCATAGGCAGCCTCCATATCAGCCTTCTCCTTTGCAAGTTGGTCATACTTCCTTTTCCAGAATTTGGAAGACTGAGGAAGCAGAGAAGTCCAAGTGTCGTTCGGATCATCGATCACTCGGTGCTCGAGAAATTCAATCATATCATCTTTCTCCTTGAGCTGCTGCAGCAATTCCTCTCTCTCGCGGATCCAGGCACGCGAAAGGTCTTCTTCTCTCAACTCCTCTACACGTTGGGTAGGGAGGGTTGAAGGCCCAGCCACATCCAACAGTGTAGGTCTCGGATGATCATATGGCATCAGGTAGGTAGCAGCCCTCTGTCTGACCCAAGAGGTGTACGGCTCCAAAGCAATGCAGTTCTTTGGACCCAATTCATTCCTACTCTTTATGCGAATATTGCGCCAAGCGCGGACAAATCTGGCTTTCAGGCCTTGGGGATCTTTACCCTCCTGAAAGAACACACCCTCTAACAGAATGTTATGGGGTTTGTCCTTTAGGGGGAACCCAAGCTGACGACGTGCAAGCGTAGGGTTGTAGGTAATCCCACCACATGTACCAAGAAGAGGCACATTAGGGAATTCACCACAAGAGTTAATGATCTGAACGGTATCATACACGCGATCATACCAGGTGATATCATCATTGGTGAGAGACATGAGTCTCTGAGACCACCGTAGACATCCCTTGTTCTCCTTGAAAGCAACTGTCTGCGGCAAGTGCGAAATAAACCACTTGTACAGCAGGGGTAGACAGCAGACAATGACTCCTCCATTCTTCATATTCCTCAGATGCATGGAGACATACGCATCACCCAACAAGGTCGGAACCGGATTAAGAACTGAAAAGATCCTAATGGCATTCATGTCGACGAACTTGTCAAAGTTGGGAAACAGCACCAATCCATAGATAAGCAATACGAATAGAGCCTCAAAGGCATCCTCACTCATGGCCTTCCCATAAAAGGTAGCTTGGGCAATGAGGAACTCGGAAGGAAAACCCTGAATTCCGCCTTTGGTAGTCAGATTAGCTCTAATCAGATCTTCATCTACATGCAACAGGCTGGAAATCTCTCGAGCAGATAGAATACTTTCTAAGCCACTGAACGGCACTTGATCCAGAATCGGAATCCCAATAAGGTGAGAGTATTCTTCCAAAGTTGGCAACAACTGGAAGTCAGGAAATAAGAAGCAATGATAGAGCGGATCATAGAACTGAGCAAGAGTGCTCATCAATCCCTCATCCACTTGAGTAGTCAACAACGGCAGAAGCTTCCCATATCGAGCCTTGAAACCCAAGGGATCTAGTACATATGATGTCAGATTCCTTAACTCTTTTACATCGGGCTGCTTGAAGCTGTACTTCTTTGTATGCCTTTTAGGTCTTTCCATGTCTGAAAATTTTGCAAATCAACCCTTTAAGTTCCTTGAAAATTTTCTCTTTGATGACATGAATGCGGATGAATGCGTGAATGCATGAATGCAACAAACACACTCAAGGATCAAGCAAAGCACACCAAACAAAGGTCGTGGGAAAGCTCTATGTATCCCTAATATCAATCATCCATTTTGGTGGATTTAGGTTTTCACCTTATCAACACCCAAGTTCCATTGATATTAACGGTACATGAACCGGTTCGAACATTCCTAATATCAACCAGCCGCTTTGATGGATTTAGGTTTTACACCTGATCCGGGATCCATTGATATTAACAATGCTTGAACGACTCAACCACGAATCAAGGGTTTGTTGAGAGTCACGAGCATGGGGTCTCGGTTAAGAACCACCCAAAGGGAGTGTACTAGGGTTTAAACCTGCCAGACATGTTCTACCAGAGGTTCCCATAATCATCGTTCCATCTTTCGAATATTATCGGAGGAACGAATACTCGTATTCCAAGAATATTCTCAAGAGAAACTCTTATGAGTGTAGTATCGCGTAACAATCGTATCAGAACTGACATCTGAACGACCTCCGCACTACGGTCCTAAAAATAGGCCAAGATGGGTTTGGTAAACTAAGGTCCTTGGCTTCTGCGGAACATGATTGAAAGAATAATGCCTAACCACAAATAACTTGTGTGACATTATTAGTCCAACATGACCTCCACCAAGTGAATGGGCTCGCAAGTCAACTGGCTAAGGACTACTCCACACCAGTCGACAAGACTATGCCATTCTCCTATCCTAGAGAGCACTCGAGTTCGGGTATAGAACTCATCTCACAGATCACCAAAGCAAACAGCAAATGTATATCAAGCAATTCACACATTACAATCAATACAGTCATCCCAAATTGTACAAAAATATGTCAGATAAAGAATAATAACATATATCACAACAAGGGTGAAAAGTAGGCAATACAAACCAGGGATACTACTCCCCAGCAGAGTCGCCACTTTTCTGTAGCGGTGTATTCGTCGCTATATGATCTATCGATTAAACCATAAGCTAGGAGATACATGAAAAATTTCGAGTCGCCACCGCACTTTTATTTATCCAAAGGACTGGCTAAAAAGCGAACAAAAGCCTAAGAAGTTTTACACGTAGAAAACTAATAAAAAGATCAGAGATTCTGGGTAAGGGGTAAATTACGCAATGGGAAGGTGTTAGGCACCCACTACGTCCTAGGTACTCCTAGGGAGCCCTTTTCACACTTGTTATGCAAAATTATTATTTATTATGACAAAATATTGTGCAAACATGATTGGGATGATGGGAAAAGAATATACATTTTATAATGTTATTGGGTATTGGGTTCGAACGGATGAACCCGTTGCCTACGTACCTTCCATCAAAGGTAAGGATCAGAACGCCGTAGTTCGGCTAAAAGATTTCCAAAAGTGGGTTAGGTTCAATTTTAAACACAAACCCTAGGTCTTACGTTATCCACGGGAGAAAACTCAACCTTATACAAACAACAACGTCCACCATGTGAGAACAGCTTCAACTGGCCAGAGAGGGGTTAACCCTATAATAGGCGAGGAAGACTTACAATTCAATCACTAAAGACAGAAGGTGAGATTAACATCAACCACTAAGATAAATCAAACCTATAGCTCATGTATGAAAACATTAACAATGGACAAAGCCAAAACAAGTGAATGAGTGGAATTACTGATTATGATTATGAAAATGAAGTCAAAGTATAATTAAGATCAATTCAAATAAGTATTATGAAACGGATTTTGGAAAAAAGGTCAAGGACTTGAGTCCAGGTTTTTAGTTAGAAAACATGAAGATGTTTGCACAACACTTATGCCAAGTTTTTAAAAGATAAAGTGTGAAAAGTCTAGGACATAATGAATAATGAATGGATGAAGGATGGATAGTAAAACTTCTTAGAAGGTTCACTTCTTGAGATCATATAGCAGATGATTCAAGTGTGTCCTTTGGAATAGCAATTAATAATAACAAACAAGCAAAAGTAAAAGCGGATATCGGATGCCAATCAATGGTCTTATACCAATCTCCTAAAACAAAACGGGATATCAGAAGCCACTCAATGGTCTTACACTAATCTCCACAGGAAAAGAAATAAAAGCGGATACCGGATACCAATATATGGATTTACACCAGTCTCCTAAAATAGAACAGGATATCAGATGCCACTCAATGGACTTACACCAATCTCCTCAGAAGAAAATGAAACAGGGAAGTCAACTGCCAATCTATCTGGACTTAGGTTAACTCCACAGTATGCTCACAGGAAATCCAATGCCACATCACAGGGACTTACAATGGATCCTCACATACAAGAACAAAAGCAACAATATGATCACAGGTATGCAAATGCCAACTTACAGGGACTTATAATTGCAACCTCACATACAACAGATAAACAAATCAAAATATGATCACAGGATAACAGATGCCAACTTACAGGGGCTTATAACTGCAACCTCACATACAAATCAAACAGATCAAATTATGATCACAGGATAACAGATGCCAACTTACAGGGACTTATAACTGTATCCTCACATACAAACGGATAAACAGAAGATATGAGTGACCAATGAGGTCTTACACTCTATCCTTCCATATCATAGGAGCAAAGGCCAAAAGAGATGGACTTACAATTGTCCTCAATGGGCAAACAACAATGATAACATCACAAAACAAATGAGATGATCATGCACTAATGGCAATTGATGATGATGATAAATGCATAGCATATGGGCAAGCAAGTACATGAGGCAAGCAATCAATCAATGAATAGCAAACAGCACACTCTATAGCCAAACAATGGGGGCTCACACAAGAGGGTTTGACTTTAAAAGTCCACTGTAATGGGTGAAGGTCGCTCTTAACCTGGCCATTGAGGGACTCAGGTGAAGCAGATGAATAGGAGATGAGGGGTGTGCCTCATTGCTTCAATCTCATATCAGAGAGAGCATCAAAGAAAGTGTGGGAGTTCAGAAAGTAGGAACTCTCTCCACATTATTGACTCGATTAGATCTTGGGTATTTATCTCATTGCTTCAACCATGTAATGGGAGCAAGAGAGGACACACTGAATAGTGGGGGATAGATTGCTTATCCCTACCTTCCACCAATTGCCTTACTTGAAGGACTTTTCCTGCTTGGGACAATAATAAACACACACAGGCATTGCCTCTTAAGGAGGACTTTAGACAGTTTGCCCGGTCAAATAACAGACCGGGTCTCCAGACTACATGAAGAAGAAGTAATTATACCTCAAAGCAAATGCTAAAAAGCAAAGCAAGCAAGCAAGTTCAAAGAACTTAAGCAACTAAAGCACCTGCAAAAGTCAAACTCATTAGTAAACAAGTCAACAGTCAAAATCAAAAGGAAATGAACCAAATAGTCAAACACAGAGGGATCAATTGTGCAAGGCACAAAGACTCAAGCATATGAGTCACCTACAAAACAAATGTTAGCACATCATATAATTCAACTCAAACAAATATTTGAATGATCCTCAAGGCATTGGTGCTTAACCTGAAACAGATGAACTCAATCATAAGCTTAGAAGACCACTAGGACTAGCCTAGGGTCAAAGATGAAAGAAAAAGGTCAAGGCAGCAAACAATATTCAATCAAAGTCAAGCTCAATCATGTAGGAATCAAACACAATTGGATTCAAACTTATATCATGCATCAAGGTCATTTCATAAGCCAAAGAATGCAAAGCATAGCAAAGGAGGCATACAAAAGTCAACAGCAAAGCCTTCATCCAAAAGTCAACTCAAACAAACCCAAAAATTATGAAATAAATCACACTCAATCCTAACATCTAACATGGTATACATGTCAAATTTCATGGCATTTGGATGAGAGGAAGGCAGTCAAGTAAAATCATGAAGCCAAAACAAATTCAAGCAAGCATGGTGAAAGTCAACAAGCATAGGTCGACTTCAAAAAATCATATCAATTTGAAAACAGAAGAGAAATGAATGAAATTTACACCAATGCAAAGCTTGAGATGTCTAGTTATCACATATGAAATTTCATGGACATACAATATGATTTGAGAATTTCACAAAAGATTTGGCAAGGCATAGCACAAAAAGTCAACAAATGACCACATATGGAAGAAAATTCTCAATCAAATGGAAAACAGCAAGATTAATTCCAAGAAAATTCATACATCAATTAGACATACAAGGGATCATTCATGCAAAATTTCAAGTGATTTGGATAAGGGGAAGCATGTGAACAAAAATCATACATTTGCACATCATTGGTGTGACACAAATTGTCACACCCTAATTCAAAAATTCATATCTATCAAACCACAAATGGGAAATCCACAAACTTTATATGGAAATGAAGATCAATGTGTCTAGTTTTACCACAAAAAATTTCAAAGGCAATGGATGCAATATGACAATTTCACAATTGGAATGGCAATGTGTATCAATTTGGCATACATGTCAAGAAGATAATTATCAATGAAAAACCAGCCAATGGAAAATTAATTAAAATTCACCATAAAATAATAGACTCAATTGTGAACATCATGGAAAAAGAATCATAATTTTTGGATGAAAAATGAATTGGAAATTAATTATTGAAGTTGAGGGAAATAAATGGTAAAACATGAATAAAAAGCAAGGCAAAGTGGTCAAACCAAGGTCAACGAATGGCAATTTTGTGATTCTGCAGTCACTTATTGAAGTGCTGCGTTTTGGCCCTACAAAACGAAATGTTTTGATTGGCTCTCAGCCAATAAAACAGTAACATGGCCAATGGTTCAAAAATCTGGTTTTCACATACACCCTTAGGGTTTTCTAACAGCATGGCTCAGCATCATGGTTCAACAACATCCAATCGAATTTAATCAACAAACACACAACAGCATGTAATACATAACATGTGGTTTTCCTGGGGAAGTTCAAAACAGCAGAGCAAGCTTCATGATATTTCCAGCAAGTTCATCATCTGACAAATAAATTCCAACATACACACACAGCAGCACGGCAGTGGTTCACGTGTAGCATCAACATCATGCAGTAAACACAAACAACAATAGCATTCAACATGGCATTGTGGAAAAAAAACTGGGCAAAGTTTATGGTTTGGCATGGACAGAAGCATGTACATATTAAGCATTATCGAGATAACAACAAGACCAAACACAGCAGGTGGAATCCCTGGGCAGTTCAATCATACAGCAAGCAATATCATTTTCAATGTTTATCATCATCCAACTAATCCAAACAAACAATAGCAGCAGTATCAAACAAATCAATATCTGATGAACTCGAAAAGCAAGGCAAACAAACATGGCATTGGTATAAGCATGTTCATGCATCATCATCATTATGCAGCAACCAAACAACAGCATTCAACATATCATCCAATCATGTAATCATCATCATGTAATCATCATCATGTAACATTTCAATGGTAACAGCATACAATATATATTTCACATGGATTTTGCTGAGCATGTGCCTAAAGTTTCAAACACTGCGGCAGGCTTAATCAAGAACAGCATTCATTATCATGTCCATCACCAAATCAAACAAAAACAACCAACAGCACATAGCAGCATAGCATTCAGCAAGCAATGTTTATCATTGTCACAGCCACAGGACATGGAAATCAATTCATAATCAATTGAAACTCAGCATAGCAGTACATGTTCTTTAGCATAGCAGTACATGTTATCACCAACATCAAAAATGACTTAGCCCAAACATACATCAGCAAGGGTTTAGCATAGCATGGTCATCAATCATCAACATTGAAGGTCATGGCAATTGAAATTCCAACAATACACAACTGACATGGCAATTGGTAATGCTCACAATGCAACCAAACAACAGCATACAACATGTTTCAAATTTGCAGCAGGGCAGTAACAGCATGGTTTCAGTATTCAAGCACCAACCATAACCAACATCAACAGTCAAAAACAAACAATGTAACAGCATCACTAAACAGCATTAGCCAACAGCAAAACAAGCAATACTCAAGGGAGAAATCTGGATATGACATCAGGTTTGAACAGCAGCATTGGCATTCAGCATTCAACTCATGACCAAAACTAAACCAAGTCTCACACAATCAACATCATCATCTCATGATCTTAATCATCAAACAACAATTGCAACAAACAAATCACACAAAAACATGGCCTTAATGCTCATGTAGCAACATAATACAAGCAAACTGAGTATGAGTCATATGGATTTCTAAGCATGTTCACACGGTTATAGCATTTAATGGTTCTTTGGGTTCAAGCATAACAGCAGCAAGGTTTAGCATGATATCATGGTAAGTTCATGAAATAACATACAACATTTGAACAACCAAGTATAAGCAAAACCAACAATGATCATGACCTATGAAAACATCATTAGCATGTGCATTAGCTAGCAACACAACACACACAATCATGAATTCCTGTATTGGGCAGAGTTATGATTTCCAAACAGCAGCAGGTATTAACAGTATGGCAGCACATTCATCATAACAACAGGGTTTTAGCATGGCAGCATGGTATTTGTAACTTTCAAGCAATCAACATCATGCATCTTAAAAAACAACATGCCCAGAATTACAAGTTAAACACTCTGACAGCATCGCTAGCAACAGGCATCAAGAACATGGGATCATATTTCATTAAATCCAAACTAGCCAGGTAAATCGAACAGAAATGTGTTTGGACACACAAAATGAAAAATGAAGATTTCTTGGCCAAAACACAACCAAATTAAGCATGCTTTAGTTCTCTAGAATCACCAAAAAAAAATCTTTCAAAACATACTATGGCATTGAAATGTATTATGCAACATGTGCACTAACAAACAACCAATGTTCATGCAAAAATGAAAGCAAGATTTCTGGAAGGAAACAGCAGGTTTCTGGCAACAGTATAACTTCATAAAAATCAAAGCATCCAGAAAGTGAAATCAAGCATGTTAATCATCACCACAAACCTCTAGCATGCATATTCTACACATAACTTTCATGTAATCATCCTCAATAGAACTATATCGACTGAAACATATTTGAGCACAGGAATGGAAATACATATATCTCAAAGCATAGTTAACTTTTTGACATGATTCAAGACTTTAATCAACCTACTAAGTGAGACCTATATGATGTGTAGCAAGGTTTGAGAAAATAATGAAGTTGAAAAAATTACCTGATTTGAAAAACCAATGAAACAGTGCTGTCTGTATACTTCCAGCTCGATCATAGGTCCAACATGCTTTTGGAATGAAGAAACTTTGAAGAATCCTTGACTCACACTTGCTTGAAACTCTTCAAAACTTTAACTGCCACTGTTGGACTTGGTGATGACAGAACAAGAAGATGGCTGGACAGATGATATTTGATGGTTCAAGGAAGCTCACCAAGGTGTTTTTGTGGAGAAACAATGAAGGTGACTCAAGGGTTTTCAGTGTTTTAGCAGGATTTTCCGTTTTGCCAAAAAATGCAATATCCGAGTGAGAGGAGAGAGTGTTTTCTGGTTTTGTGGCTGCTGCCAAAAACTAGGGTTCTGAATCAGCAGGAAATGAGCCTTTATATTGCTGTTTAGCCAAGCTAATGAGGATGCTAAGTTGGATTAGTCAAGTGAAACCAATTTGCCAATTTGCTAATCATGGAACAAGTGAAAATGGTGGGTGTGTTTGTCTGCACAAATGGGCTGGAAAGGCTGCTAGCAGGCCAAACACAATGCTGCTTGTGATTGTACAGAAAATGCTGTACTATATTTGCTTTTGTGAAGCCAATTGCCAATTTTGTCAATTTTGCAATTTGATTCAAAATGATGGGAAAATGGTAGTATGATGATGGTTTTAAGCTTTGAGCAAGTTTCAAATATGGTTTAAAACATTTCCCAATTGGCCAAGTCAAGAAAAAATCAAAGAAGCAAAAAGTCAAACTTGGGTCAAACTTTGAATTTAAATGCAAAAGGTCCAAAAATGCCATTTTGAATGGTAAGGTTTTAGGTCATGAAATTTATATTTTTGGAAAGAGGATGAAAAATGTGGTTTGTAGGAAAAAACCCCACCAAATTTGGCCTTATGGTTTGAGAGATATGGCCCTTTGAAGTTCAAAAATTGGTGAAAATGATTTGATCATATCTTGACAACCACACATGGGATTTTGATGTTCTTGGACTTTTTGAAAATGGGAAGACAAGATCTTCAACTTTCATGTTGGGCAAAAATTCATTTGGAGCTTGTATCATGATGCAAGTTTAAGATCAAGAAGTTTCCATTTTTGGCAGTTGAAATTACAGGTCCACTTTCTATTTCTGGAAAATTTTCTGATTGACTTGATTTTCTTCCATGATGAGGTTGGACATGATATATGAGGCTTATATAAGCATGAATGCACTTCTTCAAATCAATTCTATCCATCAAATCACTGATTAAATCAACAGTTGACCAAGTTTGACTTTTCTAGGGTTTTGGACTGATTGAACTTCTTCTGATGATTTCCAAACCCTAAATCCTTGAGAACTTGACCTCAAATGATGTCTCAAGTCATATGAGCTTTTGATTATTGATCATGATGTCCAAATTCTGCAAGAATGGCCATCATCCATTGCTTTGACTGACTGTTGACTGATCTTGACCTAATTGCTGATGATTGCTTCCACTGCAAGCAACAAGGTTAGACTGACAATATTTTTGTACTTTTTGAATGATAAACATATGCAAGCAAAGATATACAAATGCAAAGTATGCTTGGTGATCAAGAAATCAACCCACAAGGCAATCTAATCCACTAGGCGGGGACAAAGGCATGCAATGATCCTTGAGGTTATGGTATGAATGATATGGGCCATGAGGGATCTTAGGGCCCAAAATTGGGGTCTTACAGCAGGAACAACTTTCTGTTCTGCGTTAACCGGTTAACCCAGGGTGTTAACCGGTTAACACTGTTATGATAATTAAAAGAATTAATTTCTGTTCTGCGTTAACCGGTTAACCCAGGGTGTTAACCGGTTAACACTGTTAAAAATTGCCAGAAAGTGTGTTCTGTGTTGCGTTAACCGGTTAACCCAGGGCGTTAACCGGTTAACACTGTTTGGAAAGTGGAAAATTGATATTCAAATATTGTGTACATATTTGACGTTTGGCCTATATTGGTGTATGATATAGTAGGGATCATTTCCCGTTGTTTTGAGCAGTATAGGTATTAGTAGAGTGTGCTAATACTGTGATTTATTATTTGGCATGATATGATATGATTCTGTGATAAATATGCTGATAATGTATGATGGTATGCATAATGCTGTGAATATATCTATTATGTATGCAATTGTGGATGGACTGTTTATGGCTTAGAGTGTGAGCATATGTCCATTGTGGATTGTTGTTGATGGTTGCATGCTAGGTGATTTAGCGTGCATAGTATGGCCTTTATGGTGGTAGCTAATTCCCATGGTGAGGAATTAGTGAGTGAGTTATTGTGGATTGTTGTTGATGTTTGCATGCTAGGTGATTTAGCGTGCATAGCATAGCCCTTGGGGTGGTAGCTAATTCCCATGGTGAGGAATTAGTGAGTGAGTCACTAGGTCTCAAATGAGTGGGACTAGTGAGCTTGGTAGCCGTATCTGGATTTGATCGGTGAGGTTGAACTATGTGTTCACGAATAGTCGGTACCGCATGCATGGAGTCTCATTGCATAATGTATGTATGGTGTATAATATGAATGGATGTTTTCCAATATTATACGTGTGTTTTGTGTTTGTGTTGAGTATGATTTGAGTTGATGTTGCCGTTGCTGAATGTGTGATCTGATTAGGGTGATGAATGTGTTAATTTACTTAGCATTACATGATATTTTATAATGCTTATTATATCGATTGAGGAACTCACCCTTACAACTATGTTTCAGGTAACGAGCAGTGATTGAGTAGAAGCTAGTGCTTGGAGTCTAGTGTAGTTCCTTAGTGGGTCATGCTCTGGTAGATGTAACATCGGGATGGGATGTTTTACTTTGTTTCCATTTTGGTTGTTGAACAACTTTACATGTAATGTGTTACATGGTTTGCATGATTGATTAGATCTCTATCCGCTGCGAATTATGCAATATTTTATTTTGATGAATAAATGAGCATGACAAGTTATTATGGTGAATGGTGTGAAGTGTCAAGTGTGACACCCTTAAATTGCATATCTACTCTGATTTATATTTGGTTGAATTAATTAATTATTAGGGTATTTTAGAAGGGTGTTACATTAGTGGTATCAGAGCATAGTCGGTCGAGTCGAGTCGTAATTATTCTGTTTCCCTGTACGTGATAGGTGTTGTGTAACCCTATCAGTACTTATTGTTTTAGCTTGTTGGGTTTTCAGAATAGAGATGGCTGGAAGAGGTAGAGACGATGCTGCGATTGCTGAGGCTCTGGGTATGCTAGCTGGAGTACTTGGAGGAAATCCGAATGTTGTGGGACTGGGAGCTGCTCGTCAACTGAGTGAGTTCCAGAAGAACAATCCTCCAATGTTTAAGGGAGCATACGATCCAGATGGTGCTCAGAAGTGGTTGAAGGAGATCGAGAGGATCTTCCGAGTGACTGAGTGTGCCGATAACCAGAAGGTCAGGTTCGGTACGCATATGCTGTCTAAGGAAGCAGATGATTGGTGGGTTGCTGCCCGCACTGAGTTGGAAGCTGCTGGGGGTGCTGAGATCACTTGGGCGGTGTTCAGAGAGAGATTCCTGAGGAAGTACTTTCCGGAGGATGTCAGAGGAAAGAAAGAGATAGAGTTCTTAGAATTGAAGCAGGGCAACCGGTCTGTTACTGAGTATGCTGCTAAGTTCACAGAGCTGTCGAAGTATTACACTCCCTATGATGAGGCTACTGGGGAATTTTTAAAATGTGTGAAGTTTGAGAACGGGTTACGTCCTGAGATCAAGCAGGCTATTGGGTATCAGCGGATTAGAGTGTTTTCTGACTTGGTTGACTGTTGCAGGATTTTTGAACAAGATACCAAGGCCAGAGCGGAGAGCTATCAGCAGAGGGTTGATAGGAAAGGCAAGAATCAGAATGATCGTGGGAAGCCGTATGCAGCTGGCAAAGGTTTCCAGAGACAGAGTGGGATGAGGAGACCTAGTGGAGGAGACTCCAGTTCCCCTGCTAAGTGTTACAGATGTGGTCAGGCTGGACATCGTATCCATGAGTGTACCAGTACTGAGAAGAAGTGTTTCAAGTGTGGGAAAGGTGGTCACTTGGCTGCAGAGTGTCGGTTGAAGACTATGACTTGTTTCAACTGTGGAGAGGTGGGTCATATCAGTCCACAGTGTCCTAAGCCGAAGAAAGAGAACCAGTCGGGAGGCAAGGTCTTTGCTTTATCGGGTTCTGAGACTTCTGCAGATGATCGTTTGATCCGAGGTACGTGTTATATTAATGGCTTCCCTCTTGTAGCTATTATTGACACAGGTGCGACTCATTCCTTTATATCTTTGGATTGTGCTATGAAACTTAAATTAGAGATATCTGAGATGCATGGGAGTATGGTGATTGATACTCCTGCGAAGGGTTCAGTAACTACTACTTCAGTTTGTTTAAATTGCCCTTTGAGTATTTTTGGTAGAGACTTTGGGATGGACCTCGTGTGTCTTCCACTAGTGCAGATTGATATTATCCTGGGTATGAACTGGTTGGTGTTTAACCGAGTTTATATCAACTGTTTTGATAAGACTGTGATCTTTCCTGAGATTGAGGAAGGAAAGAGTTTGTTTCTATCAGCAAGGCAGGTGAATGAGGCAGTAGCAGATGGGGCAGAGTTGTTTATGCTGTTAGCGACTTTGGAGGCTAAAGATAAACTGGTGATTTGCGATCTAGCCGTGGTGTGTGATTTTCCTGATGTGTTTCCTGAAGAAGTGAATGAATTACCGCCAGAGCGTGAAGTTGAGTTCTCGATTGATTTGGTACCTGGTACTAGGCCGATATCGATGGCTCTGTACCGTATGTCTGCTGTTGAGTTAACTGAATTGAAGAGTCAGTTGGAAGATCTGTTGGATAAGAAATTTATTCGTCCGAGTGTGTCACCGTGGGGCGCACCAGTGTTATTGGTTAAGAAGAAAGAAGGTACTATGAGGTTGTGTGTGGACTATAGGCAACTGAATAAAGTGACGATCAAGAATCGGTATCCTTTGCCGAGGATTGATGATTTGATGGATCAGTTGGTTGGTGCGAGTGTGTTCAGCAAAATAGATTTGAGGTCGGGGTATCATCAGATACGTGTGAAAACTGAGGATATTCAGAAGACTGCTTTCAGAACAAGGTATGGACATTATGAGTATTCTGTAATGCCTTTTGGTGTAACTAATGCGCCTGGGGTATTTATGGAGTATATGAATAGGATTTTCCATCCGTACCTAGACAAGTTTGTTGTGGTGTTTATTGACGATATTTTGGTGTATTCGAAATCTGAAGAAGAGCATGCTGAACATTTGAGAGTGGTTTTAGGAGTTCTACGAGAAAAGGAGTTATTTGCTAAACTGTCTAAGTGTGAATTTTGGTTAAAAGAGGTTAGTTTTCTTGGTCATGTGATTTCAAGAGGTGGTGTTGCTGTTGATCCTTCTAAGATAGAAGCGGTATCTAAGTGGGAAGCTCCGAAGTCAGTTTCTGAGATAAGGAGTTTTATTGGACTGGCAGGTTATTATAGGAAATTCATTGAGGGATTTTCTAAGTTGGCGTTACCGTTGACGATGTTGACTAGAAAGGAGCAAGCGTTTGTTTGGGACTCAAAATGTGAAGAAGGTTTCCAAGAGTTAAAGAGAAGGTTAACTACTGCTCCTATTCTGATATTACCAAGTCCATCGGAACCATTTGAGGTTTTCTGTGATGCTTCATTGTTGGGTTTGGGTGGTGTTTTGATGCAAAATAAGCAGGTTGTAGCTTATGCTTCGAGACAACTGAAGGTTCACGAGAGGAACTATCCGACACACGATTTAGAGTTGGCAGCTGTGGTATTTGTTCTGAAGTTATGGAGGCATTACTTGTACGGGTCAAGATTTGAGGTTTTCAGTGACCATAAAAGTTTAAAGTATTTGTTTGATCAGAAAGAGCTGAATATGAGACAGAGGAGATGGTTAGAGTTTCTGAAGGATTATGACTTTGGTTTGAATTACCATCCGGGTAAAGCAAACGTAGTGGCTGATGCATTGAGTCGGAAATCATTGCATATGTCTATGTTAATGGTTAAGGAATTGGATTTAATTGAGCAGTTTAGAGACTTGAGTTTGGTGTGTGAGAGTACTCACAATAGTGTTAAATTGGGAATGTTGAAGTTAACGAGTGGTATTCTGGATGAGATTAGAGAGGGTCAGAAATCCGATGTGCTTTTGGTTGATAAGTTGACTCTAGTGAATCAAGGTCAAGGTGGTGAATTCAGAGTTGATGAGAATGGTGTTTTGAAATTTGGTAATCGGGTGTGTATTCCGGATGTTACCGAACTTAAGAAGAGTATTCTTGAGGAAGGACATCATAGTGGCCTGAGTATTCATCCTGGGGCTACGAAGATGTATCATGATTTGAAAAAGTTATTTTGGTGGCCGGGAATGAAAAGAGAAATTGCGAGTTTTGTTTATTCTTGTTTGACTTGTCAGAAGTCAAAGATTGAGCATCAGAAGCCGTATGGGCTAATGCAACCGTTGGCTATTCCAGAGTGGAAGTGGGATAGTATCAGTATGGATTTTGTTTCTGGTTTACCGAGGACAATTAAGAATTTTGAAGCTATTTGGGTGATTGTTGACAGATTGACAAAATCGGCTCATTTCATTCCGATCAGAATGGATTATCCGTTAGAGAGATTAGCTGAGTTGTATATTGAGAAAATTGTAAGTTTGCATGGTATTCCGTCGAGTATTGTTTCGGACAGAGATCCTAGATTTACATCGAAGTTCTGGGAAGGTTTGCAGAGGGCTTTGGGGACTAAGTTGAGATTGAGTTCTGCATATCATCCGCAGACTGATGGTCAGACTGAGAGGACGATTCAGTCACTGGAGGATCTTTTGAGGGCTTGTGTTTTGGAAAAGGGAGGTGCTTGGGATTGTTATTTACCTTTGATTGAGTTTACCTACAACAATAGTTTTCATTCGAGCATTGGTATGGCACCGTTTGAAGCTTTGTATGGTAGGAGATGTCGGACACCTTTATGTTGGTATGAGTCCGGTGAGAGTGCTCTGGTTGGACCGGAGATTGTTCAACAAACTACGGAAAAGATTAAGATGATTCGGGAGAAGATGAGGATTGCTCAGAGTCGTCAGAAGAGTTATCACGACAAGAGGAGGAAGTCACTTGAGTTTCAAGAGGGAGATCATGTGTTTCTTCGTGTTACTCCCATAACTGGGGTTGGTCGAGCTTTGAAGTCGAAAAAGTTGACACCTCGATTTATTGGTCCTTATCAGATTTTGGAGAGGATATGGGAGGTAGCCTATCGTATCGCTTTACCGCCGTCACTTGCGAATTTGCATGAGGTTTTTCATGTGTCTCAGTTGAGGAGGTACATTCCTGATCCGTCGCATGTGGTCCAAGTAGATGATGTACAGGTGAGAGATAACCTGACTGTTGAAACATCACCTATGAGGATAGAGGATCGAGAGTTGAAGCATTTGCGGGGTAAAGAGATTGCTTTGGTAAAGGTAGCTTGGGGAGGACCAGCAGGTGGCAATGTGACTTGGGAACTTGAGAGTCAGATGAAGGAGTCTTATCCAGAGTTATTCGCTTGAGGTATGTTTTCGAGGATGAAAACTCTTTTAGTGGGGGAGAGTTGTAACACCCCGATAAAATAAGATAATTATTTAATTTAAGTTAATAGTATATTTATTAATTTAATTAAATAATTGGAATATTATTGGATTATTATTATTGGAATAATAAAGTTGGAATATATATAAAGAGTTCCATTTGGTAAAAAGGGGTTTTTCACGTGAAAACCAGAGAAGCGACAGAAAGTGAGAAGAGGGCAAAGAGGAAGAGCAAGAGAACAAGGGTTGAAGAAGGGAAAAGCTTGAAGCTAAAGGATTTGTCGGATTAACTCAGGTAAGGGGGGTTTATCGTCGTTTAATGGGTATTATGGGTTAACATGTAATGGGTAGTAATAAGCCATTGAATTGACCCTAATTGGGATGAGGAATGTTGCAAATTGTGATGAATAAGTTATGTTAAAACTGTAATTGAATCTATATGTGGGTGAGTCGTAAATTTCTGGACGTGTAGCTTTTTACGGAATTGAAATCGGAGGTCCGGAAGTCCTCCGACGGCGAGAAATGCGGGAAATCTGCATTCTGTTTTCGTGTTAGCGCAGGAACAACTTTCTGTTCTGCGTTAACCGGTTAACCCAGGGTGTTAACCGGTTAACACTGTTATGATAATTAAAAGAATTAATTTCTGTTCTGCGTTAACCGGTTAACCCAGGGTGTTAACCGGTTAACACTGTTAAAAATTGCCAGAAAGTGTGTTCTGTGTTGCGTTAACCGGTTAACCCAGGGCGTTAACCGGTTAACACTGTTTGGAAAGTGGAAAATTGATATTCAAATATTGTGTACATATTTGACGTTTGGCCTATATTGGTGTATGATATAGTAGGGATCATTTCCCGTTGTTTTGAGCAGTATAGGTATTAGTAGAGTGTGCTAATACTGTGATTTATTATTTGGCATGATATGATATGATTCTGTGATAAATATGCTGATAATGTATGATGGTATGCATAATGCTGTGAATATATCTATTATGTATGCAATTGTGGATGGACTGTTTATGGCTTAGAGTGTGAGCATATGTCCATTGTGGATTGTTGTTGATGGTTGCATGCTAGGTGATTTAGCGTGCATAGTATGGCCTTTATGGTGGTAGCTAATTCCCATGGTGAGGAATTAGTGAGTGAGTTATTGTGGATTGTTGTTGATGTTTGCATGCTAGGTGATTTAGCGTGCATAGCATAGCCCTTGGGGTGGTAGCTAATTCCCATGGTGAGGAATTAGTGAGTGAGTCACTAGGTCTCAAATGAGTGGGACTAGTGAGCTTGGTAGCCGTATCTGGATTTGATCGGTGAGGTTGAACTATGTGTTCACGAATAGTCGGTACCGCATGCATGGAGTCTCATTGCATAATGTATGTATGGTGTATAATATGAATGGATGTTTTCCAATATTATACGTGTGTTTTGTGTTTGTGTTGAGTATGATTTGAGTTGATGTTGCCGTTGCTGAATGTGTGATCTGATTAGGGTGATGAATGTGTTAATTTACTTAGCATTACATGATATTTTATAATGCTTATTATATCGATTGAGGAACTCACCCTTACAACTATGTTTCAGGTAACGAGCAGTGATTGAGTAGAAGCTAGTGCTTGGAGTCTAGTGTAGTTCCTTAGTGGGTCATGCTCTGGTAGATGTAACATCGGGACAGGATGTTTTACTTTGTTTCCATTTTGGTTGTTGAACAACTTTACATGTAATGTGTTACATGGTTTGCATGATTGATTAGATCTCTATCCGCTGCGAATTATGCAATGTTTTATTTTGATGAATAAATGAGCATGACAAGTTATTATGGTGAATGGTGTGAAGTGTCAAGTGTGACACCCTTAAATTGCATATCTACTCTGATTTATATTTGGTTGAATTAATTAATTATTGGGGTATTTTAGAAGGGTGTTACACTTTGATTCTTGCAACTACAGATGGTGAAGAGTTCACTCGTCCGGTGAACGCCGATGCAGTCAAGAAATACTTTTCCTAAAAATAAAAGAACAACTCGCTAAGTTGAAAACTCGAAAGGGAGGCTTAGGCAAAAAAGAGCGTCTCGGTGGATTGAAGACCCGAAAGGGCGATTCAGGCAAACATTAGAGACATAATACAGAAAATTTATCTCGGTAGATTGAGTACTCCACCTTGGGGCAATCTAGGAAAAAATTAGGGATTATGGCAAGTAACTGCATTCGGATGATCCTAATCATAGAAGCATTTTTTGAGCAAGTCATTTGGTTCTGGTTCTTCATTCTCAACTGAAGACAAGCACAATGGATGTTGAAGTTGGTAAGGAGAGTAGTGACCATTGTATTCAATATAACCCTTTTCCATGTAAATTACTATTTTTCAAACATTGTAAAAATCTATGGAGTCTCGTCATTTACAGACTGCCATTCTATTAAATAAAGTTGAGCTTTTATCCAATTATTTATATTCTTATTTACTTCTGCTAAATGAAATTGAATTTTTATGATGATAATTTTGAAATAAATTAATGGATAATCATTTTTCTTAAAACAATAAAAGTAATCACTTTAAGGATAATCGATTTCAGTAAGGAATGTTAACAACAATATGAGAACATGTAAGTCTTGAAGTGTGAAGCATTGTTGGTCTTCCCCTGAGCAGTTGGTTTGGTAACTTTTTTCCTCCCCAACAGTTCGTCATTTATCCCCAGCCTGGTTGACGAGTTTCTCCCTGAATATGTCATCATCCCAAATAGAGCCAGTGGCTCTCATTCCAGTTGAGTCAATGATCGGTCCCCTTTGCAAACTCATATTCCCCGGCTGAGGTGCTCTTGTTTTGTATCCCCCCAGTTTGTGTGTGGACTCTAGAGATCCAAAACCTTTATTTGGTTTCCATTTTTGCATTGTGTTGCATAACTTCGGTAGTTTCCCCTTTTTGCGAATCAGATCTAGTTATATTTGCCCTGGAATTGGTTTATTTCGCAATTTCCAAGAAGCATCCAATAAGTATTGAGGAATGTGATGGTCTTGGTCATAACATCCCCAACAGTTTGCTTAAATCCTCATGCAGAGTTTTACCTCTTGTATTCCCCAACAGAGTTCATCTTCAGATATGAAGATCCCTCTTCCCGGCAGTATTGGATTCTGAGCAGTGTTTGATTTTTGTCCCCTGCAAGGTTGTCTCCCATTCTGACATGGTGTTGACCTAAAATTCCCCGCAGTATTGACAATTTGGATCCTCAGCAGATCCCTGTTACCCTCGGTATGTTTGGTTGATCATCCTTCAGCAGTGCTCTCTCTCCGTAGAGTTCGCCATGATTGTTTGGAATCACGTTCTCCTTGGTTTTTCTAGCCATAGCTGATTTGTGCAGAGCTAGATAATTTGTTTTCATCCCTATCATCTTCTCCAATTGATGTTTTCATCTTGTTGAGATTAGCCGAGTGTTGCAGTAGTGATTCAAATCTTTGTTATTTGTATCCTTTGTGCTTTTTTGTCAGCATAATCATAATCATACCCGCATATACATGCATAAAGCACATCATCAGATATTTCATTATTCATTTTATCGCATTTTATTTTTTTCCGACCCCTTGCTTCGGTGATATTATCTCCCCATGTAGATTTGGTGTGTCTGTCCTCCTTCATTCGTAGAGTGTCATCCCCTTAATCAGAAAGAGTTTAACCTTTCTCATTCCCCACCGAGTTATTTCCTCGTGGATGATTATTATTTCAGTTTCCTCCCTAGTTAATTATCTGGATGGAACCACTCCTCTTGAGTTAGATCCTCATTGGGTTGAGTCTTTGTTTGACCGTTTCTTTCTAGTTTTTACCTAGATAGATATTTTGGTCCCTTGAGAGTTTATTACCCAGTAACCTAATATTCTTCTCGATTTTGAGTACTTTACTTTTGCCCAGTACCCGGTAAAATGTAATCTACTTCCTTTGTTTTCCCCAGCGGTTTCGTTTTCATGTTTCCCCAGGTAGTTTATCCTTGATATGTTCATCCTAACCGATGACGGATATTCTTCCTTTTATGGTTTTCTACCATGTAAAAAGGTAGTTGTAATCCCTATTTTATTCCCCAGAGAATCTATCCTTGATATGTTCACTTTAACCGGTGATAGATTTTCTCTCCCTTTTCGGTATTCTACCCAGTAACCGATAGTTGTAATTCATACTTTCCCCTGCTGAGTTTATCCTTTATATGTTCATCCTAACCGGTGACGAATATTATCTCTTTGGTATTCTATCCAGTAACTGATAGATATAATTCCTATTTCTCCCCGACAGTTTATCCTTGATATGTTCATCCTAACCGATGACGGATATTCTTCCTTTGAGTTTATCCTTGATATGTTCACTTTAATAGGTGACAGATACTCTCTCTTTGCTCTTCTGCCCAATAATCGATAGTTGTAAATCATATTTGAGTTCTCTCCCCAGTAGGTTATTCTTACCCAGTAACCGGTAATGGATACACCTCTTTTTCCTCAAAGAGTCATCCTTGATATGTTTACCCTAATCGGTAACGGATATCCCTTTGTTAGAGTGTATTATCTTCCTACCCAGTAACCGGTAATAGATAATATATCTCTTATACTCCTGTGTTGAAGTTCATTCTTCCCCAGTTGAGTTTGAGTGCGTATTTCCCTAGTGGAATCGCCTTTTCCTATTTGGTTCGAGTATTTCTACTTTGTTCTAATCTACCAGTTTCCCCTATAGATTATCCTGGTTCCCCAACCGAGTCTTTCCATTGATTTATATTCATGGAAATCCCCTCGTGCCTCCAGCCGTTTTTAAGACGTAGCCTGGCCTAAGAACAAATTTTTATCCCCCTAGAGTCTTTGTCTCCCCAGTAAGTTTTCCTTATGGAATGCATTATGCTCCTGCGGACTTTCAGTCTCTCCGGATTCTTTTCCTTTGTGGCAATTTATTCCCCACAAAGATTATTTTACATACATACCATATGCATCATGAGGTCTCTTAGGGACCAAAATTTGTTTCTTGATGTTGTTATTTAAGTCTATTCTACTGAGTTGACGGGAAGTTTTTAACCTTGACATCCTCAGTTAGAATGTCCTTAAATAGGGGCAGCTGTAAGACCCCAATCTTGACCCTAAGATCCCTCATACTATCTCATCATTTGCATTGGCTTTGGGATCACGCCTTGGTATCCTCCTTACCCCTCATTCATTGGGTTTGCATTGGGAGAGATCACCAAGCATATTTGATTGTATCATACTTTGTTTTTTATTATGAACTAACCAAAATACCAAAAATATGTCTATGTATAGCTTTGTTTCTTTTGTAGGTAGTGTGTGCATCCACGAATGCCTCATCAAGCTCATATATAGGGTTTGAGACCCTCAATGCAAGGAGATCAATCAAGAGATTATTCACATTGGCTCTAAACATCATATATGGGTCCCCATGTTCTTCATTTATCATTTTGATCAAGAAATCATCAAGGGTTTGAAGTTTGTTTGCATTGGAAGCCCTAATTCATTTGGGTATCTTGTGTGACTTCCTCAACAAGTTTATTTAACATTTGATAAAATATTTCAAGGGATACTTTATTATACATCATCTCATCAATATATGATCATCCATGAGCCCCAAATATCAAGAAAACTTCAAGTTTGCAAGTTGGTTCATGGTGGTTGACTAGAGAAAGTCAACTGCTCAAAATTGGGGTTCCCTAGACCCTATCTCCTACAATTTGTGTCATATGGAAATTATTCTAAGAGAAACGTTAATCTTTATGATATTCCAAACAACTTTAATTTTGAATTCAAGAGCTAGTTTTGCTCGGAAAGTCATTTTTTATGGTGAAATATTATAGGTTATTTTGTTTGTGCCCTTGTTAGAAGGTCAACTTCCAAGGACCATAACTTGCTGAATTTTTATGAGATGAAGTCCATCCAAGTTTCATGATCAATTTAAATATGTCACTTCCAACTTTTATGCTTTGAGAAACTTCAAATTCAACTTGCAAGGGCATGTTCCAAGAAGAAACATTATAGGTCATTTTGGGTCATTACCATTGAACAAGCAATTTTCCTCAACTTCTAAAATACATTACTCCTTCATGCAAAATCCAAATGAGATCCAATTTGTGACCAAATTGAATAGGTTTGAAAGAGATACAACTTTTATGAAGGAAATGTTTCCATTTGAAGCTCATAGCAAAAGTTATTCAAGGTGGAAGAAGTGAACATTTGACTTGGTACTTAGAAAAATTTCAATCATGTTTGAATTTCCAAACTTCCACCTCAAAATTCCTCATGGTACAAGCTTCAAATGAAAAAGTGTTCAACATGAAAGTTGTTCCCCTTGGTCTCACCTTCCCAAAAAGTCCAATATCACCTCATTTGGACCGAGATTGAGGGACTTGCATATGGTTCCTTTCATAGGTTTATTTTGGTAAAACTTGAACTCAAATAACCATTTCCTATTGCATGCTTACATGTTATGGTTTTAGTACTCAATGTGCACGAATTGGAGTTGGATTGCATCATTCCTTAGGCCCAAATCATTGCCCATTCATTCATGCACCAAAGTTGCTAAAATTGGCAAATGTTCAAGGTGTGTGAAAAGTAACTTGATACACTATAAATACAAGGCCTTTGTGATCAGAATGGGGATCCTTGCTTTGCCAAGATTTGAACCATTGCCTCCCTAACCTCCATTAAAGAATAAACTTTAAGATTTCACTTGAAATCGAGTTTCAAATCTCCTTCTTTTTTGAGATTGAAACTCCAAGAATCCAAACCCTTCTTTGATCCAATTCACTTTCTGCAAGCTTCTGGAGTCGAGCCAAGGCCAATTGGAAGCAAGATCAAGCCAGATTCAAGCTACTCGAAGGTGATTTTTCAGAAACTTTCTCTCTTCGATTCTCTCTCAATTCTTCACCATTCTCTTTGATTTTTGGTTGGCTGAAGTCCAATCAATGTAGGCAACAAGATTGAGTTGCTTTGAGGTCAAATCGAAGCAACTTAGATCATGAACCTCAAATTTCAAATCCATGTATCTTTTAATATACTTGGAATTGGAAGAAATGGAGGTCAGATTCGTGCTCCTGAGCATTTTTCCTTCAAAAACATGTATCCACTTTTCATTTTCCATTTCGTTTATGGTGGACCAGTCCTGTGAGGTCCATCAGAGAAGATGACTGGAGCTAGGGCTCCGGTGGTGTGCTGGCTTTTCCCATACCATCTGATCATGGTTCCACATTTTAATCAGGACCCTTGATTTTGCATACCACGTGTGTACACGCGTTGACTAAGGTGTTGGATGGAAGCGCGCGCTTGGCCATCAGATCTGTCACCTCAATTAATGAGGGAGATCTGATGGCCCTTATTTTTTTGAATTTCTTTTTATTTTCTGGATTTCCATTTAATCGACTTATTTTATTTAATTCGTAGAAATTTCATTTTTAATCCAAAAAATATGGGACTTTCACAAAAAGTCTTTAAATATTTTTCTCTTCCATACTCTGAATTAAAACTAATTTTTGGATTAATTTTGATATTTTTCATGAATTAAATATTTTTGTGCATATTTTTAATTGCTTAAAAATACTTCTGAATTTTCAAAAATAGTGAATTTTTTTTGTCTTAGGTCCTTTGATCTTGTTTGACCTAGGATAAATCCCTTGGCCATTTATTTGGTGTTTTGAAGGGATTTTAGGCTTTGACTAAATTAAAATGTATTTTAATTCATTTTTAAATTGATTTTTAATTGATTAAATGTTTAAAAATGTTGTTGAGACATTTTTATGGTCTTGTGATGATTAACTTTCTGTTTGGGCCTTGGTCAAGGTTGATTTGACTTTTGTTAGATCAAAACTATTGGATTTAGGGGATTGATGAGATGTACATCTCATCTCCTAAAATGAATGGATGGTTTTGATTTGATGAAATTCCTCCCATATCAATTTGTGTTTCTATCTTCCCCTCCATCTTCATATGTATCCCTATTCTTCCCCATTCCCTCATTTGACCAATGAAATCTCTAATGTCCAAAGGCTAATTGGTTCATCAATGACCTTGTGTCAGATGAATCAATTAAAGTATGATTGAGATAAGTCCCTCCCCTTGATCTTTTCTTTTAGTGTGTGGTATGTTTTAGGAGTTTGGTTCTTCATACCAAATCTCTAACATGCATTAACACCTATATTTTTATTTCCCGTTGATCGGGAAAATAGCAAGTGTACTATTTTGCTGATGAAGTAATAATAGGGATGTTTCCCAAAGATTGATCTCGAGGATTGCGCAATAATATACGTGTGAATTGTTACTCAATTGAACAAAACTAATAGTTGGGGTTTTGTAAAATGTCACTGTAAGAGAAAGTAAAACCAAATAAATCTTTTCATAGTTTAAAATAATATGCCAAGGATGGCGTATGAAAATCTCCTATAATGACCCTTGAGTGTATATCTCCTTAATAATGAAAATTGTTTCAATTACCGGATCTTAAGATTGTTCCCCCCTAAGACCTCAGAGGGAAACCTTTGGTCATTCAATCTAACCTCTAAGTCCTTAGGCAATTATGATGAAATTAAGCATTTACAATTTAACAAGAATAAACCGGTAACCATAGGGTATCCATGGTCCTGGGTGATATCTACTATGGTTTCACTATATAAAAACCTTAACAATTGCAATCCTGCTAATTATTAACCATACATCAATCTTGATTTTTCTGATAAGGAAAGCATTACGCAAATTGCACAGTGAAATTAACAACAAACATCATATATTAAGGAAATTATAACTTCAGAGTCATTACACGATCAATCCAGGGACACCCCCATGGCATTGGGGGGTTTAGCCTCTCATATTATTCAAATAAGATACAAAATAAAAATGAGACATTACAAAAGAATGGGAATTCCCTTGATCTTCAATTGCATCCGCTCTTGAAGGATCTTCATCTTCGCCACTTTTGACCACTTCAATCTTTATCGTCTCCAAGCTGTAATCGTGAAAAGTCCTTTTCTCCATATTCAAAAATCCCCTAAATAGTTCTTGATCACTAATTTGATATAGCAAAAGTCCAAAATACCCTCCAGGATCAGCCGTGCCAAAATACAGCAAAAACTGGAAAATGAGGTGTCCAAACTAACATTGGCCGTGTCAGGCAACACTACAGGCTGTGTTGGTTGTTTGGTAAAGTGGTCTTGACACGCCCCTCTAGGGAGGCTGACACGGGCACCCGTGTCAGCTCCCTGTTTTCTTCTCCTGGCTTTCCTCTCCTGACACGGGCCGTGTTGGGTAACACGGGTGATCGTGTCATGACTACTGTGTTGTCCAATTTCCTCTTCCGACGGGCCCTGAACGTCTGATTCGCTTGGCTATCCCTCCGGTATTCTTGCTTACCCCTGAAAACAGTAAAACTACCACAAAGAGACATAAAATTGAGTATAATGATGCAAACCAAATATAAGCAACAACTTGAAATAACAATGCAAAACATCTAATTTACTAAATAAAATGATAAAACAGGTAGACTAATATGTTACCGACTTCGTGAAAAGGTTCCAAATGAGTGTCAGAAAACAAGTAGAATTGGAGACTGATCACAACCCCAAACTTATCTCATTGCTTGTCCTCAAGTGATGCTTGAGACATCAGGACGATCACCCCCAAATTCTGCATCCACAATGCTACTGTGATCTTTCGCGATTCCATGTTCACTTTCCGTTCACTGTTTTACTCTTTCCCGACTTCCGACTTCCGTTACACTTTCACATTAACGCAAATCTCTCGGGATCAAAGTGTTTGCACTCAACAGAACAGAGCATGCAAAGTCAACTCTTAAGTTTGAATCACAAATACCTTCATAACAAAAACACACACCACACACTATTCAAGGGATTTTTGGGTTGTAGTGAGGCTAAGGTGTAAGGTGGGGAAACTTAACAAAACAAAAAGGGGAATACTAGGGGCACATGCTTAGAGTTCGTGTTGCTACCCTCGTAATTATGTTATATCTTTTAATCGGGAGGTATTTCTTTTGGGCACCGTTCTTGTTGGGATTCGTTGACTCTTATTTTTTCCTTTTTATTTATCTTTTGAGCACGCTTTTTGTCAACCCCAATTCTTCTAGATAAGTGTTTCATGAAATTTCTCATGATTTTTTCATTTCTCTTTTTTCTTTTAAGTTTCGCACTTTTCTCATTTTTCTGCACTTATCTACTTTTCATCGGTGTCCCAAAATTTTGATGAAACTCTAAACTTAGGATTTTCCACAGATTTGGAGTAAACAACCCTTATATAAGCAAGGTGTGGCAGTGTTTGGGCTTACGGTTATTTACAGTGGTTAGATAACAAACAAAAGGAAATATGGCTCAAATTGGGTGAACGAAGGGTAATAATGGCGGGTTGGCTGGAAAGGCTCAGGGTTTAAATAAAACAATTTGCCTCAGTGTGTACATGTGTGTTATGAAATTCTAGTATCTCTTATGCAAACCCAGAGAGACAGAGACATACCTGGAAAGCTCTCATGATGACAAGTGTTTGGCTTTTTGTAGTCCTCACCATGTTTGGTATAACTTGCAGGCTTTCAAGATACCTCTCAGTATGATGTAGCTTCGTCTTTACTTCGGTTATAGAGTATTCCTGAGAAGTCCAGTAACAGAGAGTCGCGTCCGATTATTCAGATCAACAACATAAACTTTCGGGGGTTTCCAGAAGAGCTGATAGAGGAGTGTGTCTGTCATCCAATCGCTCCAAGCCTCATTATTCATCTGGCACAAATGTCCTCTATCTGTAACACACAGAGTACCACACAACTAATTATTTTAAACAAACATAATAAAATGATGAAAATACTAAGAACAAAAAAAACAAATAATAAGAAAAAAACCCACACTTGAACCAAACATTGTCCGCAATGTTTAATCCAAGATAGAGAGGGACTCACACAGGTTCACTACGGTGGTGGAAATTGCAACATCAAATGTTGCATCATCGTGTGCATCTCCTCCATAAGAGTCCCTTGACGGGCTTGCTCTTGGCCTTGATGTGTTTGCTCCGCTCAGAGATCGCCGATTTCTGTCTGCATCCATGACCATTGGCCCAGTGTCACATATGACGACCCGACACCTGGGTGCGTGGTGTCCTCTGGCAGAGCAACAAACTGCTCTTGTTCCTGCACCTCTTCCTCTTGTGGGTCACCTGCAACAAATGGGTCAGCATTGTGCTCGTCCATATCATCTTGGACGACACTCTCATATAGCCAATTGGCCGTGTTGGAAATGCTAATTCATCAGGGTCAGGAAAAGCCATAATAAACTGACCAAAACTCATTAAAGCATAATAATCAGAAATTTGTGATAGCATACCTTGCTGAACCAATGTGTTCATGTCCAGTTTATGCTTACTTGCCACTGGCGTCTCATTAAGGGAAGCTGGGTAATATCCAAAATGGTGGGCAATCTGTGTGATTATGCCCCCTATAGAAATTCCCCCTTGGGCTGCTCTCCCCATTCGACCCATGTAATCCGCTGCAAATGATGCAACACTCAAAGCGACTCAGTTTTCCATGACAAACAAAAAGAAGATCTCCCTCTGGGTAGCCACACCTGTGCTATCACCCATACCAAAAAGCGTGAAAGCCAGCACCTTTTGGGCATACCTGAAACAAGGGTTCTGAATGCTGGATGCTTTCTCCCCTTTGGCAACATAATCTGATTGTCCTGTGATGGCCAACCAGAAAGTCTTAGCATTAAAACCATCTGGTACGACTTTGGGGCCATATAGGGGTAGGCAGAGAATTTCACCCAACTGCTCCACTATTAACTCGTGGTCGACATTGTATAACCTAAATGTCATCGTTCCTCCAAAGTACATTATTGTACCTGTTCAACCTTTTTTTAACTTGAACTCAATGGTGCTAAAGAATTCTAAAGTGATGCGTTCATAGGTAGGCGCTTCACAATGCACAAATTCAAGCATGCTGAGAACATGGAACATCCTATCTAATTCTTCCGACAAACCCAATTGAAATAGAGTATCAGAGCATAGGTACCTTGTCAGTGTTATCTTCCGCTTAACGTGAGAAGAGTACCTTCGTTTGTGCTCTGGGTTATTGAAGATTATATCGTGCGAATTCGGATGACGGATGGTCCGTTTCCAAGGTCTGGATGATTCAGCTTCAGTTTGCTTCCCTTTAGAAATTCGCTTCGACGACATGATTAATTTCTAGAACACAAATATATGACCCAAAAATAAAGTATGGAAAAAGGAAAAGCGATTACCGTAGCCTTATAGAGTGAGGAGAGTAGAGAAACTTTTGTGAAGGGTGCCGGCGATTTGGACGGAGTAAAGTGGCAAAGTTGTGAGCTTTTTGGTGGTGAGGTTATGGAGAAAGTTGAAGAACAATGGAGGAAGGAGAAAGATGTGGTAAAAATGGGAGAGAGAGAAGATGAGAAAATCAGACTTAATGGGTGGATTTAGGGAGGAATGAGTTTAAGTGGTGGAAAATCCGGGTGGGGTCCACCAAATAACAAAATCCAAAATTTGAAAAAATATGGCTGTTGGGCCTGACACGGGCGGTCGTGTCAGGCTACTATTTTTTTTGGCTCCCCCTACAATAGAGCTGACACAGGCCGTGTTAGCTGACACGGGTGACCGTGTCAGCCTATTGAAAAACTCCTCTTCCTTAGCTCCTTGCCTGACACGGGCCATGTCAGGTGACACGGGCACCCGTGTCAGGGCCCTGTTTTTTTTCAAAAAACTTGATTTTTTCTCTGTTTTCCCATTCTCTGTTATCCAATTGTCTTCTATGAGTTTAGCTCAAACCTTTTCTTTTGCACTATGCGATTTACCTGCGAACCTACAAATAAAATTGGAAACACACCAAACACTGAAATAATTAGAATAAAACCGCATGGGTTGCCTCCCACGAAGCGCTGCATTTAACATCGCATGACTCGACAATCGTCTCTCTTATCCTCTGAGACGAACATTATCGATCAGACCACTTTCCTGCCCCTTGTAGTAGTGCTTCAACCTTTGTCCGTTCACCTTAAATGTATCCCCGTTACTTGGATTTTTAAGTTATATTGCTCCATGGGGAAACACTTTGTGAACCAAAAACGGACCCGACCACTTGGATTTCAACTTTCCTGGAAAGAGCTTTAATATGGATTGAACAAGAGCACCATTTGTCCCTCGACAAACTCCTTTCTTTGCAGCATCTAATCATGCCATTTCTTTGTCTTCTCCTTGTAGAGTTTGGAATTCTCATATGCTTAGTTCCGAAACTCCTCTAGCTCATGGAGCTGAAGGATTCGGGATTCACCCGCTTTAGCCAGATCATAATTTAAGAATTTGGATGCCCAAAACGCTTTGTGCTCCAACTCTAGTGGCAATTGACAAGCTTTACCATAAACTAACTGATAAGGAGACATACCTATGGGCGTTTTGAAAGCCGTTATGTACGCCCATAATGCATCTTCTAACTTTACTTCCCAGACTTTCCTAGATGCGTATACCGTCTTTTCCAATATTTGATTTATCTGCCTGTTGGACACTTCGACCTGACCACTCGTTTGAGGGTGGTGCGGAGTAACGATCTTGTGTTTAACATTATATTTCTTCAACAGATTCTCCATCAGTTTGTTCAAAAAGTGAGTACCTTCATCGCTAATAAGTGCTCTCGGCACCCCAAATCTCGAAAAGATATTGTTCTTTAGAAATGTCACAACCACTTTAGAGTCATTGGTGGGCAATGCCACTGCTTCCACCCACTTTGATACGTAGTCTACTGCTACCAAGATGTAATTCTTCCCAAAGGACGGTGGAAATGGCCCCATGAAGTCTATTCCCCAGACATCAAACAATTCAACCTCCAGCATAGCGTTTTGCGGCATTTGATTTCTCTTAGAAATATTCCCCGTTCTTTAACATCTGTCCCATTCTTTGGCGATGTCTTGGGCATCTTTGAACAATGTGGGTCAATATAGACCTGACTGAAGAACTTTGGCCGTTGTTCTGTCACCACTGAAGTGTCCTCCATAAACCGAGTCATGACAAGCTCTAAGTACATCCCTTTGTTCCTCCTCCAGGACGCATCTTTTGACCGGCCCATCCACTCCTCTCTTGTATAGGAATGGGTCATCCCACAAGTAAAACCTGCAATCATGAACAAACTTTTTCTTTTTGTTAGAGTCAAAATCATTAAGGATTACACCCCCACCAAATAATTTACGTAGTCTGCGAACCAAGGGATACTGATAACAGCGAGGGTGTGTTCATCAGCCAACTCGTCCTTTATCGGTCTCTATTCTTATGTTTCTTCAATTGGTGACATTCAAGATAGATGATCCGCCATTGTGTTTTCACCCCCTTTTGTCCCGGATCTCTACATCAAATTCTTGGAGGAGTAAGATCCACCTGAGAAGCCTCGGCTTAGAGTCTTGTTTAGCAAACAAATATTTCAAAGCGACATGGTTAGTATACACGACAACCTTTGATCCTAACAAGTACTGCCTGAATTTTTCAAATGCATAAACCACGACCAACAACTCTTTCTCAGTGGTTGCATAGTTCATCTGTGTAGGGTTCAACACATGACTAGCATAGTAAATGACATGTAATAACTTCTCTCTTCATTGTCCTAGGACTGCCCCTTCAGCAATATCACTAACATTACACATGATCTCAAACGGAAGAGACCAATCGGGGGCAATAACAATGGGTGCTGAAATCAATTTGCTCTTCAATGTCTCAAAGGCCATGGTGCATTCTTTGTCGAACATAAACGCCTTATCCTTAACCAATAGAGTGGTCAGCGTTTTTGTGATTTTTGAGAAATCTCTTATGAACCTGCGGTAAAAACCTGCGTGTCCTAAGAAACTCCTAATACCCTTCTCGTTAACAGGAGGTGGGAGTTTAGATATCACTTCCACTTTTGCTTGGTCAACTTCAATTCCCTTGTAGGAAATTTTGTGACCCAATAATATCCCTTCTCGCACCATGAAGTGACATTTCTCCCAGTTTAGAATTAAATTTGTTTTCTGGCACCTGTCTAAAACAAGAGGGAGATTAGTTAAACAATTATCAAATGAGGATCCAAAGATCGAGAAGTCATCAATGAAGACTTCCATATGCTTTTAGAGCATGTCGGCGAAAATGGAAGTCATGCATTGTTGGAAGGTGGCTGGAGCATTACACATCCCGAATGGAATTCTTCGGTATGCAAATACACCATATGGGCATGTGAATGCTGTCTTTTCTTGGTCTTCCGGAGCGACTGCAATCTGATTATACTCGGAGTATCCATCTAAAAAACAATAGTAATCATGTCCGACTAACCTTTCCAACATCTGGTCATAAATGGCAATGGGAAGTGGTACTTCCTAGTTGTTGTGTTCAACCTTCTGTAGTCAATGCAAACGCGCCACCCGGTAATTGTCCGAGTAGAAATTAACTCATTTTTTCATTCCTTACTATTATGGTCCCCCCTTTCTTAGGGACAACATGCACTGAACTCACCCAGGGGCTGTCAGAAATAGGATATATAAGACCTGCGTCTAACAATTTCACCACCTCCTTCATTGCTGGATTGAGTCTTCTCTGCGGTTGGACTACTGGTTTGTGGTCTTCTTCCATGAGAATTTTATGCATGCACACAGTAGGGCTAATACCTTTCAAATCTTCAATTTCCCATCCAATAGCATTTTTGTATTTTTTTTAGGACTTGGATGAGCTTTTCTTCTTAAATATTCTTTAGGCTCGAGTTTACGGTAGCAGGACATTTTCCTTCAGAATCGGGAAAAACATATTTAAGATTCTCAGAAAGTTGTTTCAACTCTGTTCCCTTCTTTGGCTCTTCATCCTTCTCACTAGATTGAGGTAGGCGTAAATCCCCCCACAGGTGTGGTCGAGATCCTTTCCATGGAGGTTGTGCGTCTAACAAGGCTAGCACTTCAGATTCCCTGTTGTCCACTTCTTTATCACTATCGAAAATGGACAAACTCAACACTCTTTCCAAAGGTGAATATGGTGCATTCAAAGGACTATCATATGTCATCACCTGATCCAGAATCTATATAGTATGTCTGGTACAAATATCATCCTTGTACCTCATGGTGTTTCGAACACCAATTTTCAATTCCTCATCATAAACCTTCAACGTCATAGTCCCTTCTTTTATGTTGATCAAGCACCTTCCCGTTTCTAAAAAGGGTATCCCAAGAATGATAAGGATCTCTTCATCTTCAAGCATTTCAAGAATTACAAAATCCACCGGAAATACAAACTTTTCAATTTTCACCAGAACATCTTCAACAATACCACACAGTTTCTTGACCGAATGATCAGCGAAATGGAGTGTCATCCTGGTATCTTGCACAGCCCCTATACCATGTTTATTATAAATGGCTAACGGCATGAGACTCACACTAGCTCCCAGATTAATAAGAGCTTTTTTGAATGACCTATCTCCAATAGTACACGGGATGGTGACAGCTCCTCGATCTTTCTTCTTTATCGGAATCTTCATACCCTGTAAAATAGCACTACAAGTTTTGGTTAGAATAATCAGGTTGGTGTCGGCAGTACGCCTCTTCGAAATGATGTCCTTCATGAACTTGGAATAAGTAGGCATTTGTTCAAGTGCCTCCAACAGTGGAATGTTAATCTCCAGCTTCTTGAACAACTCTAAGATTTTTTCAAAGTTTTTCTCATGTTGTCCCTTTTTCTTTTTTCTAGTGGGAAAGGGAAGCTTAACAACTGGCTTAGGCTCAATGACTGTTTCTTTCACAACTGGTTTCGGTGCTACCAATTCTTCCCTTACAACTTCATTTTCTTTGATTTGAAGATCCACTTCGATCAATTAATCTTCCTCTTCATCCACCTCCTCGACTACTTCATCAGATTTACCACTTCTTGTTGTCACAACGCTCACATTATTATGCTCTATAGGATTTGTCACAGTTGCACTAGGTAGAGCACCTAGTGCTTGAGAACTCGAAGCTAATTGCTGAGCGATTTGATCCATTTGGACTTCAAGATTCTTTATGGATGTTGTGGTGTTTTTCTGATTGTTCCAAGTTTCTTCTTGAAATTGAACATTATGAGATACCATTCTTTCAATTGCAATTTCCCAATCAACTTCCTTAGGGGCTTGTTGTTTCTGTTGTTGTTGATATTGAGTTTGGTATTGACCGTGTTGAGGAGTGGTTCCTTTTTGGTCTTTCCATGAAAGTTGGGGTGATTCTTCCAACCCGGATTGTACGTGTTGGAATAAAGATTATTCTGCTTCAAAAATTTGATTTCCTCCACTTGTTGAGGAGTTGCAAAACAATATACAGTTTGGTGCGGACCATTACAAATTTCGCAACAGACGGTAGGAGCCGGTTGGACCTGTGCTACCTGTTGGGTACCTATATTCATTGCTTTCAGCTTCTTCTCAACTTCAGCAGCTATAGTATTTTCAATACGAATTTTATTAGTTTCCAGCTTTAAATCTATAACCCCTTCTGGTTTGCTTTGACATCTAGCGTACAACTCCAAGTGCTCATTAGCAGCAATAACTTCAATGATCTTCTTGATATCGGTGGTTGTTGAAAAATTTGTGAGCCACCGACTGTGGTATCAATCAATTGTTTGGTCTTTATTTTAAGACCATTCACAAACATCTGCATATGTCCGATTGGATCCATATTATGAGTTAGGCAGGCGACCATGACTCTCTTGAATCTCTTGTAAGCGTCTCCCAAAGTTTCCCCCTCCTTCTGCTTAAAATTCATACTTTCATACCTCTTCCGCAGAAATACCGATGCTGGAAAATACTCATTTAGGAAGGTTTTTTCCATTTCTTCCCAAGATTTGATGCTACCGGCGGGTAAAGAATAAAACCATTCTTCGGCTTCTTCCGCTAAGGTAAACAGGAACATTCTCAATTTCTTAGCTTCTTCGATGTGACCATCAATTTTTAGAGTGTTGCTCATGGTCAGAAACCTCTGCAAATGCTTGTTTGCATCTTCATTTACTTTTCCAGTAAAATGCTTCCTTTCAAGCTGATTAATAGTACTCGGATGCAACTGGAAATTAGCCATATTCATTGGTTGGTTTACAATAGTTAATCTGCCGGTTGGTGCATTTGCACCTCCGTAGTCACCCAACAGTCATTCTGGTGGCGGTGGAACATCATCCATAGTTTCGATCTCTCTCTCAGAACCTGAATCTGCACCTGAATGAATGGAAAGTTGTTCTTCGTCTGATTCCAATCGAGCTTGTTGAGTCTTGCCCACAAGGTTCTCTCGATTTCTACATCAAAAGGAAAATCAATTGAGGCCTTACCTCACATATAAATATCAGACACAAATAAGTTGATATAATCGAAATAAATTATTAAAATAAAGGAAAATAAATTTTAGTTGCAGAGCAACAAAATTTCAATTGAGATGATTTAAACTTATATTTGGCAATCCCCGACAATGACACCAAAAACTTGATCAGGAAAATAGCAAGTGTACTATTTTGCCGATGTAGTAATAATATGGATGTTTCCCAAAGACCGATCTCGAGGGTTGCGCAACAATATACGTGTGAATTGTTACTCAATTGAACAAAACTAATAGTTGGGGTTTTGTGAAATGACATTGTAAGAGAAAGTAAAACAAAATAACTCTTTTCACAATTTATAATAATATGCCAAGGATGGTGTATGAAAATCTCCTGTAATGACCCTTGATTGTATATCTCCTTAATAATGAAAGTTGTTTCAATTACCGGATCTTAAGATTGTTTCCTCCTAAGACCTCAGAGGGAAACCTTTGGTCATTCAATCTAACCTCTAATTCCTTAGGCGATTATGATGAAACCAAGCATTTACAATTTAACAAGAAGAAACCCGTAACCATAGGGTATCCCTAGTCCTAGGTGATATCTACTATGGTTTCACTGTATAAAAACCTTAACAATTGCAATCCTGCTAATTGTTAACCATACATCAATCTTGATTTTTCTGATAAAGAAAACATTACGCAAATTACATAGTGAAATTAACAATAAACATCATATATTAAGGA
Source organism: Lathyrus oleraceus (assembly GCF_024323335.1). NCBI lineage: Eukaryota > Viridiplantae > Streptophyta > Magnoliopsida > Fabales > Fabaceae > Lathyrus > Lathyrus oleraceus. Next base: position 211,370,097 of record NC_066584.1, read on the forward strand.
AATTATAACTTCAGAGGCATTACATGATCAATCCAAGGACACCCCCTGCCATTGGGGGGTTTAGCCTCTCATATTATTCAAATAAGATACAAAATAAAAACGAGACATTACAAAAGGATGGGAATTCCATTGATCTTCAATTGCATCCGCTCTTGAAGGATTTCCATTCTTCGCCGCTTTTGACCGCTTCAATCTTTATCGTCTCCAATCTGTAATCGTGAAAAGTCCTTTTCTCCATATTCAAAAATCCCCTAAATAGTTCCGGATCATTAATTTGATGTAGCAAAAGTCCAAAATGCCCTTCAGGATCAGTCGTGCCAAAATACAGCAAAAACTGGAAAATGAGGTGTCCAAGCCAACATTGGCTGTGTCAGGCAACACGATAGGCCGTGTTGGCTGTCTTGTAAAATGGTCTTGACACTCCCCTCCATGGAGGCTGACAAGGGTCGTGTCAGCTGACACGGGCACCCGTGTCAACTCCCTATTTTCTTCTCCTGACTTTCCTCTCCTGACACGGGCCGTGTTGGGCAACACGGGTGGCCGTGTTAGGACTACTATGTTGTCCAATTTCCTCTTTCGACGGGCCCAGAACGTCTGATTTGCTTACCTATCCCTCCGATATTCTTGCTTACAACTGAAACCAGTAAAATTACCACAAAGAGACATAAAATGGAGTATAATGATGCAAACCAAATATAATCAACAACTTGAAATAACAATGCAAAACATCTAATTTACTAAACAAAATGATAAAACAGGTAGACTAATGTGTTACCGACTTCGTTAAAAGGTGTCGAATGAGTGTCAAAAAATAAGTAGAATTGGAGACTGATCACCCAGCCTCAAATAGTTGTGACTTCTACATAAGTCCAATTACGATGGCTTAATATAGAGTTAAATTTGACCCTCAAGGCAAAGCATTCTAGTAAGTGAGATTTTAAGTCTCCCATTCTTCATGGCATTGTGTGGAGACTTGGCCTTTTTTCCTTTCATGGGAGCTAGTGGCATACTTGTTGAATTATCCAAGTTGGAGCCCTTCTCATGGAAGATGTCTTGGTGTAAGGATCCATACTTGTGAATGAATGGTTGAGTGTTCTCTAAAGAATGACTTAATCAATTAAAATCACCATTAACACTTGACTAACTTTTGACAAACATTTGACTAACTCTTGTTAATATTGCTTTATTTTCAAGTCATTTACTATTATGAAATTTAAATTTCAGTCATTTATCATTCATTGCCATTTACATTTCATATAACTTGTTTATGTTTATGTCATTTTCACTTTGCTCATTTGAGCCATATCTTGTGATTGTATATATTAGTTGTGGGTTTTGGTTTTGTTTGTGGTCTTAGGACCTTAAAATACCTAATAACAACAAAAACCCTAAAAAACATCTGGTGGACTGTTGAACTTGATCTGAACTTTTGGACTTAGGATTAGGAAACATTCCCTGTGCAAAAAGTACTTGGCCAATGCCAACATTCTGAGACTGAGCTATTATGAACTGAGTCTTCATCTGATACAAGCCTTGGGATTTGTTTGAATTCATCTGCTACTCTGTCTTTGTGCTTAATTGTTATTTTGATCTTGTGTCTGATGCTTTGCTCTAAGTTGATCAAGGAATGTTTCATCTGATACATGGAAAGACAATGAAGACTGATAGCTATTGAAATTGCTTGCTTGGATGTGGCTACCTTTATTTGATGCCTTGATCTTCATGACGTCTGGATATTGCTCATTGCTTATTGATTATTGCTTGATAAAAGTCCAAAGGAAAATGGGTTTCTATATGACATTCTTGTCTGTTGGATTGCATCCCATTGGTCAGATCTTTTCAACTCTCAACTTTTAAATTTGTGCTTAGGATAGCCTCTTCATCCCCTCCCACTTCTTAAATTTCAAAATCTCTCCCCCTTTTCAAAAAAATTCTTTGCTTGTAATTTCAAACTTAGACTTTGTTTTAATGATTACAAACTTCGGCCTTATGCCACTAAATTTTAAAACTCTTTCTTAAATCAAATTTGTAAATAAACTTAATCATATTGACTTAAAATTTCAAAATACAAAAAGAACTTGTAACCCCATTCAAATTTTTGGCCCTTAGTGCCTTTTCTTATTAAACTTTTGTAAAAGCAATTCACCAACTCATTCAAAAATTTTACCACGAACTACGAGGTTTTGATCCCTCATTTTTATGTTGGTACATAGGCATAAGACATAAGGTATTGTCAAACACAAAAATATAATCAATGAATTTTTTTCTCATCCCCGCACTCCATTTTTTCCAAACATCTTTTATACCAAACACATATGCACACATAAAAAAGGTCTCCCTAGGAGTACCTATGACACTTTCGGCGCTAAGACCTTCCCTTTTGTAACCATCCCCCTTACCTGTAATATCTGGCATTTTATTAGTTTTGATTTGAAAACTTCTTATCTTTGGGTTTTGTTCGTACTTTCCTCTTTTCCTTTGGAAACAATAAAAGCACGGTGGCGACTCTGATTCTATTGACGTTAAGCTTATCCATATCTTGATAGTCATGAATTTATCGCTACAAGGATACCTAGGCATGAGGGCCCCAATCCTCACCGACTACTTTATCTATTTCCTTTCCCTTTCCTTCATTCTTTTACAAGTAACCTTTAGATATAACACTTATTCGAGCGAGAACTATCAAAACGGTTCCCATGGAGTACCATGGATGCTAGGGGTGTTAACACCTTCCCCTTGCATAACCGACTTCCTTACCCATCATATCACTTTCCCCTGGGTTTTATCAATGTTTTCCCTTTCGTTCTGGAATAAATAAAGTTCGATGGAGGCTCTGTTGAATGTTCGAGCGTGCAATACTTTCGGGTATATTTATGCTAGCTTCAGCTGGTAGTTGGTAATCATTCATTTTGGCTTATTACCTTTGTTAAGCTATCACTCGTTTGATAGTAGGTAATATTCCTCTTACCTTTGATTGGTTACCTTTGTTAAGCTATCACTTGGTTGGTAGTTGGTAATTGTTCTATTTTGGCTTATTACCTTTGTTAAGCTATCACTCGGCTGATAGTAGGTAATATTCCTCTTACCTTTGATCGGTTACCTTTGTTAAGCTATCACTTGGCTGGTAGTTGGTAATTGTTATGTTTTGGCTTATTACCTTTATTAAGTTATCACTCAGTAGATAGTTAGGTAATATTCCTCTCCTTTTGGAGTCAGGTTTTTTTTCCCTTTTGATGGTTTCTTTTCCCGGGCTAAGTCTTGCTTTGATAAGTTTTCCCCGTTGGATCTTTAGTTCATTTTCTAACTGTGCATTGGTTATTCTCGAGTCTTTCCTTTTCCTCTACGGAATTGTGTTTGTCCCAAGTCGGATCTCCCTGTGGAAACTATTTTTCCCACAAAAATTTTGGTTTGCATTCATATCATATCATAAGCATCTTGCGGTATCTTAGGGACAAAATTGGGTCTTTAATATTTAAGTCTTCTCAATCTTGACGATACGAAGATTTTAATCTTCATACCTCCAAATTGAAGAAAACTAAATAGGAGCATCTATCATACCATAATTTTTAACCCTAAGATCCCACATATCATTTGCATCATTGCACATAAACAAGGTCACATTTTGGTCCTTCCCCTATCCACCTTTGGATTTGCTTCTTGCAGGGATCACCAAGCACCTCTTTGTTGGTTTGTTTTACCTTTGTGTTTACATGTTCATTACTTTTCTAACCACTAATCAAAATAGCAAAAATATGTCTTGTTTCCCTTAAGTTTATTTTGCAAGGTAGGACTTTTCATCAAGAGCATCAAACATGCTTCTTCAGCTAGGGTTTATATTGTTTCCTCAAGTCAAAGTGTGGTCAACCATTGATTCTTAAGGGGGATATCTTCCAATGCATGATTTCAAAGGTTCTAAAGCACCTTTCAATCTCATTTTGATCAAAAATACATCAAAGTCTTGTGGCTTACTTCCCAAGGAAAGTCAAAGGTTCATGTGTTTATTTCCATGCCTTCTTCAACAAGTTACTTCAAGCTTCGAGAAATCTAATCAAGATACATTTAAGGACACCTTATTTTAAGTTCATATGATAATTAATATGCTTTTAAATGCAATGAAAGTCCAAGTACACAAGCTTGTTCCAAGGGGTTTGACCTAAAAGTCAACCATTTGAAGTCAGAGTTCCAAGGATCACGACTCCTTCAATTATCAACATTCTTAATGATTCTTTTTGCATATGAATCTTATAAATATCCTTTACAACTTCTATTTACATGACAAGAGACAATTATGCTTGTAGGATCATCAAAAGTTTCGAGACATTATAGGTCATTTGTGGACTTAGTGAAATTTAACCTATTTTCAGTTGACTCTTTCCCAACATTCAAAGATCATAACTTCTTCAATTTTCAACATATAAGGATGACTCTTGTTTCAAAATGACATTTTTTATACCCTCTACAAGTTTTCTTCAATGACCAAGGTCATAATATGATTGGAAGGCCATGGAATTCATTGAAACATTACGTCACTTTCAGCCATGAAGCACTCTAATTTTTCTAAGTTATGTGATCAGTTTTTCATGTCAACTTCAACATGACATAACTTTGTGGTAAAGCATCCAAATTAAACATTTCATGGCACATTGTAATCTTTGCCACGATGTTAACACATTTAAAAAAGAATGGAATAAAAAAGCCTCTTGTGTAGGATGCCCCATTGGGTTGAACATGGTGACTTATAACTGAAAAAATTGTCATTGCCCGAAATTTGAACATCGCTAATCTTAATTCCAAGCCAAATTCGCATGTGTTTTGGACCTAAACATGTTTAAACAAGCCTCCAGAAGTTAATTGACCCTTAAAATGCATCATTTGGTTGAGTTTTGATGACTTTCAAGTCACATTTTTCTCACATTCTGATCAAATTCATTTTGTACGAATTCTGCATCATTTCACACGCATTTGAATCCAAACACATTCCTTGTAAATAGAGGGAGCTACTGCATTCATTTTCAAGCTTTGGAGAGCCAAGAAATCTCTGTTGCAACTTGAAATTTTTCCAAAAATTCAACTATCGTGTTTTGAGTTCCAGCTTGTTTCAATCCAGTTTCTTAATTCCATTAGCATCTTCAGCATCCTCTGAAGCTTTTGCAACAATTCCCAAGCTCTGAGACCTTCTAAAGTGCTCCAACCAGATCAAGCTTCATCAACTTCTGATCACCATCTAGACAAGGTAGTTATGAGAATCATTTGAACTCAAACAAGTTACCACAATGTAGTCTTTCATTCTCTGAAGTTTTCCCCTAACTTATCTGGTGTTGATTGATCGTGTTCATCATTTAATTTAATTTTTTGTGGCTTGCTTGTTTCTGAAACATCTCTGAAATCCCTTTTGCTTGATTTATATAATTGAACTTAGAGCGTAAGGTTGAATTCAGGATGAGAAGAGGATCATAATGGTGGTGATCTCGTGTTCTGAATTTACCAAAAGATGAAGCTCCGGTGAGAGTTCGCCGGAGAAGATGACCAGAATTTTTCTTAGGTGGTCTGAGTTTGGGCCAGACACGTTGGACATTTGAAATGTTCTGACTGGTTAGATTTAAATTGGATCATGTGTTTGGCTTGCAGCGTGTTTTATCGTGTTCTCTAACATATGGAGTGTTGGATCTGCCACGTCAATTAATGAGGCGTGATCCAACGCTCGATGTTTTTTTTCTGATTTTAATTCTTTTTCTTTTATTATTTTTAATTACTTTTTGTTTTAAAATTCATAGTAATTCCATTTTTCATCCAAAATAATTTTTAAAATTCTCTTTCATTTTTCTTGATCTGATTTTTATTTTTTTTACATTTTATTTCACTGGTTTTCTATTTTTCATGAATTTCATCTTTTCTCCTTTGTTTTAATTGGTTTAAAAATACTTTTCTGCATTTTAAAATTCTGAAATTTTATTATATGCTTCTTATTTTATTTCCAACCTCACATAATTTTCTTGGCCATTTATTTGGTATTTTGAAGGACTTTATGGATTTTTCATTTTTATTTCTATTTTAAAATTCATTTAAAAATCTTTTGGTGCATTTTTATTTCACTTAATTGCATTTCATATTTGTGCGCCTTTGTGCACTTCTGTTGGTCTTGGATCATGATGGTTTGGACTTCAAGTCTCATTAAACTCAATGGATCTTGGATGTTGATGGGGTGAACACCCTAATCCACCAAAATGGATGATTGATTTTGATGATGACTTGATCAAACTTTTGGTCCAATTTGGGTGTGACCTATCTTGCCCCCTTCTTCTTCATCTCTTTCTTTTCCCTTTGATCAATTGGATGGCTTGTGTCCATCTTGTTCATGATGTATGGATTGGTGCTTGATGAACTTTCATAATTTCAAACCTACCTTCTAATTGATCATGGATCATTTAAGGTACTTTGGATTGATGCATAAGTTTGCCTAAGTGTCATGAAGTGTGGATTGAAGTAATGGACCATCCTTATAGCCTTTGTGCTTGATCATTCCCTCTTTTCTTTTTGTGTGGCATGGCTTTAGGAGAATGATTTACATATAATTTCTCTAGTATGTATTAACACAAACATTATTATTGATCGACCTCAGATAGTTGTGACTTCTCCATAAGTCCAATTATGATTGCTTAACATAACTCTAAATTTGTCCCTAAAAGCAAAGGCATTTTTATAAGTGAGATTATAAGTCTCATATTCCTCATGGTATTGTGTGAAAATGTTGCTCCTTTTCCATTTGTGAGAGCTAGTGGCATACTTGTTGATCAATATCCAAGTTGGAGCCCTTCTCATAAATGATGTATAGGTTCATATTTTCATGCTTGTGAGTGAATAGTTGAGTATTCTCCAAAAAATGACCAAACCATTGTTTTTTCATCACTAACATCATTTACTAACATTTAACTTCAAAGTCATTTACTTTATGCTATTTTATTTTATGACATTTACTTTATACTTTATGTTTAGCATCCCATATCATATAATTTGTGATTTTGTTATTTGTTCTTTGTTCATTGGGATTTTCACTTCCTTGTAAAATACATTAATAAAGAAAAAACCTAAAAAAGAAACTTGGTTATCCTGGTTCATGGACTTGTGGTTACTATCCTTGGCATCAATGTGAAGTTATGGAGTTAGAATTAGGATCTTGACCTTTGCTTTGGGACTTGTGATTTGAGACCTTAGAATCCATCTGGTACCTTTGACTTTGGACTTCTTTTGGAGACTTGGTTGAATTACTCTGATTTCATATGATACATGGATTATTATTTGCTTATTTTGGATTGCTTGAGGCTTAATCCAAAGGAGGGAAATCTTGCTTGACTTATGTCATAAATCTTTCTATCTCTTGGTTAGATCTTTCCTCCCTAGCTTTTTACTTTATGCTCTAGGATAGTCTCTTTTTCTCCTCCTCTTCTTTAATTTTCAAAATCTTCTCTCTTTTTCCAAACCTTCTTGTTTTTTCTCTTAAACTTGAACCTCTTTATCAATAAACCTTGACTTTTGTCAAGTGATTTTCAAAACCTTTTCCTAATAAATGCTAATTCATCTTAAGCATATTCAGACCAATTTCAAAAGACTTAAAAAATGCATAACTCATTCAAATTGTTTTTGTGCACTTTTCCTTTTAAATTTTTTTATCAAAGTTTAGACATGAGTCATTTCCATAGTTGAGATATAATTCTCTTATCCCCATAGTATTGGTGATGATTCTTTTCCATCTAAGAGATCTAGTGACATACTTGTTGATCCTTATCTAAGTTGGAGCCCTTCTCATGATGATGCAAAGTTCTCATACTTATGGGTGATTAGTTGAGTATTCTCCTTAGAATGAAAAAATGTCTTTCCATTAAAAATGAATAAAAACAAACATCTTTGTTATTTTTACCGTGAATTACGGGGTTTTGATCCTCCATTGCACTTTGTTGGTACGTAGGCATGATACTTCAAAAGTCTTGGCAAACACCAAAAATCATAAAAAATATACTTTTTCCCATCTCTCCAATATTTTGCAAACAACACCCTTTTCAAAGCAAAATGTACACATTGTCAAAGAGGTTCCCATGGAGTACCTGTAAGACCCCGATTTTGACCCTAAGACCCTTCATGCTATCTCATCATATGCATTGGCTTTGAGATCACACCTTGGCATCCTCCTTACCCCTCATTCATTGGGTTTGCATTAGGAGAGATCACCAAGCACATTTGACTGTATCATACTTTATTTTCCTTTGTTTACTAACCAAAATCCCAAAAATATGTATATGTATAGCTTTATTTCTTTTGTAGGTAGTGTGTGCATCCACCAATGCCTCATCAAGCTCACAATTAGGGTTTGAGACCCTCAGTGCAAGGAGATCAATTAAGAGATGATCCACATTGGTTATAGACATCATATATGGATCCCCATGTTCTTCATTTATCAATTAGATCAGGAAATCATCAAGAGTTTGGAGCTTGTTTGCCTTGGAAACCCTAATTCATATGGGTATCTTGTGTGACTTCCTCAACAAGTTTCTTCAACATTTGATCAAATATTTTAGGGGATACTTCATATTACATCATCTTATACATATATAATACTTCATAAGTCCCAAATATCAAGAGAACTTTAAGTTTGCAAGTAGGTTAAAGGTGGTTAACTAGAGAAAGTCAACTGGTCAAAACTAGGGTTCCCTAGACCCTATCTCCTACAATTTTTTTCATATGAAAATTATTCCAAATGCAACATTACTATTTATGACATTCCAAACAACTTTAATGTTGACATCAAGAGATAGTTTTGCTTGGAAAGTCTTTTTTTATGGTGAAAGATTATAGGTCATTTTGTCTGAATCCTAGTTAGGAGGTTAACTTCCAAGGACCATAACTTGCTTAATTTTTATGAGATGAAGTCCATCCAAGTTTAATGATAAATCTCAATATGTCCTCTCCAACTTTTATTCTTTGAGAAACTTCAAATTCAACTTGCAAGGGAATCTTCCAAGAGGCAACATTATAGGTCATTTTGGGCCATTACCATTGAACAAACAATTTTCCTCAACTTTTAAAATGCATAACTCCTTCATGACAAATTCAAATGAGGTCAAATTTGTGACCAAATTGAATAATATTGAAAGAGCTATAACTTTTATGAAGAAACTTTTTATATGTTAAGCTCATAGCAAACGTTATGCAAGGTACTTAGAAAAATTTCAATTATGTTTGATTTCTCAAACTTCCACCTCAAACTTCCCCTTGATGTCACCTTTCCAAAACATTCAGGATCACCTCATTTAGATAAGATTTGAAAGACTTGCACATGGTTACTCTTCATGGTTCCATTTGGATGAATCACTTGATCATTTCTCAATTACAAATGCATGGCCTCATGTTAAACTTTTAGCTTCACTCATGATCATTTTTGGACCTGATTACATCATCTCATGGGCCTATCTGTAACACCTCAAAATTTTCCCTCCTCTTCTTGGGACTAGCTTAGCATTTTGCATTTCATGTTTTAGGGCATTAGTCATTTCATATTGCATATCATGTGAAAACAAGCAAGTCATCCTCCTAAGTCTTTCTCAGAAGATAGAGAGGTTGAGAGATTCAAGCCTGAGGGTCTTGCTGAATTGATCAATCATCTGAGGGTTATCCTTCAATTAGGGTTTTATTGGTTCCTTCCAAAGGTTGAACATTATCTTGTTTGCAAGAGTATATCACCATCATCTTGATTCTATCATCTTCAAGAGGTTCATTGTGCCTGATCATGTTCCTTAGGATTAGGGTTTTGACCTCTGGTCAACCCTAATCAATGGAATTCTCCCAATCAGGGATTCTCAAGGAGATGAGGCCTTTATTGAGAAGGATATCATCATATGATGTTATTGAGATTGTACAAGCTAGGGTTTCATTTTGGAGCCATTTCATCAAGTGGTTGAGGCTCAAAGTCATCTGTGCATGTTCTAAGTCATCTGTCAACCATAAAAGTCAACAGAAAGTCAACTGAGGACTAGGAGGGGGAGAAATGAGTTTCAACATCTTATTCATGTCCCAAAGAGGCTTATTCATCATTACAAATGCATATCTTGAAGAATTTGAGGCCAGATCAAAACTTTCCAAAAATGGAAAGTGACCTGTAATTGGAAGTTTCCAAAAATGGAAAGGTTTTGGACCAAATTCAACTGGATCTTACATCATCAAAGAGGCTTAAAATGAATTTTTTCCCAACATGAAAGTTGAAGATATCTCTCTCCCATTTCCAAAAAGTCCAAGATGATGAATTTATGATGAATGGTTGAGGAGATATGGTCCAATCATTGCCAAGTGTACATGGAACTTCAAAAGGACATAACTTTTGACTCATAACTCCAAATTTGGTGCCTCTTTTTCTAAAATACTTCTCATGACATGAACTTTTCAAAACATTCATCACATTGCATGAATTTTCATCATATGATCATTTGTGCTTTCATGCCAATTTTGGAGGGAAACTTGAAAATTTAAAAATGGTGCATCATGGGAACTTTCCACCATTGCCAATGTGTTTAAAAAATGATTTTGAGTGAAAATGATCAGCCTCTTGGTACTGTTCACGTGGAAATAGTCATGCACCCTCCAATTTTCATGTTTTGGTCATAACACCTTATTTTGATTAATCACAACTAAACCATGCCTAATTTTAATTAGTATGTGATTAGTGAAGCATATATATTGATAATCATAACAGAATTTCAGTTTTAGCTTCATCAATTCTAGATCTAGATCTCAAAATTCTCTCTCCCTCCAAAATTTTCTCCCAATCACAATTCAAATTTCTTCAACATAGTACCTTGTTTTTATTGAAGATTCAAGATCAGTGAGTTGGATTGAGTGTGAATCCAGTTTTTGTTTGAAGAATTCAAGCATAATCAAGGAGTTGAAGTTCAAGAACTCAAGAATGGAAGTGGATTGTTAAGCTAGATCTACACGGTTTCAAGCTTCATTTTCATCATCAAACATCATTACAAGTGTTCTAGAGTTGATTTGGATCATTACAAGGCCTTGGATCGTGCGTTTTCAAGAACTGTTCTTCAAGAGGTCACATTTTCGATCCTTTTAATTCTCTGTTTTGTATGCATAATCTTGTAGATTGAATGTTGAGCAATCTGGTATGAATTTCGTGTGAAATGATGCAATATTCATGAAGTTATGGTTGATTAAAGTTTGTAGATCTAGAAAGTTTTCCTTCGATTCTCTTTGGTCATGATGTTTTAAGATGAAATGATGCTTGATTCGTAACCTCCATAACATGAGCTTTCAAATGATGTATTATTTTTGAAGTTCTGGAAAATTTGTTTGAACCTTGCTACTGTTCATCTTCGTTTTCACGAGGAAGACGAAGTAGCGACGGCTTTGCGTCCATCTTGCGTCCGTCTGGTTTCAATCTGCATGGCGCTAGGGTTCTTGATGAACAACATGCGCCAGAACACGTTTGATCCATGATCCTCACTTCGAATCTTGGCAATGGCGTTTTGGATTTTCTTTTATTTAGCGCGCTCCATTTAAATTTAAACAGAGTTTGATTCCCCCTGGCTCCACTAATTCAAATAAATTCCTCATGTTGCCTTTCCCTCCATAATTACATGCTATGATCTTTTTTTAATTCAAATTTTTTATCCAACTTTAAAAATTCATATCAATTTGAAAAATGCTCCAAATAATCCCTGGTTTTTTGCTACTTGCTCATTGAGATGTCCTCTATTTTATGATGTTAAATTCTGAAGTTGTGCATGGCTGTATTTGGAATTGTGTTAGACTTTGTGATCATATGTACATTTGTGACCTTGCTCCATTCATCTTATCATAAAATGCTCAATATTGGTCCAAATGCTCTGAAATTTTGCATGATGTTTCTTGACATGTTTGTGGATTTATGTGATTTTATTTGGCATTTTTTTGCTGTTGGCTTCACTGTTTTATGTACATGTTAACATGGTGTGACAATTTGTGTCACACAATAGGATGTTCAGCTTGTGCAATTTTATTTCCATGTCAATTGAACTCTGATGATCCTGATTTTTTGTATGATGATCATGTTGGCTGTGTTGTATTCTCATGAATTTTTTCAGAATTATTTGAATCATTTTTGTTTTGATTTGGATTTTTCATTCTCAATGTCCATTTGAATGCTTTGAAATTGTCTTTGACTTCCCTTGCACATGAAATGCCTTTGCTTGATGATTTTGTTTTGGTCCTTTTTAGGACATGTTAATATGTGTGTGAAGTTGCATTGTGTTGAATATTAGCTCCTGTTTTGAATTTTTTCTTCACCTTTGACCCTAGGCTTTGACCTAGTGGTTTGTACTTACATGTGAGCTTTGAATTTCAGGACCAAGCCCCCAAATTCCATGGTTGATGTTGCTTCATCATTTGAATGTTGATATTTGCTATTGATTGCTAACATTTGGTTGTTTTGTAGGTTGATGATAATTCACTTGAGTGTTTGCCTTATGGCTTATATGTTGTACATTAGGATTGTCTGTTTGTTGTTGACTGTTGTCTGTTTGCCTGAATACTGTACTGATTTGTTTAGTTGTTTACATAGGTACCTAAGTTGCTTTAAGTTCATTTGAACTTTGCTTTGCTTGTGGTTGGCATACCACTTAGGTAACTTCTTGAACTTCATGTAGTCTGGAAGACCTGTCATGTTATGTTGGCAGGCACCTATCTGAAGCCCTCCTTAAGAGGCAATGTTTGTGCTTGTTTATCTTTGTGCCTTGTACATGAAAAGACCTCCTAAGTGAAGAGGCATTGGCAGATAAAAGGGGTGTGCAATCCACCCCCTGCTATTCAGTTGTGTCATTCATCTTGCTCACACCCTGTGTTGATGCACTTTGAACAAAAGCCCAAAATCTTGTTGTGTCAGTCATGTGGAATAGAGTCCCACATTCTGGACTCCCACACTTTCATTGAGTCAAGCTCACCCAGGCCTGGGTTAAGAGCTATGAGGCATAACCCTCATCTCCATTTCATCTGCTCACCCTAACTCTCAATGTTAGAGGTTAAGAGCCTGACTACCTATTTCAGTATTTGGCTTGTTTGTCAAGGTCGATATAACCCCTTGACTAAAGCCCAACCTTGCTTGAGCCTCCTTGATTGTGTATAGTGTGTGCTGACTGCTTTTGTTATTTATCTTCTTAGCTTCTCATCTCCTTTCTGTAGGAGTTGTATGATCAACTTTTGAGGAAGTTGACGTACGTAGAGATAGACTTGAGTTGACTCACTGCCTGTGTGAGTCAAACTCTGGTTAGAAACCTCAACCTAGGACTATTATGGATTACATGATAACTATTAGGCTCGAGTCAGTCTCCCTTTTAGTTTGTCATTTCCCAGTCTCTGGTTAGGATAGAAGTTTCTCCCATGTTAAGGGGAACTACGTCGCCCTGATCCTCGTACCAGATGAGGTACGTAGGCAGGAGATGAGCAGATCTCTCCGGGCACCCTTTTCCTTTTTCAACCCTCTTGTGTGTTTGGAGTCTGACGTAAGTCCAGCGATTGGCAGTCGGTTTCCTGTGTGTGTTTGCTTGTTTGGAGTCTGACGTAAGTCCAGCGATTGGCAGTCGGTTTCCTGTGTGTGTTTGCTTGTTTGGAGTCTGACGTAAGTCCAGCGATTGGCAATCGGTTTCCTGTTTGCGTTTCTTTTGTGGAGTCGGATGTAAGCCCAGCGATTGACATTCCGTTTCTAGTATGTGTTTGGGTGTTTGCTCTGACGTCTCAGCGTTTCCGTTTAGAGTTTTGTTTGGCGTGCGTTAGCCGAACTACGGTAGCTCTGATTCTCATTCCAGATGAGATATGTAGGCATAGGATGCGATATCCTAGCGAGCTCGTTCCCCTCTCTTTCCATCTGTGTTTTATTCCAGTGTGTGTGCATTCTTTGAGCGGTTTTAGCAACCTTATTCTATCTTTCTGAGCGTGGATCCCGTCGAGTACGACGGACGTGAGGGGTGCTAATACCTTCCCCTTGCGTAACCGACTCCCGATCCTTGCAATCTCCGGTCGTAAGACCATTTCCTTTCCAGGTTTACTTCGAGCGTTTCCTATCCCTCCTTTGGGATAAATAACGCACGGTGGCGGCTCTGTTTGTTTTGCTTTTCCCACCGGTTGTTTTTCGCGATGCGACAACTGGCGACTCTGCTGGGGAACATAAAAAGTTGACCTCTTGCTGGTCCATCTTCCCTAAGCGAGTCAATCCTAGCGCTCTCTAGGGTAGGGTTGGTTGCTTTTATTACTCTATTTATTGCATTTATGATTAATATGCTGTGACTGTATATATTTACATATGTGTTTGCATGCATCATATTATCATTGTGTTGGATTCTGTACAGGTGTGGTTCCTCTGATTTGGGGTGGGTGTTCCGAGTGGGGCTAAAACCAAGGCCCGAGTATACACCTAGGATTAGTGTGGTCTCACGTTTCCTCACATGTTGTATCAGCATGTTGTTGCGACGTGACATACCACAAGCCGAACGAGATTCTTCTGAGTGAGCTCTTCTGGGTGGAGTATTCCACTTTGGTTGAGTTATCTCTTTAGAGCGGTTGACTTCGGTGACCGTTCTTTCCCGGATCTTTGGTTTAGATGATCTTAAGAGACCTGCAACGGCACACCCGAAAGGGCAAACCCGTTGAGTATCTTTGCCCGATCGTCGAGACCATTGTCCGCCTTAGGATGACCTGATTAGAATTCACCTGTGATGGGAGGGTTTGATCTTACAGATGCATGTTCTGATGGTGACTTTGATGGTGACTAATGGTTCAGTTATTGATCAGAGTTCTAAGCCGGATTTATGGATTTATGTCTGAGACGCCGGGGTTCTATCCGTGGTATTTATCAGGGGGGATCCGTTTATTTCAGGATTCCCTGGGTTGGTGCAGATGATTGTGTTGTTATCAGATCAGTGATTTTCCAGTGATGGTGATAATATATCCTTCAGTACCATTTATTTCGGAACCTCTCAAGTTGGATTTAGGGTTACTCAGTACCTCAGATGGTTGTGATCAGTTGAGAGACTAGGGCTTCAGTACAGAGGATGATCAGATGACCTGGAGGATGGCACAATGCAGTGTATTGCATTCATGCATCAGCATCATTCACATTTTGCATTTATCTGCATCTAACTCATGTTTATCCATATGCAGGGGACATTCTTGATCGAGATCCTGGTTGAGAGACTTCTCTGTTCCAGACATGAGGCCCGGTTTGAAAGATGACGCCGTCTACAATTTCTTCAATCCAGAGATTAATGTGTTGAAGGATATGATAACATTGATTACACCTGACCATGTGGGGTTGTTCCGTGAGACTTATGGCGGTATTCTGAAGTTGGTTTTCAGACTCACAGACAGTGATAGGAGCGCCATCCATACTCTTCTCCAGTTTTATGACCCGGGCTTGAGATGCTTCGTTTTCCCGGATTACCTGTTAGGGCCTTTGATGGAAGATTATGCTAGTATCCTGAGTATTCAGATCAGAGACCAGATTCCATTCTATGTCACTAAGGGGGAACCTAATGTTGTTGAGATTTCTCGTGCTCTTTATTTGAGCCCATAGGTAACCAAAGGGGGTTTGAAGGAGAAGGGAAAGTTGCTCGGTTTTCATCTGAGTTTCTTGGAGGCTAAAGCCAAAGAGCATGCTGTTGTGGTTAATTGGAGGGCTGCTTGTGCTTTGATTGCTGTGAGCATCTATGGGATCATCCTGTTTCCTAATCAGAAGAACTTTGTGGATATTAATGCCATCCGGTTATTTGTGCAGAGGAATCCTATTCCTACCTTGGTTGGGGATGTTTATTACTCGGTCCATAATCGGAACGAGAAGCGGCGTGGGGGATTGATTAGATGTTGTGCTCAACTGTTGCACAAGTGGTTCATGGGATATCTGCCTTCTATAGGTGCTTTTGTTTCTCTTGATCCTACGGTTAATTGGGCAACCAAGTTGATGGGTTTGCGAGCCAAGGACATAGCTTGGACTCATAATGGTGTGACTGGGCGAAATTTCATTTATAGTTGTGGGAGCTTTCCCAATGTGCCTCTTATAGGAGTTCAAGGTTGCATTAATTACAACCCGACGCTTCTTAAGAGACAAATGGGGTTTGCTATGGAGGTTCCTCCTCTCGAGTGTGAGATTCAGGAGTCTTTCTACTTCCCAGCTGAGGGTAATCTGTTACAGTTGAGGCAAGTGTCCGGGGCATGGCGCAATATTTAGAGGAAGGGCAAGGTTCCTTTTGGTAAGGTTAATAGCAGGTCTCTTCCTCCATTTGATGATTGGATTAGGAAGAGGATCGAGCTCACACATCTACCATTTCCTGGGGGTGATCCTTGGTGTCCATTAATTGAGGGGCCACGTTCTTCTGTCAGCATGGAGGAGTTCCTTGAGATGAAGAAGGAGAGAGATCGGTTGCGAGCAAAGAAGGTTGAGTTGGAGATGAGTGTTGCTAGAATTCAGATGGCTAATCAGGAAATCAAAGGGAAAATAGAAGACCAGGATAAGAGACATGCTCTGGAGGTGAAGCGCTTTGAGATAGACACTGCCTATTATCGCAAGATCAACCAAGCTTTGGAGTCATCTGCGAAGGAGCATGACATCACCAAGGAGAAGTTGGCTAGAGCTTCGAAGGTCATTGAGGATGAGAAGAGGAGACAAATTCTTGTGAAGACTCAGAGGGAAGTTAGAGCCAAAATCCTTACTACAAAATGGGAAGCGGAGAAAGCGAAGATTATTGCTGAGAGAGATCATTATCTTGCCGAGAGGGATCATTATTTCCGACAGATGAAGATTCACCAGAAGGAGGTGGGGAGATTGCAGCAGGAGAACACTGAGCTCAGGTTCGCCGTGAAGTTTACCAGGATGGTTGATGATGTAGGGCCTTCTGTGGGACCTTCGTCAGATTAGACCTTTCTTATTTGTGTTGGATTACCGTCAGGCCTGTTGACGGAATTCACTTGCTTGTATTCCCTTTTTTGATTCTGGAGAATTGTATCTGATTTGTATCAGACTTGGTGTATGACTCTCGCACATATTGTGCACTTTTGGTATATAATGGTTATTTTCATTCAGTGATTGATATTCAAGCTTTATTTGCTTTCCTGTATGCACTCACATAGCACACACATGGTCGGGTGATATCTTTGCTAAATCATATATCTCTACTCTGTATGGTGAAACCTGATGATTGATGTCAAAATGTTGCTGCCGGATTATTATTTGTCTCGATGAAACCAGGATCGAAAGACAGAGTGTTCCTCAGATGGATAGACATTGCATTCATGCATGAATCATAATAACTTGTCTTCTATTTTGCAGGTGTTAGTTTCTAACGTGCTTGATTGTTTCAGGATTCATTGCTCACGCACGTAGAATCATTCCCTTGCACACAGCACGTCCGCACCGATATCCTACCAGACGCAACACATCCAGGCTGATGGATCTACCCAACACAGATATTCTCGAGCTGAAGGAGAAAATGAACGAACTGATCAATGTCATGCAAGGGTTTGCCGTGGGGCAGAAAGCACTTGCTGATAAAGTGGAGAAGCTCGAGGGGGCTTCAGCTGCCAACAGTGGTAACAATCAGGAAGAAGTGTCCAACAATGGCCTTGGGAGTTCTAGGGATGGAGGAGATCTCAGAAAGAAAACTACTGCTGGTGTAGTGATAAATAATGGGGGTGGTTTCGGTGTTGCCACAGGCGGTGGACCAGGTCCGATGGGTAATAATCTGAAGGATAGTTTGTTTCCTCCTTTCTTTGGGGCCGAGGAGGATAGGGAGGAAGACAGAGAAGCAGATCAGTTCTCCATGCTGAATGAGCAATTCGGTCAATACGGTGTTCAACCACCAAATAGAGAGATTCAGGTGCTAGCGGAGAAAATCAGGGCTCTTGAAAGTCATGCTACTCCGGGGGTTGTTAACATGTCGAATATGGGGCTTATTGAGGGAATTGTGATTCCACAAAAGTTTAAAGCGCCCGCATTTGACAAGTATAATGGGAGTTCTTGCCCGGAAACTCATCTCCAGGCTTTTGTCCGAAAGATTTCTGCTTATACAATGGACCAAAAGCTTTGGATGTACTTCTTCCAGGACAGTCTGTCTGGGGGGTCTTTGGAATGGTACACCAAGCTGAGGTCGTCTGATATCAAGAGCTGGCAGGATCTTGGTGATGCATTCTTTAAACAATACCAGTTTAATGCTGATATGGCTCCTAGTCGTACCCAGCTGCAGGGTATGTCTCAGAAGCCTAATGAGGGGTTTAAAGAATATGCACAGAGGTGGATGGAGCTGGCGGCCCGAGTCCAACCTCCGTTGGTGGATAGAGAAATGTCAGACCTGTTTATGGGTACCCTTCAGGGGACATTTGCAGAGAGGATGGTTGGATGCCCGGTTACCAACTTTGCTGATATAGTGGTGGCTGGAGAAAGAATAGAAAGCTGGTTAAAGATGGGAAAAATCCAGGGTAGTGCTTCGTCGTCTGGATCGAAGAAGCCCTTTGGTAATGGCCAGAGAAAGAATGAGGATGATACAAGTGCTGTGTATACCCAAAGAGGACAGAGTAGGGATCGTTACTACCAGCACACTGCTGCGGTAACAATTCCTGCTGACAATCAACTTGCACAACAGCAACAACATCATCAACAACAACAATAGCATCAACAACCGCAACAACAACGTCAACCATTTCAACAGAGACCGCAGAGGGCCGGGTATCAAGTGAGAGGGCGAATGGCTGATCGTCAATTTGATAGGCCACCAGTGACATATTCCTTCTTGCTGAAGAAGTTGAAAGACTTAGGGTTGGTTCAGTTGAGGAATTTGGCTCCTTTGAGACCTGATCAGAGGCCTCCTAACTATGATGAGAACGCCAAGTGCGAATTCCACTCTGGTGACCCTGGACACAATATAGAAAATTGTAAAGCTTTTAAGCATGTGGTCCAGGACTTGGTGGATTCTAAGGCAATCAATTTTGCTCCATCTCCAAATGTTAATGCTAATCCCATGCCCGCGCATGGTCAAATGGGGGTGAATGCAATCTCTGAGGATGAGAGCAGAGTTGGGTTGATGAGTATAGACCAGTTGAAGACTCCCCTGGTTGAGGTCAAGAGGCAACTGTTGAAGAATGGGGTCTTTCCGGGCTGTGATGGTTGTTGTGCTGCGTGCACTATTGCTGTCAATGGGTGTGTTGTATTGAGGGAGGTTGTCTAGAGGATGATGGATGGAGGAAGCCTCAGGTTTGAGAAGGCAGATTTGGGGAAAGAAGATATCTCCACCATAACCATCTATTTCGATCCTGTCGATTTGTCAACGCTGGCAGATGCGGCTCCAGTTACCATCACGGTACCTGGGCCAATTCCTTATGACAACGACGATGTTGTACCATGGCATTATGGTGGAGAGGTCTATTGCAATGGGGAGAAGTTGGAGGATCAGGCTGCAGGTGAAACCACCGTTTTAAAGGTGGATAAGGCCGGACCCAGTGGTTTCACTCGCAGTGGAAGGTTGTTTGCACCTGACGCTTTAAGGAGTGGAGAGGGAGAAAAAGAAAAGAAAGATAAGGCCGAGGCTTTAGCCAGGGCGAGAGGGAAGCAGGTGGTAAATGAGGGTACTCCTGTGGTGACACCGGCGCCTGGTGGGTCGGAAAGAGAACTTGATGATGAAGCTGAAGAATTTCTAAGGATCATCAAGAAGTCAGAGTACAAGCTTGTTGACCATTTGCAACAGACTCCATCCAAGATCTCAATCTTGTCCTTGTTGTTGAGCTCCGAGGGGCATAGAGAGGCTTTATTGAAAAGAAAGCCTATGTTCCTCAAGAGATCACGATCAATCAGTTGGAGACGGTGGTGTCAAACGTCAATGCCAGCCATGGGCTGGGTTTCACTGATCTGGATCTGACGGTGGATGGGCGTAATCATAATAGGGCATTACACATTGCCATGGAGTGTAAAGGAGCCGTGCTCTCGCACGTGTTGGTTGATACCGGCTCATCACTAAATGTGTTTCCAAAGAAGGCCCTGGCGAAACTGGATTGCGAAGGGTTGATCTTGACACCCACGGATCTAATAGTTAGAGCTTTTGATGGCTCAAAGCGGGCTGTATTTGGAGAAGTGGAGCTCCCGGTGAAGATTGGGCCCGACGTGTTTAAATCTGTATTCTATGTCATGGATATTCAGCCGGCATACAGTTGCCTGTTGGGTCGCCCATGGATACACGCTGCTGGGGCAGTGACTTCGACTTTGCACCAGAAATTGAAGTACATCTGGGATGGGCAGGTCGTCACAGTTTGCGGAGAGGAAGACATCTTTGTCAGCCACCTATCATCGTTCAAATATGTTGAAATGGACGGTGAGATATGGGAAACGTCAAGTCAAGCATTCGAAACTGTCAAGGTGGAGAGTGCTCTCTTCGCCAAAGAAGAAGGGAAGCCGTCCATTTCTTCATACAAGCAGGCTGCTGAGGTGGTGAAGAATGGAGAAGCTCCTGGTTGGGGGAAGATGATGGATATTGCTGCCAAGAAAGACAGATTTGGGGTTGGTTATCAGCCGGGCCGAGGCTCGTCTGGGCAGGATAAGGGTCGTCGCCAAACATTCACGTTCACCAGTGCTGGAATACTGGATCCAGATCACATCTGTATGGTGGGTGAGGAGGTTGACAGTGACTGTGAGATTGATCAGTGGATAAAACCGTGCGTACCAGGGATGGAGATCTAGAACTGGAAGGCCGAAAAGATCATCACTGTCACTCTGCGTGAAGAGTAATATTTCCTGTATTTCAATTCTGTCTGCATGAAAGCCATACGTTTTGCCCGGAACGTAATGGTTCATTGTAAGGGCCACCTCATGTGTGTTCATTTTGCAAAATTTGCATCATAAATAAAAGGATGTTTTTCATTAAAAGCGGTGTTCCCTGTCTTTCATTTATTTTTGCAGTTTAAAAATAAACAAAAATAAAAATGGCAATGTTTGTTTTCATTTTTCTTTTCATTTGCTTCGCTCCGGTTCTAAAGCAATGCATGAATCAACATTCATGCAGATGCGATCATTCGCCGGATCTCATTGATAACAATCTTGTTACACCCTCGTATGACTTCGACAATCCGATCTATCATGCCGAAGAAGAAGGCGAAGATGATTGTGAACTGCCGAAAGAATTAGCCAGGTTGTTGAAACAAGAGGAGAAGGTGATTCAACCGCACGAGGAGCAAGTCGAGGTTGTGAATCTGGGTACCGAGGAGGTCAGGAAAGAAGTGAAAATCGGGGCCGCTTTGGAGGTAAATGTCAAGAGCAGAATGGTAGCCTTGTTGAAAGAATATGTTGATATCTTCGCCTGGTCCTATCAAGATATGCCAGGGTTGGATACCGATATCGTTATGCATAAGTTACCGTTGAGAGCAGATTGTCCTCCAGTGAAGTAGAAGTTGCGCAGAACTCGACCTGAGATGGCCATGAAAATCAAAGAGGAAGTTCAGAAGCAGTTGGATGTTGGTTTCCTCGCTGTCACTAATTATCCGCCTTGGGTCGTAAATATTGTGCCGGTCCCGAAGAAGGATGGGAAGGTGAGAATGTGTGTGGGCTACCGGGATTTGAACAGAGCTAGTCCGAAAGATGATTTTCCATTACCACACATCGACGTATTGGTAGATAATACAGCTCAATTCTCGGTGTTTTCCTTCATGGATGGCTTTTCTGGCTATAATCAAATCAAAATGTCGCCAGATGATATGGAGAAAACAACGTTCATCACACCGTGGGGCACTTTTTGCTATAAGGTGATGCCATTTGGTCTCAAGAACGCCGATGCTACTTATCAGAGGGCCATGGTGACTTTGTTTCATGATATGATTCATCATGAAATTGAATGCTATGTTGATGACATGATAGCAAAGTCCCAAACGGAAGAGGGGCATTTGGTGGATCTGGCCAAGTTGTTTGATCGGTTGAGACAATTCAGACTGAGGTTGAATCCGAATAAGTGCACTTTCGGAGTGCGGTCCGGTAAATTGCTGGGGTTTATAGTAAGCGAAAGAGGAATCGAGGTTGATCCTGCTAAAGTAAAAGCAATAAGAGAAATGCCTGAACCGAGGACAGAGAAGGAGGTTCGTGGTTTCTTAGGTAGATTGAACTACATTTCACGGTTCATATCTCACTTAACAGCCACGTGTGAACCTATATTCAAGTTGTTAAGAAAAGATCAAACGGTCAGGTGGAATAATGATTGCCAAGCGGCATTTGAAAAGATAAAAGAGTATTTGCAGGAGCCTCCGATTCTGATGCCTCCTGTGGAGAGACGACCATTAATTCTGTACTTGACGGTCCTCGAGGGGTCTATGGGGTGTGTACTGGGGCAGCATGACGAGTCTGGTCGAAAAGAGCATGCGATTTACTACCTTAGCAAAAAGTTTACCGACTGTGAAACAAGATATTCACTGCTCGAGAAAACTTGCTGTGCTTTGGTATGGGCTACTCGCCGACTGAGACAGTATATGCTGGTTCATACCACTTTATTTATTTCCAAGATGGATCCAATCAAGTATATTTTCGAAAAGCCAGCATTGACCGGACGGGTTGCGACGTGGCAAATGATTTTGACTGAATACAATATACAATATACCTCTCAGAAAGCAATCAAGGGGAGCGTATTGTCTGATTACCTCGCCCAGCAACCCATTGAGGATTATCAACCGATGAAGTTTGAGTTCCCTGATGAGGACATCATGTTTCTCAAATCGAAAGATTGTGAGGAACCAATCCCGGAGGAGGGGCCCGACCCTGAATCCGAATGGATTCTGATGTTTGATGGGGCCGTTCACGTGAATGGTAGTGGAGTTGGTGCTGTTTTGGTTACGCCGAAAGGATCCCACATTCCTTTTGCTGCTCGGCTAACATTTGAGTGCACCAACAGCGTGGCTGAATATGAAGCTTGTATATTGGGGATTGAAGAGGCGATTGATTTGCGGATCAAGAACCTTGTCATATATGGAGATTCAGCTTTGGTTGTGAATCAGGTTAACGGAAAATGGTATACGCATCAATCTAATTTAATTCCATACCGGGACTATACATGGAGATTGTTGACGTTCTTCACCAAGGTGAAATTGCATCATCTGCCAAGAGAGGAGAATCCTTTGGCAGATGCTTTGGCTACTCTGGCCGCCTTGATTAAGGTGCAGTGGTGGAATCAGTTCCCCAGTGTTGAGGTGGGACGTCTGGATAGACCGGCTTATGTGTTTGCTGTTGACACAACGCCTGATGATGAGAAGTCGTGGTATTACGATATCAAGCGCTACCTGGAAACCCAAGAATATCCTGAGGGAGCATCTAAGAAGGACCGAAAGACTCTGAGGAGGTTGGCCATGGTGTTCTACTTGAACAAGGATGGGGTGTTGTACAAGAGAAATTTCGATTGGGTTTTGCTCAGATATGTTGATGACAAAGAAGCAAGCCAATTGATGAAAGAGGTTCATGAGGGATCGTTTGGTACCCATGCCAGTGGGAGTGCAATGGTGAAGAAGCTGTTACGAGCCGGGTATTATTGGATGACGATGGAGGCCCAATGTTTCAATTTTGTGCGGAAGTGTCATAAATGCCAGATTTATGCTGACAAGGTGCACGTGCCTCCAAATCCGTTGAGTTTGATGTCATCTCCGTGGCCGTTTGCTATGTGGGGCATTGATATGATCGAAAAGATTGAGCCTACGACTTCGAATGGGCACCGGTTCATATTAGTGGCTATTGATTACTTCACCAAGTGGGTGGAAGCAGCCTCTTATGCGAATGTGACTGTAGCACCTCAAATTTGCACCTACCCTTTGTACATACATTCTTATATTAGGTCATAACATTAACATAGTCCACTGCATAACATTGCATTGTCCCTTTTGCCCAAGTGCAAGCCATTCAGAAGAATTAGGTCAAACTGGTCAGGAGATCAGTCAATCAAGCAAGTCAGTGCATTTTCCTTTGAGGCAAGGCCCTAGGGTTGGTCCAACATGCTCACATGACCCAGGGGTCCTTTTGAAGTGTTTTGGTCAAAGATTGGGTGCCCAGAAGTCATCAGTCATGGCTCAGTTCACCAGAAACCCTAAAAAGTCAACCATGGTCAACTGTGGTCAACTGTGCTTGATTTTATGGATTTCAAGGTGGGAAATGGTTTGAAGGGGTTCATTCATGTCCATATAGGCCTCATATAACATGTCAAACATCATCATGGAAGAATTTAAAGTCAAACAAGAAATTTCCAAAAAATAGAAAGTTGACCTGTAATTGGAATTTGCCAAAAATGGAAAGTCTTGATCCTCAAAATTACATCATGATACAAGCTTCAAATGAATTGTTTCCCAACATGAAAGTTGAAGATCTTGTTCTCCCATTTTCAAAAAGTCCAAGAACACTCAATTCCCATGAATGGTTGGCAAGTTATGATCAAATCATTCTCAAAAAATTTTGAACTTCAAAGTGGCATATCTTCCAAACCATTTGGCCAAATTGGGTGGGGTTTTTTGCTACAAGTCACATTTGATGCCCTCTTTCCAAATATGTCATCAAAATTTACCAAAAACTCACCAATCAAAATGGCACTTTTTGAAGTGACTTGAATTATTTCAAGTGAGGTGAAAAAGTGATTTTGCAATTTAAGCCTTTCCAATATATTTTGCCAATTGAAATTGCTAAGAAATCATATTTGGAGTGTGTACGCCCACTTTCGCAACTGTAACCACATACCTTGCCATTTGAGTGAAAATTGACAAATTAGCAAAACACCTTCATTTTACAAAATTGCAATTACCACCAAAACTAACCATGCTTAGAACATTAAACAGCATACATATACTGCATATTCTCTCTGAAAAAACCCTAGCAGCCACACTCACACAAACAAAAAACTATTTTCTCTCAAAACACCATTTCTTCATTTTGCATTTTCTGCCAAAAACTGCAAGGAGCCCGAGCTGGATTGTTTTGTTTCATGATATATCAATCATTTGGAAGCATTTGCAAGGATGATATCACAACTGTAAGCACAGAACACAACGCTGTTTTCATAGAGCTCTTCCATGGCAGATGTTGTTTAGAGTTGTTTTGAACCTTCTTGAGTTGAAATCTTTTGACCATTCATCAAAGCAAACTTGAAGCTTCATCTGTTTCATCACAAAACAACCAAAGAATCACTGAATCGACACTGCATTTCAGATTTGGTGAGTTTTCGATTTTCTCCATTTGCAAAACTATGATATGCTTTAGCTAGGTCTTGTCGTGCTGGTCATTTTGAAACTTAAATCATTGAAAATGGTTGTTTATTCTGAAAGTTATGTTGAGTTAAAGATTTATGTTCAAACATGTTTTTGCATGATTCTTGTTGTTTAGCTCGATTCATTGAAAATGAATGTTATATTGTGGTTGTGTGTTCTTAGATGGTTCGATTGATATGCTCATTGCTCATTTCTGGAACAATTTTTTTCCACGATTTCTTGAGGAAGAAGATGATGTACTGTAGCTGCATAAACCCTAATTCCTCATTTTCCCAGAATTTGTTTTAACGTGTTGCATGTGCTTTCCACTGTTGCATTGCCATGACAAATTGTAGCGTGACACCTCACCAAGCGCTGCACAGCGTTTCATTAATAAGTTCAAATAATTACAAGTATGCCATTCCGTGCCAAATGGTCTCATTAATTCATGTTGTTTTCAATTTTTATTCCATTTTTGATCACCAACTTACAAAATTCATAAGTCCATCATCTTTAATCCAAAATTAATGAGACTTTTTGCATGATGTTCATCCCAATCTCTAGTATTTTATCATGATTTTTCCAGAATTTTTGCATGTATGGTTTTTGAATTGTGCTAGGGTTTTGTTCATGTGCTCATTTTTTGTACACTTTGCCAAATCATTTGTGAAATAATGATGCTTTATCCAATGACCTCCAAATTTTTTGTGCTTAAACTAGACACATTCCTGGTGATTTTGGTGTAGAGTTTGTGAATTTATCATTTCTGGTTTGTGAGTTATGATTTTTTGAATTAGGGTGTGACAATTTGTGTCACACCATTGTTATCCAATTTCATGATTTTATTTACCTAGCCTATTGAACTCAATTTGGTCTGATTTTTTTGCATGAACATACTTGTGGATGTCTAGTTTACATATGATTTTTTGTGGAATTATTGATGGCATTTCCTAATTGTTTGGATTTTTTCTCCCCTGTTTGACCAAAATGTTGACTTTTGTGACACTTGATGCCATATGCTTTGTGAAATTCTCATACATTATAGGATGGACATGAAATTAGACATGTGATTAGTAGACATCTTAAGTTTTGTCATGGTGTTTGTCCCATTCATTTCTCATTTTCTATCACTGATTTATGATTTATTCAAGTTGGTGCATGTTTGGTTGACTTCTTTGAGCATGTTTGAACTTGCCTTGCCTTTCTGATTTTCATTTCCCCACTTCCCATGATCCAATTGAGCTGAAATTTGGTGTGCTTACCATGCTATGGATTATGTTTGATCATGATTTATTTGATGATTTTTTGGATTGTTCATGATTGGTTTTGAACTGAGTCTTGCTGTTGACTTCTATGGGCTTCCATATGCCATGCCTTGACCTATTTTGCTTATGGAATGATGATGATGAATGATATGATTGTGGAACCAATTGAGTTTGTTTCTTGATTGTTTGAACTTGATTTTAGACACTTGCCACTTGCTGTTTTAACTTTTTTATCCCCTTTTGACCCTAGGCTTGTCCTAGTGGTCCTGCTGCTCATGTTTGAGTTCATTTTTTCAGGATAAGAAGCAGTTGCCTTAGAGAGATCAATACAAATTGATTGATGCTTGATTGATTATCATGACTAACTTGTTTGTTTTGTAGGTTGCTTGGCTCATATGCTTGAGCCTTGTGCATTGCACAGTTAACTGACTGTGTTGACTGTTGATTTCTATCTCATTTTGATTTAACTTTGAATTGAATACTGATGTTGTCTGACTGGTTTCAGGTACCTTTTAGTTGCTTTTAGTTCCTTGTGAACTTTGCTTTGCTTTGCTTAAGAGCAATTTGCATTGAGGTATAATTTCTTTACTTCATGTAGTCTGGAAGACCTGGCCTGTTACTTGGCCAGGCAACTGTCTGAAGTCCTCCTTAAGAGGCAATGCTTGTGACTGTTTACATTTGTCCTTGTATAGAGTCAAAGACCTCCTAAGTGAAGAGGCAATTGGCAGAACCCAAGGGATATGCAATCTATCCCCTGCTATTTTGTGTGTCATCTGCTTTGCTCACACAACTGTGTTGATGCATTGCAGATACAAACCCAAGACCTTGTACAATTGTACAGTTGAGTCAGTATCAAATGTGTAGAAGGGTTCCCCCTTTCTGAACCCGCACATTCTTGTCTTAAGCTCTCCCAGGCCAGGGATAAGAGCTGTGAAGTCTCATCTTCACTCACCTTTCATCTGCTTCACCTTAGCCCCTCAATGGCAAGGTTAAGAGCTAACACTACCCAGTTCCAGTGGTTTGTTTGTTGAGGTTGATATGACCCCTCGACTAAAACCTAACCTTTGTATGAGCCCATTGCTTATGTATAGTGTGTGCAACTTGTGCTTGTGTGTTTGTTTGACTTGCTTCCTGTGCAAGATAGGTTTGCTTTAGCTTGTTTCCTGTGCAAGTTAGGTTAGATGTGGCTTGCTTCCTGTGCAAGTCATGTTTAGGATATGCTTGCTTCCTGTGCATGTTAGCTAGAAACCTTAACTTAGGGGTGATTTTGCATGATAACATCTAGGCTCGAGTCGTAGTCTCCCTAGTTGTGTCTCCCTCTGTTATCTGGTTAGGCTAGTCCTTTTTCCCCCACCAGGGGAACTACGTCGCCCTGATTCTCATACCAGATGAGGTACGTAGGCAGGAGATCGTGCGAGATCTCTCCGGGCACACCTTCTTTTCTTTCTTTTTGTGTGTGTGCTTGACAGTTATAGGCTCGAGTTCCCGACTCCCTATTAACTTGTTTGGTTGTTGTGTGCTTGGAAGCTGATGTAAGTCCATCGAGTGGCATTCGGGTTCCAGTGTGCGTGTGTTTTGGTTCGGATGCCGATGTAAGTCCAGTGATTGGCGTTCGGGCTCCACGTTTGCCTTTTTGTGTGTGTTTTGGTTCGGATGCTGATGTAAGTCCAGTGATTGGCACTCAGGCTCCATGTTTGCCTGCTTGTGTGTTTGTTTGTTTGGCGTGCGTGAGCCGAACTACGGCAACTCTGATTCTCATGTTCAGATGAGATACGTAGGCACAAGATGCGATGTCTTGCCGAGTTTGACTAACGACTAACAACTAATCCTTGTTTGCTTTCGCCCTCGTTGCGATCCTTTCTCTCGCCCTCGTTGCGATCGAGACCTTCCCTTTCTCTTGCCCTAGTTGCAATCGAGACCCTTATTCCCGTAGCTAGTTGAACTACGTTTTGCTCTGATTCTTATTCCCGATGAGATACGTAGGCATAAGACGCGATGTCTTAGCGAGCACACTTATCCTTAACCCTTAGGTACCCGAGCTACGAAGACTCTGATTCTCATATTCAGATGAGATACGTATGCAATGGATGCGACATCCGTGCGAGTCACTTTTCCCTTGACCCTTTTTAGTAAATAGTACATTAGATAAACACACACCCTTTAGACAAGAACAAACAAGAGTGGATCCCGTAGAGTACTACGGATGCGTAGGGGTGCTAATACCTTCCCTTCGCATAATCGACTCCCGAACCCAAGATTTGGTTGCGAGACCTTGTCTTTTCCTTTCCTTTCTCCAGGTTTACTTCGAGCGTTTCCTTTCCCTCCTTTGGGATAAATAACGCACGGTGGCGACTCTTCTGTCATCTCTTTCTTCGCCGGTTGTTTTTTCGCATACTGTATTTTTCGGGTTGCGACAGCTGGCGACTCTGCTGGGGAATACGGTTTCCCTAAGCGAGTCCCTCCTAGCTTTTGTAGGTTTCTTGTTTGTTGGGTGTTTATTCTTTTGTACAGTTATTTATTTTCAGCATTTACCTGCTTTACCTTATTGCATTCATGTACATATGTTTGTTGTATCTGTGGGTTCTGTGGGTTGTCTATTTGTTGGGATGGGATATTTTATGAGAGATAAGCCCACTACCCAGGCTTGAGTGTACACATAGGTGTTAGAGTGGATAGTCATGAGGCTTGCGTGGCATGTTGCTATGATAAGTCGTTCATGAGACCCACATTCCAGACGAGGTTTCTGTTGGATATATTTTGTCCTATGGGTGTTCCATAACGACAAATATTCCTTTAGAAATCGTCGACTCTGGTGACCATTTCCCGAGAACTCAGTCGAGGCCTCTCCTCCGAGACGTGATTATGTTAGCTCTGGTGGGCGCATTCTCGCTGCTCAATCCGAGGACCCCGAGACTGGGAACTTGCTTTAGGATATCCTGTTGAGGGGAGTCAGCAGAGGTCTTTTATCCCGTAATAATTCCAAACCTTCAGTGGTAAACGTATTATTCTCGACTGAAGGGCTGAAGCTGACAAACTTCTGTTCTTAGAACCTACCAGTGAGGGGAGGGTTTGATCTCTACAGATACGGTTTCTGCCAGTGGTGCTGTGATGGTGACTTTGGTTCAGCCAAATTTATGGACATTTATTTCTGGGACGCCGGAGTTCTGTCCGTGGTTTATCAATGGGTTCCGTTTATTTCGGATCCCCGGGTTGAATTTGAAAGTACCTGTTCAGAGGATCTGATTGTCATTCGTTCAGTGGATGTTCCTGTGATGATAGTGATGTAATCTCCAGTTCCGTTTATTTCGGAACTCCCCAAGTCGGATTTATGGTGACTTAGTCCCGATGACTGTGACTAGTTCAGAGAATGGGTCTTCAGATGACTTGGTGGCGCAGTGACTTGCATTCATGCATTTGCATCGCATTCATCTGCATTCAACTCGTGTCTATCCGTACTCAGGGTCCACTTTTTGATTAAGATTCTGGTTGAGAGATATCCAGATGTCAGAATGTTATTGATGAAAAATTATCTGTCTCTGTGAAACCAAAATCAAAGGAATATTCCTGGTACGGATAGACATTGCATGCGTGAGTCATACTAACCCATTTGCTATTTTGTAGGTGTCAACCGGTGCGCATAGCTCTTCCATTCAGACATACAGTCAGACTCAACAAATCCAAGCTGATGGATCTTCCCAACGCCGACATCCTTGAACTGAAAGAGATGATGAGGGGATTGTTCAGTATTGTGCAAGGGCTTGCCTTGGGGCAGAAATCCATGTCTGAGAGATTGGAAAGGATTGAGAGCTGGATGATCAAGGAGAAAGTTCAGGGAAAGGCTCCATCATCCGATGTAACAAATCCCTCTGGCTCGGTAGCAAAGAAACTCTCTGACAGTGGTCCGCTCAAAAAGGAGGTTGAGTCAAGTGGTGTGCCAGCAAAGAAAGAACGCAGTAAGGATCGTTATCATCCTTATGATGTTGCTGTAACCACTCTTGTTGGTAACTCACCCGTACCCCCACAACAACCACCACCTCAACAGAAGGCACCGAGAGCTAGGAGCCAGGTGAAGAAAAAGAAGGAGGATCATCAGTTTGAGGAGCCACCTGTGACCTACACCCTTCTGTTCAGGAGATTGAGGGATTTGGAGTTAGTCCGGCAAAGGATTTTGATTCCCATAGCACAACAGAAGAGGCATGCACACTATGATGAGAATGCCAGTTGTGAATTCCATTCTGAGGCACCCAGGCATAGTGTTGAGGGTTGTAGAGCTTTCAAGCATGTCGTACAGGACATGGTGAACTCCAAGACCATCAGCTTGGCCCAGATAATGAATGGGGATGTCAACCTGGTACCCAGGCAGGGTCCTGTAAAAGTGAAGATGGTGATAAAGGTCAAGAAAGGAATGGAGATGACTCAGGAAGATCAGCTAAAGGTTCCCCTGGCTGTGGTCCCAAAACCACTGGTGCAGGATGGAGTCTTCCCTGTTGTAGATAATTGTTGTGCGGCCGTTGCCACAGAGGGGTGTGTATTGATGGGAGACACGACCCAGAAGATGAAAGAAGTAGAAATGGACATTGGAAAACTTGAAATACCCAGTCAAGCAATCGAAACCGTCCAGGTGGAGAGTGCTCTTGTTGTCGAGAAAGAGAAGAAGCTGTCCATTTCTTCTTATAAACAAGCTCTGGAGGTGGTGAAGAACCAAGAGGCCCAAGGCTGGGGAAGGATCATTGACATAGTGGTAAAAGCAGACATGTTTGGGATCGGTTATCCAGATCAAGAGTCGTCTAGACCAAACAGAGGACGTCGTCCACCATACATCTTTGTCAGTGCAGGAATGCTGGATTCTGATCATGCTTGTTCAGTGAGTGAAGAGATTGACTGTGACCGCGAGCTCGAGCTGTGGATAAAGTCGTGCGTACCAGGCGATTGGAAGGTCTCCAAAAGCATCACTGTCGCTCATCCGGAAGTGTAGTATTTCTGTTTTAATTTTGTTTGCATGAAAGCCATACGTTTTGCCCGAAACGTACTGGTCCATTGTAAGGGCCATCTCATGTGTTTCATTTTGCAACGTTTTGCATCGGTAATAAATGGATGTTTTTGTGATTAAAAGCGGTGTTCCTTGTTTTTCATTTTTTACAGTTTAAAAAATAAAAATGGCAATGTTTTTCGTTTTTCTTTTGAACTTGTCTCGTTCCAACCTCAAAAGTGATTACCCTCCTGATCTCATCGATAACAATTTGGTTACACCTTTGTATGACTTCGACAATTCGATCTATCATGCCGAAGGAGAAGGCGAAGAAGATTGTGATTTGTTGGAATTAGCCGGGTCGTTGAAACCAGAGGAGAAGGTGATTCAACCGCATGAGGAGTGCTCAGAATTGTTGCTCCAAGCACCGCCGAGGTCAGAAAGCGAATATTGAGGCCGCTTCAGAGGCAAGTCAAGAACAGGATGGTATATGTGCGCCTGGTTGTATCTAGATACACCAAGGTAGGATACCAATGTTGTGGAGGCACGAGTTACCATGGAGAGAAGACTGTCCTCCAGGGAAGCGGAAACCGGTGCTGAAAGATGAGAATGTGTGTGGACTGTCGAGATGTGAGCTGAGCTAATCTGAAAGATGAATTCCCGGTACGTCACAACGAGGTATTGGATTGATTATAATGCTCAGTTTTATCTTCATGGATGGCTTCTTGGCCGAGACCAGATTGAACTGTTGCCAGACGATATGACGTAAACCATGTCCCTCACACAAGGGGCACCGTCTGGTTATAAGGTGATGTCGTTCAGTATCGAGAAGGTCGGTGCCAAGTATCAGAAGTCTAGGGTGACTTTGTTTCATGATATGATTCATCGTGAAAGCAAATGCCATGTTGATGACATGATAGCAAAGTCCCAAGCAGAAGAGGGGCATCCGGTGGATCAAGTTGTTTGACATGTAGAGATAACTCATACTGTTGAGTTCGAATTAGCGCACTTATGGGGTGCTGTCCAGCAAGCTGCCGAGGCATGTTGCGAATGAAAGAGGAATCGAGGTCGATCCTGCAAAAAAAAAAAAAAAAAAAAAAGAACAGTGCAAGAAACGCCTGAACCAAAAACAAAAAAGAAGAAAAAAATGAAATGGTCAGGTGGAATAATGACGGCCCAGGGGCATGGAAGGAAAAAATGAGTAGCAGGAACCTTTGATTCTGATACCCTCCGGGGAAGAAACAACTGTTAATCTGGTACTTGACAGCCCTCAAGGGGTCTATGAGGTGTATGGTGTTAGCATCACGAGTCTTGTCGAAAAGAGCATGCAGTTTACCTAAGCAAAAATTTTATCGACTGTGAAACAATACACTCACTGCTCGAGAAACTTGATGTACTTTGGCATAGGCTGCTCGCCGACTGAGACAGTGTATGTTGGTTCATACCACTTGGTGGATGTCCAAAATGGATCTGATCAAGTACGTGCTTGAGAAGTCATCATGGACCGGACGGGTTAAGAGAGGGCGAATGGTGTCGACTGAATACGATGTTCAGTATGTCTCCCAGAAAGTAATCAAGAGGAGGGTACTGTATGGTTATCTCGCCCACTGATGATTATCAGTCCAGGAAGTTTGAAGTCCCTGATGAGGACATCTCGAGGTACTCGAATCGAAAGATTGAGAGTGACCGATCCCGGAGGAGGGGCCTGACCCCGAATCCGAACGGGTTTTGATGTCTGATGAGGAGAGTTTAAAGAGAGTGAGCTAGTGCTTCCCCGATAACATGTGAACGCACCAATGATAGTGGCTGAGTACGAAGTTGGTATCCTGAGTGTCGTACTTTGGTACGTGCATCTACTGGGGCAACGCCTTCCTCATGCGGTATGGGATGGAAGTGATCTTGCCTGCTGGAGGCTAGATTTCATTGTAAAGAGTCCGGATGGATGAGAAGTTAGAAAAGGGCGAGTGGATGAGGACTCGGTATAACACATTGACCCTGATTGAGAAAAGAGGCTGACAGTTACTTGTCATGGGGCAGTTGTACCCAATAAATGAAGCGTGTTGTTGACCGAGAAGTGCGACCTCGTGGGTAGCATGGAAGAGATGTGGTGTTGAAAAGGATCCTTCCTCCTCAAGACGATCGTGGGGCAAGTGGATAAACAATTATGAATGTCCGTTCGTGGTCAAAAGGGGTTTTCTCTGACAGAGCCTTGTTGCTGACGACCACGGATGATGAGGATTTTCCATCCCCTGTGAATGCGGACGCAGTTAAAAGATACTTCGTGAAAAAGAGACCCGCTGGACAAAAAGAATAAAAGAGTCCAGGCAAAAAAGGGCATCCCGGCGAACCAAAAAAAAGAGAGAAAAGGTTCGGGCAAAAGTTAGGGATAATAAAAGAAAAGAACTGTACACCCGGCAAGTCGAAAACCCCACAAGGGCGACTTGGGCAAAAAAAAAAGGGTATCCCGGTGGACTGAAACCCGAAAGGGCGGTCCAGGCAAAAGAGGGAATGAAACGAACAACTGTGTCTGGCATGATCGTTTGTGCTTTGATTAAGACATCACGGCTAACCTCCGACAGAGATCGAATCAGAAGCATCTTGTTCAGAAGGCCGAAAGTGCGGAAAGTCTTGAGGACATATGAGGTGTAACCGAGTTGGAACCCGATGAGATCACGGTTTCACATTGCCATTAGGATAGATATTTTTTCCTTTTGTGTGCAATCACCTCTTTCCAGGGTTTGCCTCCTGTGCGTCGCTCAGTTCTGGGCCGTCCTTTTGTTTCAGTCAATAAATGTGTGTTCAGTCAAATAATTTTGTTTTTGTTTTCATTACCGTTTTGATTACGAAAACATCCATTCGTTTTGATAAGAATAGTTGCATTTGGAAACATAGAGGTCCCTTCCGATGCGTGCTTATAAGATTGAAATCTGGAAATCTTATTCGGAAGTTTGAGTGACCAAGGTGTTGAAGTGTTGGCACGCCTGGGGCACGCTTTTATCTAACAATCTCTTGTGCAGGTACCGTTAGATATCTTCATTCACTAGCATGTAGTGGTATGAAACCTTTTGACAAAAGAGATCCCTGCAAAGCCCGACCAGGGGCAATGGATAGACTAACGGTGAAAAGCCCGTGACATAGTTGCGACGACGATCCTGAAAGCTAATCAAGAAGACTCTTCAAAGTCTAAGGACTGGAAAGTTTGTATGAATCCCAGGAATTCGATCTTCGTGGGATGAATCAGAGGAGTCTATGCGAGTCTGGGTGTTCTCAAAAGAGGAAAGCCGACACTGTGGGTGGACGATGGATGCCGCTGTTCGGCGACTCGACAGGTGTTCCGTGTCCAATAAGCTGTATTTCCCCAGTGGGTGTGAGAGGGTTACCTCCCTAACAGATTTGAGATCAGTGTCTCCTCAGCGAGCCTAAAGGTTACTGCCTTCCCAGTAGGGTTTGTGTTGATGGTTTTCCCTCAGCAAGGTCCCCAAGCGGATCGGGTTCGGAGAAAATCATCCCCAGTAGAGATAAGAATGGGTTTGCCTCCCCTAGCAGGGTAATCTCCAAGCAGTTCGGGTTCGATGGAGTGCATCCTCAGCAAGGTTTGTCTTTCCCCAGCAGGGTGGAAGTTGACGTGATTATAAGATCCTCAGCACAGTTCCTGGAGTTCCCCGGTGTTTGTCTCTGGAGGAGACGTGTGTTTATGCATTCATCATTTAGATAAGCATAGCATATTGCATCATTAGTGCATAGCATTTCCATGATCATGGGGCATTGTGTAAAACAAAAAAACTCATGCATCAACATTGCAAACATGTCCATTAGCCCTAGGCCGTGGTGACCAGCCGAGATTGGGTTGTTGGAAAGAGTTTAGCATCGCGCCATTGGATCGGCTTCAGAATTGGGTTCATCAGCATGTTTGAAAAGTTGGTGTTTTCCCGACAAGTGACTCCTTAGTTGAGTGGGTATCCCCAGCAGTGTTACTCCCCGAAGTTGGCATCATTTTGCAAGCTTGGTTCAATTCCCCTAGCATATGTGGGCGTGTCTGATCTCTCCATATAGAGTCGACCCCTTAAGCAGAAAATGTCCACCATTCCTTCTACGCTCCCCACCGAGATACATCCTCGTGGATGACGGTTGCTTCCGTTCCCTCCATAATGGGATGGGTTTTCCCTATTGAGTTCTTTCCTCATTAGGATGAGTCTTGATTCAGTTTGCCTTCTTGGATCGATCCTAAATTGGCTTCTTATTCGCTGTCTCTTGTACTTCTCTGGGGCATAAATGAATGGTTGCTCACTAACCGACACTTATTCATCTCATCCTCAGCGGAATTTGTGGCTTCTACCTATAAACCGGTAGTTGTAAGTCCTATCTTTGTGGTTTTCTACCTATTAACTGGTAGCTGTAAAATCCCACTTTCATCCCCTTGGTGGAGTTAACCCTGTGTGCTCATCCTATCGTTGACTGGTTACTTTTCCGTGGTTTTCTGCCTACTAACCGGTAGATGTAATCCCCTCTTTGTGGTATTGATAGTCTTGTCCCCTTTGGATACTTGCCCTGATCAAGCAGTATTGTCCCCATTGGGTCTTCCCCTTCTTCTTGGATACTTGCTCCGAGTAAGCAACTTTATCCTCTTTTGATTGGTCATCTTTTGCATACCTAGTCTGGTACCCCGTTGCTTTTCTTTTCGGTCGTTTATCCATTTAACAACCTACAACCCGGTTATGGATAATCTTCCATGCGAGTGTATTATCTACGTTTTGACGGCTATAGATAATATATCTCATGCACTCTTTGGTCAATCTTTCGATTGTTATCCCCAGCATGGGTCTTTGGCATGCGTGCCGGCTCATTTATCACTGTTTTGTTATCTTCGCCGATGCTGATAGACATGAAGAATTTTCCGGTATTCAGACCGAAGTGGCATTCAGGCCAATTCCCGGTATTCAGACCGAAGTGGCATTCAGGCCAATTTTCTGGCATTCAGACCGAAGTGGCATTCAGGCCAATTTTCCGGTATCCAGACCGAAGTGGCATTCAGGCCAATTCCCGGTATTCAGACCGAAGTGGCATTCAGGCCAATTCCCGGTATTCAGACCGAAGTGGCATTCAGGCCAATTTTCCGGTATCCAGACCGAAGTGGCATTCAGGCCAATTCCCGGTATTCAGACCGAAGTGGCATTCAGGCCAATTCCCGGTATTCAGAACGAAGTGGCATTCAGGCCAATTTTCCGGTATCCAGACCGAAGTGGCATTCAGGCCAATTCCCGGTATTCAGACCGAAGTGGCATTCAGGCCAATTCCCGGTATTCAGACCGAAGTGGCATTCAGGCCAATTTTCCGGTATCCAGACCGAAGTGGCATTCAGGCCAGTTCCCGGTATTCAGACCGAAGTGGCATTCAGGCCAATTCCCGGTATTCAGACCGAAGTGGCATTCAGGCCAATTCCCGGTATTCAGACCGAAGTGGCATTCAGGCCAATTTTCCGGTATCCAGACCGAAGTGGCATTCAGGCCAATTTCCGATTTTCAGATCGAAGAAGTTTCCGACGATCAGGTCGATGTACTTATGGCATTCGGGCCAATTTTTCGGTGTTCAGACCGAGGCGGTATTCAGACCGAAGTGGCGTTCAGGCCAATTTCCGATTTTCATATCGAAGAATTTTCCGACGATCAGGTCGATGTACTTATGGCATTCAGGCCAATTTTCCGGTGTTCAGACCGAGGCGGTATCCAGACCGAATGTGGCGTCCAGGCCAATTTCTGATGTTTCAGATCGACATCAAATCTCTCATATTCCGAGGCTCAGTATTCAGACTGACGAGCGGCGCTCAGGCCATGGTTATCCCTGTGTTACCATTTATTTTGGTATCCAGGTCGACGTTTCTGTTTCGGTATTCAGGCCGATTTCTTTTTTCGTTCCAGACGGATTTTTCTTTCAAGACTGTTTCTTCGCCGATCCTGACGGGCGTTGTTAATTATTTTCCCAGCAGAGTGCAAATTTCTACGGTTCTTAGTATTCAATCCCTGTTTACCCTGAAAGTCTGACAGCCGTTGCTCTCATCCGTTCGGGTTCCCAGCTGATTGAATAGGGGCAGCTGTAGCACCTCAAATTTGCACCTACCCTTTGTACATACATTCTTATATTAGGTCATAACATTAACATAGTCCACTGCATAACATTGCATTGTCCCTTTTGCCCAAGTGCAAGCCATTCAGAAGAATTAGGTCAAACTGGTCAGGAGATCAGTCAATCAAGCAAGTCAGTGCATTTTCCTTTGAGGCAAGGCCCTAGGGTTGGTCCAACATGTTCACATGACCCAGGGGTCCTTTTGAAGTGTTTTGGTCAAAGATTGGGTGCCCAGAAGTCATCAGTCATGGCTCAGTTCACCAGAAACCCTAAAAAGTCAACCATGGTCAACTGTGGTCAACTGTGCTTGATTTTATGGATTTCAAGGTGGGAAATGGTTTGAAGGGGTTCATTCATGTCCATATAGGCCTCATATAACATGTCAAACATCATCATGGAAGAATTTGAAGTCAAACAAGAAATTTCCAAAAAATAGAAAGTTGACCTGTAATTGGAATTTGCCAAAAATGGAAAGTCTTGATCCTCAAAATTACATCATGATACAAGCTTCAAATGAATTGTTTCCCAACATGAAAGTTGAAGATCTTGTTCTCCCATTTTCAAGAAGTCCAAGAACACTCAATTCCCATGAATGGTTGGCAAGTTATGATCAAATCATTCTCAAAAAATTTTGAACTTCAAAGTGGCATATCTTCCAAACCATTTGGCCAAATTG
The DNA here is from genome assembly GCF_024323335.1 of Lathyrus oleraceus. Classification (NCBI taxonomy): domain Eukaryota; kingdom Viridiplantae; phylum Streptophyta; class Magnoliopsida; order Fabales; family Fabaceae; genus Lathyrus; species Lathyrus oleraceus. The sequence continues at coordinate 211,408,384 of NC_066584.1, forward strand.
GGTGGGGTTTTTTGCTACAAGTCACATTTGATGCCCTCTTTCCAAATATGTCATCAAAATTTACCAAAAACTCACCAATCAAAATGGCACTTTTTGAAGTGACTTGAATTATTTCAAGTGAGGTGAAAAAGTGATTTTGCAATTTAAGCCTTTCCAATATATTTTGCCAATTGAAATTGCTAAGAAATCATATTTGGAGTGTGTACAAGGCCCACTTTCGCAACTGTAACCACAGACCTTGCCGTTTGAGTGAAAATTGACAAATTAGCAAAACACCTTCATTTTACAAAATTGCAATTACCACCAAAACTAACCATGCTTAGAACATTAAACAGCATACATATACTGCATATTCTCTCTGAAAAAACCCTAGCAGCCACACTCACACAAACAAAAAACTATTTTCTCTCAAAACACCAGGCTCCGAGATAAGCCTTGAGGAAGGCCTCGAACCAGGATCGCGATGGACTCTTGTGTTCGACGGTACTTCCAGTGCTCTTGGTCATGGAATAGGCGCAGTTATCACTTCTCCAACTAGTTTCCACCTTCCATTCACCTCTAGACTATGTTTTGATTGCACCAACAATATGGCAGAATATGAAGCATGTATTTACGGTTTGGAGGTGGCCATCGACTTAAGGATCAAGATTCTTGAGGTATATGGAAATTCATCTCTGGTAATAAATCAGGTAAAAGGAGATTGGGAGACTCGAGATAGCAAGTTGATACCTTATAAAGAGCATATCAGAAAACTAATACCCTACTTTAATGAAGTGTCTTTTCATCATATTCCTAGGGAAGAAAATCAGTTAGCATATGCTCTAGCTAGTTTGACATCCATGTTCAAAGTCAAATGGAAGAATGAAGCAGCAGTTATCCATATTGACCACTTAGATGAACCAACACATTATCTAGCAATCGAGGCAGATCCTGATGATAAGCCCTGGTTCTATGACATGAATACATTCCTGTAGAAATAACAATTGTGAGCAAATTCTTTACTTTGAATAAGTTTTGAATGATAGCAAATTGTGTGATCATTGTCTAATTGTTGGTTGTGCATTATTTTACATGTTTCATTTGTGTTTTTAGCCTATACTATTGTTTCGTGTCTATACATACAGATCCACATTGATACATTTCTTAAAGAACTCATAAAAACTGTTTTGTGTCAGTATGTATCGATACATGTTCATCTGCATCGATACATAAATTTGTTTTAAATCACAAAACGTTTTTGCTTCAGTATGTATCGATACATACGAGCTTTGTATCGATACATGCTTAGTTAAAATGTTCTATGTATCGATACATACGAGCTTTGTATCGATACATGCTTAGTTCAAATGTTCTATGTATCGATACATACGAGCTTTGTATCGATACATGCTTGTATCAATTCTCTAAAATTAATCAAAGCTACAGTATGTATTGATGCATAATCTTTTGTATCAATACATAATTTTGTTTTGTCTACTAACAGCTTCTGTCTTTCACATATAAGAAGTATTTTGACAGCTCAGTTAACAGTACGAATTCAGAAGTGAAAAACAGTTGAACACAAATCAAAGGAGTGTGTAGCAGCAATTGTTTTGAGCAGTTAGAAACCTGAAAGAGACTTCATCTTCTCAATCTCTTTTCTTCAAGAACATCAATACATAATCATTCTTGTTCTTTGGATTAAAGGATCAACGAGATAACGTTCAGTGGAACGATCAAGGATCTAGCTGAGGTGTTCAGTGGAACGATCGAGGATATAGCTGAGTTGAAGGTTGAAGGGGGTTTTGAGGAAAAACCAAATGGTTTGTCCTTCAAGAACTGGAGTGTTCTTGCGGGTTTGTTAGTCACGTTTGCAGAACAGATTCAGCCGCAGCGTAGGGTTTGGAAATTGGGTAATTTCGCAAACAGGTCGTGGAACCGGTGAATTGTTTGCAATTTCTTGCAGGAAATTCTTGATCGAGCTCAGATCAAGTGGATGTTTTATACAAGAAGAAGATCTTGGGATTTAGATTTCTGTCTTTGTATTGAAACCTTGTATCAACGAATTCGGCATTATTGATAATTACAGTTCTCAATTTCATTTGAAATTGAGAGGGAGACATACCCACACGCGAGGACGACAGTGGGGAACTTCCTTACCAAATCTCTGCGTATCGTATTCTTTCCTTATCTACCTTTACGTTTTCAACAGTTTTGTGATTTCAGTTGGTGGATTGTGGCTGTACATTTCGTGATACAATAGTGGAAAGAAAACTTCTTTATATAAACTCCACCATTGTTCATCATTGATCACATACACACCAAATGTTTGACAAAACTGTCAGCTGAGTTTTATTCATTGGAATCAGAATTTAGTGATAAGTGCATTTGATTTGATAATATTCTGGTGTTAATATTCTCTATCGTTCTAATTCAAATCCAGCAATAAATTCGCGTGTCCGGTTTTCTAGTAGCGGTTCAGAATAGACGGAAGTCGATTCGGGACTGTAATTTTCCGCTAAGTTTCAATAACTCTGATAAGATTTTTTAAATCCGTTTATTTAAAAAAGAGGTGATCTATTCACCGCCCCTCTCGATCACTAGCCACACCGTCTAACAACAATATCCCGAGGGTATATCTATCACTGATAAGAAGGATCTGAGAAGACTCTCTTCCAAGTTTTTCCTAAATGGTGATGTGTTATACAAGCAAAATTATGATTTCGTACTGCTCAGATGCATGGATAGACACGAAGCTAGTACAATTATAAAATCCATACATGAAGGCTGCGAGGGTGTACATGCGAAAGGTCCTGCTATGGCCAAGAAGATCCTTTGGGTTGGGTATTACTGGACAATAATGGAGGTTGACTGTTACAACTTCGTTAGAAGATGTCACAAATGTCAGATATATGGTGACAAGATCTTTGTGCCATCGACTCCGTTGAATGTTTTGACTTCTCCATGGCCTTTTCTATGTGGGGTATCAATATGATTGGGATGATAGAGCCTGAAGCTTCCAATGGTCATCAATTCATCCTATTTTCCATTGATTACTTCATAAAATAGGTCGAGGCCGCTTCATATGCCAATGTCACTCAACAGGTGGTTACTTAATTTATCAAGAAAGAGATAATTTGTCGCTATGGAATTCCTAGCAAGATCATCACTGATAATACCAATAATCTTAACAACAATATGATGAAAGAGTTATGCGAAGATTTTAAGATCGAGCACCATAATTCTTCACCATACCGGCCCAAGATGAACGACGCCGTAGAAGCAGCCAATAAGAACATCAAAAGAATCGTCCAGGAAATGGTCAAGACATATAAGGACTGGCATGAGATGCTACCATTCGCTCTGCATGGTTACATGACCTCAGTTCGCACATCCATTGGGGAAACTTCATACTCATTGGTGTATGGGATGGAGGTCGTCCTGAGGTTGAGATCCCTTCACTCAGGGTCATAATGGAGGCTGACCTTGATGAAGCTGAATGGGTTCAATCGCGGTATGACCAGCTGAATCTGGTCGAAGAAAAACATCTGATAACCGCTTGCCATGGTCAGTTGCACTAAAGACGCCTCAAGCGAGCTTTGCATAAAAAAGGTCTTCCTCGTGAGTACCGCGCATGGGAACTCGTGCTCAAAAGGTATTATGCTATTCACCCAGATCCTCGGGGCAAATGGACTCCCAACTACGAAGGACCTTTTGTCATCAAGAAGGATTTCTCAGGTGGGGCTCTAATCCTCACAATAATGGATGGGGAAGAACTGCCATCTCCAGTGAATACAGACATAGTCAAAAAATATTATGCCTAAAAAGAAATGGTAATAAAAGCCCGCTAGATTAATCCTCACAAAATCAATCTAGGTAAAAATGACTATCCCGATGGACCAAAAAATGAATTATCCATGTTGTAGCGGTAAATTCATGATCATCAAGCTATGGATAAGCTAGAGATCAAATAACAAGAGTCTCCACCGTGCTTTTATTGTTTCCAAGGGAAAAGGGAAAAAGCACGAACAAAACCCAAAAAAGTAAGAAGTTTTCAAATCAAAACTAATAAAATGTCAGAGATTATAGGTAAGGGGGTTGGTGACACAAAGGGAAGGTGTTCGCACCCAAAGTGTCCTAGGTACTCCTAGGGAGCCCTTTTTGTGTGCATACGTATTTGGTACAAAGTGATGTTTATAAACAAATAGAATAGGGGGATGAGAAAAGAATTCATTAATTTTATATTTTATGTTTGGCAAGACCTTCGGTCTTGTGCCTACGTACCAACATAAAAATGAGGGATCAAAACCTCGTAGTTCGTGATACAAATTTCAAAGTGGATGCATTGCTTTTAACAAAAATTAAGTTTGAAAGGCACAAAGGCCTAAAAATGGTTTGAATGAGTTAGTTCTTTTTGGATTTTTGAAAGTTTAAGTCAAGTATAGTTAAGTTTATTTACAAGTTTGATTTAAGAAAAGAAGTTTGAAAATGCAATGGCATAAGGCCAAAGTTTCTATTTTTTTTTACAAAGTGGTCAAAGTTTAGAACAAAATAAGTTCAATCAAAGAAGGTCTTGAAAAAGGAGGGAGATGTTTTGAAATTAAAGAAATAGGGAGAAGATGAAGAGACTAATCCTATGTACAGAATTAAAAGTTAAGAGTTGAAAAGATCTGACCAAATGGGTAGCAATCCAATAGACAAGAATGTCAATAGAAACCCAGAATTCCCTTGGACTTTTAGAATTAAGCAACACACAAATGCACAATTATATTATCTTGAAGAGCAAGGCACCAAATAAAGATGACCACATCCAAGCTTATCCATTCCATGATCTTCTTCAAGGTAGCCCATGTAACAAATGAATTCCACAAGTCACAGGTTCAAAATAATAGCTTCACAATGATCATGTTGCAGATGAACTTAGAGAGATTTTGAATGATGTATCAGAGGAAGTTTTCAATTGCAAGCACTTGGTTTCTCAATAAGTTGGCATTGACCAAGTCCTTTAGCATAGGAATGTTGCCTAAGTTCTAAGTCCATTTGTCCAAGATCAAGCCAACAGTCCACACAAAAGTTTTTTTAGGGTTTTTGTTGTTATTATGTACATTAATGGTCAAAAACCATACAAACAAGCAAAGCACAAACAAAATATATCACACAATATGGTCCAAGTGGACAAAGTGAAAATTGCATTAGCATAAACAATTAGAATGATATGAACAATGGCAAATGTATAAAAGCTAGAATTAAATGACATTAAAGTAAAGGGCTTGAAATTAAAAGTTAGTAGTTAATAAGTTAGAAGTTAGAATTTTTTGTTTTTGCTTTTCATTCTTAGACATTCTTTGGAGAACACTCAACCCACTTATCACAAGCATGGATCCTTGAACTAAGACAACTTTCAAAGGAAGGAAAAAAGGCCAAGTTTCCACACAATACCATGAAAGAGGGGAGACTTACAATCTCACTAACTAGAATGTTATGCCTTTTATGTCACAAATTTAGCGCTATGTTAAGCAATAGTAATTGGACTTACGTAGAAGTCACAACTATTTGAGGTCGGGCAATAGAATTTTGGTGTTAATGTATGTTAGAGACATAATATTAGGAACTATGCTCATGAAACATACCACACACAAAAAGAATATGCAAAAGGTGTGGCCTAATCTCATCCATACTCATGTTAATTTTTCAACCAACTAGCTTTAGGACTTTGAGATATCATAGGCCAAATGAGATGAATGCATAAAGAAGGGGAATAAGATGAAGTGGGAGGGGAATAGATGAAATCTCAAATTGATCAAAGGAGGACTTTTACCAAATTAATATCATTCATTCATTTTGGGAGATGGAATGTACATTCCATCAATCCCCTAAATCCAATGATATTAATTTGACAAAGTCAAATCAACCTTGATCAAGGCCCAACAATAAGAGTCAAACATAAACAAGTCATCACAATTGGTCAACAAAATTATTTGGCATTTATTCCAATTAAAAATACTAAAATAATGTATTTAAATTAAATATGGTTTATCAAATTCCTAAAACCTCATCGAAGCACCAAATAAATGGCTATAAGATTTATCATAGGTCAAACAAGGTCAAAGGACCTTGGAGAATTTTTTAAAGATTTTTTAAAGACTTAAAAGTATTTTTAAACAATTAAAAACAAATGAAAAATCAATTAAATCATGAAAAATATTAATAATGATCCAAAAAGTAATTTTAATTCAGAATATGAAAGAGGAAAATATTTGAATTTTTTGGTGAAACTCTCATATTTTTTGGATCAATATTAAAATTAATATGAATTAATGAAATTAAATCAATTAAAATGAAATTCAAATAATCAGAAAAACGTGGACCACTTGATCTCCCTCATTAATTGAGGTGGCAAATCAAGTGGCCACCAATGCACGTTCTATGGTGCGCCTGAGTCAAACGTCCACACGCTTGGTAATTAAAACATACACTCATGATTAAAAAAATTTGAACTCATCTAATGGCTCAGGACCACGCCACATCATTGCCGGAGCAAAGCGTCGGTCGTCTTCTCAAGCGACCTTGGCCGGACTGGTCCATTCATCACCATATCATAAATGAAAAACGAGGACATGATCTGAAAGGAAAAATGGTGTAGATCACGAATATCACCTCAATTTTAACTAACTCCTCACATATAGAAAGGTATGAGGAGTTGAAATTTGAGGTATGTCAACTGAGTTGCTTCGATTTGACCTCTAAGCAACTCAACCTTCTTGCTTACATTGGTAGGATTGAGAGAATTGAGCAAGATTGCATACAACCAAAGAATCGAAGAGATGATTTTTTTTGGAAAATACCTTCAATGCAGGTCTGGATTCAACTGTTCTTGCCTTGGTTCGTGCTTGATCTCACTCAGAATGCTTGCAGAAGTTGAATGAAATGCACAAAAGGTCTTGGGTCCCTGGAGTTTTGAATCTCAAAACAGTGAGATTCAAACTCAATTTCAAGATGAAACTCTCAGGTTTATCCTCTAAAATGGAAGGGTTAGGGGTTTAGGATCAAAGCTGGCGCGAATATGTGTTTAATACTGATGCTAGAGGGCTCTATTTATAGCTGTAGCTCACGATATTTGCACCTTCAAATTCACTTTCCAAAATTGGCAAATGATGATGCATGGGTGCACAGGCGTGTACAGACCTATGGGATCATTGCTTAAGGTCCACAAATGAATGTGAGAGAGTCTGAAATCAACTTGGATTGCAAGGCAAGTGTGTGTGAATATTTGAAGTTTGATCTTTGCCACATGATGATACCATGTTCATGTCATGCGCATCCCTAGAAATTCTTGTCCAAAATGGATGAACTTCGACTTTTTGGAAAGGTTAGATCAAGAGGAACAACTTTCATGTTCAACACTTTTCCAATTGGAGCTTTTATAATGATGAATTTTGAGCTGGAATTTTGGAAATTTCAACATGCTGAAATTTTTTCTAAGTGTCAAGCCATATATCTTAATATTCCACTTTGCTTAACTTTTTATGTGAGCTTAAACTGAGAAAAGTGTCTTCATCAAAGTTGTAGCTCTTTCAAAGACCTTCAAAATGGTCACCAATTTCATGTCATTTGGATTTGAAGTGATAGAGTTATGCATTTTTGAAGTTTGGAAAACTCACTTGTTCAATGGTATAGGTCAAAAGTGACCTATAATGTAGCCTCATATCACATGCTCATAAAAGTTGAATTAGCTCTCACTCCAAACATCAAAGTTGAATTAGACATCTTGAATTTGATTTTGCAACTTGTAAATCTTTCATATCATTAAAATTGAGCAAGTTAGGGTTTAGACAAATTAGGGTTTAGACAAAATGATCTATAATGTTTCAACATAGAAAATGATTTTCCAAGCAAAGCTAGCTCTAGGTCTCAACATGAAATTTGTTTGGAATGTCATTTAGAGTAAGTTTTATCTTGAAATAAGTTTCATATGGTGAAAATTGTAGGAGATAGAGTATAGGGAGACCCAGTTTTGATCAAATGAATTCATCTAGCCAACCACCATCAACCAACTTGCCAATCTTCAATTCTCTTGACTTTCTAGGCTCATGGTAGATCATATATGAATAATATGATGAAATTTGAAGGGCTCCTTGAGAAATTTGATCAATTGGTGAGATAGATTGTTGGAGAAGTTACTCAAGATACCCAGTCAAACTAGGGTTTCCAAGGCAAATCACCCTCAAACTCTTGAAGAAAACTTGATCAATATAACATGTAGGAATCAATGGAACTCATATATGATGCCCATAACCAATATTGTATCAATTCATGGTTGTGCTCTTAGTCATGAGGGCCTCAAACCCTAGATATTAACTTGATAGATCAATGGAGATCATGCCCTACCTAAAAAAGAGTTAGGAAAATGCAAAGACATATTTTTGGTATTTTGGTTAGTAAAAATGATAAAATACAAGTATGATACAATCACAAAGTGCTTGGTGATCTCTCCCAAAACAAACTCAATGAAGGAGGGGTAAGGAGGATGCCAAGCTATGATCCCAATGCTAATGCTTATGATGAAATTGCATGAGGGATCTTAGGGTCAAAATTGGGGTCTTACAGCTGCCCCTATTTAAGGACATTCTAATTGAGGAGGCGAAGGTTAAAATCTTCATGTCGACTCAGTAGAATGAGCTTAAATAACAACATATAGAAACAAATTTTGGTCCCTAAGAGACCTCATGATACATATGATATGAAATGCAAAAGTAAGTTCTTTGTGGGGAAATATTGCCACAAAGGAAAAGAACTCAGAGAGACCGAAGGTCCGCAGGAGTATAATGCATTCCGTAAGGAAAACTCACTGGGGAGACAAAGACTCTAGGGGATAAAAGAGTTATGCGCAGGCCAGACTACGACTCAAAACTACTGGGGGACTCGAGGGATTCCATGCAAACATGGAAAAGACTCAGCCGGGGAACTAACAACATTTGCAAGGGATACGAGTAAGTCGGGATAAAACTGAAATACTTGAATCATGCCGGGAAAAGCGATTTCACTAAGGAAATGTGCACTCAACTCAACTGAGGAGAAATAAACTTCAACACAGGAGGAGCAGAAATCTATTACCTACTACCTATTACTGGGTAAGGAGATAATAAAGATATGACAGAGAGGACATCCGTCACCGATTAGGATGAACATATAAAGGATGGTTCGCTGGGAACCAACAGAAGGAAATTCATTATCAATTACTGGGTAAGAATGGCCTTGCTGGGGAAAACTGCAGAAAATAGGATTTACAACTACCAGTTACTGGGCAAAAGACCAAGAGTGAGAGTATCCGTCGTCAGTTAGGATGAACATATCAAGGATAAACTCAACAGGGAAGGAAATCCGTCATCGATTAGGATGAACATATCAAGGATAGACTTGCCTGGGATTGTCAAGGAGGATACCCGTCATCGGTTAAGATGAACATATCAAGGATAAACCAACTAAACAAAAAGTAGGAATTACATCTATCGAATGCTCGATAGAATACCGTCAAAGAGAAAATCCGTCACCGGTTAAGATGAACATATAAAGGATAGACTCTGCGAGGAGATAAAATAGGAATTACATCTATCAGTTACTGGATAGAATACCAAGAGAGAGAATCCGTCATTAGTTAAAGTGAACATATCAAGGATCAACTCTGCGGGGGGGGGGGGGGGGGGGGGGGGGGACAAAGGCAGGGTTTACAACTACCGATTACTGGGTAGAAGACCGCAAAGAGAAGGAAACCCGTCATCGGCTAGGATGAACATATCAAGGATTAACTCTCTGGGAAACGAGAATAGGGATTACAACTACCTTTTTACTGGGTAGAATACTGAAAAGATAATATCTATCATCGGTTAGGATAAACATATCAAGGATAGACTCAAGTAGGGGAGAGAAAGATACCCGTCACCGATTAGGGTGAACATATCAAGGATATACTTCCTAGGGAATCAAATCCACTGGGGACTCTACTGCTGGGACACTTTTGTCGGGTATTAGGCAAGAAGTAACAAACTGCAAACTAAGAAGAATATTACCAGTTACTAGGCAATAGACTCTTAGGGAACTCAAAGTATCTATCTAGGTAGGAGCTAGAAAGAAACAGTCAATCAATACTCAGCCCAATGAGGATATACTTGAAGGGGAGTGGTTCCATCCAGATAAACAACTAGGGAGGAAACTGAAGTAATAATCATCCACGAGGAAACAACTCAGTGGGGAAGAGGAGAAAGGTTAAAGTCTTTCTACCTAAGGGGCTGACACTCTATGATTGAGGGAGGACAGACACCGAAATTTGTATGGGGATAAAGTACCGCCATACAGGGAATGAGAATCTCAAACCAACAATTTAATCAAATATGCGAATATGCAAATATGAAATTATTTGAATGTATATGTATATGATGATTATGCTGACAAGGACAATCACAAAGGATACAAAGGTGTCGCAAAGAAATTGAATCATCGGTACAATCCCTGGTCAATCCACAAAATATGGAGACAACTACTAGAGAACAGAGAGATCAACAATCCAAAAAGGCTCAGCCCTAACTAGGGAAGGAGGAGATCTACTGAGGAAAGAGAAATATCACCGAACCTGTGGGGAATTTTAGGTCAACACCATAAAAATGGGAGACAACCCTACAGGGAAAACAAACTGCTCAGGAACCAGGAGGAAACTCTGACTGGGGAGCAAGTCGACTGGCGATTGGAGGGGAAACCAATGCGATCTACTAGGGAGGTCAACCATTTCTGCTGAAGGAAACCAAACTACATTGGGGAAGGCAGAAACTCTGTCGAGGGAGACAAGTCGCAGGGTACCTGAATCAACCAACTCAGCTAAGAAAAAGGAACGAAGCTCTACTGGGGAATCAAAAATTCCGCTGAGGAACTGAATCAACACAATCGTCTAGGAATACCTGAAGGGTTAACTGTTTGGGGAACCTCTGATGTTTCGCACTCAAAGACTTGTTATCCATCAGAATGCTGTTGATATTTCTTTTAATTGCTTTGGAAAATTCTTGCTTTTTATATGTTTTAAGAAAAAGAGATTTAAAAATTTTAAATTTTCAAAAAATGATCATAATAAAATTTAAACTATTGGCTGAAATAAATAAGAGTAGAAACAATTGGATAAAAGCTCAACTTTATTTGATAGAATGGTAGTCTGTAATTGACAAGACCCCATAGATTTTTACAAAGTTGAAAATGGTAATTTACATGGAAAAGGGTTACATTGAATACAAATGATCCTTAATCCTTCTACCCACTCTTGATATCCACTATGCTCTCGACCGCTGCCGGGGTGATGAATTGATGTCAACCCTTGTGCTCAATCAAATTTTCAAAACACTGAAGATCAGCAAAATGCAGTTACTTGCCATAATCCCTATTTTTTGCATAAGTTGCCCCAGGGTGGGGTACTCAACTTATCAGGAAATTCTTTCTGCTTTTATGCCTCTAATTTTTGCCTGGATCGCCCTTTCGGGTTTTGAATCCACGAGACGCTCCTTTTTCGCCTAAGCCGCCCTTTCGGGTTTTCAACTTAGCGAGTTGTTCTTTTTCTTTTTAGGCAAAGTATTTCTTGACTGCATCTGCGTTCACAGGACGAGTGAACTCTTCACCATCCATAGTTGTAAGTATTAATGCACCGCCTGAAAAGGCTCTCTTAATAACATATGGGCATTCATAATTAGGACTCCACTTTCCTCTAGAATCTGATTTGAATGATAAAATCTTCTTGAGCACAAGGTCACCTTCTCTGAATACACGAGGTCTGACCTTCTTATCAAAAGCTTTCTTCATCCTTTGTTGATACAACTGGCCATGACACATGGCAGTTAATCTCTCCTCTTCAATCCAATTCAACTGGTCAAACCTAGTCTGACACCATTCAGCCTCAATCAACTTGGCTTCCATGAGCACTCGCAATGAAGGAATCTCAACCTCTACGGGGAGTACTGCTTCCATACCATACACAAGAGAGAAAGGGCTTGCCCCTGTTGAAGTGCAGACAGATGTACGATACCCATACAAAGCAAACAGGAGCATCTCATGCTAATCCTTGTATGTGACAACCATCTTCTAGATAATCTTCTTAATGTTCTTGTTTGCAGCTTCCACAACCCCATTCATCTTGGGTCTGTAGGGAGAAGAATTATGATGTGCAATCTTGAAGTCTTTGCAAAGAGCTTCCACCATATTATTATTCAAGTTCGATCCATTGTCAGTAATGATCTTACTTGGCACACCATAACGGCATATAATCTGATTCTTGATAAACCTTACAAAAACTTGCTTGGTTACATTTGCATACGATGCCGCTTCAACCCATTTTGTGAAGTAGTCAATTGCCACCAAAATGAAACGATGTCCATTCGAAGATTTGGGCTCAATCATCCCAATCATATCAATTCCCCACATGGAGAAAGGCCATGGGGAAGATATAACATTCAATAGTGTCGGAGGAACATGAATCTTATCAGCATAAATTTGACACTTGTGGCACTTCTTCACAAATTTACAAGTCAGATTCCATTGTCAGCCAATAGTAACTTGCTCGCAACATCTTCTTCGCCATTGCATGTTCATTGGAATGAGTACCAAAGGAACCTTCATGAACTTCAGTCATCAACAAGTCTGCTTCGTCTCTATCCACGCATCTGAGCAAAATCATGTCGAAGTTTCTCTTGTATAGTATATCACTGTTCAAGTAGAAATTACCGACTAATCTTCTCAAAGTCTTCTTATCTTTCAAAGATGCCCCAGGCGGGTGAATCTGACTTTGGAGGAAACATTTGATGTCATAATACCATGGCTTCTCGTCTTTAATCTCTTCAACAATAAACACACGAGCTGGCCTATCAAGACGCATCACAGACAAATTAGGAACTTCATTCTAATACTTCACTACAATCATTGATGTCAACGTTGCAAGAGCATTTGCCATCCGGTTTTCATCTCGAGGGATATGATGAAACTCAACCTTTATAAAGAAATTTGAAATCCTCCTCGCATAATGTCTATATGGTATTAAATCGGGTTGATTTGTCTCCCATTCTCCTTTGATTTGATTCACAACCAAAGCCGAATCACCGAAGACATCCAAATACTTGATTCTGAGATTCATGGCCTCTTCAAGCCCCATAATGCAAGCTTCATACTCTCCCATATTGTTTGTACACTTGAAAGTCAATCTAGCTGTAAATGGTATATGCGTGCCTTGAGGAGTAATGATCATTGCCCCAATGCCATTTCCATATTGATTAACAACTTCATCAAATACCATGCCCCAACGGGAACCAGGTTCTGGCCCTTCTTCAAGTAACTGTTCATCACAATCTTTCATTTTCAAGTACAAAATCTCTTCATCAGGAAAATTATACTGTATTGACTGATAATCTTCAATCGGTTGGTGAGCCAAATGGTCAGCCAAGATACTACCTTTGATTGCTTTCTAATATCGGTATTCGATAACATACTCTGATAGCAACATCGGCCAACGGACAATCCTCCCAGTTAAAGCAGGCTTCTCAAATATATACTTGATTGGATCCATTTTGGATATCAACCAAGTGGTATGATTCAATATATACTGGCGCAGACGCTTAGCAGCCCAAGCCAATGCACAACAAGTTTTCTCAAGCATAGAATACCGAGTCTCACAATTGGTGAACATCTTACTGGGGTAGTAAATTGCAAATTCTTTCTTTCCAGTCTCATCTTGCTGACCAAGAACACAACCCATACTCTCATCAAGCACAGTGAAATACATGATCAACGATCTTCCTTCAACAGGCGGAGACAAAATCGGAGGTTCAGGCAAATATTCCTTGATACTATCAAAAGCTTTCTGGCAGTCTTCGGTCCAATCACAAGACTGATCTTTCTGAAGAAGCTTGAATATAGGTGCACATGTGGCAATCATGTGGGAAATGAATCTTGAAATATAATTCAAGCGGCCGAGAAAACCTCTGATTTTCTTCTCAGTTTTGGGCGCAGGCATCTCTTGTATTGCTTTGACCTTGGCAGGATCAACTTCAATACCCTTCTTGCTGACAATAAAGCCTAACAACTTACCAGAACGAACACCAAAAGTACACTTATTGGGATTCAAGCGGAGTTTATATTTCCTCAAATGCTAGAATAGCTTCAATAAATGCTCAACATGTTCCTCTTCATCAATTGATTTAGCAATCATGTCATCGACATAAACTTCAATCTCTTTGTGCATCATATCATGAAAGAGAGTAGTCATTGCTCTCTGGTAAGTTGCATCAGCATTCTTCAAACCGAAGGGCATCACTCTATAATAGAATATTCCCCAAGGTGTAATGAATATGGTCTTCTCCATATCTTCGGGTGCCATCTTGATCTGATTATATCCGGAAAACCCATCCATAAACGAAAAGACTTTGAATTTAGCAGTATTGTCTACCAACATATCAATGTGTGGCAGAGGGAAATCATCTTTCAGACTGACTTTATTCAAATCTTTCTAGTCAACACACGTGCAGACTTTTCCATCTTTCTTCTGCACTGGCACAATATTGGCCATCCATTGCGGATACTCAGCGGTTACAAGGAAACCGATATCAATCTGATTTTACACTTCCTCTTCGATCTTCACAGCCATATCAGGATGCGTTCTTCTCAACTTCTGCTTGACTGGCGGGCATTCTGGCTTCAACGATAATCTATGCTCCACAATCTCAGAATCCAACCCAGGCATGTCTTGATAGTGTCGCAACCTGAAAAATGGAATGCGAAAAAAAACAACCGGCGAAGAAAGACAGGAGAGTCGCCACCGTGCGTTATTTATCCCAAAGGAGGGAAAGGAAATGCTCGAGGTAAACCTGGAAAAAGGAAAGGACAAGACAGGGTCTCGCAACCAAATCTTGAGTTCGGTAGTCGATTATGCGAAGGGAAGGTATTAGCACCCCTACGCATCCGTAGTACTCTACGGGATCCACTTTTGTAGTTCTTGTCTAAAGGGTGTGGGTTTATCTAATGTGTTATTTACTAAAAAAAGGGGTCAAAAGAAAATGACTCGCACGGATGTCGCATCCACTGCATACGTATCTCATCTGAATATGAGAATCAAAGTCTTCGTAGCTCGGCTACCTAGGGGTTAAGGGTAATTGTGCTCGCTAAGACATTGCGTCTTATGCCTACGTATATCATCTGGAATGAGAATCAGAGCAAGCCGTAGTTCGGCTAACTACGGGGTTATGGATTGGGTTTTGGACGTACGACGTTACTACGCAATCTACCGGATGCTCGACCTTTGGAGACTTACTCGCCTATAGTAGAAGGAGTTAACGTGTTCTTAGGAGAAGAAAAATCAATGAGTTGGTAGGGTTAGGGATGCTCATGCAAAAAGGCAGTCCTTGACGAAGGAACCGTGCTACCTGTGGGGATACGAACACATATAAAACAAACATGTATAAAGTAAACGTGCCAACAAGGCAATCAGAATAAATCTCCCAAATGGTATCCCACAAGCAAAGTGGAATATCCAGCGAGCTATCCCTGCAAAAGTCATCTGAGCCTTCACAAAAACTCAACAAAAGGGTTAGTGAAACACGATAAGGATTAGGAGAAAACATGCTATGACAAACGTAAGTCAGATTAAAGCAAAACAGAAAAAAGCAAATGCTACTGTCGCGATCGCTACTGTCTCGCCTAGCGAAGGCTTGGCGAAGCGTCGCTGCGTGCTCGCCTAGCGAAGGTGCTAGCGAGCGCCTGCGGGTTTTGGATTTTTCATGGATAACAGTATGTTTTCAGAAACCTCAAACCCTGTGGCATACACTTCAGAAATTAAACGATTAAGCATTCAAGGCATTATTTATACATTCATACATAATTATGAACCCGTGGGCAAAAACCTAATGAAATTCATCCATCATACCTCAAACATTCAGAGTACTCAACTTCAAAGCACAAAGGTAATGGGAATAAGGGCAAACCTGATTGGAGAGATCGGTTGAAATCAAATGGCACGGCTGGATTTGCAAACCAATGTTAGGGTTTGCTTGAGCTGAAAGTGTGTGAGTCAGAATGAACCTTTTAGAGTTGCCTGGAGGTTGCTGCAGATTAATTCTCACTCTCTCTGTCTAGGTTTCTCTCCAGGTTTTGTCCAGGGTTTTGTTTCCAAGGAAACCTCAGAGTGTTTTGCTTCTCTTCCTTTTTCTGTCTGTTCTCCCTCTTTTATAACCTGATTTTCATGGCTTTGTGGGCTCAAATGAGAGAGGTCCAAGTCCAAGATTTTTCTATTATATTTTATTTATTTATTTATTTAATTATTATTATTAATATTATTATTATTATTATTTTTTTTTCGTTTTTTTTTTTCGTTTTTCGTTTTTTTTTGCATAACACGTGGGCTTCGCCTAGTGAGCATGACAGCTCATGAACAAACCTTTGCTCCTTCAAGATTAACGTTTTGACTGACGAATAGACCCCTGTTGGAAGTAACTCAAGTCTTTCCCTTGTGTTGACTAATCATCTAAATAGAACCCACAAAGTGTCCTGGATGATGTTCAAGCTTCTTGGAGCTAATCCCGATTGACATGATGAAATGCAATGTATCTAATGTTAAATGACCTAAAAATGAATGCGTGAATAAGGAGGGCAAATTTTGGGGTGTTACAGCTGCCCCTATTCAGTCATTAACTAACCCGAGCAAGATGAAAGCGAACAGCTTATCAGACAAACAGGGTGAGCTGTGATTGAATACCAAAGACAGACCGAAAATTTGCGCTCCGAGAACACCACAAAAATGCTGAAATACACCGCGCTGTTTATTTCTCTTCCGATCCTCTGGCTGAATCTGAATCAGTCTTCTGACTTAATCTGGAGTTTCGATCCTCTGGCTGAATCTATACTCAATTTAGTCCTCTGGTTGGATGTTAATTTTGATCCTCGGGCTGGATACAGTTTCAATCTTCTGGCTAGATCTTCTTCGATCTTCTGTCTAGATCTTCTTCGATCTTCTGGCTAGATCTCCTTTGTTTCGATTCTCTGGCTGAATCTATTTTCTTTGATTCTCTGGCTGAATCTACTTCGATCTTCTGGCTAGATCTGAATTGTTTTGATTCTCTGACTGAATCTATTTTCGGTCTTCGGGCTAGATCTGAATTGTTTCGATTCTCTGGCTGAATCTATTTTCTTTGATTCTCTAGCTGAATCTACTTCGATCTTCTGGCTAGATCTGAATTGTTTCGATTCTCTGGCTGAATCTATTTTCTTTGATTCTCTGGCTGAATCTATCTATTTTTCGGTCTTCGGGCTAGACCTGACTTTGATCTTCTGGCTAGATCTGGATTGTTTTGATGATAAATTCCCATCATCAGGATCTCGCATCTGGGGCATGCGCTGGTTGACCCTCTTTCGAAATCTACAGTCTTCATGTTAGATATGCAGCTTCGAGAATATCCCACTTTTGGGCTTCGTACATATTCTTCAGGCTAGAACATGTTATAACGACTCTTCGATTAGACTTTGTTGTTTTAATGCGATCCGCGGGCTGGATCCTCTTGTAGGTTGATTTTCTGTTGAGCTGTCAATCTATTCCTCCAGCTGGTTTGCTGGGGAAATAACGCTCGTAGTCGACTCTCTGGCTGAATCTTCGAAATGACCCTCAGGCTGGATCTTTGGAAAACGATTCTCAGGCTGAATCTTCGAAATGACCCTCATGCTGGGTCACACACACACTTGATCCTCTGGCCGAATCTCATGACTTTGGTTGTAAAGTAATTTTTCAGTCTGCTTTGAAGAACCTGTTTATCAGCTTATGTGTATGTTTGATATACATGCAAATGCAAATGCAAATGTTATGCATGGTGCAAAAGAAAAAAGAAATCTGCTTGGGGAAGCAACTCTGGCAGGGAGCGGATCGCTGTATCAATCCTTGAATGCTCTGTGGGGAACGATCCGTCTGCCGGGACCGGGGAGCCACCGAAAATAAATCGGCCTTTTTTGAAAAGTTGACCTTGCTGGGGAAGTATCAACTATGGAAACTTTGCTTAGCGAGGCTCTGCGAGGAGAGTCTGTGAGGAAAGCACTTCCTGGGGAAATGTCGTAGGAATCGACCTTTGCTGGGGATATGAACTTGCTAATCGTCCTCAGGCTGGGGATTAAAACAAATCTGCTGGGGACGAGATGAACACTGGGAACGCCACCCTCTTGTCTGTTGGGTATGCGACTACTCCACTGTTGCTGGGAAGATACAGTCTGGCACTGTCGACTCTGCTGGGGATATACAGTCTGGATACCGTCAACTCTACTGGGGATATACAGTCTAGATACTGCCAACTCTACTGGGGAACCTGCTCTGCAGAGAAGAGGCTTTGTCAACCGCTTGGGGGTGAGGATTCATGACTTGGCATCCGGTTCCTGTGACCTGTAACCAAAAAATACACGTATGCCCCGGGGAATTACTCGATTTGAATTCACCGTCCGGGATTAAACACATTCAAATCAATTTTGACTGTTTTCCTACGCAAGTCATCTGCAAAAGCCACCATTACATTCAGATGCAATATGTTTCCTCAAGAATTCAGACATCTTTTGCAAACAAACTGATAAATGAAAAGTAAAGAGGCTTTTAAACTGAATTATTCGACTTTTGTTGGTTGAAAAATTTGTGTCAGGAATAGGCGAGTACATCAGGAAGCTGATCCTTGGAAAGAGGCGATCGCTATAAATTGAACAAGAGAAACTATCCTAATGGCAATGTGGAAACGGGGTCCCACCGAGTTTCGACTCTGCTATGGCTCGTATGTCCTCAAGACGCTCTACTCATCTTTCTTTCTGAAGTGGATGATTAGTCGATCTTTTACCTTCGAAGATTGCCGGATTGAATGAAACGGTGATATAACACGGATGAACTCAGATCACAGTTATTCGCTTATTCCCTAACTTTTGCGTGGACCGCCCTTTTGGGTTTTCAATCTACCGGGATACCCTTTTTTGCCTGAGCCTCCCTTTCGGGTTTTCGACTTACCGGGTGTACATTTTTATTTATTTTTATATCCCTAATTTTTGCCCGAACCTCTTAATTTTTTTTTTGGTTCGTCGGGATGCCCCTTTTTTGCCTAGACTATTCTTTTTACTGTCCAGCGGGTCTATTTTATGCGAAGTGTTTTTTAACTGCGTCTGAGTTGACAGGGGACGGGAAGTCTTCGCCATCCATGGTTGTTAGCATCAGAGCTCCGCCAGAGAAAACTCTTTTAACCACGTATGGACCCTCGTTGTTCGGTGTCCATTTGCCCCTGTGATATGTGTTGGGAGGAAGAATTCTTTTGAGTACCAATTCACCGACTTGATACTCCCGAGGGCGCACTTTCTGATCAAACGCTCTCTTCGTCCGTCTCTGATATAGCTGGCCATGGCATATAGCTGCTAGTCTCTTTTCCTCAACTAGGCTTAGCTGATTGTATCGAGAACAAACCCATTCTGCTTCGTTCGGCTTCATTGTTGGTGCAGGGAAAAGTTATTCTGGCACAAAATGGCATATGAACCCCCTCCGGTGTGATCAACACTGCACCAACTCCGTGACCATTGACGTTGACCGCCCCATCAAACATCATAATCCATTTGGATTCAGGGTCAGGCCCCTCCTCCGGGAGTGGTTCCTCGCAATCTTTCGATTTGAGAAACATGATGTCCTCATCAGGAAAGTCGAACCTCATAGGTTGGTAATCATCAATCGGTTGCGCGACAAGATAGTCTGACAAGACACTTCCTTTGATGGCTTTTTGTGAAGTGTATTGGATGTCATATTCTGTCAGCATCATTTGCCACCTAGCAACCCTGCTGGATTTTCAAAAATATACTTGACTTGATCCATCTTTGATATCAATAGAGTCGTGTGAGTCAACATATACTGTCTTAGTCGGCGAGAAGCCCATGCCAAAGCGCGACAAGTTTTCTCGAGCAGTGAGTATCTTTGTTCACAGTCGGTAAACTTTTTGCTAAGGTAGTATATTGCATGCTCTTTTCAACCTGACTCGTCATGCTGACCGAGCACACAACCCATTGACCTTTCTAACACAGTCAAGTACATGATCAACGGTCTTTTCCTCTCGGCCTGTAGACTGGCCCCGATCTTGATCTCTTTCTTGTCGTCTTCAATACCGATGTTGATGGTCTCAACCACCTCCTGATAAGGTGTGATAGCTCGGTCCTCCTGTTTCAACAACCTGGCTAACTCCTCAGGCAATTCACAATCTTCCTCAACCCCTTCTTCGGCTTGATAGATAGGATTGTCGAAGTCATACTTGGCCATAGCAGTGTCGTTAGCAGTGAGATCCGGGTGATCATTTTTACGAGGTGTTTTTTGGAAAGAAAAACGAAAAAGAAACATGAAAAAGAAACATTGCCGTTTTTGTAAAAGTAAAAATAATTGAAAGAAAGAGAACACAAAATTGTTTGCAAAAGCTGTCCTTTGTTGATGATGAAAATAATTGCGAAATGTAACTAAATGGATGGCCCTACAGATGAGTCATTACACCTTGGTCAAAGTGTAAGACTTTGTTATGCATGTGATAAAAGGAAAACAATAAAAATTACTCCTTCAGTAGAGTAAACCGGACGACTTTTTCAGACGACCAATTGTCGAGCTTTTCTCCCGGGACACACGGGCGAATCCAGCTATCTAAGTCACAGTCGTTGTCAGCCTTGTCTTCATCTGCAGCATTGACGGTGTGGGGGAAAAACCAAACCCCCGCTTGAGAAAGTAACGGCTTCATTCTTCTGAGACCCCGGAGTATACCCCAATCCAAACTTGTCTTCTTTTATGATTGGCTCCACAAATTTTCCCCAGCCTTGGGCATTACCAACCTTAACCACTTCAACAACTTGCTTGTATGAAGAGATAGAAGTCCCGACCTTCTCAGACTCAGGTGAAAAGACAGTTTCGGGCGCGACCTCACTGATGTTTATGGCTTCGAAGCCCTGACACAGCATCTCATGCATCTCGCCATCCATCTCCACATACTTAAATGTAGACAGGTGGCTAACAAAAATATCCTCTTCACCACAGACAGTGACGACCTGACCTTCTAGTCCATATTTGAGCTTCTGGTGGAGAGTAGAAGTAACAGCACCGGCAGCATGAATCCAGGGTCGACCTAGCAGACAACTATAGGCAGGCTGGATATCCATCACATAAAAGGTACTCTTGAATACCTGCGGTCCAATCTTATCTGGCAACTCAACTTCGCCACAAACAGCTCGCTTAGAGCCATCAAAAGCCCTTACAACTAAATTACTCGGCCTCCGGGTGGCATCATCGCAATCCAACTTCGTTAAGGCTTTGTTTGGGAGAACATTCAGAGAAGAACCTGTATCAACCAAAACATGGGAAAGCACCGTCCCTTTGCATTCCATTGTGATATGCAAGGCTTTGTTGTGATTCTAGCCCTCAGATGTTAGGTCATAATCGGTGAAACCTAGCGCATGGCTAGTGTGTACATTCGAAACTACCGACTCCAGTTGGTCAACAATTATCTCTGGGGGAACATAAGCCATATTCAGTACTTTCAACAAGGCTGCTCTGTGTGCCTCAGGGCATATCAATAGTGAGAGAATGGAGATCTTTGAGGGTTTCTGATTTAGCTGGTCGACTACCTTGTAGTCACTTTTTTTGATAATCCTCATAAACTCATCCACTTCCTTCTCGAATGCGGTCTTAGGAGGAGCTTCCTTGGTAGTAACCTCTTCGGTGGATACCTGTTTTCCTTTAGCCTTGGCAGCTGCCTCAGCTTCAGCATTCGTGCGCAATGTTGATGGTGCAAATAGGCGTCCACTGCGAGTGAAGCCACCAATTCCTCCAACATTATCTACATCGGAGCTACCAATGTCAATGTCTTCTTCGTTAACTTTCTTCCCCTAGCAGTAGATATCAGCCCCATAGTGCCACGGGATAACACTGTCTTTCTCATACGGAACAGGTCCTGGTACCGTGATGGTGACCGGACCAATCAAAGTCGGTTGAGGGTTGTCAGAGCAAATTGGTGCTGGACTTTCTGGGAAATATATTATTGTCGGAGCGGGTCTCTCGGGAACATATATTTCTTCAGGAGTGAAATAAAACGTTACTGTCGACACATCATTCTTCACTGGACGAGTCTGATCGAACTGAAGACAACCTTCATCTATCAGTTGCTGAATACCCCTTCTCAAACTATCACATCCGTTCTCGGCGTCTTGACAATTTCTGCACTCTTCCCCACAGCCCGGGAAAATCCGTCCTTTCAAGAGTCGGTCTTTGACCACCGATAGCGAAGTCTTCACTTTAGTCACATCAGAAACCAAATTCAAACTTTCCCCACTATCAACAACATTAATCCTCTGCCCTCCGTGAGCTGGCATAGGGTTTTGGATAACATTAGGCACCGGAGAAAAATTGATGGCCTGGGCATCTCTTAAATCTTGTACCTTTAGCTGGAGAGACTTGCAATTATCTGTAGTATGGCCAGTTGCGTTGGAGTGAAAAGCACATCTGGCGTTGACATCATAACCTCTAGGCAGATTGTTGGGATCGACCGGTGGGGCCAGAGTTCTCAACGTAACTAGATTCATGTCAATCAGCTTGGGAAGTAATACAGAATAAGGAATTGGGATTGGCTCAATGACCCGGTCCGCCTGCCTTGGACGTTGTTGATAGGGTCTCTGCTGACCCGGATGACTTCCTTGTTGTTGATTGTTGTACCTGGGTTGCTGTTGCGGATGATACTGTGGTTGAGGAACATGTGTTGGAATAGTGACTGCGGCCACTTGATCTTGATAATAATTAGGGCGTCCTCTGCCCCTGCCTCTGCCGGCATATACAACGCTCGTCTCACCTTCTCTTCTTCGCTGACAGTTACCAGCAAACGGTTTCTTGGGAACTGATGAGTTGGAAGCACTGTTGTCTTGAATTTGGTCCATCTTCAACAAACTCTCGATCCTTTCTCCAGCAATCACTATCTCTGCAAAGCTGATTGACGGGCAAGCAACCAATCTCTCGATATAATTGCCTTGAAGAGTGTTCATGAACATGTCCGCCATCTCCCTTTCAGACATAGGGGGTTGGACGGATGCAGCAATCTGTCTCAAACGCTGAGCATATTCTCTAAAGGTTTCCTTGGTAGTTTGAGACATTCCTTGCAACAAGGTCCGATTTAGAGCCATATCCAAGTTGTATTGATATTGCTTGACAAAAGCCTCTGCCAAGTCTTTCCAGCTCTTGATGGTAGTACGAGACAAATGAGAATACCATTCACGAGAAGCTCTAGTTAAACTGTCTTCAAAATAGTACATCCTGTAGGTGTTTAATTGGCTGCATTATATGGTAAAACACTAATGTCTTGACTGATGTCATGACATGCATATGTGACTACTTTGTAGTTACTGCAGGACTAGCTAACACAGGATTTATTGAATGTCAAACTGGACGTTGTGACATTCATACCTGTCAACAGATACTAAGGAATAGAACATCAGGAGTTCTGTTAGAACTTAGTATTCACTTGCAGTCTGGTTATCAAGGAAGAACCAGACCTGGCATAAGGCCTACTGACTGAATGTCAAACTGGATGTTGTGACATTCATCATTGACAGCAGCTACTGAAGATTGGGCAGAGTGGTGTTCTGCTATACTTCAGCATTTTACTTAGTTTGTTATTCAAGAGAATAACAGAACTAACTTAAGGCCAACTGTGTAAATGTTAAGTTGGACACTTTGACATTTACTAATGTAAGCTGGTACTGTAGTATGGTCATTTTGATCATGTACAGGTCAGCAGATTTGTACAGTCTGTTTTCTGGAAAAACAGACTCAGCATATGGACCTTGATGTCAAGCTGAATGTCGTGACATTCATTCCTGACAGCATATGCTAAATTGTAGGTTGTTCAGTTTTCTGTTACAGCTTTCTCAGGCTATTCTTTAGGAAGTCAACAGCTTAGAGAAAATCCAGGAAATCAACAACCAAGCTACATTCAATGAACCTAACAAATAGCCTATTTGTTAGCAACCTAAATATTGAATTTGTGGGAACTTATGTGACCTAAAATTCAGGAAAATACAGGTGCAAAAGCCCAGGTGCTGCAATATAAAAAGGAAGGCATTCCTCCATTCAGTTTCAGGGATTTTGAGGCGTGAAGATTTAGTGTGTCCATCTTACTTCACTGCTGTATTTTTGTGAGTCTAGAATTAGACGTATCTTGTAAGCCAAGTCATTATCAAGTAGATGATTGCTTTGGCATAGGGTGTTCATTGAGTTGTAAGTGTTGTGTCACTCGAAGCTTTTAAGCGTGAGTGCTGTGTATCTTGGTTTAAGCTGTGAAGCATAACCAAGAGTTGTTTTTGAAGTGTGACTTCAAAGTGTTTTTAATATCACTGAGGTGATTGAGGGGGAGTGAGTAGGAACTCTGATCTTAGGTTAAGATTGAAATTGCATTGGGTAGGGATTAAGTGATAAGTTGTAAACGGGTGAGTTTAGCTTTGAATTGATACTACTAATAGTGGATTTCCTCCCTGGCTTGGTAGCCCCCAGATGTAGGTCATGTTGGACTGAACTGGGTGAACAATTACTTGTGTTATTTACTGCACATACTGTTAAGTTCTGCATAATCCCTGTCTGTGCAGAATTGGATGTCATAACAACCAGTGTGACATCCAAAGTCTGATAACTAGAATTTCAATTGGTATCAGAGCAGGCACCCTGCCTGTGAAGTTCTGGGTGAGATCTAGGGAAGTTACTTTCTAGTACCATGGACAAGGATTTAGGACACTCAAATAGACCACCCATGTTGGATGGCTCTAATTATGATGACTGGAAGCCTCGTATGATAGCCTTCTTAAGGGCTCTAGACAGCAAAGTCTGGAGAGCTGTCAACAAAGGATGGGAACATCCAATGAGGACAGGTGAAGATGGAGTCAGTGTGCAGATTCCTGAAGAAGAGTGGGACAAGGAGCAAGAGGCACTAGCTCTTGGAAATTCCAAGGCCTTGAATGCTTTGTTCAATGGAATCAGCAAGAACATCTTCAGGCTAGTTCACCACTGTGAGCTAGCTAAGGAAGTTTGGGATACCCTCAAGGTAACTCATGAAGGTACTTCCAAGGTGAAGATGTCCAAACTTCAGATGCTGACAACCAAGTTTGAAAATCTGAAGATGAAGGAGGAAGAGACTATTCATGACTTTCACATGAATATTCTTGAAATTGCAAACACCTCTGGTGGACTAGGTGAGAAAATGACTGAAGAGAAACTTGTAAGAAAGATTCTCAGGTCCTTGCCTAAGAGGTTTGCCATGAAGGTCACTGCCATAGAGGAGGCTCAGGACATCAGCAATATGAAGGTAGATGAGCTCATTGGTTCACTCCAAACCTTTGAAATGGGCTTAGGTGAGTATGCTGAGAAGAAGAAAAGCATAGCCTTTATAGGAGAAGGATATACTGGAGGTGATGAAAGTATATCAGAAACCTTAGCCATGCTTGGGAGACAGTTCAACAAGCTCATAAAGAAATTTGATCAACAGGGTAGATCTAATGTCAAGAACATCCCGTCTGACATAAAGAAAAGATCAACCCATGAAGAAAAGGCCAACCAAGGCAAGGAAATCCAGTGCCATGGATGTGAAGGATATGATCATAGTAAGGCTGACTGCCCTATCCTTCTCATGAGGCAAAGGAAAGGGCTATCTGTCACCTGGTCAGAAGAAAACACTGAGAGTAAATCTGAAGGAGAATCGGCCAAACAAGTCACTGCTCTAACCAGTGTTTGTGCTTCAGAGGATAACTCAAGTGGAGATGAACTCACATTGGATGAACTTGCTGCCTCATATAAAGAATTATGTGTTAAAAGTGCAGAAGTTTGCATCCAAGGAGAAAAGCATAAGAAACTCATCAAAGAACTAGAAGCTGAGAAACTAAAGCAGCTGAAAGTCATTGAGGGTCTGAAAGGTGAGATTTCGTTGCTGATCTCCAAGCTAGACCAAATGACCAAATCCATCAAAATGGTGAATAAGGGATCAGACACCTTGGAAGAAATCCTTAAGACAGGACAGAAGTATGGAAACACATCTGGTTTAGGCTTTGGGAAAAGATCCTCAACTGAAAACAAACGCCCAAAGGCTAAAGTTCAGAAATCCAAATGGAAGTCTCATCCAAAGTCACAACATCGAGGAACCAGAATGACCAATCATCAGAAGAAGAAATTCAAGAGATGGAAATGTCATTACTGTGGGAGATTTGGTCATATAAAACCATTCTGCTACCGGCTGCATGGTTACCCGAACCAGACCCCTCAAGGTAGGCCCAAGAAAAAGGTGTCTACTCATAATGCCCCCATTAAGAAACCAACATGGGTGGTTAAGCAGACACCTCAGGTCAAACCTAAGCAGTTGGCATCTAAGATGCACTTCTCTCCTGAGAATCAACAGTGTGTTGCTAACCTTGCTCACACTTCTTCAAGGGGACATATCAGACAAGATTGGTACCTTGATAGTGGCTGCTCAAGGCATATGACTGGGATGGACTATCTAGTGGTGAATCTACATCCTTCTAACACCAAGTCTGTGACATTGAGTGATGGAACTAAAAGAGAAGTCATAGGTGTTGGGAAGCTGGACTGTCCAGAAGCCCCAAAATTGAGTGATGTGCTGTTAGTAAAAGGACTAACTGTGAACCTCATAAGCATAAGCCAGATGTGTGACCAAGGATATAAGGTGGAATTCACCAAGGGAGGATGTGTGGTGTTGAATGGGAGCAATCAAGAAGTGATGAGAGGAGAGAGATCCAAAGATAATTGCTATCTATGGAAATCTAGAGAGTCTATCAACCCTTCCAAGTGTCTTTTGACCAAGGGAGATCAGGAAGGGAAAGTGTGGCATAGAAGACTTGGACATCTCCACTTACGGGGAATGAAGAAGATCATATCCAAGGAAGCAGTCAGAGCAATGCCAAAACTTCTGATTGATGAAGGAAGAGTCTGTGGAGAATGCCAAGTGGGCAAGCAAACCAAGATGTCACACCCAAAGCTGGGACATTCCACAACCTCCAGAGTTCTGGAGCTGCTGCACATGGACCTAATGGGACCTATGCAGGTTGAAAGTCTTGGTGGGAAGAAGTATGCCTACGTGGTGGTTGATGACCATTCCAGATACACGTGGATAAGCTTCATCAGAGAGAAGTCTGATGCATTTGATGTCTTCAAAGATCTGTGCATAAGACTTCAAAGGGAAAAGGACAGTTGTGTGGTCCGGATTAGAAGTGATCATGGTACTGAATTCAAGAACTCCAAGTTTGATGAGTTCTGCTCGTCTGAAGGAATAAGCCATGAGTTCTCCTCACCTATAACTCCTCAGCAGAATGGAATAGTTGAAAGAAAAAATAGAACTATTCAAGAATCTGCCAGAGCAATGATTCATGCAAAGAAGCTCCCTATGCACTTTTGGGCTGAAGCAATGAATACCGCGTGCTATGTTCACAACAGAGTCACCTTGAGAAAAGGAACCTCCTCCACTCTGTATGAAATATGGAAGGGTAGAAAACCCACTGTGAAGTACTTTCATATTTTTGGAAGTAAATGCTACATCCTCACAGATCGTGAACAGAGAAGGAAGCTAGATCCCAAAAGTGATGAAGGCGTATTTCTGGGATACTCCACTAACAGCAGAGCCTATAGAGTGTTCAACTACAGGACCAATGTCCTGATGGAGTCCATAAATGTCATTGTGGATGATAAAGAGGAAGGAACCGATGTCATGGAGGATGTTGAAACATTCCTCGACAGTCAAATTGACAGTCCAGTCAAGCCTGAAGGAGTACAGGAACCTCCTCCTGATTGTGAAGTAGAGGCAACCACCAAAGTGCCATCTATCAGAATTCAGAAAGACCACCCTAAGGATCTTATCATAGGGGATCCCACCAGTGGTGTAACCACCAGGTCAAGAGGAATAAACTCAAATTCCTGCTTTGTTTCCAAGGTTGAACCAAAGAATGTGAAAGAAGCCCTGACTGATGAATACTGGATCATTGCCATGCAAGAGGAACTCGAGCAGTTCACAAGGCATGAAGTATGGGAGCTGGTTCCAAGACCTGAAGGGTCCAACATCATTGGTACCAAGTGGATCTACAAAAACAAATCTGATGAGAAAGGAGTAATTACTAGAAATAAAGCAAGACTAGTAGCTCAAGGATACACTCAAGTTGAAGGAGTAGACTTTGATGAGACATTTGCTCCTGTGGCTAGACTTGAGTCCATCAGATTGCTGTTGGGGGTAGCATGCATCCTAAAGTTTAAGCTATTCCAAATGGATGTGAAGAGTGCATTCTTGAATGGCTACCTGAATGAAGAAGTCTATGTGGAACAACCCAAAGGGTTCTGTGATCCTAACCAACCTGAGCATGTATACAAGTTGAAGAAAGCTTTGTATGGGTTGAAGCAAGCACCCAGAGCTTGGTATGAAAGGTTAACCGAATTTCTGACCTCAAATGGATACAGAAAGGGGGGCATAGATAAAACCTTGTTTGTGAAGGATGATTAAGGCAAAATCATGATAGCTCAAATCTATGTTGATGATATAGTCTTTGGTGGAATGTCAGAACAAATGGTTAACAAATTTGTTCACCAGATGCAGTCTGAGTTTGAAATGAGTCTAGTGGGAGAACTGACCTATTTCCTTGGAATGCAAGTAAACCAAATGGAGGACTCTATGTTTCTCTCCCAAAGCAAGTATGCCAAGAACATAGTTAAGAAGTTTGGTATGGACCATGCCAGGCACAAGAGGACTCCAGCTCCTACTCATCTGAAGTTAACCAAAGATGATGGAGGGCCTAGTGTGGATCAATGCCTGTACAGGAGCATGATAGGTAGTCTGCTGTATCTAACTGCTAGTAGACCTGATATCTCTTATGCAGTTGGAGTGTGTGCCAGATACCAAGCAGAGCCCAAGGTGAGTCACTTGAATCAAGTCAAAAGGATTCTCAAGTACATCAATGGGACATGTGACTATGGGATGTTGTACTCACATGGGTCTGAGCCTGTCCTAACTGGGTACTGTGATGCTGATTGGGCTGGAAGTGCTGATGACAGAAAAAGCACATCAGGTGGATGTTTCTTCTTAGGAGAAAACCTCATATCATGGTTCAGCAAGAAGCAGAACTGTGTCTCTCTGTCCACTGCAGAGGCTGAATACATAGCTGCTGGAAGCAGCTGCTCCCAATTGGTGTGGATGAAACAAATGCTCACTGAGTACAATGTCACTCAAAATGTCATGACATTGTTCTGTGATAATCTCAGTGCCATCAACATCTCCAAGAATCCCATCCAACACAGCAGGACCAAACATATTGACATTAGGCACCACTTCATCAGAGATCTGGTGGAAGACAAGGTGATCACTTTGGAACATGTAGCCACGGATCTTCAACTGGCTGACATATTTACAAAGGCTCTGGATGCTACTCAGTTTGAAAACTTAAGGAGCAAACTGGGAATATGTCTCTCTGAGACCTTATAGCAACCACTGATGTTTGGGATAAATTGTTTGATACCTCTGCCTATTGAACAATTTGTACTAGGCTATGATTGGTCAACAGATCATAGCTATGCTGCTTGCAACAAGGGTGGATACAAGAAGGTAAGGAGACACCCTACAGAGAGAAGGTCACTGTACCTGCAGGAGTTCAAGGATGCTGTTCATGCAGGAGTGGTTCTGGATGTCAGAAACAAAATCATGGCATCTGATATGGTGGTACCTACTGTTAAGCAAAAGTGGGTGATCACTTGATCGAAGCTGTGAAGCAAGATCAAGTGGATGTTAACTTGGTTGAAACTGTGAAGTAAAACCAAGTCTGGGACTCTGTCATTGTGCTCTGACAATGTTGTTGGCTTTGGCAACATTTGTGACAAAAAGGGGGAGTAATAACCATCCATCCCTGACAAACAGAGTAAGTCTCTACAACAGACTCTCATGACAGATCTGAAGATCCCCCCCCTGCAGCAGATATTGAAGTTTAGGTGCAACTTCTAATATGTGTGTGCTGCTAAGTGAAGTTTTTATTTAACTTCCATGTGTGTGAGTGTGCTGCCACTCTGAGTGTTTTTAGCTAGTATTATTTCCTGCTAGGTGAGTGTTTCCGCTGCTATGAACTCTGTTATGGGGATCAAAGTGTTTTAGCCAAAAATTTGCCAAAGGGGGAGTTTGTAGGTGTTTAATTGGCTGCATTATATGGTAAAACACTAATGTCTTGACTGATGTCATGACATGCATATGTGACTACTTTGTAGTTACTGCAGGACTAGCTAACACAGGATTTATTGAATGTCAAACTGGACGTTGTGACATTCATACCTGTCAACAGATACTAAGGAATAGAACATCAGGAGTTCTGTTAGAACTTAGTATTCACTTGCAGTCTGGTTATCAAGGAAGAACCAGACCTGGCATAAGGCCTACTGACTGAATGTCAAACTGGAGGTTGTGACATTCATCATTGACAGCAGCTACTGAAGATTGGGCAGAGTGGTGTTCTGCTATACTTCAGCATTTTACTTAGTTTGTTATTCAAGAGAATAACAGAACTAACTTAAGGCCAACTGTGTAAATGTTAAGTTGGACACTTTGACATTTACTAATGTAAGCTGGTTCTGTAGTATGGTCATTTTGATCATGTACAGGTCAGCAGATTTGTACAGTCTGTTTTCTGGAAAAACAGACTCAGCATATGGACCTTGATGTCAAGCTGAATGTCGTGACATTCATTCCTGACAGCATATGCTAAATTGTAGGTTGTTCAGTTTTCTGTTACAGCTTTCTCAGGCTATTCTTTAGGAAGTCAACAGCTTAGAGAAAATCCAGGAAATCAACAACCAAGCTACATTCAATGAACCTAACAAATAGCCTATTTGTTAGCAACCTAAATATTGAATTTGTGGGAACTTATGTGACCTAAAATTCAGGAAAATACAGGTGCAAAAGCCCAGGTGCTGCAATATAAAAAGGAAGGCATTCCTCCATTCAGTTTCAGGGATTTTGAGGCGTGAAGATTTAGTGTGTCCATCTTACTTCACTGCTGTATTTTTGTGAGTCTAGAATTAGACGTATCTTGTAAGCCAAGTCATTATCAAGTAGATGATTGCTTTGGCATAGGGTGTTCATTGAGTTGTAAGTGTTGTGTCACTCGAAGCTTTTAAGCGTGAGTGCTGTGTATCTTGGTTTAAGCTGTGAAGCATAACCAAGAGTTGTTTTTGAAGTGTGACTTCAAAGTGTTTTTAATATCACTGAGGTGATTGAGGGGGAGTGAGTAGGAACTCTGATCTTAGGTTAAGATTGAAATTGCATTGGGTAGGGATTAAGTGATAAGTTGTAAACGGGTGAGTTTAGCTTTGAATTGATACTACTAATAGTGGATTTCCTCCCTGGCTTGGTAGCCCCCAGATGTAGGTCATGTTGGACTGAACTGGGTGAACAATTACTTGTGTTATTTACTGCACATACTGTTAAGTTCTGCATAATCCCTGTCTGTGCAGAATTGGATGTCATAACAACCAGTGTGACATCCAAAGTCTGATAACTAGAATTTCACATCCACAGCTTTTCATCTTCAGTGTGAGCTCCCAACCTTCCCAGATAAGATTGGAGATGAGTGCATGGGCAAGAAGCCCCGTTGTATTTCTCAAAAGTAGGGGGTTTGAACTTGTGAGGGATCCTTACTCCCTGAACCAGACCAAGATTGGTGACATCAAAACCTAATGAATTTTGAGACTCCAAAGATTTGAGCTTCTCAGCAAGCTCATCCATACGGCGAGTGGTCTCGAGGGCCTCGTCGTGCAAAGAAAATTGATCATACTGACAATCTTCAGTAACGGGGCGCCCGTTAATCCGAATCCCTTGATTCACATTGTACCTTCCGCCAATACCATTCCTAACATTTCCCGTGTTGCCAACATTACCTGGGTTTCCATCAACATTTGCGTTACCCGCGTTTCCAGTGTTCACAGGGTTATCAACGTTCTCAGGGTTACCAGGGTTCCCAGGGTTACCAGGGTTCCCCTCAGCACTTGGTATTTCCACCTCTAGATCGGGCCTCGGTTGCTCAACCAATTCCTTCAGCTTCGCCTGGCCTTCTGCCATACCAGTCATCAATGTCATGAACTTATCCATCCTTTCACGCATATCAGCCAGTTCTTTCTGTATCCGGTCCATTGCTAGTCGTGGACGGTTTTCCTTTGTCGGGTACCTGTGAACTCGCTTGGGACCAATAACTGCCTGCAACAGGGAACAAACATTAGACACTGCGGTGACACCTGCAAAACAAACAAGGGTTAGTATGTATGGTATGCGATGCACTGCTTATTCGATTTTAAGGCCCCCCCTTAAAAAGGGAATACCCTGCAAATGAATAAGCATGAGATGTTGGATGCAAATATGCAGATGATGTTATGCAATGCAATGGCATGTCAATCAGAATTGCTGGATCCGCTTGAACATCTGTCAGGTTGCACTGCCTGGAGAGAAATTAAGAGGATCAAGCAAAGCACACCAAACAAAGGTCATAGGATGGATCATGTTATCCTTAATATCAACCATCCATTTTTGGTGGATTATGGTTTACACCTTATCATCACCCAAGTTTCATTAATATTAAGGATACCTGAATGGATCAACCATGAATCAAGGGTTTGTTGCAAGTCACGAGCATGGAGTTTAGGTTAAGAACCACCCAAAGGGAGTGTACTAAGGTTTAAACCTACCAAACATGTTCTACAAAAGGTTCCCATAGTCATAATCCTATCTTTCGGATATTATCGGAGGAACGACTACTCGTATTCCAAAAATATTCTCAAGAGAGACTCTTATGAGTGTAGTATCGCGTAACAATCGTATCAAATCTTACACTCGAACGACTTTCGCACTACGTCCTACGAATAAGCCAAGATGGGTTTGGTAAACTAAGGTCCTTGGCTTCTAAGGTCTATATTGGAAAAAGTAATGTCTAACCACAACTTACTTGTGTGACATTATTGATCCCAACATGACCTCCACCAAGTGAATGGGCTTGCAAGTCAACTTGCTAAGGAATAACTCCACACAAGTCAACAAGACTATGCCATTCTCCTATCCTAAGTGCACTCGAGTTCGGGTATATAACTCATCTCACAAACAGAACCAATAGATACGGCAGTCATATGTACACAATGCAATAAAGCAGGTAAATGCTGAAAGATAAATAACTGTACAAAAGAATAAACACCCAATAAACAAACAACCTACAAAAGCTAGGAGGGACTCGCTTAGGGAAACCGGGTCCCCAGCAGAGTCGCCAGTTGTCGCAACCTAAAAAATGGATTGCGAAAAAAAACAACCGGCGAAGAAATACAGGAGAGTCGCCACCGTGCGTTATTTATCCCAAAGGAGGGAAAGGAAACGCTCGAAGTAAACCTGGAAAAAGGAAAGGACAAGACAGGGTCTCGCAACCAAATCTTGGGTTCGGGAGTCGATTATGCGAAGGGAAGGTATTAGCACCCCTACGCATCTGTAGTACTCTACGGGATCCATTTTTGTAGTTCTTGTCTAAAGGGTGTGGGTTTATCTAATGTGTTATTTACTAAAAAAAGGGGTC
Organism: Lathyrus oleraceus; assembly: GCF_024323335.1. Lineage (NCBI taxonomy): Eukaryota > Viridiplantae > Streptophyta > Magnoliopsida > Fabales > Fabaceae > Lathyrus > Lathyrus oleraceus. The sequence goes on from NC_066584.1 coordinate 211,442,011, forward strand.
AAAAGAAAATGACTCGCACGGATGCCGCATCCACTACATACGTATCTCATCTGAATATGAGAATCAGAGTCTTCGTAGCTCGGCTACCTAGGGGTTAAGGGTAATTGTGCTCGCTAAGACATCGAGATGTGCAAAGCCAAATTATGATTACTGCCCTCCTCAGGGAACATACAGGTTTTGATCAGATTTTGAAATAAATTTTTATCGGTTAAACAAGCATATGCTGATCAAATTGCGAATGAAAAAGTCGTCGAAAAATAAAACGAGCACGTCATGTTGAACTACACGAACCATAGATTTATAATACTGACGTATGCAAGCTTGATTTTGAAACTTTTTATCCGCTGATTTTACATATATTTGAGAAATGATTCAACAAGTATGTATGTATGTCCGAGAATTTATTCTGGCCAACATTTTAGGTATTATTTAATATGAAAGACATGTTACGATATGCATATGATGCAAACTAAAAATAAAATCGAATGTATGAAAGTTTTTTTTAAATGGCCCGAACAAAATTGGGGTATGACAGCTGCCACTATTTAATTAACTTGAATCAGAAGGTATGAATGGCAACAACCTTTGTACATTCATGGTGGAATATGATTAAATACGAAAAGACCCAAATTTTGTCCTTTGAGATTCAAGGATGAAATGCATAAAGAAAATGCAGTGAGAAATACAATGAGATAAGTTTTTATAAGGTAAATAAAACTATCAAGACTCTCTAAGAATCGTCAAAATAGTATCTTGGATGACATAATCTAGATATTCTAACAATGGAATGATACCTCAACTGTATCTAAGATTTCTGAGCATTAGCAAAGCAATGTCTTGAACTGAACACACGAGATTCCCTAAGGATCAATGAAGCAGTATCTTATACGATATAATAGAGATATTCCAACAAGGTAATGATACCTCAATCGTATCTTTAAGATTCTCCAAGGATACTAGAGTAGTATCTTGAACATTCGATGAGATTCTCTGAATCAACGAAACAATATCTTATGATATAATCGAGATATTCCGAACAAGGGGAATGATACCTCAATCGTAGCTAAGACTCTTCAAGTATACTAGAGCAGTATCTCTAAGAACAAATGAGATTCTTCAAATCAATGAAACAATATCTCGGACATATAAATGAGATTCTCTGAATCAAAGAAGCATCATCTTATATGTATAATCAAGATTTTCCAACAAGGGAATGATACCTCAATCGTATCTAAGACTCTTCGAGGATACTAAAGCAGTATCTCAACCAATAAATGAGATTCTTTGGATGAATGAAGCAGTATCTCAAGCGGATAAATGAGATTCTCGGAATCAATGAAGCAACATCTTATATGATATAATCAAGATATTACAACAAAGGAATGATACCTCAATTATATGTAAGACTCTTCGAAGATACTAGAGCAGTATCTCTAAGAACAAATGAGATTCTTCAAATAAACGAAGCAGTATCTCTAAGAACAAATGAGATTCTTCAAATAAACAAAGCAATATCTCAAACAGATAAATAAAATTCTCTGTATCAACGAAGCAACATCATACATGATCTAATCGATATTCCAATAAGGGAATGATACCTCAAACGTATCTAAGACTCTTCGAAGATACAAGAGCACTATCTCTAAGAACAAATGAGATTATTCAGATAAACAAAGAAATATCTCAGGCGATAAATGAGATTCTTCGAATTAATGAAGCAGTATCTCAAACAACAAATGAGATTCTTCGAATTAACGAAGCAGTATCTCGAACGTCTGTCTGTTAGGGGAAATAGTTCATAAAAGATTTCCTTTGGAGGAGACTTACTGGCAAAGCCCTGTAGGGGAAAAGCTCATTGAAGACTTTTTAGGGTAACCTCTGCTTGGGGAGAAACAAAGCAAAGACGCTGGGGAATATCATCATCAATCATAAAGTTAAAGAATGACTTGTTGGGAAATAATTCCATGAGCACATGCAAGATAATAACTCTATCAACTTAAATAAGGAATGTCCGAAATACATATGAATGACCCTGGATCCTGAATTTTGGTATGATTTTTGTATGATGCTCCACTTTGGATGGAAATACCATGCATGGAATGATGCATGAGATGTATGCATGGATGCAATTGATGGGGATATTTTAGATGTGTATGTAGGAACGCAAATGATTTTTTTTCATTTTTTATGAAGCTTCCAGTTTCAGCGGGAATTATATGCATGTATGTTGTATGCAATGCATGTAGGAATGCAAGCAGGTAATTGGGTTTTTGTAGGGTTTTATTCTTGATTGCCAATGAGTTTGTACTTTGAAGGTGAATTTCTATATGAGAACTGGTGAAAAAGGTTAGACTATTAGGCGAGAACAAGACTTGAAGATATGTTACCAGACGAGAATTGGTGAAAAGGATTAAAATTTCAAACGGGAGCTGACTTTGTTTTTGTTTATCAAACGGGAATTGACTTTTAAATTAGGCTACCATACGAGAACTGGTTACGAGAGATAAACTACCAGATGGGAACTGGTATCAAAAAAAGTGACCTACCAGATGAGAACTGGTTTAAGAGATAATATACCAGACGGGAACTGGTATTTGGTAAATGTTTTTTCATACGTGACTTACAGACGAGAACTGGACTTTGGAAATGATTTTCCAGACAGGAACTAGACTTTGGAAATGATTTTCCAAATGGGAACTGGACTTTTAGATGGTTTGCCAAACAAGAACTGGACTTGAAAATGGTTCGCTAGACAGAAACTGGACTTTGAATTGATTTGCCATATGGGAACTGGGATTTTGTAATGGTTTGCCAGACGGGAACTGGACTTTGAGATGGTTTTCCATACGAGAATTGGACTTGAAAATGGTTCACCAGAGGAGAAGTGGGCTTTTGAAATGGTTTTCCAGACGAGAACTGGACTTCAAAATGATTTTCCAGACGGGAACTGAACTTTGAAAAGGTTTTCCAAATGGGAACTAGACTTTGAAAAAAAATGTCAGACGAGAACTGACTTTAAGAGTAAGCTACCAGACGAGAATTGGCTATGGAGGACTGACTACCAGACATGAACTGGTATTCAATAGTAGGTGACCAGGTGGGAACTGGTTTAAAAGATATTTACAAGTCAAGAAATGGGATTCAAAATGATTTTCTAGACGGGAACTGGACTTTGAATTGCCAAGCAATGTTGGGCTTTGATGTGAGATCTTGTGTTACAAGGTTTTTTGATGTTAGATTCATGTTATGGGGTTAGGCCCGATGAATGATATGATATGCATGGATTTATGTTAGAGTGAAACGACATGACTAATACATGAGGATGATTTATGCAATGATTTGAAGGTTTCCAACAATGCCCCTATGGTGGGTACTGGAAGGAATGGTTCTTTGCAGCAGGGCTTCTTGTTGCCAAAAGGTTATTTGATGGGGTGATAGCATGGATCCCTAACACTCATCTCAAACTCTATGGTTGTTGACGTGCAGCAAAGCTTTTGCTTTGAACAACTTGAAAACATGGAGAGGACTTGCTCTTGTGTAGCATATCCTGCCCTAGTGTAATGGGTCTATGCAAAATGTTTACCTCAAAAGGATTTTAGAAGCAATTGTACCATGTGTCGCACCTCGAAAAATGAGAACACGACTTAGCGAAGCGCAATCGCACGCTCGCATGATGGACTAAACAGAGTCGCCACCGAACTTTATTTATTCCTAAAAAGAAAAGGGGAAATATCGATAAAACCCAAGAAAGAACGATAATGATTATGGTCGTCGCAACCAAATCAGGGTTCGGGAGTCGATTACGCAAAGGGAAGGTATTAACACCCCTCACATCCTTTGTACTCAACAAGAACCATTAGGTTAGTTGTGCGCGTTAGTGTTAGTTTGAAATATTAGACTTCTCAAGATATTAGGTGGGAAAGAAAGAATATAAGAGATCATGACTAGTAAGCCAAGCTCCTAAAACTTGCCATGCCAAAAGAAAAGAAGAAAGGCCTTGTATGGACTTTAGGCTTTTTGCTTGACCAAGAAGCAACCTATCTTGGACACAAAGCAACTCACTTGATCTTGGATCAAGTTGAGTTTGATTTGGATCAAAGAAGGTTAAGCCTCTCATATGTCAAGACCAACCATAAGACATTAACTCATTGGCCAAAAATAAAAAAAGAAAATGAGATGAAGATGAAAATGAATGGAAAGAGAAATAAAGTGTCAAACACAATTGGTCAAAAGTGAACCAAATCATCATCAATCAAAGGTAAGCAGAAGAGAAATGAAGATCAAAGGTCAACAAGTCAAACATATTTTTTTGGTATTTTTGAAATTAAAATAAATGCAAAATAAAAATGAACAAAATATGGTCAAACCTCAAATTCAATTCAAATCAACTTCAACAAGTCCAATTAAATTCTCATAGGTCTAACATGGTCAAACAAGGTTTGATAAAAATTTTCAACAATTTTTGAAATCAGAAACTATTTTAAAACAATTAAAAACAAATAAAATAACACAATATGAATTAAAATCTCAAATAAATCTCAAATCAATTAAGAAATTGATGAGACTATTTTTCATTGACTTGTCATGATCCATATGTGTTAAGAAAATATTTTTGGATTTTTTCAGATATTAAAAAGTATTTTAAAAAGAATTAAAACTAATAAAAAGCAAATAATTCACAAAAAATATTAAATGAAGTCACAAAAATAATTAAAAATCAAAATACGAAACTAGATTTTTCAAGAATTTTTTTGGCATTGGTCTCATATTTTTGTGACTTCAAATAAAATATTTATGAATTTTTGAAAATAAAAGGAATTAAAAGAAATTAAAACAGAAATAAAGAAAATAGGAAAAACCAGCGCGCTTGGATCATTCATTAAATGACGTGGCCATGATCTGATGGCTCATAAGCGCGAATGCACAATGGACCAAAGTCAAGCGCACAACATTTGGAATTAAAAAAGGTCATAACAATGGAAAGTTGAGATTAGAACGTTGCATCAAGATCTGATGGTCCCAGGGCTTCCACGTGGGGATGGTGGTGGAAACCACCATCTTCTCCGGCCCACCAACTGTTTCCGGCCACCATGCGCAGGGATTCAAAAGTTAATGAAAATGAAAAAGTAGGTTATCAAAATGAAGCTAGGGTGATGTACATCACCCCTGTAACCATGGATTCTCCTCAATGTTCCTATTTACGGAGAAACATGAGCTGGAAGTTTATGGTACTCAAACTGAAATGGCACGATTCATGAAATTAAGACCACCACTGGCCTGCCTCTTGCTTGAGGACTTCAGAAAACAACTCAAACCAGAGAAATTCACATCATATAACAAGTCTGAATCAAAAAAGTTTGGTGATATACCTCTGAAATGGAGCTTCAAACAACATGAATCGTCCAAGTTCTTGATCCAATTTTGATTTGGAGATGTGATGATGATGCAAGGCTAAGGAATTAAGACTTGAAGATCAACTAAGGATGTTGAAATTCAAGCTTGAAATTGAAAAATGAAAACTGAAATTCCTTTAAGTGAGGGTGTGGTTTCAATCTAGCAGCGTTTCAGATCTCCTTCAGGTTGAAATTTGAATGAGTATGCATTCCTATTTATAGCTGGAGATGATGCAATGCCATGCTTTCCCTCGTGTGCATGAAACTTGGACCCTTCATGCATGAGCCTGTACAGGCGCTTGCAAAGCCCAAAAATGAATGGAAATGCATGCTGAAGTCACATGTAGATGATTTGGACATGTAATTGGAGCTGCATTGGCTTGCACATGAAGTTATGAGGTGAATTGCAAAATTGAACATAAACAATGAGCCCTTCGAAACTCCCACATGGAAAATCCAAAAATGGTCATGTGAGTAATGGCTGGAAAGCTCTTGGAATAAGGAAAAAAAGTCATGTTGGGAAAAAATTCATTTGGAGTTTGTAAATTTATGAAAACTGGATGTGAAGTTTAGGGTACAAAACATTTCTAGGTTCCCTTTGAATTTTTTTTTGCCAAAAACAAGCAACTTCAAGCCCTTCTCTTTCAATTATGAAAGCCTCAAATGGAAACACCTCCAACACTAAAGTTGTAGGTATTTTCAATATGGTCAATTTAGACTAAAATTTTGCATAATTTAGATTTTTAATGAGAAAGTTATGGGCACTTGAAGTTGGACATTTTTCAAATTCAATGATTTAGGTCCAAAGTGACCTATAATGTTTTGTATTATCACATGTATTTCTTTTAGGATTATGAATTTGTTTCCAACATAACAATTTAAGTAGACATCTTAAGATTTACAATTCATTTGGTATCACCTCAAAATCATAAAAAATAAGGAACTTAGGTCCTTGGGAAGTTGACCCAAAATTAGGGTTTCAGTCAAAATGACCTATAATGTTTTGAAATGAATGATGACCTTACAAGTTTAAAATGGATTTTTGATGAACATGAAAGTTGTTCATATGATTCTTAAAAACATTTTTTCTCTTGGGGTCATCTTCATTTGACAAACACATCACAAGTTGTGTCTCAGTGATCCTCAGTTTAGTCAGATGACTTGACCGGTCAACTTCTCAAGGACAAACTTCAAATCTTGATGAATGAATGATTGAGGATACTAACATAGGCTCATATATGCATAAAATAATGAATTAAATAACTTCCCTTGATTGAATTTGATCATAGGTTGAGGTTGCTTCATGAGCAAGGCACAATCAATGCATAGTTGAATTAGGGTTTCCTTGGGAAACAATCCTCAAGCCCTTTGAGTTATCTTGATAAAATTGGAAAATTGAGGTACTTGGGAGATATATATGATGATTAGGAGCTTTATGAACCATTGTCATGCTTGTTCTCATCTTCATCTAGCCACTTCATTGAGCTTAGGAGCCTCCTAGGAGCATGGGATCACATGATCACTTGAGCTTCAAAACAAAAAAAAGGTTAGTGACATATTTTTGTGCTTTTGGTTAGTAAACAAAATAAGAAAAGAAATAATATACAATACAAGCATGCTTGGTGGTCTCAAACCACTCACACAAGTCCCAACCTAGGGTTAAGGAGCCACACATGCTATGATCCTTGAGGCAATGTATTGAGCAAATGATATGATGGCATGATGGATCTTAGGGTCAAAATTAGGGTCTTACACATAGGTTCATACATGACCTGACAATACTTGGAAAAAATCAAAGGGAGTTTTATCAATAGGTTCATGCATGACCTGACGAAACTGGAAAATTCGCAGAAAGTATATCCACAGGTTCATGCATGACTTAACAATTCTGGAGGTTTCATAGAGATTTTATTCACAAGTTCAGATGTGACCTGTCAACACTAGAAAACCCATAGAAAACTTCAGCAACAAGTTCATACATGACCTGACAATATTGGAAAACATACAAAGCAAGTTTCATCAATAGGTTCATACATGACCTCACACTTTAGAATACATCTGACAGTTCTGGAGATTTTTCATAAGAAATTCATCCGATCAAAGATTTTGGAGATTCCTAACAAGGAATTTATGCAAAACAAAGATAAACAAGAGTCTTCTTATAAGTAGATCATCCACGCAAAAGGCTACGATGATTCTTTACAAAGAAATCAAACAAAACCAACATCATTGGAGTTTTCTAACACGAAAAACATCCAAGCTTCTGGGAATTCCTCAAGATGATGAGTCATACATGACTTTCGCGGAACCATTAGAAAAGAGAGGCTAATCAAACTCTCTATATGTGCCAACAACAATTGGACTTTAGCCGTAAGCAATGGATTACAACCAGCTTTTAACGGATAGGTGCCAACCACAATTGGACTTTCACCGTAAGCAATGGATTACAACCAGCTTTTAACGGATTTTTCCAACAAGAATTGGACTTTGACCGTAAGCAATGGATTACAACCAGATTTTAACGGATTTTGTCAACAACAATTGGACTTGATAAAAGTCATTGGTAAACAATTATCGACTACAACCGAGTTTTCCAGCAACAACTGGACATGAAATGATGTTGTCGACAACCAAACTTAAGATACCAATCACGATTGTATTTACAAACAGAGTGACAGTGATGCCAATGAAAATTGGGTTTAAAATGAGTTCTAGTGACCACTGAGATTGGAATAATTCATTGGATAATCCCAAAAGGAAATGAACCTCACTGACAAATTTTTTTGATTGGTGCCAACTGAGTTGGACTTGAAAATAACTGTGAAAACCGGATGATGGTTTAAGGGCACCAAAGCAAACTGGAATTAGAGGTCAAAGGATATAGGATCAACAACAAGACCCGGGTCAGTGCAAAATGAGCGTGAAGTACATTTCGGCTATGCATGATTTGAATTTGTTTTTATGCATGATATATGAATGATCATGATATGAAAATGATGACACTTGAGTGGACTGGGAGTTTGTAAAGGCTTTTTATGGAAGTCATGATTCCTCAACACTGAGAACTCAACCAAATATTTTGTGATATATGTTGTCAAAGGAGAATTCTATCAAGCTTGACAGCCACAACTTAGCCAAAGGGATCCTTTCGGAGGATTAATGAATTATGCTAGCATAATTTTCGGGCACTCGCCTTAAACTCAATAGTAGTTGACGTATGCCAGAATTTGTTTGAGCAATTTGAAAGCATGAAGAAATAGGTTTTTCCCCTCCGTGGCTCATCTTGCCCCAGTCTGTTGGGTCTTTGAAAATGTCCACCTTGAAAGTGAGTTTGAAACAGATTGACATGAGACGATCTCGAGATGGCTTGCCACAATGTTTGCATATCATAGTGATCTGACCCTAATTCACCAAAACCTGGAATGATAGACTTCTGATTGACTGTCCTTAGATAGTTGGACTCAATGAGCTTCTTGAGGTGGCTTGCCCTAGTCTGTGTCTTGAAGAAAATTACTCTTGGCTAACTGAACCTTGGGGTGATTGGCTCGGATTGACTAATACTCAAAGTGATTTCCCCTGACTGAACTTTTTCACTTTATCAAGTTCCTCAATTGTATATTGTTGGAATTTATTTAATGCTAAGTGTTGACTCACAAATAAGATTGTTCATTCAAAAATGGTAATTTTAATGTAGTGCTTATGCAAAAAAATTGAAATCAAAATTTATTGATATGAATGGGTGAAATGCAGTGAACGGGTCACTGGTAAGAACATAATGATGATCTAGTCATTCACAGTACGCAAGTTGGTGTGATCAAATGATTAACAAAAATCGTTTGGAGTTAGGTTAACACAACCTCGTTGTAGTATGCTTTCATAATAAACCTTACCTCAATTAGGTCTTATAAGGGTTGTAATGTGGCTTGGTTCACGATTTTTTAAACAAAAAGATATAAGGCTCAAATTTAATTTTAGCCGCCCTTTCTTCTTGATGATCTCCAATTCCTACATTCAGTTAATTCGATACACGCATTCGACTTCGAAGGTGTGAAGGTGAAAATGAGGATTCAAAATGAGATTTTCTTGAAATGGCAGTCACCTTATTTATGTTTTTGTTGATGGTTTTGGTGACCTCTTTTAATTGTTTTTTTATATCCCTAATTTTTTCCTGGACCGCTTCTTTGAAGCTTTTGGTCCGCCGGGACGCCCTGATTTTTGCCTAAGTCGTTTTTTTTGCGGTGTTTGACTTAGCGGGCTTTTTCTTCTTTTTTTTTTGTGATAAATTGTGACTGTCATGCTATTGGTTATTGAGGTACAATCACTATAATATTGGGTTTTTCATAACTTTTTAGACACTTTAAGTTGTGTGCGAAGGATAACATATGGTTGATCTCTTTAAGTGGGATGTTTCCTCTTGTAATTTAAATGCAATATTCGATTAACTAAACAAACTACCCAGCCCCTGGTTAAGATTAAGGGTTTTAGTTCCAAAAGAAATACTAACTTCAAGGATCAAAGTGGTTGACTAGAGACTAACTCCTTATCTCTCTGGTGTTTGGGGATTTGAAACAATGTCTTACATCATCGGCAAGGTTTTCTTCAAAAGCATACCACAACAACTTTATGTGTTTCGTTTTATCACCCTCCTTCCAATCTTTGTTAACACACCGGTTTGATAAACAAAAGTGAATGAGAGAAGTATTTTTGTTTTTAACATAAATGAAAAACGAGTGAATACGAATGGATTAATTCAAAAGATGCATAAACATTTCATTAATCTTACCAATTCAAAGAAAACAACAATGCTTAAAAGCAACTAAGAATCAACATGCAAGGAAATTACAAAAGAAATGCTGAAATAACCAAATGATTGCCTGCTTTAGGGAATTGACTTCTTCAAACTTGATCCATTAACTTCGGGAGACACCCATTGCGTTCTTCCCACTTATCTGGGCGATAGGTTAGTGTTCACCACCAAGCTTCCTTCTCGAAAGGCTATGTACCTGTTGTCAATCAACTATTGTACTTTGGCTTTGAAAGCGTTGCAGTCTTCAAATGAATGCCCTTATGATCCAATATGATATCCACATTGCACATTTGGGTCATACCCGGGTGGGTAAGGTTGTGGAATCGACTTGAGAGACTTGGGAACCACCAACGAGTTTTGAATCAGAGGATGTAGAAGTTGGCTATATGTCATGAGGATTAGATGACGAGGAGTATTTCTTTTTTCCAAGTTATTTCGAGGCCTAGGCTGATTTTGATATCTCGGGGCTTGGGCTCGTTGATTTGGATGAGGAGCAAACCGGGATTGTTGGTAATGAAGACCAAAAGGTAGTGGTTGTTGGTATGGTACTTTGGGCATTTCTAACTGCTCATTTTCATCCACTTGAAGGTTGGGATCAACTTGGTTTTTGACACTGGCACGACGATCTTAAAATTCTTTTCCTTCAATCTCATCGTTGGACGCAACCCTCTTGGATCCACTACTCACTTCTCCTTTACTTCTGTTGGCATGGGTCATGACATTGGAAATCCAAGGCGATATCTCAATGCTCTTATTAGGAAACAATGATATCTCGTTAGCCACATCCCTGACCTCTTCCTTATGGTATAAAACCTTGAGGGGTTTCATCGGTCCTTTGCCTTTCTCATTACCTGACCCAAAAATCAAGATATATGCACCTGAGCCTTCCTCTTTGAGTGTTGGTGACCTTAAGTCAATAAATATTTGCAGCTTGAACTTAAAACTCTTGCATTCCTCGATGGAGTGCCCTATCGTTCCAGTATGGTATCTGCACTTGAGCTTCGGGTGATCTTCTTCAAAGACTAAGATCTTTTTGTTAATCAGTTCTCGTACCAAGGATTTCAATGCTAAGCAAGAATCCAGGACATGTCCCACTGCCCCTTTATGGAATTCACATGTTGCATTTGGATTGTACCATGAAAGGTATGGTGATGTAGGTGTGAGAGCTCGAGGGGTCACAAAAGAATTCTAGATCAGCTGCGGGTAGAGCTTGTTATATGGCATTGGAATCGGGTTGTTGTGATCTTTGTTCCCCTTGTTCGTATTCTGATTTTTGTTCCAAATCTGACTTTAGTGATTTTGAGGAGGAATATCCAGAGGATGTTGATAATAACATCCTGAGGGAGGGTCATATGTCGGTAGATGAGGAGTTGTCACATAGAATTTCCCTTGACTTGGGGTAATACCAGATGGATATGGATCAATATCTCCCTCTATTGCAGCAATAGGTATGGGATAACCCTCTTTTCTCAATAAGGCTTGTAGGGTTTCCACGACCCATCACATTTTGCTCTTCAAAAGATTGAGTTCATCTTTCAATGCTTCTTGAATTTTCCTTAGCTCGTCCATCATCTCCTGAGACATGGTTCTTTGTTCTAAATGCGTGTCGGGAATCACTTTGCTGATCATGGACAAAGGATGGATAAGTTTTTTTTTGTATTCTGTCTGGAAAATGACATGCATTCTGATGAGATGCAGATGCAATGGAATGTGAATGAATGAAATGCAAGCCATGTATAATTGTTTTTTTCAATACACAGGTTCAAAAGTCTGAGGTACTGATGAATCTGATTGCTTACCAATAATAGGTTCTCACCGGGTATGATCTAGGGTTACAAAGGTTCCTAGAGTCATGGATCCATTAGACTATTTGCTGCCTATGGCAACTTACTTGCCGGGCATCAACTCCATCCAAAGAATCTACTCTAAGTGAGGTTCTCATGTCGACCCAACGAGAAATTCATCTCGTGGACCCACACTACGCAACCATCTTTCCTAATTGGCCAAAGTATTAAGGTTCTATAAATGGTCCTTAGAGTCATGGATCCTAATGAAAATATCGAAGCTTACGGAAACTTACTTGTCGGGCGACAACATCCTCCCAAGGATCTACTCTAAGTAAGGTTCTCACACTGACCCAACGAGAAATTCATCTCGTGGACCCGCACTACTCAACCTCATCCTATCTTATGTTTTTACTCGAGACTCGGGTAAAAAGTATTTCCCACAAGGTTTGCAATCAGAGTATCCAAGTGCCAAAGCATAATGGAACCAATATAATAGATTATATCAATATGACAATAAAGATAGCAAAAGCAAGAAAGAGATGCCACACAAGTAAACAAACAAAGGCACACAAATTAGCTAACTAGGCTTGACTCACTTAGGGAGTTATTCCCCAGCAGAGTCTCCATCTGTCGCACCTCGAAAAATGAGAACACGACATAGCGAAGCGTCGCACGCTCGCATGATGGACTAAATAGAGTCGCTACCGAACTTTATTTATTCCTAAAAAGGAAAGGGGAAATATCTATAAAACCCAAGAAAGAACGACAATGATTATGGTGGTCGCAACCAAATCAGGGTTCGGGAGTCGATTACGCAAGAGGAAGGTATTAGCATCCCTCGCGTCCGTTGTACTCAACGGGAACCATTAGGTTAGTTGTGCGCATTAGTGTTAGTTTAAAATATTAGGCTTCTCAAGATATTAGGTGGGAAAGAAAGAATATAAGAGAGAAGAATGTTTTTGGAATTTTAACAAAGGGGACTAAATCTAAGTTTTTTATTAATGGGTCTGACAAGATTTTGTAATCCTACTCCTACGTATCTCAATAGAGAACTCAAGGCTTATGTAGTTCTGGATAGAAAATGTTTGTTTGTTGGTCGATTTTAGTGAAAGCTATATTGTATTAATCGACGAAAAACATTGTTTTACCCAAAACAGACGAGGAGCGGACGTATATCACACATCGAATGGATTTACAAATCAACATTTAGAAAAACGTCACTTATCTCAACTCAACGATTATGGACGAAGCATTGCTTTACATCACCTTAAGACAAGATGTCTTTCGTTTATGAAAAGGTTTTCCTGATCAATCGCACGACAGCAAAGAAAAGAGTTTGATTGGTTGGATGTGTTTTTGGGCTTGAAAGACGAGTATTTATGACTTGCAAGCTCTTATAACTTGGGCTAATACTCGGGACTACGTCTGGATATTTCATCCAGGTAATCTTTTTCTTCCAACTTACTTATGAAAATGGTTGAATATTTATAAGTGTTTTATAGGGAGACGAACACTTATGGCTTCCAAGCTCTTACAACTTGGGCCCAATATTCGGAATTACGACTGGATATTCTATCCAGGGTAGTCTTTTTCTTCAGATTTTATTGAGAAAAAAGATTTGAATATTGGAGTGTTTTAGAGGGAAGACGAACACTTATGGCTTGCAAGCTCTTACAACTTGGGCCTAGCATTCGAGACTACGATTGGATATTTCATCCAGGTAATCTTTTTCTTTAGATTTTATTGTGAAAAAGGTTAAAGAGATTAAATTAAAAATGATTAATGTACAAAGATTTGAAATCATTGAAAATCAAATTGATATTTCTTAAGAGCTCATTGTAAGAAAACCCAAGAGTAAGTCACGAGATCGAAATAAACCGAAATCGAAAAAACAACTGAATTTAGCTCTAAGCTAACTTAAAGTGGGCTCATGTATGAGTCACTCTGCAAGAAGCTGATCACTAAATCTATGCGTCCAAATGATTTTTGGAAGTTAAATTGAATTTTAACTCCGAAATCGCAACGCAATGGAATACAACATAAAATAACAACAACAACCAAATATTATTATTACAGTAGTGTCACAATTTTTTTACATAAACTCAAACTGATCGAAAAAAAGAAAGCAAAATGCAACACGCACGTTTTATCTACAATAAATCGACATTGCTACAAAATAGAAATAGAGCTAAAATAAAATAAATAATATTAACATATATAAAACTAACAAAAAATTAAATAGTATATTCAAACTGATAATTTTTTAAATATATATAAAACTAAAAAAAAAACAAAATTTATATATATTAAAACTGTTACTGACATTTTTAAATGTTTAAATGTATATATATATATATATATATATATATATATATATATATATACATATATATATATATATATATATATATATATATATATAAAAGACAAGGAAATAGAACTAAAAAAGAATTATATAAAAATGAAAATTAATATATTAAATAAAGATAAAATAAGAAGAAGAAAAAGAAGAACAAGCTACAGTGTTTTGATGAAAGGTGGAAAAAAGATGGTGTTTGTGAAGTTGTGTTATGGATGGTTCATGAAACCACACGCCTCCTTTTGAATTTTAAGTTTACTTCTCTATTGAAAGTTGAGAGAGTATTATCTTTTTTCAATTGAAAATTGGGAGTGAGCATTATATGAAAGTGAGGCGCCGTGTGGAGCTCATTCCTCCGTCTTTTCTCTCAGCATTCAATATATATATATATATATATATATATATATATATATATATATATATATATATATATATATATATATATAATATATATATATATATATATATATATATATATATATATATATATATATATATATATATATATATATATATATATATATATATATATATATATATATATATACCATGCTATTAGGGTTTCATTAATTTTGAAAATCCATAAATACCCCTCTTAATGTTTTTTTAGTATAAAAATGAGTTAAAACTAATAGATCAAATAAAAATTAAATTATTTTAAATAATCAAAATAAAATCAAAAGGACTATACAGTAAATTCTACTTATTTATTTCGTACGTTTTGATAAAAAAAATCAAAATAAAAAGATTCAAAATGAATAAAAATCGGACGTAAAAATGCCTGAAAAATTAAACTGAATGCACCAAAATGATCAACGTGAAATAAACGACTCGAAAACATACAGTTTTTTGTCAAATTTTGAAATGGAAAACGCCCGGTTAAAACGCTCAGGCGGATCAAAAAGTGACTGAAAAATTAGCCGAAAAATAAATCAAGCATACCAGATTAAACTACACGAAACATAGATTAATAAAACTGATGTCTGTTATCTTGATTTTAAAAATTTTTGCCCGCTGATTTGACGCACATTTGACAATCGGTTCAACCGGTCTGCCTGTAGATCCAAAAATTTATTTCGAATGACATTCTAGGTATTATGTGGTATGGAATGCATGTTATGCTATGCAAAGATACAACAACTATGATGAATGTATTGAATCAGGATTCAAGGTCAAAATTAGGGTGTGACACCATGATTTGGTCTTAGATGGCCTGCCCTAAAATGAAAGGATTTGTCCCTAATTAAACGACTCTTGGAGTGGTTGGATTTGACGTGCTTTTGAGGTAGCTTGCACCGGTATGAGAGTTGAAGCGACTTAACTCACACTGAATGAATATTGAAGGGATTTGCTATGGGTCAATAGAACCTCTAGGTGATCTGCCCCGAGTTGATAAAGTCTTAAGTTAGTCTGTTCTGGATCAACCGGTCCTTTAAATGATTTTCCCCCTAATCAATAGATATTTGGAGACTTTCTTTAGACTGGTCAATTCTTGGAATAATCTTCCTATGATCACCTTGATGTTTTGGGTGGAATGCCCCTGATTCATGGGTTATGAAGTAGTCTTGATTCTGTAAATGATCAAGTTTCTCTGATTGCTCTTTGTTGAAGTTTTCCTGATGTCAAATGCTGAATTGCAATTAAAATTGTTCATTCATAACTGGTAATTTTAATGCGATGCTCATGCAAGTTTTGAAAAGAATCATTTATTGGAATGATGTGATAGTGTGTGAGGAGTGGACCATGAGTCCAAACACAATGATGTTTTAGAAATTTAAAGTGTGAAAGATACAACGAGAATAATGACTTCGATTTAGAAGAATAGCAAATCTTTAGGAGTTAGTTTATGCAACCTTGCTGTAGAATGCTTTCAGAAATAACCCTACTCCAGTTAGGTCTTTCAAGGGTTGTAATGTGGCTTGGTTCACGGTTTTCGAAAAAAAAGGATATAAGGCTCAAAATTCAACTTTAACCCACCCTTTCTTCTTGATAAACTCCATTCCTACATTCAGTTAATTCAACACACACATTCGTCAAAAGGGCTTAACGGTGTAAGGAGAAAGATGAAGATTTAAGATTTTTTTGAAATGGGAGTCACCTTATTTCATTTTTTGGATGCTGTAGCGGTAAATTCATGATCATCAAGCTATGGATAAGCTAGACATCAAATAACAAGAGTCACCACCGCGCTTTAATTGTTTCCAAGGGAAAAGGGAAAAGTACGAACAAAACCCCAAAATAAGAAGTTTTCAAATCAAAACTAATAAAATGCCAGAGATTACAGGTAAGGGTGTTGGTTACACAGAGGGAAGGTGTTAGCATCCAAAGTGTCCTAGGTACTCCTAGGGAGCCTTTTTTTGTGTGTATATGTATTTTGTACAAATAATGTTTGCAAGCAAATAGAATGGGGGGATTAGAAAAGAATTCATTAATTATATTTTTGTGTTTGAAAAGACCTTCAAACTTGTGCCTACGTACCAACATAAAAATGAGGGATCAAAACCTCGTAGTTCGTGGTATAAATTTCAAAGTGGATGTATTGCTTTTTAAACAAAAAATTAAGTTTGAAAGGCACAGAGGCCTAAAAATGGTTTGAATGAGTTAGTTCTTTTTGGATTTTGAAATTTTTAAGTCAAGTATAGTTAAGTCTATTTACAAGTTTGATTTAAGAAAAGAAGTTTGAAAATGCAATGACATAAGGCCAAAGTTTCTAATTTGCAAAAGGTTTAAGTTTAGAAAAAACAAGCACAAGCAAAGAAGATTTTAAAAACAAGAGGGAGAGATTTTGAAATTAAATAAATGAGGAGGAGATGAAGGGACTAATCCTAATCACAAATTTAAAAGTTGAGAGTTGAAAAGATCTAACCAATGAGATGTAATCCAATAGACAAGAGTGTTATATAGAAACCCAAATTCCCTTGGACATTATAATCAAGCAACAAACAATGCACAATATATCAACTTGAAGAGCAAGGCATAAAATAAAGATAGCCATCCAAGCTTAGCAACTCCATGTTCTTCTTCAAATTTTCCCATGTAGCAGATGAATTCCTCAATGCCACAAGTCATAGGTTCAAAATAACGACTTCACAATGATCATGTTGCAAATGAACTCAAATGGGTCTTCAATGATGTATTAGATGAATTTTCAAATTACAAGCACTTGGTTACATGAAAGTTGGCTTTGGCCAAGTCCTTTACATAGGGAGTGTTGCCTAAATTCTAAATCTAATTGTCTCAAATCAAACCAACAGTCCACACAAGATGTTTTTTTAGGGTTTTTGTTCTTATTATGTACATTAATGGTCAAAGACCAAACAACCAAACACAATATACACAAACAAAATATATCACACAAATATGGTCCAAGTGGACAAAGTAAAAATGACATTAACATAAACAATTAGAATGGTATGAATAATGGCAAATGAATAAGGCTTAAAAAATAAAGCGCATTAAAGAAAATGACGTGAAATTAAATGTTAGTTGTTAATGAGTTAGAAGTTAGTATTTCTTTTGCTTTTTTTTAAGTCATTCTTTGGAGAACACTCAACCCACTTATCACAAGTATGGATCCTTGAACCAAGACATCTTCCAAAGGAAGGAAAAAATATCAAGTTTCCATACAATACCATGAAAGAGGGGAGACGTAGAATCTCACTCACTAGAATGCTATGCCTTTTTGTATCGAAATTTAGCGCTATGTTAAGCAATCGTAATTGGACTTATGTAGAAGTCACAAGTATTTGAGGCCGGACAATAAAATTTTGGTGTTAATGCATGTTAGAGACATAGTATAATGGACTATGCTCATGAAACATACCACACACAAAAAGAATATGCAAAAGTGGTGGCCTAATCTCATCCATACTTATATTGATTTTGCAATAAACTAGCCTTAGGATGTAGAGATATCATAGGTCAATGACATGAATGCATAAAGAAGGGGAATGAGATGAAGAGTGAGGGAAGATAGATCAAACTCAAATTGCACAAAGGAGGAATTTTACCAAATTAAGACCATTCATTCATTTTGGGAGATGGAATGTACATTCCATCAATCCCCTAAATCCAATGATCTTAACCTAGCAAAGTCAAATCAACCTTGACCAAGGCCCTACAACACAAGTCAAACTTACAAAGTCAATCAAAATGGCTCAACACAATTATTTTGCATTTATTCAATTTAAAAATACTAAAAATAATGCATTAAATTAAATATGGTTGATCAATTTCCTAAAACCTCATCAAAACACCAAAGAATGCCCATGAGATTTATCATAGGTCAAACAAGGTCAAAGGACCTTGGAGAAAAAATTTCAGAATCTTTGGAAACTTAAAAGTATTTTTAAACAATTAAAAATAATCACAAAATCAATTAAATCATGAAAAATATTAATAATGATCCAAAAAATAATTTTAATTTAAAATATCAAAGAGGGTTTGATTTAAATTTTTTTGGTGAAACTCTCATACTTTTTGGATCAATATTAAAATTAATATGAATTAATGAAATTCAAAGGAATAAAATGAAAATCAGAAAAATACAAAAAAACGTGGACCACTTGATCTCCCCCATTAATTGTGGTGGCAGATCAAGTGGACACAAACGCGCGTTCCATGATGGAACTTAGTTAGCGCGCCACACAACTGGTCATCCAAACCAACACTTGTGATTAAAACATTTTAAACTGGATCAATGGTTCAAGACCACGCCACATTATTGCCGGAGCAAAGCGTCGATCGTCTTCTCAGGCGACCTTGGTCGGACTGGTGCAATCATTACCATGACATAAATGAAAAAGGAGGACATGATCTGAAAGAAAAAATGGCGTAGAGCACGAATCTAACCTCAATTTTAACTAACTCCAAATATATAGAAAAATATGAGGAGTTGAATTTTGAGGTGTGTCAACTGAGTTGCTTCGATTTGCCGTCAAAGCAACTCAATCTTCTAGCCTAAATTGGTAGGACTTCAGACAACCAAAGATCTAAGAGAATTGATGAGAATTGAGTGAGAATTGAAGAGAAAAAAAATCTAGAAAATACCTTCAATGCTATGCAGAACTTGATCTCTCTTGCTTCAATTCTTGTTTGATCTTGCTCCAATAGCTTGTAGAAGTGGATTACGAATGGTAAAAAGCTTTGGATCCTGGGGTTTTTGAATCTCCAAACAGTGAGATTCAAACTCAATTTTTAAGTGAAAATTATCAGGCTTTCCTTTAAATTGTGAGGGTTTGAAGAGTGGAGGCAAAGCTGGCGCGCAAGGATCCTTTGAAATGAGCTCAGAGGGTCTCTATTTATAGCAAATTCAAGTGTTATTTGCACACTTGCAATTTCTTCCAAATTTGGCAATGTCCTGTTCAAGCTTGCATGGGCGTGTACAAGCCCATGAAGCAATTCACTAAGGTCCAAAACCAACTGAAATGAGGTATGAATCAAGCTTGATTGGCAAGGCAATGTGAAATGATCATTTGAAGTTTTGATTTTGCCAATTGATGCAAGCCTGTTATCACCATGCGCATCCCTAGCAAACTTGATCCAAAATGAATGAATTATGACTCTTTGGAAAGCTTAGATCAAGAGGAACAACTCTTATGTTGAACATGTTTCCATTTGGAACTTTTATCATGGTGAGTTTTGAGGTGGAAGTTTGGAAATTTCAACATGTTGGAAAAGTTTCTAAGTGTCAAGTCATATACTTCAATGTTCCACCTTACTAAACTTTTTATGTGAGCTCCAAATGAGAAACGTGCCTTCATCAAAGTTGTAGATATTTCAAATACCTTAAAAATGGTAACCAACTTGACATAATTTGGATTTAGAATGAAAGAGTTATGCAGTTTTGAAGTTGAGGAAAATCACTTGTTCAATGGTATTGGTCCAAAATGACCTATAATGTATCCTCATATAACATGCTCATAAAAGTTGATTTAGCTCTCACTCCAAACATAAAAGTTGAAGTATACATATTTAATTTGATTGTACAACTTGTAAATCTTTAATCTCATAACAATTGAGCAAGTTATGGCCTTGGGAAGTTGACTTTCAAATTAGGGTTTAGACAAAATGACCTATAATGTTTCAACATGGAAAATGACTTTCTAAGAAAAATTAGCTCTAGACCTAAACATGAAAGTCATTTGTAAAGTCATTTAGAGTAACTTTTCTCTTGAAATAATTTTCATATGATGAAAATTGTAGGAGATAGGGTCTAGGGAGACCCAGTTTTGATCAGATGAATCCATCTGGCCAACCACCCTCAACCAACTTGCTAACTTGAAATTCTCTTGACTTTTTAGGTTCATGGTAGATCATATATGCATAAGATGATGAATTTTGAAGTGCCCCTTGATAAATTTGATCAATTGACGAGGAAGCGTGTTGAAGAAGTTACTCAAGATACCCAGACAAACTAAGGTTTCCAAGGCAAACCAACTCCAAAATCTTGAAGAAATCTTGATCAAAATAACATGCAAAGATCATTGGGACTCATATATGATGCTAAGAGATATTGTGGATCATTCCTTGGTTGTGCTCTTAGCTATGAGAGTCTCAAACCCTAGATGTGAACTTGATAGATTAATGGTGATCATGCCCTTCCTACAAAAGAGTTAGGCAAATACAAAGACATATTTTTGGTATTTTGGTTAGTGAAATGATAATATACAAGTATGATACAACCACATGGTGCTTGGTGATTTCTCCCAAAACAAAACCCAATGAAAGAGGGGTAATGAGGATGCCAAGGTATGATCCCAATGCTAATGCATATGATGAAATTGCTTGAGGGATCTTAAGGTCAAAATTGGGGTCTTACAACTGCCCCTATTTAAGGACATTCTAACTGAGGAGACGAAGGTTAAAATCTTCATATCGACACAGTAGAATGGGCTTAAATAACAACATATACGAACAAATTTTGGTCCCTAAGAGACCTCATGATGCATATGATATGAATGTAAAAGAAAATTCTCTGTGGGGAAATATTGCCACAAAGGAAAAGAAATCAGAGCGACCGAAAGTCCACAGGAGCATAATGCATTATGTAAGGAAAGCTCATCAGGGAGACAGAGACTTTGAGTGGATAAAAGGATTATGCGTAGGCCAGGATACGACTTAAAAATTTATGGGGGACTAGAGAAATTCCAGTTGGGGAAACAAAAGCATCTTGCAGGGGAAACGAGTAGATCAGGATAAAACTGAAGTACTTGAATTATGCAGGAAAAGCGATTTCACTGAGGAAATGCGCACTTAACTCAGCTAGGGAAGAAATAGACTTCAACACAGGAGGGGCATAAATTTATTATCCACTACCGGTTATTGGGTAAGGAGATAATAAAGATCTGAGAGAGAGGACACCCATCATCGGCTAAGATGAACATATCAAGGATGACTCACTGGGAACCACTATGAGGGAGTATTCATTATCGGTTACTGGGTAAGAATAACCTTGCTGGGGAAAACTGTAGAAATAGGATTTACAACTACGAGTTACTGGGCAGAAGACCAAAGATGAGAATATCCGTCACTGGTTAAGGTGAACATATCAAGGATAGACTCAAAGGAAAGAAAACCCGTCATCGGTTAAGATGAACATATCAAGGATAGACTTGCTTGGAGATGCCAAGGAGGATATCCGTCATCGGTTAGGATGAACATATCAAGGATAAACCAACTAAACAAAAAGTAGGAATTACATCTATCGAATGCTGGATAGAATACCATCAAAGAGAAAATCTGTCATCAGTTAGGATGAACATATCAAGGATAGACTATGGGAGGAGAGAAATAGGAATTACATCTATCAGTTACTGGATAGAATACCTAAGGAGAGAATATCCGTCACTGATTAAAGTGAACATATCAAGGATAAACTCTGCAAGGGGAAAGAAAAACAGGATTTACAACTACCGGTTACTGGGAAGAAGAGCGCAAAGAGAAGGAAATTCGTCATTGGTTAGGATGAACATATCAAGGATTAACTCTCTGGGGAACAAAATAGGGATTACAACTACCTTTTTACTGGGTAGAATACCAAAGATGAGAGTATCCGTCACCGGTTAGGATGAACATATCAAGGATAAACTCAAATAGGGGAAGAAAATATCCGTCATCGGTTAGGATGAACATATCAAGGATAAACTCAAATAGGGGAAGAAAATATCCGTCATCGGTTAGGATGAACATATCAAGGATATACTTCTTGGGGAAACATAAAAAATGAGTCCGCTGGGGAATCCACTGGGGAGAAAACGGGGGTACTTTTGTCGGGTATTGGGCAAGAAGTAACAAGCTGCAAACTGAGGAATATTACCAGTTACTGGGTAATAAACTCTCAGGGGACCCAAAGCATCTATCTAGGTAAGATCTAGAGAGAAACGGTCAATCAAGACTCAACCCCATGAGGATATAACTCAAGGGGAGTGGTTCCATCCAGATAATCAACTGGGGAGGAAACTAAAATAATAATCGTCCATGAGGAAATAACTTAGTGGGGAAAGGAGAAAGGTTAAAGTCTTTATGCTTAAGGGGATGACACTCTACAATTGAGGAAGGACAGACATCGAACTTGTATGGGGATAAGGTACCTCCATAACAGAGAATAAGAATCACAAGAATGAGTCAACAAATGTGATGATGCAACCATGAAATTATATGAGTGTATATGTATATGTATATGTATATGTATATGTATATGTATATGTATATGTATATGTATATATGATGATTATGCTAACAAAATGATCACAAAGGATACAAGGGTGTCGCGGAATTGAATCATCGATACAATTCTCGGTCAATCCATAAAAGAGGGAAACAACTGCTGGAGAAAAGAGAGATCAACATCCTAAAGGCTCAAACCTAGCCGGAGAAAGAGGCAATCTGCTGAGGAAAACTGTTATCGATTCTGCGGGGAATTTTAGGTTAATACCATATCAAATGGGAGACAACCCTGCAGGGGAAAAAACGCAGATAGCTGCTCAGGAACCAGGAGGAAACTCTGACTGGGAGCAAATCCGATGGCGACTGATGAGGAAACCATCGTTCTGCCGAAATCACACAAATTTCCGTAACAAAATGTCCGCACTCAGCTGTGAATAATCATAAACTCGGTTGGGGAAGAAACACTCCGCAGGAGGCTAATCAACCAACTCGGCTGGCTACCTTATTGGGGAATAACGAACAATCAATCATATAGAGAAATCAACAAACATCGAGAGCTGAATAATTTTGTCGGGGATGAAAGAGAAATTGCGCTTATTGCTTGGGGAGAACCAATATGGCTCCACATTTAGGGCTTACTGCTTTCGAATCATTGTTGATATTCCTTTTAAATGAAATCGATTATTTAAAATTACTGCTTTTATATGTTTAAGAAAACGTGTTTTGATTAAAACTTTAATTTTCAAAAATGATCATAATAAAGTTTAAAACTATTTGGCTGAAATAAATAAGAGTAGAAACAATTGGATAAAAGCTCAACTTTATTTAATAGAATGTTAGTCTGTAAATGACAAAACTCCATAGATTTTTACAAAGTTGAAAATGGTAACTTTCATGGAAAAGGGTTACATTGAATACAAATGACCACTAATCCTTCCACCCACTCTTGATATCCACTATGCTCTTGGCCGCTACTGCGGATGATGGATCATCATCGACCGTTGTGTTCAACAAAGTCTTCAACTTTTTCCATAATCCATAATTTTTGCATAAATTTCCCCAAGATGGGGTACTCAATTTATCGGGATAATTCTTTTCTGTTTTATGTCTCTGACTTTTGCCTGGACCACCCTTTCAGGTTTTCAATCAACTGAGACACTCATTTTTTCCTAAGCCCCCCTTTCAGGTTTTAAACTTAGCGAGTTGCTCTTTTCTTTTTAGGCGAAGTATTTCTTGACTGCATCTGCGTTCACAGGATGAGTGAACTCTTCACCATCCATAGTTGTAAGAATCAAAGAACCGCCTGAAAAGGCTCTCTTAACAACATAAGGGCCTTCGTAATTAGGAATCCATTTGCCCCTAGAATCTTGCTTGAAAGATAGGATCTTCTTGAGCACAAGGTCACCTTCTCTGAATACACGAGGTCTGACCTTCTTATCAAAAGCTTTCTTCATTCTCTGCTGATATAACTGACCATGACACATGGCAGTTAACCTCTTCTCTTCTATCAAATTCAGCTGATCAAACCTAGTCTGACACCATTCAGCCTCAGTCAACTTGGCTTCCATGAGCACACGCAATGAGGGGATCTCAACCTCTACAAGGAGTGCTTCTTCCATACCATATACCAGAGAGAAAGGGGTTGCCCCTGTTGAAGTGCGGATGGATGTTCGATAACCGTGCAAAGCAAATGGGAGCATCTCATACCAATCCTTATATGTTACGACCATCTTCTAAATAATCTTCTTGATGTTCTTGTTTGCAGCTTCAACAACCCCATTCATCTTGGGTCGGTAGGGAGAAGAATTATGATGTGCAATCTTAAAGTCTTTGCAAAGAGCTTCCACCATATTGTTATTCAAGTTCGATCCAATATCAATAATGATCTTACTTGGCACACCATAACGGCATATAATCTGATTCTTGATAAACCTTACAACAACTTACTTCGTTACATTCGCATACGATGCCGCTTCAACCTATTTTGTGAAGTAATCAATTGCCACTAAAATGAAACGATGTTCATTCGAAGCTTTGGGCTCAATCATGCCAATCATATCAATTCCACACATGGAGAAGGGCCATGGGGAGGAAATGACGTTCAACAGTGTCGGAGGAACATGAATCTTATCTGCATATATTTGACACTTGTGGCATTTCTTCACAAACTTGCAACAGTCAGATTCCATTGTCAGCCAATAGTAACCTGCTCGCAACATCTTCTTTGCCATTGCATATCTATTGGAATGAGTACCAAAGGAAACTTCGTGGACTTCAGTCATCAATAGGTTTGCTTCGTGTCTATCCATGCATCTGAGCAAAACCATATCGAAGTTTCTCTTATACAATACATTACCATTCAGGTAGAAATTGCCGGCTAATTTTCTCAAAGTCTTCTTATCTTTCAAAGATGCCTCAGACGGGTAAATATGACTTTGGAGGAAACATTTGATGTCGTAATACCACGGCTTCTAATCTTTGACCTCTTCAACAGCAAACACATGAGTTGGCCTATCAAGACACATCACAGTAAAATTGGGAACCTTATTCCAATACTTCACTACAATAATTGATGCCAACGTTGCAAGAGCATCAGCCATCTGGTTTTCATCTCGAGGGATATGATGAAACTCAACCTTTATAAAGAAAGTTGAAATCCTCCTCGCATAATCTCTATACGGTATTAAACCAGGTTGATTCGTATCTCATTCACCTTTGATCTAATTCACCATCAAAGCTGAATCTCCAAAGACATCTAAATGCTTGATTCTGAGATCAATGGCCTCTTCAAGCCCCATAATGCAAGCTTCATATTCTGCCATATTGTTTGTATATTTGAAAGTCAATCTAGCTGTAAACGGAAAATGCGTGTCTTGGGGAGTAATAATCACTACCCCAATGCCATTACCATACTGATTAACAGCTCCATCAAATACCATGCCCCAACGGGAACCAGGCTCTGACCCTTCTTCAAGCAATGGTTCATCACAATCCTTCATTTTCAAGTACAAGATCTCTTCGTCACGAAAATCATACTGCACTGACTGGTAATCTTAAATTGGTTGGTGAGCTAAATGGTCAGCCAAGATACTACCTTTGATCGCTTTCTGAGATTGGTATTTGATATCATACTCTGATAACAACATCTGTCAACGGGAAATCCTCCTAGTTAAAGCATGCTTCTCAAATATATACTTGATTGGATCCATTTTGGATATCAACCAAGTTGTATGATTCAACATATATTGACGTAGATGCTTAGTGTAAGACCCCAGTTTTGACCCTAAGATTCCTCATGTAATTCCATCATAAGCATTAGCATTGGGATCATACCTTGGCATCCTCCTTACCCCTCCTTCATTGGGTTTGTTTTGGGAGATATCACCAAGCACTTTGTGATTATATCATACTTGTATTTTATCATTTCACTAACCAAAATACCAAAAACATATCTTTGCATTTGTCTAACTCTTTTGTAGGAGGGGCATGATTCCATTGATTCATCAAGTTCACATCTAGGGTTTGAGACCCTCATGAACAAAGAACACAACCAAGAATTGATTAAATAATGGTTATGAACATAATATATGAGTCCCAATGTTCTCTACATGTTATATTGATCAAGTTTTCTTCAAGAGTTTGAGGGTGATTTGTCTTGGAAACCCTAGTTTGACTGAGTATCTCGAGTAACTTCTCCAACAAGATATCTCACCAATTGATCAAATTTCTCAAGGGAAACTTCAAAATTCATAATATTATGCATATATGATCTACCATGAGCCTAGAAAGTCAAGAGAATTGAAAGTTAGCAAGTTGGTTGATGGTGGTTGGCCAAATGGATTCATCTGATCAAAACTGGGTCTCCCTAGACCCTATCTCCTACAATTTTCATCATATGAAAATGATTTCAAGAGAAAACTTACTATAAATGACATTCCAAACAACTTTCATGTTGAGACCTAGAGCTAGTTTTGCTTGGAAAATCATTTTCAATATTGAAACATTAGAGGTCATTTTGTCTAAACCCTAATTTGAAAGTCAACTTCCCAAGGCCATAACTTGCTCAATTTTTATGAGATGAAAGATTTCCAAGTTTAACAATAAAATTAAATGTGTATAATTCAACTTTTATGTTTGGAGTGGGAGCTAATTCAACTTTTTTGAGCATGTGATATGAGGTTACATTATATGTCACTTTTGACCTATACCATTGATCAAGTGATTTTTCCAAACTTCAAAAATGACATGAAATTGGTGACCATGTTTAAGGTCTTTGAGAGAGATACAACTTTGATAAAGACACGTTTCTCATTTGAAGCTCATATAAAAAGTTAAGCAAGGTGGAATATTGAGACATATGGCTTGACACTTAGAAAAGTTTTGATATGTCAAAAACTTCCAAACTTCCACCTCAAATTTCTCCAAGTTCCAAGCTCCAAATTAAAAAGTGTTGAACATGAAAGTTGTTCCTCTTGATCTCACCTTTCCGAAAAGCTTAAACTCATTCATTTTGGACAAGAAATGCATAGGCTGCTCATGGCCTGAACATGGTGATATCACTTGGCAAGGATCAAACTTCAAACATCAATGCACACTTGCCTTGCAATCCAAGCTTACTTCAGACCATCCAATATTCATTTGTGGAAAGTGATTTCATGGGTCTGTGCGCGCCCATGCATCACCATTTGCCAAAATTGGAAAGTGATTTGAAGTGTACAATTATCAACTGTTTTGGCTATAAATAGAGCTTCAATTGCTCAGAAATGAACACACATTGGCGCCAGCTTTGATCCCCTATCTCAAACCCTCACTTTGCAAAGGATAAGCCTGAGAAATTTTCTTGAATTTGAGATTGAATTTCCACTGTTTTGAAATTCAAATCTCCAGGAATCCATAGCCTTTCAAGCATCTAATCCTTCTTCTGCAAGCAAGTAGAGTGAGATCAAGCACAAGAAAGATCAAGATCAGTTGAATCCAGACCTTCATTGAAGGTAGTTTCCATAAATTTTGAACTCTTCGATTCTCTTAAATTCTTTCTCAATTCTATTGATTCTTTGGTTGTCTGACGTCCTGCCAATATAGGCAAGAAGATTGAGTTGCTTTGAGGCCAAATCGAAGCAACTCAGTTCATGTACCTCAAATTTCAACTCCATGTATCTCTCAATATACTTGGAGTTAGAGTGAATTGAGGCCAGATTCGAGCTCAGTACCATTTTTACTTTAAAATCATGTCCTTGTTTTTCATTTTGGTGATGTATGATGGTGAACCAGTCCGGTGAGGTCCACCGGAGAAGATGACCGGAGCTCTGGCTCTGGCGATGCGTTGGCAAGGCTCTGAACCACACGATCCATCCATTATGTTTTAATCCTGAGCGTTCTTTTTAATTACCACATGTGAATTTTTATTTTAATTGCATTATTTTCAATAATTCATATTAAATTCAATATTGATCCAAAAAATATAGGACTTTCACCAAAATATTTCAAATATTTTTCTCTTTCATATTCTGAATTAAAATTATTTTTTGGATCACTGTTAATATTTTTCATGAATTAATTGATTTTGCATTTGTTTTTAATTGTTTTAAAATATTTTTAAATGTCCAAAAATTATGAAATTCTTTCTCCAAGGTCCTTTGACCTTGTTTGACCTATGATAAATCTCATGGCTATTTCTTTGGTATTTTGATGAGATTTTAGGAATTGGACAAACCATATTTAATATAAATGCACTATTTTAATATTTTTAATTTGAATAAATGCCAAATAAATTTGTTGACCAATTGTTATGACTTTGTTTATGTTTGACTCTTGTTGTTTGGCCTTGGTCAAGGTTGATTTGACTTTGTCAAATTAATATCATTGGATTTAGGGGATTGATGGAATGTACATTCCATCTCCCAAAATGAATGAATGATATTAATTTGGTAAAAGTCCTCCTTTGACCAATTTGTGATTTCATTCATTCCCCTCCCACTTCATCTTATTCCTCTTCTTCATCCATTCATTCCATTTGGCCTATGACATCTCAAAGTCCTAATGCTAGTTGATTGAAAAATTGACATGAGTATGGGTGAGATTAGGCCACACCTTTTGCATATTCTTTTTGTGTGTGGTATGTTTCATGAGCATAGTTCATTATACTATGTCTCTAACATGCATTAACACCAAAATTCTATTTCCCGGCCTCAAATAGTTATGACTTCTACATAAGTCCAATTACGATTGCTTAACATAGCGCTAAATTGGTGACATAAAAGGCATAAGCATTCTAGTTAGTGAGATTGTAAGTCTCCCCTCTTTCATGGTATTGTGTGGAAACTTGGCATTCTTTCCTTCCTTTGGAAGATGTTTTGGTTCAAGGATCCATGCTTGTGATAAGTGGGTTGAGTGTTCTCCTAAGAATATCTTGAAATGAAAAGCAAAAGCAAAACAATACTAACTCTTAACTTACTAACTACTAACTTTTAATTTCAAGTTTTTACTTTAATGCAATTTACTTTTAGCACTCTATTTCATTTGCCATTATTCATATCATTCTATTTGTTTATGTTAATGCAATTTTCACTTTGTCCGTTTGGGCCATATTGTGTGATATATTTTGTTTGTGTATACTTTGCTTGTTTGTGTGGTCTTTGACAATTAATGTACATATTAATAACAAAAAACCCTAAAAATCTTTTGAATGGACTGTTGGCTTGATCTTGGATAAATGGACTTAGAACCTAGGAAACCTTCCTATGCTAATGGACCTGGCCAATGCCAACTTGTTGAAGAACCAAGTGCTTGTAAATTGGAAATTCATCTGATACATCTTTGAAGACCTCTCTAAGTTCATTTGCAACATGATCGTTATGGAGCTGTTATTTTGAACCTGTGACTTGTGGAATTCATCTGTTACATGGGCTATTTTGAAGAAGATCATGGAATGGATAAGCTTGGATGTGGACATCTTTATTTGATGCCTTTCTCTTCAAGATAATATAATTGTGCATTTGTGTGTTGCTTGATTCTAAAAATCCAAGGGAATTCTGGGTTTCTATTGACATACTTGTCTATTGGATTGCTACCCATTTGGTCAGATCTTTTCAACTCTAAACTTTTAATTTTGTACATAGGATAGTCTCTTCATCTTCTCCCCATTTCTTTAATTTCAAAATCTCTCCCTCCATTTTTCAAAACCTTCTTTGTGTGAACTACTTTTGTTCTAAACTTTGACCACTTTTGCAAAAAGATAGAAACTTTGGCCTTATGCCATTGCATTTTCAAACTTCTTTTCTTAAATAAAACTTGTAAATAGACTTAACTATACTTGACTTAAACTTTCAAAAAAAGCCAAAAAGAGCTAACTCATTCAAACCATTTTAGGCCTTTGTGCCTTTCAAACTTAATTTTTGTTAAAAGCAATGCATCCATTTTGAAATTTGTATCACGAACTACGAGGTTTTGATCCCTCATTTTTATGTTGGTACGTAGGCATGAGACCGAAGGTCTTGTCAAACACAAAAATATAATTAATGAATTCTTTTCTCATCCCCCAATTCTATTTGTTTGTAGACATCACTTTATACAAAATACATATGCACACAAAAAGGGCACCCTAGGAGTACCTAGGACACTTTGGGTGCTAACACCTTCCCTTTGCGTAACCAACCTCCTTACCTGTGATCTCTGACTTTTATTAGTTTTTATTTGAAAACTTCTTACTTTTTGGGTTTTGTTCGTACTTTTATCCTTTTCCCTTGGAAACAATAAAAGCGCGATGACGACTCTTGTTATTTGATCTTTAGCTTGTCAATAGCTTGATGATCATGAATTTACCGCTACACTTTGCAGCCCAAGCCAATGCGTAACAAGTCTTCTCACAATCGGTTAACTTCTTACTGAGGTAGTAAATTGCAAATTCTTTCTTTCCAATCTCATCTTACTGACCAAGAACACAACCCATACTCTCTTCAAGCAGAGTCAAATACATGATCAATGGTCTTCCTTCAACAGCTGGAGACAGAATCAGAGGGTCAAGTTGATATTCCTTGATACTATCAAAAGCTTTCTGGAAATCTTCAGTCCAATCACAAGACTGATCTTTCTGAAGAAGCTTGAATATAGGCGCACATGTGGAAGTCATGTGTGAAATGAATCTTGAGATATAATTCAAGCGACCGAGAAAACCTCTGACTTGCTTCTCAGTTTTGGACGCATGCATCTCTTGTATTGCTTTGACTTTGGCGGGATAAACTTCAATACCCTTCTCGCTGACAATAAAGCCCAACAACTTACCAGAACGAACACCAAAAGTACACTTCTTGGGATTCAAAAGGAGTTTATACTTCCTCAAACGCTGGAATAACTTCAACAAATGCTCAACATGTTCCTCTTCATTAATGGATTTAGCAATCATATCATCAACATAAACTTCAATCTCTTTATGCATCATATCACGAAAAAGAGTAGTCATTGCTCTTTGGTAAGTTGCACCAGCATTCTTCAAACCGAAAGGCATCACTCTATAATAGAATGTTCCCCAAGGTGTAATGAATGTGGTCTTCTCCATATATTCGTGTGCCATCTTGATCTGATTATACCCAGAAAATCCGTCCGTAAACGAAAAGACTTTGAATTTAGTAGTATTGTCTACCAACATATCAATGTGTGGCAGAGGGAAATCATCTTTCAAACTAGCTTTATTCAAATATCTATAATCAACACACATGCAGACTTTTCTATCTTTCTTTGGCACAAGCACAATATTGGCCACCCATTGCGGATACTCAGCGGTCACAAGGAAACCGACATCAATCTGCTTTTGCACTTCTTCTTTGATCTTCACTGCCATATCAGGATGCGTTCTTCTCAACTTCTGCTTGACTGGCGGGCATTCTGGCTTAACGGCAATCTATGCTCCACTATCATAGAATCCAAACCAGGCATGTCTTGATAGGACCAAGCAAACACATCTGAATACTCTCGGAGAAGATCAGTCAACCCCTTCTTAACATCTGGACACAGTCGAGCCCTAATCTTGACTTCCTTCACATCATCCTCGGAACCCAAGTTGACTAACTCAATCTGCTCTTCGAATGGCTGAATGGCTTTTCCTTCATGCTCAAGAAGACGAGACAATTCATCACTTACTTCTTCACCACTTTCCTCCTCAGCCTCAAACACAAGAAATTCAAAATTTGGAGAAGGAGAAGGATCATTGTATTCAATGGGGTTAGAAACCAACCTGCATAATGATTTGATATGTTGATTTTAGAGAGGTGAACTTTTGACCAAATATTATGCAGATGGACAATGATATTGTTTTATTTATGTTTTTTGTGATTACCATTTTCAGAATAAAGCAAATAGTAAAAACAAAACATCATAGATCTGGATGAATAGAATTAAACTTTATTAATGATCAATTTGAAATGCCCAACAATGTTCACATCTCCCTTAGGCATAGGAGAAGTATTTTTGAAAACAAATAAAAGCAATTACTTAGATCGATGCATAATAATAGGAATATCAACATCCGTCCAATTGTTGCAAGCCTTTCCATGCGTCACAAAATTGGTGCAGTCTTCTTTTTTGTCATCCTCTAGCACAACAGATAAGTGTTGTTCATTGCCATGAATGAACCCTCCGCTATGGAAGCTAAGTTGCATATCCTTTGATCTAGTAGCTGACAACCCTTGCTGAAAACCCATACGAGTTCTATTCTTATTATCGGAGACCTCTACCACTCGTCCCCACTGATCAACAGTTCCTTCTTCAACAATCTTCCTTGCATCCTTCAATGAGGACATAGGTGCCCCAACTCTCTTTCAGCAGCAATAGATAAGGCTTGGAACGGAGTTCCAACCTCATCCTCAACTTCAACATAAGAGAAAGATGACAAGTGGCTAACCAACAGTGCCTTCTCCCCACCAACAATGACAAGCTTGCCATTCTTCACAAATTTGAGCTTCTGTTGCAACATGGAGGTAACAACTCCTACCTCGTGGATCCATGGCCTTCCCAACAGACAACTGTATGCCGGGTGGATATCCATTACTTGAAAAGTAATTTGAAAATCACTCGGACCTATCTTCACCGGAAGGTCCACTTCACCTATCACTGCCTTGCGCGAACCATCGAAAGCTTTGACAATTACGCCACTATATCTCATAGGCGCTCCTTGGTATGAAAACTTTGATAATGTTGACTTTGGAAGCACATTCAATGAAGATCCAGTGTCAACAAGCACATTGGATAAAGCGTCATCTTTGCAATTCATCGAAATATGCAAAGCCAAATTATGATTCCTACCCTCCTCAAGAAGTTCTTCATCACAAAAACTGAGATTGTTACAGGAAGTGATGTTAGCTAAAATATGATTGAATTGGTCCACCGTAACATAATGTTCCACAAACGCTTGTTCTAGAACTCTTTGCAGTGCTTCTCTGTGAGCTTCGGAATTCATTAACATAGATATTACTAAAATCTTTGAGGGGGTTTGGAGCAACTGCTCCACCACATTAAACTCACTTTTCTTTATCAGCCTAAGCACTTCATCATAATCGTTAGTCTTCAAACTGCTGGATTCACCAGACTAACGCTTTGAAGTACTAACTGGATCTACTGCGAGCACTTCTACCTTCTTACCAACTGTTGAATTTTCCATATCTTTTGGGAACACCTGCCCAAACACTCGACCACTGCGGGTCACCTTGGTAACATCAATAATGCTCACGACAGAATTGGTCATAGGTAATGGAACCTCTTGACCATCCTTCACCATAGTTGCATTATACTGATAAGGAACAACCTTATCGGATGCGTACGGGACTGGACCCGCCAACCGTATGACCAACGGTGATACTGATCTTTGGCTGATACTATTACTGTTACTACTATCGTACTGAATCACAACTCTCTCGGGATTTTTAAACATAGGAACAATCACGTTGACATCATCATCTATGTGTTGGGATCGAACAATCTGAATCATATCCTCATCCATCAACCGCTGGATATCTCTTTTCACAATCTCACAACCTCTTGAATTAACACTGCAGATAGCACAACCATCATGGTCATGCTCACAATCGCTCACCAAGCAAATGTCCTTATGCATTGTCACCAAGGACCTTCGAATGAAATAGACGTCGAACACTTTGAACTCCCCAGGGCAGCCATCCACCATATTGAAAGATGAATTTCCATGAGCGGGTAGTGGGTTAGCTTTCACGTTGGGTGCACGGTCCTCAAAGAACACCATTCCATTTTTCACTAGCTCTTGGACTTCATATTTGAGTGGATAACAATTCTCAATGTCATGTCCGGGTGCTCCTTGATGAAAAGCACAAAGGAGGTATGGTTTGTATCACCATGGAAGTGGTTTAGGTATTTGTGGAGGATTTCTTGGTTGGAGTAGGTTCTTGAGAACCAACGATGGGTAAAGCTATGCATAGGTCATCAGAATCAGGTCGAAATAAACCTTCTTCCTTTCAAAATTCTGTTGTTGATGATTGTTGGTATTGTTGTTGTTGTAGGTATTTGTTCGTTGTTGTGGTTATTGTTGTTGACGTTGTTGTTGTTGAATTGGTGTTGACTGATTTGCTGAAAACACAGGAATTACTGATGATACCTGATGATGATGTTGACGAGATGGTTGACTTCTTCTAATTTGAGGCCTTCTCTACCTCCCACTGGAAATTGCATTGGTTTCACTGTCCTTCTTCTTACCAAAACTACTGTCGTACCTCTTGCTGGACGATACTTCCTCCTTAGACAATCGTCCTTATCTGACACCTTCTTCTAGCCTCATCCCCATATTTACCATTTCGGTAAAATCAATAGGGGCACTGGCGATCATCCGCTCATAGTAAAATGAGCTAAGGGTCTTTAGAAAAATCTTGGTCATCTCTTTTTCTTCTAAAGGAGGGTTGATCTGAGCAACGAGTTCTCTCAAACTCTGCGCATACTCCTTAAACGTTTCCTTGTCTTTCTGAGACAATGATCTCAACTGATCTCGATCAGGAGCCATATCAATATTGTACTTGTAATACTTTATGAATGCTTCACCCAAATCGTTAAAAGTGAGGATACTCATACTATCCTGTTGGTGTAAGCCCTAGAGGCCAATACTTTTGGTACTTGTATCGAATTATTTATTAATAATTAAAGGCATTTTCTTTATTATGGTTGATTAATAAAGTCCCTAGAATAGATAGTCCGTTTAATGTATTAAGTGTGACTTAATCATGAGAACACATTAAACATAAGGACACTATTCTTAAAGTATCCGTAGTCGAGCTTTAATGTGAAGTGGGATAACATTAAAGCATTAAGACTATTATGTTTGTAGACTGATGATCACATCTCATGGATCATGGATAAAGAGTTATCAAGTCTTAAACATAGGTATGAATATTAGGAGTAATATTTATACCGGATTGACCCGCTATGAGAATACTATATAGAAAGTTATGCAAAGTGTCATAAGTTATTCTCATGGTGATAATAGTGTATACCACTCTTCGACCTGAAACCACTATGGATCCTAGATGTAGAGTCGAGTGCTTTATTGCTGATCCAACGTTGTCCGTAACTGGATAACCATAAAGGCAGTTGATAGGTACTCCACGAAGCATGCTGAGGGACATGAGTGTCCTAGATGGAATTTGCCAATCCTGCGTAACAGGATAAATGTCTATGGGCCCAATATTGAACTGGACAAGGGTGACACGGTCTATACCTTGTGTTCAATATAGACATAAGGGCAAAGGGGTAATTATGCACATAATTATTATCACAGGAGGTTTTGTCAGATCACATGACATTTTCGTGACTTGGGTAGCAGTGATGTGTTGCTAGATACCGCTCACTGTTTATTATGTTAAATGCGTGATTTAATATAATTGCCAACGCCGCGAAAACCTATAGGGTCACACACAAAGGACGGATTGATGAGAGATAGAATAATTAAGGAACATCGTAAGGTACGGTGTACTTAAGCAGAATACGAAATATGGTAAGGTACCAAATACTTAAGTGATTTTGGCATATTATGAGATATAGGCCAAAATGCACTTAAGTGGGCTTTTTGGCTTGAAGCCCACACAAGTGGTTCTATAAATAGAGCTCTTGTGCAGAAGCTTTGAAAGGGAAATTCACACTCCAGACAACACAACTGAAGAGTTGGAATTTCGTATCTCTCTCTCTCTCACTCAAAGCCTTCACTCACAAACAGCTAGCACTGCGATTGAAGGAATTCGTTCGTGTGGACTGAGTAGAGACGTTGTCATCGTTCAACGTTCGTGATCGCCCCGTGGATCTGTATCAAAGGTTGATCATTGTCAGAGATCTGCACCAAAGGTTTGAATCTCCACAAGAGGTAACGATTCTATCACTGATCATGCTCATTCGTAAGGATCATTAAAGGAGAAATTTTTATATTCCGCTGCGCCTTGGATGGCAATTCTCCTACATATCCAACACCATATACCATCTTAGCGCAACACCGATCAGACTATCTTGAAAGTAGTGGATCAACAGTTGATCGTTGTCTGTTACATTTTGCGAGCATACATCACCAAATGACTGAGCAGACATGTGTTCCCTTTGTATTTTTCAAAGTCAGGCACATAATTTCACTGGAATCTTCACATTCGGAACCAGACACAATTCATCAACACTCTTCCCAAATAGATCCTTACCTCTCAAAGATTTCAACTCCTTGCGCAGCTCAAGAAATTGATCTTTCATCTCGTCCATTTTCTCATATACATCCGGGCCCTCAGACGGCTCAGAATGATAAATGGTGTCTTCCACACGAGGCAAAGTATGCACGACATGCGGTAGCACATACATGACCGGGCTAGATGCCGGCATAGAAGCAAATGTAGGAGCAAAACCTTCAGGCACGAAGTTCGGAGGCATTCCCCACGGGAATCCGATAGGAATGGCAGACGCGAAATGAGCAGCAGTTGCAGAAACAGTAAAGGTAGTTACCTCTGAAATAACAATCCTTTGAGGAGGAGGAGTTGCAGGTGTTAGCTAAGACTGGCTCTGTGCAGCTAGAACTGACTCCATCATGGCAGTCAGGTGGGCGATCTCCTCTTTTAAATCTCTATTCTCTTGCTCGAGATGTTCCATAATTCTGGAGTGATTGACGCAAGTGTTGTACCTATGATTCAGCTTGGCTGAAACACATAAGAAACACCAATGAGACATCTGGCGAAAGAGAAACCTGCTTAGGCAAATGATGCATGAAATGCAATGCTTGATTGTTTTTTATTTTCAAGGAACTTACTATATTATTTGCAAATATATATATATATATATATATATATATATATATATATATATATATATATATATATATATATATATATATATATATATATATATATATATACATTTAACAATAATTGCAACAATTTGATATGACCATAAAAATCTCTTTTATTTATATAATTGGAAGGATTACACTGAGTACAATTTCAGAAACCAAATGAAAAATACAAGAGAAAAGGAGACTAGTCATCCTAAGGATCCCTAACAACAATGTCAGAAGATCTGGCTGTAGGCGCGTACTTCCTTCAAATGCATCGAATCTCTGACTCAAAAGAAGCCTTCATCTGAGTCTTCTCGAGGACAAGCTGATCAACAATCTTCTGCCAAGCAACAGAAGGTTGAGGCATACTAGAGGAAGATGAAACCTCTTGTTTTCTCTGTCTCTTCGTTACTCGGTCTTCAAGTAGCTCAATAAGTGCATCTTTGTCCTTAGACTCAATTTGCAACTCCTCATGCTTTTTGCTCAAAGCATGGAACCGTTCGTCCCACATATCCTTCTCTCGCTTCATCTTGGCGAGTGCGTTTTCCAACTCCTCTATATCTTGGTTAGGGAGAGTTAATGTCTCAACCAAAACCATAGATATAGGTCTTTCACAAGGATAAGGCATCTTCATTTCCAAATCCCTCTTCTTCACCCAGAGAGTGTAAGCTTCCAAAGCTACGCAATTGCACGGACCAAACTCGAATCTTCCTTTCCTATGCACATTATGCCAAGCATGCACAATCTTCTGCTTCAAATGTAAGGGATATTTACCCTCTTGATAGAAAAGACCTTCTAACTGAGTGTTATTAGGCTTGTCTCTCAAGGGGAACCCAAGTTGACGACGAGCCAAAGTAGGATTGTAGTTAATTCCTTCTTGTGTACCAATGAGAGGCACATTAGAGAATTCACCACAATTATCAATAATCTCCAAATTGCTCAAAGAAGGATCATACCAAACTATATCATCATTAGGAGAGACATAAGTCTCTGAGATCACTGTATACATTGTTTGTTCTCCACAAAAGTAGGTGTCTGAGGCAAGTGCGAAATAAACCACTTGTACAGAAGAGGAACACATCACATAATTGTTCCACCACCTTTAGAATTCCTTAGATGCAAAGAGAAATACATATCACCCAACAAAGTAGGCACAAGATTCCCAATCAAGAAGATTCTAATGGCGTTAACATCAACAAAACTGTCAATGTTAGGGAACAAATCTAATCCATAAATGAGCAACACAAAGATAAATTCAAAAGCGTTCACACTACCGGCTTGAGCAAAAGCAGTAGCTTCCTTGATGAGGAAATCAGATGGCAACCCAAACAATCCTCCTTTCTTCACCCAATGAGCCTCAATCTTATACTTCTTCAAGTGAAGAGCTTCAGCTATAAGATGAGATCTGGGAATCTCTTCCAATCCACTAAAAGGCACTTTGTTAGAAACAAGTATTCCCAAAAGATGGGCATACTCCTCAAACGTAGGCACAAGTTGATAATTAGGGAAAGTGAAGCAACGGTAGAGAGGGTCATAGAATTGAACCAATACACTCAGAAGTCCTTCAACCACATCGGCAAATAAGATAGACAGAAGCTTCCCATGACGTTGCTTGAAGTACAAGGGATCTAATACAAAGGATGCTAGCTTCCTTAACTCTTTCAAGTCTCTGAAACTATACTTCTTAGTGTTTCTTCGTCCACAGTCCATGGTCTGAAAATATTTGCAAATAACACCTCAGTTCCTTGAAATATTCGTGTAATGAATGTGATGATGCGCATGAATGCAACAATCACAAATATGGGATCCCACACAAGGCAAACAAACAAAGGTCAAGGGATGAATCAAGTCATTGTCAAGATCAATCATCCATTTTGGTGGATTATGGTTTATACCTTATCAACACCCAAGTTCCACTGATATTGACAAGACTTGATTGGATCAACCAAGAATCAAGGGTTTGTTGTAAGTCACGAGCATGGAGTCTGGGTAAGAACCATCCCAAAGGAGTGAACTAAGGATAAAAACCTGTAGATCATGTTCTAAAAAGTTCCCAGAGTCTTAATTCCACCTATCGGATATTACAGGTTAGGATGACTGACTCATCAACCCATAATATTCTCAAGAGAAACTCATATGAGTGTAGTATCGCGTAACAACTGTTATCAAGAGGGGGGTAAATGTTCTACAGTCCTCTGCTTCTTGGACCCCAAATCAGAGATAGTAATGCCTAACCACAAATACTTGTGTGGAATTTCCAAATCTAAAAGGGTCTCCACTGAGCAGATGGGTATCAAGCCAACTTGTTAAGGACTACTTCACACAAGTTAAACATGACTATACTATCCTCCTATCTTAATTGCACTCAAGTTCGGGTTAGAACTTATCTCACCACTCAGAGATCACCAAGCACAACAAGCAGATTATATCACACAAACAAATATACAATCATAATCACACAAAAAGTAGGCTAAACCCACTGGAGACTACTCCCCAGCACAATCACCACTTAATTTATGTAGCGGTAAATTCATGATCATCAAGCTATGGATAAGCTAGACATCAAATAACAAGAGTCGCCACCGCACTTTTATTGTTTCCAAGGAAAAGGGAAAAGTACGAACAAAACCCAAAAATAAGAAGTTTTCAAATCAAAACTAATAAAATGCCAGAGATTACAGGTAAGGGGGTTGGTTATACAGAGGGAAGGTGTTAGCACCCAAAGTGTCCCAGGTACTCCTAGGGAGCCCTTTTTTGTAGGCATATGTATTTTGTACAAATGATGTTTGCAAGCAAATAAAATGGGGGGATGATAAAAGAATTCATTAATTATATTTTTGTGTTTGACAAGACCTTCGGACTTGTGCCTACATACCAATATAAAAATGAGGGATCAAAACCTCGTAGTTCGTGGTATAAATTTCAAAGTGGATGTATCGCTTTTTAACAAAAAATTAAGTTTGAAAGGCACAGAGGCCTAAAAATGGTTTGAATGAGTTAGTTCTTTTTTTCTTTTGAAATTTTTAAGTCAAGTATAATTAAGTCTATTTACAAGTTTGATTTAAGAAAAGAAGTTTGAAAATGCAATGGCATAAGGCCAAAGTTTCTAATTTGCAAAGGGTCTAAGTTTAGAAAAAAACAAGCACAAGCAAAGAAGATTTTAAAAACAAGAGGGAAAGATTTTGAAATTAAAGAAATGGGGAGGAGATGAAGGGAATAATCTTAAGCACAAATTTAAAAGTTGAGAGTTGAAAAGATCTGACCAATGGGCTGCAATCCAATAGACAAGAGTGTCATATAGAACCCCAAATTCCCTTGGACATTAGAATCAAGCAACAAACAATGCATAATATATCAACTTGAAGAGCAAGGCATCAAATAAAGATAGCCACATCCAAGCTTAGCAACTCCATGATCTTCTTCAAATTTGCCCATGTAGCAGATGAATTCCTCAATGCCACAAGTCACAAGTTCAAAATAACAGCTTCACAATGATCATGTTGCAGATGAACTCAAATGGATCTTCAATGATGTATCAGATGAAGTTTCAAATTACAAGCACTTGGTTGCATGAAAGTTGGCATTGGCCAAGTCCTTTGCATAGGGAGTGTTGCCTAAATTCTAAATCCAATTGTCTCAAATCAAACCAACAGTCCACACAAGATGTTTTTTTAGGGTTTTTGTTCTTATTATGTACATTAATGGTCAAAGACCAAACAACCAAACACAATATACACAAACAAAATATATCACACAAATATGGTCCAAGTGGACAAAGTAAAAGTGACATTAACATAAACAATTAGAATGGTATGAATAATGGCAAATGAATAAGGCTTAAAAAA
Source organism: Lathyrus oleraceus (assembly GCF_024323335.1). Lineage (NCBI taxonomy): Eukaryota > Viridiplantae > Streptophyta > Magnoliopsida > Fabales > Fabaceae > Lathyrus > Lathyrus oleraceus. Next base: position 211,483,177 of record NC_066584.1, read on the forward strand.
TAAAGTGCATTAAAGTAAATGACTTGAAATTAAACGTTAGTTGTTAATGAGTTAGAAGTTAATATTGCTTTTAATTTTTTTAAGTCATTCTTTGGAGAACACTCAACCAACTTATCACAAGCATGGATCCTTGAACCAAGACATCTTCCAAAGGAAGGAAAAAAGGCCAAGTTTCCATACAATACCATGAAAGATGGGTGACTTACAATCTCACTAACTAGAATGCTATGCCTTTTTGTGTCAAAATTTAGCGCTATGTTAAGCATTCGTAATTGGACTTATGTAGAAGTCACAACTATTTGAGGCCGGACAATAGAATCTTGGTGTTAATGCATGTTAGAGACATAGTATAATGGACTATGCTAATGAAACATACCACACACAAAAAGAATATGCAAAAGTGGTGCCCTAATCTCATCCATACTTATGTTGATTTTGCAATCAACTAGCCTTAGGATGTAGAGATATCATAGGTCCATGACATGAATGCATAAAGAAGGGGAATGAGATGAAGAGGGAGGGAAGATAGATCAAACTCAAATTGGACAAAGGAAGACTTTTACCAAATTAAGACCATTCATTCATTTTGGGAGATGGAATGTACATTCCATCAATCCCCTAAATGAAATGATCTTAACCTAGCAAAGTCAAATCAACCTTGACCAAGACCCAACAACACAAGTCAAACTTACAAAGTCAATCAAAATGGCTCAACATAATTATTTGTCATTTATTCAATTTAAAAATACTAAAAATAATGCATTAAATTAAATATGGTTGGTCAATATCCTAAAACCTCATCAAAACACCAAAGAAATGGCCATGAGATTTATCATAGGTCAAACAAGGTCAAAGGACCTTGGAGAAAAAATTTCAGAATTTTTGGAAACTTAAAAGTATTTTTAAACAATTAAAAATAATCGCAAAATCAATTAAATCATGAAAAATATTAATACTGATCCAAAAAATGATTTTAATTCAAAATATGAAAGAGGATTTTATTAAATTTTTTTTTTGGTGAAACTCTCATATTTTTTGGATCAATATTAAAATTAATATGATTAATGAAAATAAAAAAAATAAAAATAAACGTGGACCACTTGATCTCCGTCATTAATTGAGGTGGCAGATCAAGTGGACACAAACGCGCGTTCCATGATGGAACTTAGTCAGCGCACCACACAACTGGTCATCCAAACCAAGGCTTGTGATTAAAACATTTTAAACTGGATCAATGGTTCAAGACCACGCCACATCATTGTCGGAGCAAAGCGTCAATCGTTTCCTCAGGCGACCTTCGCCGGACTGGTCCAATCATTACCATGACATAAATGAAAAAATATGAAAGAAAAAATGGCGTAGAGCACGAATCTGATCTCAACTTTAACTAACTCCAAATATATAGAAAGATATGAGGAGTTGAATTTTGAGGTGTGTCAACTGAGTTGCTTCGGTTTGACCTCAAAGCAACTCAATCTTCTTGCCTACATTGGTAGGACTTCAAACAACCAAAGATCCAATAGAATTGATGAGAATTGAGTGAGAATCGAAGAGAAAAAAAATCTAGAAAATACCTTCAATGTTGTGCAGAACTTCATCTCTCTTGCTTTAATTCTTGTTTGATCTTGCTCCAATAGCTTGCAGAAGTGGATTAGGAATGGTAAGAAGCTTTGGATCCTGGAGTTTTTGAATCTCCAAACAGTAAGATTCAAACTCAATTTTCAATTGAAAATTATCAAGTTTTCCTTTGAATTGTGAGGGTTTGAAGAGTGGAGGCAAAGCTGGCGTGAAAGGATCATTTGAAATGAGCTCAGAGGGTCTCTATTTATAGCAAATTCAAGTGTTATTTGCACACTTACAATTTCTTCCAAATTTGGAAATGTCCTGTTCAAGCTTGCATGGGCGTGTACAGGCCCATGAAACAATTCACTAAGGTCCAACACCAACTAAAATGAGGTCTGAATTAAGCTTGATTGGCAAGGCAATGTGAAATGATCATTTGAAGTTTTAATTTTGCCAATTGATGCAGGCCTGTTAACACCATACGCAACCCTAGCAAACTTGATCCAAAATGAATGAATTAGGACTATTTAAAAATCTTAGATCAAGATGAACAACTCTTATGTTGAACATTTTTCCATTTGGAACTTGTATCATGGTGAATTTTAAGGTGGAAGTTTGAAAATTTCAACATGTTGGAAAATTTTCTAAGTGTCAAGTCATATACTTCAATGTTCCACCTTACTAAACTTTTTATGTGAGCTCTAAATGAGAAAAGGGCCTTAATCAAAGTTGTATATATTTCAAATACCTTCAAAATGGTCACCAATTTGACATCATTTGGATTTAGAACGAAAGAGTTATGCATTTTTGAGGTTGAGGAAAATCACTTGTTCAATGGTATTGGTCCAAAATGACCTATAATGTATCCTCATATCACATGCTCATAAAATTTGATTTAGATCTCACTCCAAACATCAAAGCTAAATTAGACACCTTTAATTTTATTGTGCAACTTGGAAATCTTTCATCTCATAAAAATTGAGCAAGTTATGGCCTTGGGAAGTTGACTTTCAAATTAGGGTTTAGACAAAATGACCTATAATGTTTCAACATGGAAAATGACTTTCCAAGCAAAATTAGCTTTAGACCTAAACATGAAAGTTATTTGTAATGTCATTTAGAGTAACGTTTCTCTTGGAATCATTTTCATATGATGAAAATTGTAGGAGATAGGTTCTAGGGAGACCCAGTTTTGATCAAATGAATCTATCTGGCCAACCACCCTTAACCAACTTGCTAACTTGCAATTCTCTTGACTTTTTAGGCTCATGGTAGATCATATATGCATAAGGTGATAAATTTTGAAGTTCCCCTTGAGAAATTTGATCAATTGACGAGGAAGCTTATTGAAGAAGTTACTCAAGATACCCACACAAACTAAGGTTTCCTAGGCAAACCAACTCCAAACTCTTGAAGAAATATTGATCAAAATAACATGCAAAGATCACTGGGACTCATATATGATGCTTAGAGACATTGTGAACTTGATAGATTAATGGTGATCATGCCCTTCCTACAAAAGAGTTAGGCAAATACAAAGACATATTTTTGGTATTTTGGTTAGTGAAATGATAATATACAAGTATGATACAATCACATGGTGCTTGGTGATTTCTCCCAAAACAAAACCCAATGAAAGAGGGGTAAGGAGGATGCCAAGGTACGATCCCAATGCTAATGCATATGATGAAATTGCATGACGGATCTTAGGGTCAAAATTGGGGTCTTACAGATGCCACTGACCCTTTGATTTTGGTATGGTGTTCACTGAATCTTGTTTTATTTTGTTGAGGGTTTTCGTGACGCCTTTTGATTTTTGTCTTGATCCCTAACTTTTTCCTGGACCATTTTTTGAAGCTTTTAGTCCACTGGGATTGCCCTAATTTTCGCCTAAGTTGCCTCTTTGGGAGTTCGGCCTAGTGGGATTTGTTTCTCTTTCTTTCTTTTGAGGTTGTGACTGCCAATTCATTTTGGATTTTGCAAGATTCTCTCAACACTTCAGATGTTTATGAAGAATAACATGTGGTTGATCCCCGTATGAGATGTATTCTCTTATAATTCGAATATGGAGTCAGGTTAACTGAACACTACCCTGCCCCGGTTTAAATGTAAGGGTTTTTAGATCCGAAAGAAACCCCTACTTCTAGGCTTTAAGTGGTTGACTAGGGATTAACTCCTTATCTCTCCAGTGTTTGGGGATTTGAAATAATGCTTGTACATCATCAACATGATTTTATCTGAAAGCATACAGTCAATAATTATGGGTATTTTGTTTTTATCATCCTCTCTCAAATATTTTCTTAAAACAAAAGTTTGATAAAGAAAGTGAAGTGGAGAACATAAATGCATTTTTTGTTTTTGTTATAAGAGAAGAAAAAATGAGTGAATGTGATATAATTGATTCAAAACATGTACCATAACTTCATTAATATTACCATTAAAAACAACAATGTTTAAAAACAAGTAGCATTTAACAACAAAAAAATTACAAATGCGAAATGAAAACAAATTAGTCCAATGATTTCCAGTGTCAAGGATGTCTTCCTGTCTGAACCACTGGTTTTAGGAGGTACTCTATGAAGTCTTCAAACTCATTTAGGCGAGAGGCTGACGTGCACCACCAGGTTTCCTTCTGGAAAGGATTTTTTTTGTCAATCAATTGTTGAACCTTGGCTTTGAAAGTGTTGCAGTTTTCATTCGAGTGCTCTATTGATCCATCATGATATCCATATTGCACATCGGGATTATATCCAGGTGGTATGGTTATGGCAACGACCTGAGAGACTTAGGATCCACCAGCGAGCTTTGAATCAGATATGGCAGAAGTTGACTGTATAACATAGGAATTGGTTCAAGATGAGCATTCCTTATTTCTAGATTGTTTCGAGGCATAGGCTAATTCTGATGTTGATTTTGATATCCCCGACTACGAGCTTGTTGATTTGCATGAGGAGAAATCCAGAGTTGCTGGTATGGCACTCTAGGAGTTGTTGGTTGCCCATAAGGATAACATGGTGTTGAAAATGGTGACTGTTAAAAAGATGAGGGATCATAAGGTCTGGCTGGTGCACTATGAGGATACCCAACACCTGCCATGACTATATTGGTTTCATCCTCTTCTTCCTTTTGGGAATTGTTGAGGGATTCTGTCTCACTTGCTTGGCTGCTTGAGGTGCCTTGAGTTCTTCCGCTTTTGAGGGCATTCTCGATGCATTCTCCAATCATCAATAGGTGGGTGAAGTATGATAATTCATTGTCTCCATCCTTTCAAAGTACGGACTATGTAAGGTATCCATAAACAAGTCAACCAATTCCTTGTCCAAGCATGGTGGTTGCACTTGGGCTGCCAATTCTGTCCATCGCTGTGCATATCCTTTAAATGATGTGTTTCTCTTTTGAGATAAGCTTTGTAGCTGCCTTCGATCTGGAGCCATGTCCAAGTTGTAGTTGTACTGCTTCAAAAAGGCATCAACTAGGTCTTCCCATGACTGAATATCGCTTCTTTGCAACTCCATATACCAGTTCAATGATGCTCAAACCAAACTGTCTTGAAAATAGTGAATCATCAGCTTGTCATCGTGAGTATGTGATGCCATTTTTCGGAAGAACATCACCAAATGGTGCCTTGGACAGCTATCCCCTATATACTTCTCAAAGTTGGGTGATTTGAATTTCGGAGGGATCACTAGGCCTGGCACTAAGAAAATATCGAGCTAAAAATTGTCATTCACATCCATTGCTCAGACTCTCTCCTAAAGGGAATGAAGCCTTTCAACATCAGGATTGGTCAATGTCATCAACTAGGGTTGAGTAGGAATGTTCACTTGTGGAGGATCATAGTCAGGCAGAGGGTCATACACTGGGTTGGTGATTATAGTAAAGCCTGATGAGGAACTAACATTCTCTGTAACGACATGATGAAGATTTTTATTTGACTGAGCTAGCGTAGCTTCCAACGTCTGGTTTACCTTGCCTTTCATGTTGTTCATATCCTTTCTCAGCTCAACTTGATTATGTTCCAAGCGCTTCCTTGTCTTTTAGTAGCTCTCAAGGGTTCAATACGAGTGTCAAGAAATCAGCCTGTTGGTAATGGGCAAAAGGACGAGATGAGTTTTTTGTATTGGAAAATGATATGCAATGCATGTGGATGGTATGTGAATGCATGAAATGTAATGCAATGTTCAGGATCACAAGAATAGAGAAGTTCACAAGTTAGTCAGAACAACGGGTAAATAACTGGTATCTCTGATTAACGGAACCCCACATGTAGGATTTATAGTTGGTAGGTTCCCAGAGTCATGGATCCTTCTTGAGAACGTCACTGCCGTGACGAAGGCTCGTCGAACAGTAATACCCTTAGATGATCTCGTCTAGGTGAGGTTAGGCATGGCAACGGGGCAGGTCGGGGACGGTTTTTACGTCCCCTAAACCCAAACCCGAATCCTCAAACAATCCATGTTCCTCGCCCCAAACCCAAACGGGGATGTAGAATCAAGACCTAAACCCGTTTCAAACGAGTTTGAGTTGGGTTCGGGTATCCCCGCCCCGTCACAATTCATTTAGTGAAATTAATTTTTTTAATAGAAATATTTATTTTTTCCAAAATAAAGTTATATTACAAATAATAAAATAAAACAATCTAAAAAAATTTCATACATACATTTCAAATATTTTAAATAATAAAATTAAAATTAAAATATCAAAACATTGGCCACATATTTAATATTCTAAATTATAAAAACTAAATAATAAGGTACATAATAAAATAAACGGGGTGGGTTCGGGGTGGGTACTAGTGTCCCCATTACCCGGCCCGTCCCCATATTTTATAATCGGGGAAAACCCAAACCCAGTCAAAGCGGGTTTTCCCCGTCAAGTTCGGGGAAGGTACGGGTGGGTACCCGTGGGTACGAGTTATGCTGCCATGCCTAGGTGAGGTATTTGTGTCGTCCCAACAAGAAAGGCTCCTTGTTGGCCTATACTACACAACTCTCGAGTCCAAGGTTCTAACAATGTTCCCAGAGTCATATATCGAGGTTGGAAATATAATTGTTAGGTAGTAATACGTCCAAGGGATCTCATATGTCAGGGGCTTTCGTATCAACCCAATAAGTCTTAAATCTCATAGGTTAATACTACACAACCACAGAAGATGGAACAATTTAAAAGGTCCATAGAGTCATTGATCCAACTTGAACACACCATCATCGTGATGAAGGCTCGTCGGCCAATTATGTCTCAAGAGAATCTACTAAAGGAGGGGTCTTTGTATCATCCCAACAAGGAAGGCTCCTCGTGGGCCTTTACTACACAACCACCATCTTAATCCTATGGTTTTTCTCATACTCGGGTAGAGAGCCTATTCACAAAGTGCCAACAATCAGATAGCCCTAATAGCAAAATAAGAATCAATCAATAAATCACAAAATAACAATTACAAAGAAACAATAATAACATAATAAAGAAAACAAACAAATAAGGTTAACATTAAAAGACAAATTGAACTAAGTTAGGTTTGACTCTTTCTTTCTTGGAGCATCACTCCCCAACAGAGTCGCCAACTGTCGCATCTCAAAAACTACGATTCCTCATGATGGTCGCGGAAAAATAGTTCGAACATAGTCACCACCGAACTTTATTTATTCCAATTAAGGAATAGAAAAATATCGATAAAAACTTTAAAAATAGAATAATGGTCGTCACAACCATATTCAGGTTCGGGAGTCGATTACGCAAGGGATATGTATTAGCACCCGTCACGTCCATTGTACTCAACGGGAACCTTTTAGTCTGGTTTTCAATTTGAATGTTAGCTAAATGTTATTTGTTTTCTTCGAAAGATAAAAGTTTGAAAAAAGAGATGGATGGAAACCTCAGAAGGGGGAAAATGGAGGTTTTTTATTAGTGTGCTCGCCAAGATCTCGCAATCTCGTGCCTCTGTATCCTTATGGTGCAATAAGAAAATCAGAGCATTCGTAGTTCGGGGAACTACGGTTTATTGGTGTCTTTTAATGAACAATTGTTTAGATCATATTCTAGAGGCTAAACATTGGCTTGTATACTCTCGGCGGAGGCTTAAGCACTAGTTTGTTATACACTAGAAAGGATTGAACAATATTCTTTCTAAAAAGAGTTTTGATCACATGGAGGTGACAAGTTGGATTTAATATGCCGAGTGTTTGGTTTGATTGGTTTCGATCGCACAGAGGCAAGAAAAATATAGATTTCATGTGTTGAGATATTTTGTTGGATGACGATTACTCAGATAGTCGAGCAAGGCAACTCATATCCAAATAGTTTAGGAGAGGAATCGAAGGCTCTAGACCATATCCCTTTTCATCCTTAATTGTAAAATGATTTAATAATGGTTAGGGTATTTTAAATGGATGAAGAATACTCGGATGGTTGAGTAAGGTAACTCGTATCCAAGTAGTCAGGAGAGGAAATAGAAGGCTCTAGACCATTTTCTTTTTCATCTAAGTGATTATGAAAGTAGGTTTGTGTATGGTTGATATTTTAGATAAACGACAAATACTCGAATAACTGAGTAAGGCGACTCATATCCAAGTATTAGAGGAGAGGAATCGAAGGCTCTAGACCATCTCACTTTTAGTTTAGTTTATTATGAAAATGATTTGATTTAATCGGTTTAGAAGTTTTTTTAGAGAAATGAAAAATGTTGGAATAATCGAGTAAGGGAACTCGTATTCAAACAATCGAGAAGAGGAGTTGAAGGCTCAAAACCATCCCTCTTTTAATTTCTAAATGAAATGGTATTTAATCGTAATTAGATATTTTGAATTAATTTCAATAAAAATACTCGATGTTGGATCGAGGTTTAAATATGTGCTTACGGATAAATTGGATTATATTTAGTGAATCAATCATCTAATCGATCAATTGATAATCGAATAGGTCTCATTGTAATAGAGCCCAAGAGTAAGCTATGTGGGGTTGATGGCTATGTTAAAAGCAATTGTCTTACAAAGATATGGAAACTAGGCTCGATGTTGAATCAAGAAATATTTGATTTTGTTTTGAAATTGGTTTGATATGTGTCGTACCCCAAAATTTTCCCTCCCTTTTTGACTTTTCATCTGACCCATGACTTAAGATTCATCTGCATTCTTATGTATCATGCATTCATATTAATACAATCTCTTAGATTCAAAGTTTGTGGTTAATTAAAACTAGGGTCTTGCCTGAGTATTAGAGAGTTTCTCGTCATATGGGGGAAACCCTAATTTCATGCCCTCTGATTGATATGGTTATGAGGTCCGGGAGAGGCTCCTTAGGCCATATCTTGGATACTCAAACCCTAATTAGGGAAGCCCAATCATCGTGGCATGCATCTTGATCTTGTGTCTGTATGTGGAACCCTAGTCATAGAAATATGGGCATCTGATCTTTTGACCATGAAGAAACATTAATTCATGGTTTGGACTAGTTATTCATTGTATTTTGATGGCTAGACCTTTGTCTAGTGGTCATTAGGACCTAATGCTTTATTTCATCCAAGTTTGTTCATGTTTGCATCCATAACCTTAGTCCATTGGATTTTTGGTCTATTACATTTCTAGGTCTTGATTTCATCCATATTCATTATTCAAGAATCAATGCATGTTGAAAATTCATTTCATACTTCCATAAACCATGTTTTCAAATTAAACATTTTTTTGGTAATGTTGACCTTTAGTCAACTGCTGACTTTTTGGTCAACAGTTGACCAAAGTCAACATGATCTAGCAATCCTAAAATTTCATCTTTTCCTTTTTCTTTTTCATCCATCATGTTCATGCCATATTGCTCCATAGATAGAGAACATAAATTAACATTCGAAGCCCTTTTATAGTAACTTTCCAAAACCATGTCAAACCAAGTTAACTTTTAAAACCATTTTAACACTTTGAAACCATTCAAATTAGACTTTTAAATCCAATTAGATTAACTTTCACTACCTTTCATTAATTCAATTTAATTTCCAATAATCATAATTCATTGACTTTCCATACAATTAATTTCCTAATTCATTTCCAACCAATCTTTGATTCATTTCCATTTAAATTACAAATTAATGCACTTTCTTGATTTTCATGTCAATACTACATCCATCATGATTTGTAATCTCCAAGTCCAAAATGCAACAAGATAGAATTTCATTCACTAACCATACAAGATATCTCAAGCATACATGTCCATTTAAAGCTATATTATAATGCATCATAACCCAACAATATCATGAAGCAACCCATGGCTTCTTATGCAATCACTAGAAACATTTCCATAACACAAATTGGCCATGTCCCAAAAGATAATGCATAAAAATAAAGCATGATATATCAGGATTTTGTTAGGCTCTGTTTGGAAATGATTTACATGATGAACAACAAATACAAATACTGATCGGGGTTACATGGAAGCTTCAAATACTGAAAAAGAAAACACAACTCTTGCATTGTTGCCTACAACATATGGAAATTCATCGGTGACTTAGATATTGAAGTGATATGATTTGAACGCGATGAACCATCCATTAGAAAGAAAATCCCAGGAGAGTACTTGTTTTCCTTCTCAATGTCAATATTGCCATGCTAGCGCTGTAAATAGTATTAACAAATGTGGGAGTTATATGCATAAGAAGGTTGAGCACATTATGAGTCCTTTTGATTACTCTTTCAAGTCAAGAGATTATCATACCACATCAGAGGTATCATTCAATAATACTAGGGAGGGACTCCATTCCACCTTGAATTCTTCCAAAAACGCACAAACTCGGACCTACAATTCTGCATACGTGAAGATAGCGATAAAATGCACAAAGAACTGCATACAAAGAGGCAGCCTTAGGGCTTAAGAAAGCATCATGTTGATCGTCTACCTCGATGATAGGGGGTTGAGATTAACTGACGGGACACCGCCGAGTGTATATGAACTGAAGGGTCGACTTGAGGAGGAGGAACTAGAGTTTCCACTACCGGAGGAATATGAGGATTAACAGCACGAGCATGTTAATTCATTTCTTCCTACATTTTACTTCCTGTCCTATAGCGACATCCTGAAATGTCTCCATCAACTACCTTATTTGGGACCTCACTTGAGATACTTCTTCTCTGAGCACGACTAGGTTTTGTTGGAGTTGTTCCACGATGACTTGCTGGCGCCTTCGCGTGTTGTACCAGAAAGTCAGTTTTGAAGTGTCGTTTCTGATCAGAGAAAAGGGTGGATGGATGAGTTTTTTTTAAGATGCAAATGATGCATGAATGTTTGTTATTATCTTTGTTAATTCAAAGCTCTTTAGTTATTCAATTTGTTTTATTGCAAGAAATACTTAACAATTTATGTTTGCAATCAAGAATAAAGGAAAACACATAAAGTGAATCACAAAAGCTTCATCCATCCTTTGAAGTGAAATCATATGAATTACAAATACATGGAAATTTCAAAGTACAAGTAGTCGAGACAAATAAGCAGACTAAACATCGATCCTAAAAGTGACCCCTTAAGACTTGCGGAGGGCCTCAATGTCAGTGATGAGTTCGGCCATCGTTTTCTTGCAGAATTTAACGAAATGGTAGACCTCTTCAGGGGTATTATCTGAGCACATGATTAAATCAGTCTCCTTCAACTTATCGAGGAAGTCTTGGAGGGAATAGTTAGTCAGCACTGCCATGTTGGCATATTTGTCTCTCCACTCATTGTAGATGGTTTGGAGGTTGTGGATGATTTCGTCCCTTTGAGCAATGGCAGCTTTGGATGCATGGCATGCTCCTCCCAATATCTGCGTTGGTTTTTCAACTCCATATATGCTTGATCATACATTCACATCTTTAGGTTTTTGATTTGATCGCAAGCACATCATAGGTTGAACTGCTCGCGCAAGAGACTTCGGTGAACCCTCTCCCTCTCTAGTTGTTCCTTAGCTAAGAGGTCCTTACACTCCTTTAGAGTGGTCCTAAGCTCTAGGAGTTGGTCTTCATAATCCTCTCTAGCTTCTTTCTTCATAGCATTAGACCTCTCAACGGTCTTCTCAAGGTCCTTAATGACTCGGTGCGCTTGATCCAACTTATCATTGCGAAAGTCTAGCTCATAATTAGCTCCTTGTAGAGCTCCACCAACCCAAACTTTCTATCCTTCGACTTCTCGGAGCCTCTTCTTGCTATCTGCGAACTTCTCACATATTTTCTTACACTTGTCTTCTAAGACGTGGTTACGTTCCTTGACACGGTTTAGTTGGACTCGTAATTGAGTATTTTCCAACTCAAGCTCTTTGATTTGGTTGGTAAGCTTATCCATGTCCTCTTGTAGGATAGGCTCAGGCTCGAGCATCAACGGGAATGAAGAAGGGTCAAACAGGAAAGGAATCTTGACAACCCTAGCCCTTTCTCTTACCCACACAAATGAGGGTTCCTTTGCTAGGATATTCTTCTTTCCCCATTCTTGGAAAATTTGGACTATGTTTGTCTAAGCTCTTTGCACTCTCTTTACATTTAAATCGAGCGGATCTACGGTATTGACGATGAAAGGAATGAAGTCTCTCTCCTCGGGAGGACTCAACATGGCATACCCCAATTTTCTCTTGAGTAAATTAGGGTTGTAGTTGATACAACCTTGCGTTCATATTAAGGGTACGTTTGGGAACTCTCCACATCTTGCAATGACATCCTTTGTATCACATTCTCTCTTGTACCATAGGATTGAACTGGCGGAGAGAGATGTGAACTTTTGAGGCCATGCCAGATTGCTTTGAGCAAAAGGTCCAATATTGAGGCATGTGAGCCCTCATCCATAGGTGTAATAGGGGATCACAATAGAGGAAGGTACCTCCTTTCTTCTCATGCCTCGTATGGAAGGTATGTTAGTATTCGACAAGTAGAAACGGCATCGGGTTCTTTGTTAGAAAGACTTCAACATCCAAGTGATCCACGAACATGTCTACATTTGGGAATAGAACAATTCCATGAATCAGAAGTGCTAAGGTTGCACTACAGAAGTAAGGCCTTTCTTCCTTTATTATCCCCCAAGCATGGGCTTCGAGGAACCTTTGAGTCAAAGCCTTGACAGAACCTTTAGTGTCCCAATTAGCCACTAGTTTGTTGGCGTTGATACCCAAGAAGATTGAGAGTTCAGTCAAGCAGAAACCTTCTCCCAATTTGGGAAAAGGGTTGTATTCTTTTATTGATCGGTTGAGAAGTCTCTCGAGGTCTTCCAAGGTCGGAGAGATTTGGAAATCGGGGAAGGTGAAACATCTCGGAGGGACATTGTAGTATTAGGCGATTGTAGTGATATCACTGTAGTCAACTTTCTCGGATAGAAGATCTACGATGTTACCAAAGTTTGCTCTGAGTTTGTTGTCCTTGAGGGATAATATTCTTGAGCAAAGGACCTTCAATAAGTTGATGTTAGGACTATTGAATCTGAAAGTAGATGTTTTTTCCTTGCTGAGGAATCCCTGATTGTGTCGATAAAAGTCTTATAATTCTGCATTTGAACAAACAAAATTCTTAAGAGCTTTTCTTATTAGTTTGATGATGAATGAATGTATGTATGTATGAATGATTGGTTTTTATTAGTTTCTACGGAACTTAGGCACGGGTTCGAAGTCTCGGACCATTGTGGCAAAGTGTGAGGTTTAATATTGACTATTTTTCAAACCAAGGTTCTCGCTTTTTATGATCTAGGGCTTTTGAGAAATTGGGTGTAAGAAACTTCCCCTAGAGTCATGGACTCCCTTGACTGTCAGCCGCTTATGTCAATTTACTTTCCAGGTGACTGTTCCATCAAGGTGATCTACTCTAAGTGAGATCTTCATATCAAACCCTACGAGGAAGGCACCTCGGGTACCTATACTATACGACCATCATTCTAGGATGGCCATGGCTAAATATTCTAAGAGGGGGTCTTAGAGTCACAAACTCTAATAAAGGAAAGAATGCTTACACCGAAAGCACGACGATCATCAATCCCCTTAAGAGAGTCTACCACTAAGTGAGGTTCTCGTACGACCCTTATGAGGAAGGCACATCGAGGACCAATACTATTCAACCTCTCCAATCTCAAGCAAGCTCTCAGACTCGGGTGGAGAGTCTTTTACACAAGGTTTTCATTGCAATCATTATTTCCTCCAAACAATTTCGTTGGGCAAGAGTTTTTAATGAGGCACCTCGTTGTTATTATTTTAGAATCTATGTTTTGTTGTTCCTTTATTTGTAAGAAACTTAAAATACAAAGAGGGGATCACCCATATACACGATCAATTTCATTGGATCCTTGTGTGGGATCATTGTCGCCCATAGAGGCGATCAATTTGTTGGATCCTTAAGTAAGATCCTTGTCTCCCATAGAGGCGATCAATTAGATGGATCCTTACATGGAATCTTTTCTTCCTATAGAGGCGATAAATTTGTTGGATCCTTAAGTGGGATATTTTCCACCCATAAAGCCGATCAATTTGTTGGATCCTTAAGTGGGATCTTTGTCGCCCATAGAGGCGATCAATTAGCTGGATCCTTAACTGGGATCATTGTCACTCGTAGAGGAAATCAACTCATTGGATCCTTATGTGGGATCCTTGTTGCCCATAGAGGCGATCAGTTTCATTAGATCCTTAAGTGGGATCCTTGCCACCCGTAAATGCAATCAATCTGTTGGATGCTTAAGTGGGATCATTTTTGCCCATAGAGGCGATCAATTTGTTGGATCCTTAAGTAGGATCCTTGTCGCCCATAGATGCAATCAATTCACTGGATTCTTATATGGGGTCCTTGTTGCCCATAGATACAATTAATTTACTAGATCCTTAAGTGGGATCCTAGCCGCCCATAAAGGCGGTCAATTCGCTGGATCCTTTTGTGGGATCCTTGTCGCCCGTATAGGCGTTCAATTATGTTGGACCCCTAAGTGGGATCATTGTCGCTCATAGAGGAGAACATGTAATAATATATGTAAGGAGGCCCCCCTTTATCCATAGAACCAACCACGACATCAGACTCCTAAAACAAGATGATAGTCGAGCCTCATTTCACGCAATCAAGTTATTGTAAATATGGGGTGATGACGAAAGCCCTAGGCTAAACACTAAAGGGCTAAAATCAAATAGATAATTACAAGAAAAGATAATGATAAGGACAATTAACATAAAAGGTCCTGTAAGACCCCAATTTTTGCCCTAAGATCCCTCATGGCCTCAAGGCATCATATCATGTCATATCATTGCCTCAAGGATCATTTGTGCACCTTTGTTTCCCTCCTAGTGGGTGGGTATCTTGTGAGTGTGGTTCTTGATCACCAAGCATGTATTGCGTTTGTATATCATTGCTTTTCATTTGTTTACTAACCAAATGTACAAAAATATTGTCATCTAACCTTGTTTCTTGCAGATGAAGCAAACTAGGTCAAAACAGTCAAATCATTCATTGAGCAATGGATGGTGACCATTCTTGAAGAATTTGGGCACCATGATCATTCATCAAAGTTCATATAAGTTGTGATATCATTTTGGATCAAAATCTCAAGGGAAAGAGGCTTGGAATTCATCAGAACATGGCTCAGTCAACAAAAACCCTAGAAAAGTCAATTGTGGTCAACTGTGGTCAACTGTGGTCAACTGTGCATTTAATCAGGATTTGGAAGGTGTGAGATGGTTGGTAAGGTCTCATTCATGTCCATATAAGCCTCATTTTGGCATTTCAAAGATCAAGGTTGAAGGATTTGAGGTAAATCAAAAAGTTTCCCAAAATGGAAATGACCTGTAATTTTCACCTGCCAAAAATGGAAAGTCATGCTCCTCAAAATTACATCATGAACCAAGCTTCAAATCAAAATTTGTCCAACATGAAAGTTGAAGATCTTGCTCTTGCCTTTCCAAAAAGTCCAAGAACACTCATTTCCCATTTATGGTTGGCAAGTTATGATCAAATCATTTTCAGAAAAAGTTGAAGTTCAAAGTGCCATAACTTTTGAATGGAAAGGCCAAATTGGATGGTTCTTCTTTGAGCAAACCCCATTTGATGTGTACTATCCAAATCCATCATCATATTTCACCAAAAACCTTCACATAAAAAGGTCATTTTTGAAGTGAACCATTTAAATTTTGGTGGGAAAAAAGGCCAAATTTCAAAGTACAAGGAATTTCCATATGAAACCAATTGGAATAGCTTCTAAATGTGATTTATGGTTTGCTTCAAGTGAAAAATTACTGTTACATTGTATGGAAGTGCATGAGGGCAAATTGGCCAATTTCCATAACAAGCTTCATTTTGCTAATCATCCAAATTATGCTAAAAATGATTAAGGCATGGATTAAGTGAGGATATAAAAGCCTAATCATAACAGAAAACGAGATGAACAATCACTTTTTCAGATCCAATCCAAAATCTCACAAATTCTCTCAATTTTCACAATTCTCACATTCACTTTTTTTCATCAATTCATCAAGAATCCTTGATCCTTTATGCTGTTTCTTGCTGTAATCTTCACCTGCAGGTACTCTTGGATTTCTGTTTGAAGCAATTGAGGGGAAGAATCGATCAAAACCAACCGTTGCAAAGCTTGCTCCTCACATGGAAGTTGCGAATTTACACTGATTCAAGCATTGCTGAGCTAAACAATCATCATCATTCATCTCCTACATCAATCTATTCCATCTGTTTTCACTCATTGGAACTAAATTCACACGATTTTCACAGCTGCACATCAAGAAGGTTGGAAATCAAACTCTTTAATTCTTGCAATTGCCATGTGGTTTAGATAGATCCTTGGACATAGAGTAGAATGAAGCTTGAATCGTGCATTTTCGTTGGATATCCATGGAGAAATCTTGAATTACAGTTTGTGCACCAAAACATTTCTTGATTAGATCTTTTTGTGCGTTGAGTTCTGGACAATTTCGTTGCCATATCCATGATCCTCGTTAAAAGACGAAGAGAACCATATATAGTTTCTGCAATTTCGTGCAAATTTGTTCGTTACGATTTCTGGAATGGATGAACAGTGTTGAACGCGATGAACACTGTAATTTCTCTCCAATTCGCGTGTTTGATCCGCTATACCTGGCCTTTCCATTCGAATTTCCGTTTCCCGCCGCGAATTGACCAATCACATGGCTCCAGCGCTTTTAATGAAACTGCGCGTTTTGACCCTGGCACATGATAATTACGAAAGTGCCATTCAGCACATTAATTCATTTAATTCACTTAAATAATTATTTCACATTTTTAACCAATCTTCTAAAATTCATAACTAAATCATTTTTTGTCCAAATTGGATGGGGATTTTTGTGTTGATCTCCAAATTGTATCTAGTTTTTTTTAGGTATGATAATCAATGTTGTGCCTGGTGTATTTTTTGATTTTTGCCTAGAGGTTTTGATCATGTATGCTATGTGTGTATGTTTTACCATGTTGATCATAAAATGATGATGCATTATCCAAAATGAATGAAATTTTATAGGCATGTTCTTGACTCTTTACTGGTGATTTTGATGTATAGTTTGTTATTTTTGAGTCCCTGGTTAGAGAGATATGATGTGATCTTCATGAGTGTGACAATGTGTGTCACACTATGTTATGCCATGTTCCTGATTTTATTTTCCACACCTATGCTATGCCTATGGCTCTGAATTTTTGCATAGGATATCATATGTATGTCTAGTTTCACCATGATTGTTTGTGGATTTGATTGATCCATTTCCTATTTGATTGGGATTTTTGTTGGCTGTTTAGTCATTTTAGGGTTTTTCTTGAGTAGTTCACTTACATATCTTGTAAAATCCTCATCCCTTATCATATGAAGATGAAATTTGGTGGAGTGTTTCTTGACATGTTCAGCTTCGCTTTGGCTTTGGTCCCATTCATTTCTCATTTGTTTTCACTGTTTTACACTTGATTGAAGTTGACACATGATTTGTGACCTTGTTTAGGTTGATTTTTGCATACCATGACTTCCTGATTTAATTCCCCTACTTCCACTTGTCCAAATGCTATGAAATTTGATATGCAGCTCATTGAATGTGTTCTGTTTAAAACGGAATTTTTGTGGAATTTATTGAGCTGTTTTGGTATTTGTTTGATTGTAATCATTCTGTTTACACATATGTGGTTCACACTTGCTTACTTTGACCTAAATTGTGCATGAAATGAAATTGGTGTATTATTTTGATGTGAGACCAATTAGACTTTCTTCTTAATTGAATTGTCTTGGTTTTGATCATGTTTCACTTGCTGTTTTAAGATTTTTCCCTCCTTTTTGACCCAAGGCTTGTAGTAGTGGTCTTACTTCTCATGTTTGAGTTTGACTTTGACTTTTCAGGTTAAGAAGCAAAGTGCTTTAAAGGAATTAATGCAAGTTGATTGAGTTGTTTCATTTGACTATTGTAAACTAACTTGTTTGTTTTGTAGGGTGCTTAGCTCATTTGAGCTTTGAGCTTTGTGCTTTGCACATGTTTGATTGTGTTATCTGTTGGTTTTTACCTTGCTTGTCTTTGACTTTGTGATTGGATACTGATTATATTTGATTGATTTCAGGTACCATAGTCGCTTTAGTTATTTGAGAACTAGCTATTGCTTTGCTTTGCTTAAGCATTGAGGTAGACTCTCTTGTCTCCATGTAGTCTGGAAGACCTGGCTTGTTATTTAGCCAGGCAACTGTCTGAAGTCCTCCTTAAGAGGCGATGTTTGTGATTGTTAACATTTGTCCCCAAGCAGGTAAACACCTCATGTGAGGCAATTGGTAGACAAAAGAGATATGTAGCCTATCTCCTACTATTCTGTGAGTCACTCACATTGCTCACACTACTTGTGTTTGATGCATGTTGAGTAAAAACCCAAGATCAATCGAGTCTAACTTGGGGAGAGAGTTCCATCTTTCTGAACTCCCCCACTTTCTTATATTCAATGCTCTCCCTGACCAGGGATAAGAGTGATGAGGCACACCCCTCATATCCTTTCATCTGCTTCACCTTGGCTCTCAATGTCAAGGTTAAGAGCGCCATTCACCCTATTCCAGTGGACTTTTAAGTCTAACCCTTTGATTGAGCCTAATTGTTTGGTTATAGTGGGTGCTAAATGACTTTGTCTGATTGATTGCTTGTTGCATTTGTACATGCATGCTTGCCTTTGTGCATTTATCATCATTAATCTGTTCATTATTGCATGATCATCATTGCATATCTTTGTGATCTATGTTTGTTTGCCCATTGAGGATAATTGTAAGTCCATATTGGTTGGCTTTTGTTCCCATGATATGGAAGGATAGAGTGTAAGACCTCATTGGTCACTCATATCTTCTTTGCTCTTGTTTGTTGTGTGAGAGGATGCAATTGTAAGTCCCTGTGATGTGGCATTTGTATTCCTATGACCATACTCTGGAGGTTGGTATAAGTCCAGATAGATTGGCATCCGACATCCAAATTTTGCTTTACCTTAGGAGATTGGTGTAAACCCATTTATTGGTATCCAATATCCGCTTTCGTTTTGTGAGATTGGTATAAGACCATTGATGGCATCCGGTATCATTGTTGTTTTAGGAGATTGGTGTAAACCCATTTATTGGTAGCCGGTATCCACTTTTGTGTGTGAGATTGGTATAAGACCATTGATGGCATCCGGTATCACCTTGCTTTTATTTCACTTGCATTGTTGCTCATTCCTAAGGACACGCTTGAATCATCTTCTATATGATTTCAAGAGGTGAACCTTTCTAAGAAGTTTTATATTCCATCATCCATACCTTCTTTGCCCTAAACCTTTTTCACACTTTGCTTTCAAAAACTTTGACTTGTTGTGCAAACATTCTTATGTCTTTTCAAATTAGAAACTTGGACCTTAAGTCCTTCACTTTTCAAAACTCCATTTCATAACACTTCTTTGAATCAAATCTTAATCATACCTTGACCATATTTTGTGAATAATCATAATCAATTAACTTCACCCATTCAATTGTTTTGGCTTTGTCCATTGTTAATATGTTTTCATACATTGGCCGTAGGTTTTAATTACCATAGTGGTTGATGTAAATCTTACCTTATCCTTAGTGAGTTGATTGTGAGTCTTCCATACTTATTATAGGGTTAACCCCTCACTAGTATGTCGAAGCCGTCCTCGCATGGTGGATTGTTGATGTTGGTTGAGTTTTCTCCCATTGGTAATGAAAAGCCTTAGCGCTTGTGTTTAAAATTGAACTCACTAATTTTTGGAAATCTTTTAGCCGAACTACGGCGTTTTGATCCTTACCTTTGATAGAAGGTACGTAGGCAACGGGTTCATCCGTTCGAACACAAAAATAACTATCTTGTATGTTCTTTTCTCATCATCCCATTCATGTTTGCACAATATGTCAAAAACAAATAAACATTTTTATACAACAAGTGTGAAAAGGGCTCCCTAGGAGTACCTAGGACGTGATGGGTGCCTAACACCTTCCCATTGCGTAATTTACCCCTTACCCAGATTCTCTGGTCTTTTTCATTATTTTTCTAAGTGTAAAACTTCTTAGGTTTTTGTTCGCTTTTTAACCAGTCCTTAGGATAAATAAAAGTGCGGTGGCGACTCGATTCATTGTATGCTTTGCTTATGGTTTAATCAATAAATCATATGGCGACGAATACACCGCTACAGGTCCTACTAAAGCGCTATTCATTACCTTTACTAAAAATCAAACCATCATTCTTCATGTTGGGTCATCACCTCCTCGACAACATTCCTTGGCTAAGGGACTTCAGACTCACCATAATCCATCTCCTCATCCTGTCCAGGGGCACCCTCGATAGGAGCAGAGCTTTTATGAGAGGCCATTGTCTCCTTATCTACCAGCTTGCCACCACATACAACTTTGAGAGAATACATTTGACTCAAGTTCAGATTGGGGTAGTGGAAGAAAATCTTCTCCTTGCCACGCTCAAAATAGACACCTTAGGTAGACACTTCCTCATTAGTAAGCTCAGATGCCTTATTTGTGTCCTCCTCAGGAAGAAGGGTGGCATCTAGGGACGCCTGCAAGGATTGCTTCTCAGCGGGTATTTCCTTAACCTTGGCTTCCACATCCTTCTTTTTATTCTTCCATTTCTCATTGTCTTCCTTCAGGACCTGCAACAACTTCTAGCTCTCATTATAAGTATCCACGTGCGCCTAGAGCTTCGTCTCTAGCTCTTTCTCGGTGTTGTCACGCCTCTCTCGGTCGACATCATGCCACATGATCACCCTCAACAAAAGGTTATCCTTTATGTTAATAATAGTCGAGGTTGATTTGGAACAAAGGGTCTGGTAATCAACAAGGAATTCCTTGGAGAAAGGGAAATGAGAACTTTTTTATTCAAGAGTGTCGAAACCCACATCGCTCTACAAAGTCGCAAGAGGCAGGGGAGCCTCACATGTAGGAGGCACCTAGGTGCTCACAGGCCCAACAGTGGGGGAATAACCCTCATCTAGCCTCTGAACATTTACACTAGAAGAGTCTGGAGCCGAATCCTCGGCCTGCGTTTTCTACCCCTTGATGATGAAACCCTCAGGGTGACTCTAGGGATTGTTGGTACCTGAGCTAACAAACTTAAGTTTCTTCTAACTATATCTCCTCTCTGTAGCGATAAATTCATGATCATCAAGCTACGGATAAGCTAGAGATCAAATAACAAGAGTCGCCACAGCGCTTTTATTGTTTCCAAGGGAAAAGGGAAAAAGTACGAACAAAACCCAAAAGAGTAAGAAGTTTTCAAATCAAAACTAATAAAATGTCAGAGATTACAAGTAAGGGGGTTGGTTACACATAGGGAAGGTGTTAGCACCCAAAGTGTCATAGGTACTCCTAGGGAGCCCTTTTTGTGTGCATATGTATTTGGTACAATGTGATGTTTATAAACAAATAGAATGGGGGGATGAGAAAAGAATTCATTAATTATATTTTTGTGTTTGGAAAGACCTTCGGTCTTGTGCCTACGTACCAACATAAAAATGAGGGATCAAAACCTCGTAGTTCGGGATACAAATTTCAAAGTGGATGCATTGCTTTTAACAAAAATTAAGTTTGAAAGGCACAAAGGCCTAAAAATGGGTTGAATGAGTTAGTTCTTTTTGGCTTTTTGAACGTTTAAGTCAAGTATAGTTAAGTTCATTTACAAGTTTGATTTAAGAAAAGAAGTTTGAAAATGCAATGGCATAAGGCCAAAGTTTCTATCTTTTCGCAAGAGTGGTCAAAGTTTAGAACAAAAGTAGTTCACACAAATAAGGTTTTGAAAAAGGGGGGAGATATTTTTAAAATTAAAGAAATGGGGAGAAGATGAAGAGACTAATCATATGTACAAAATTACAAGTTTAGAGTTGAAAAGATCTGACCAAGTGGGTAGCAATCCAATAGACAAGAATGTCAGTAGAAACCCATAATTCCCTTGGACTTTTAGAATCAAGCAACACACAAATGCACAATTATATTAATCTTGAAGAGTAAGGCATCAAATAAAGATGGCCACATCCAAGCTTATCCATTCCATGATCTTTTTCAAGGTAGCCCATGTAACAGATGAATTCCACAAGTCACAGGTTCAAAATAACAGCTTCACAATGATCATATTGCAGATGAACTTAGAGAGATCTTGAATGATGTATCAGATGAAGTATCAAATAGAAAGCACTTGGTTTCTCAATAAGTTGGAATTGTCCAAGTCCTTTAGCATAGGAATGTTGCCTAAGTTCTAAGTCCATTTTGTCCAAGATCAAGCCAACAGTCCACACAAAAGTTTTTTAGGGTTTTTGTTGTTATTATGTACATTAATGGTCAAAGACCACACAAACAAACAAAGTATACACAAACAAAATATATCACACAGTATGATCCAAATGGATAAAGTGAAAATTGCATTAACATAAACAATTAGAATGATATGAACAATGGAAAATGTATAAAAGCTAGAATTAAATGACATTAAAGTAAAGGGCTTGAAATTAAAAGTTAGTAGTTAATAGGTTAGAAGTTAGTATTGTTTTTTTTTTGCTTTTCATTCTTAGACATTCTTTGGAGAACACTCAACCCACTTATCACAAGCATGGATCCTTGAACTAAGACATCTTCCAAAGGAAGGAAAAAAGGCCAAGTTTCTACACAATACCATGAAAGAGGGGAGACTTACAATCTCACTAACTATAATGCTATGCCTTTTATGTCACAAATTTAACGCTATGTTAAGCAATCGTAATTGGAATTATGTAGAAGTCACAACTATTTGAGGTTGGGTAATAGAATTTTGGTGTTAATGCATGTTAGAGACATAGTATTATGAACTATGCTCATGAAACATACCACAGACAAAAATAATATGCAAAAGGTGTGGCCTAATCTCATCCATACTCATGTTAATTTTCCAATCAACTAGTTTTAGGACTTTGAGATATCATAGGCCAAATGAGATAAATGCATAAATAAAGGGAATGAGATGAAGAGGGATGATAATGGATGAAATCACAAATTAATCAAAGAAGGACTTTTACCAAATTAATATCATTCATTCATTTTGGGAGATGGAATGTACATTCCATCAATCCCCTAAATCCAATGATATTAATTTGACAAAGTCAAATCAACCTTGATCAAGGCCCAACAACAAGAGTCAAACATCAACAAGTCATCACAATTGGTCAACAAAATTATTTGACATTTATTCCAATTAAAAATACTAAAATAATACATTTAAATTAAATATGGTTTGTCAAATTCCTAAAACCTCATCAAAGCACCAAATAAATGGCCATGAGATTTATCATAGTTCAAACAAGGTCAAAGAACCTTGGAGAAAAAATTTCAGAATTTTAAAAGATTAAATAAAAATTATTTTTAAACAATTAAAAACAAATGAAAAATCAATTAAATCATGAAAAATATTAATAATGATCCAAAAAATAATTTTAATTCAGAATATGAAAGAGGAAAATATTTGAATTTTTTTTGGTGAAACTCTCATATATTTTGGATCAATATTAAAATTAATATGAATTAATGAAAATAAAGCAATTAAAAGGAAATTCAAATAATAAAAAAAGCGTGGACCACTTGATCTCCCTCATTAATTGAGGTGGCAGATCAAGTGGCCACCAACGCGCGTTCCATGTGGTCTTTAGTTAACTGAGCAGCACATGTGGTAATTAGAAACAACGCTCAGGATTAAAATAATTTAAATGGATCCTATGGTTGGATACGTGCCAACACACGGCCGGAGTGTAAGACCCTGATTTTGACCCTAAGATCCCTCATGGCATCATATCATTGCTCAGTGCATTGCCTCAAGGATCATAGCATGTTTGGCTCCTTAACCCTAAGTTGGGACTTGTGTGAGTTGGTTTGAGACCACCAAGCATGCTTGTATTGTATATTATTGCTTTTCTTATTTTTTGTGTACTAACCAAAAGCACAAAAATATTTCACTAATTCTTTTTGTTTTGAAGCTCAAGCAGTCATGTGATCCAAGGTTCGTAGGAGGCTCATATACTCAAAGAAGTTGCTAGATGAAGATGAAAGCAAGCATGACAATGGTTCACAAGGTTCCTAATCATCATATATGCCTCCCAAGTATCTCAGCTTGTCAATTTAAACCAAAGGGCTTGAGGATTGTTTCCCAAGGAAACCCTAATTCAACTGTGCATGGACTGTGCCTTGCTCATGAAGCAACCTCAACCCATGATCAAATTCAATCAAGGTAAGTTATTTCATTCATCCTTTTATGCATATATGAGCTTATGTGAGTATCCTCAAACATTCATTCATCAAGATTTGAAGCTTGGCTTTGAGAAGTTGACCAGTCAAGTCATCTGACCAAACTGAGATCCACTGAGACCTAACTTTTGATATGTTTGTCAAATGAATATGACCCCAAGAGAAACAATTTTATTAGAAACCATATGAACAACTTTCATGTTCATCCAAAATCCATTTGAAACTTGGAAGGTTATCATTCATTGCAAAACATTATAGGTCATTTTGACTGAAACCCTAATTTTGGGTCAACTTCCCAAGGACCTAACTTCTTCATTTTTTATGATTTTGGGGTGAGACAAATTAAATTGGAAAGATTAAGATGTCTAATTAAAATGTTATATTGGAAAAAATTTCATAATCATAAAAGGAACACATGTGATAATACAAAACATTATAGGTCACTTTGGACCAAAACCATTGAATCTTGAAAATGTCCAACTTCAAGTGCCCATAACTTTCTCATAAAAAATCCAAATGATGCAAAATGTAAATCAAAATTGATCACCTTGAAACGATCTACAACTTTGATGTTGGAGGTTTTTCAGTTTTAGGCTTGCATCATTGAAACAGAAGGGCTTGAAGTTGGTCACTTTTGGGGAAATTTTCAAAGGGAATTTATACATGTTTTGTACCTCAAACTTCAAGGCCAATTTTCACAAATTTCCAAACTCCAAATGGATTTTTCCCAACATAGCTTTTTATGTCAAGACCTTTCCAACCATTACTCACATGCCTATGTTTGGATTTTCTAAGTATGACTTTCAAAGAGGGGAACATTTGTGCCCAATTATGCATTTCACATTGAATTCTCATGCACAAGCAATTGCAGTTCAAATTGCATGTCCAAACCCTCTTCAAATGAGCTCAACACTCATTTCCATCCAAGTTTGGGCCTCACATGCGCCTGTACAGGCCCATGCATGGAGGACCCAAGGCTTCATGCACACGAGTTTGGCACTTGCTTGCTTGCATCTCAGCTATAAATACATGCCTTGCCTCATTCAAATATGAACCTCAAGGAAACCTGAAACTCTGCAGAAGTGAAAACCCAACCATTACTCAAAGGAATTCTGATTTTCATTTCTCACTTTCAAACTTGAATTTCAACAAAATCAGTTGATCTTCAAGTTCTAATTCCTAAGCCTATCATCATCATCATCTCCTGATCAAAGTGGAAGCAAGAATGGGAGTGGATCGTGCTGCACAAAGCTGCTCTTCAAAGATAGATGTTCAAACTGTTTTGATCTAAATCTCATCATATAATGTGATTTGCTTGTGTTCATTTGGTTTTCTGAAGTCCTTGTGCAAGAGGCAAGCCAGTGGTGGCTTTGATTTTATGTTTTGAGAAGTTTCAGTTTGCATACCTGGAAATTCAAGCTCAGATTTCTCATCCAATAGAGATCTTGAGGGAAATCCAAGGCTACAGGGGTGATGTACATCACCCCAGCTTCATTTTGGTATATGGCTCGTGCATTTTAGTTGAGGTTCAAAAACCTGCAACCGGTGGCCGGAATCAGTTAGTCCACCGGAGAAGACGGTGGTTTCCACCACCGTCCCCACGTGGATGCGCCTGGGCCATTGGATGGTGATTAAATGATCTAATCCTGGCCTTTGTTTCTATTGACTTATTTTAATTCGTTTTACTTCACGCTTGACTCATGACTATGGTACGCGCGCGCCTCAGAGCCATTGGATGTGTCCACGTCAATTAATGAAGGGATGGGAAAAGTGTGTATGTTTATCTAATGTACTACTTACTAAAAGAGAGGTCAAAAGAAAATGACTCGCACGGATGTCGCATCCACTACATACGTATCTTATCTGAATAGGAGAATCAGAGTCTTCGTAGCTCGGCTACATACGGGTTAAAGAGAAATGTGCTCGCTAAGACATCGCGTCTTATGCCTACGTATCTCATGAGAATCAGAGCAAAACGTAGTTCGGCTACCTATTTTTGTTTGTTTTGTGTTTTTTAGATGAACGACGTTACTACGCAATCTACCGGATGCTCGACCTTTGGAGACTTACTTGCCTGTAGTAGAAGGAGTTAACGTGTTCTTAGAAGAAGAAAAATCAATGAGTTTGTTTGTGTTTTATGGATGCTCATGCAAAAAGGAAGTCCTGGCAATCTTATGGGGGACGATCGCACCATACAAAACAAACATGCATAAAGTAAACATACCAACGAGGGGCTCGAACATACATGGGTAGGGCTTTAGTCAAGAGGGGTCATATCAACCTTGACAAACAAGCCATGGAAGGGTAATCAAACGGGCACTTAACCTCTGACATTAAACGCCAGGGTGAGCAGATTAACAGGGTATTGAGGATAAGACCTCATAGCTCTTAACCCTGGACAGGGTGAGCTCATGAAAAAAAGATGGGATTCAGAAAGGTGGAACCCTCTCCACTGACCGACCGGACAAAAGATCTTGGGTTTTTGTTTTGAAGCATCGATACGTAGTGTGAGCATAAAGAACGACACACTGAATAACGGGGGATTGATTACTAATCCCTTTTATCCGTCAATTGCCTCTTCATGGAGGTCTTTAGCATAAAAGTAAACACACAAAAAACATTGCCTCCTATTGAGGTCTTCCAGCTAAGAAAGCGGTAAAATGCTAAAAGATGTAAAAGGGAATAAGATCTACCCCACGGATAAAGATTCGGAGTAACAACAACTAACGAATCAAGAAACCCAGAGATCTCTCAAGCTGGCACCATCAAAGAAAGCAAGTCAGCACAGGTAATCGGAATAAATCTCCAAACGGTATCCCACAAATAAAGTGGAATGCCACATGAACTATCTCTTCAGGAGTCATATGATCCCTCCCACAAACTCAACAAACAGGTTAAAAATAACAGGTAAACAATGCATGGATGCAGTATAAAACATGTCACAATCAAACACGAAAACAGATCTGAGAATAAACAGAGAAACAAGCTACTGTCACGCTCGCTACTGCTTCGCTTAGCGAGGTGCTAGCGAAGCTTCGCTACATGTTCGCCTAGCGAAGGTGCTAGCGAACGTCTGCGAATTCTGGATTCTCCTTTGATAACAGTACGATTTCAGAAGCCCCAAACCCTATGGTATCCATCTCAGACATTACATGGTTAAATATTCAAAGCATTGTTTCACACATTCATGCATATCTAAACCCGTGTGCAAAACCTAACGACACATACTCTTCCAAATTCAAACATAATACATCACACATTTATAAAATTCAAATTGAAGGCGTAAAGTAATGGGAATAGGGAAAACTTGATTGGAGAGATCGGTTGAGATTAAATTGCACGGTTCGGTTTGCAGAGTGATTTCAGGGTTTGTATGAGATAGAGCTGATTCTGTGCAGATGAGTTCTCTTCAGTGTCTGGAGGTTGCTCTGAGTTCTCTGTCAGGTAGTATCTCTCTCTGATAATCCAGGGTTTGTAATAGTCTCCCGTCCTAGTCTCTCTAAGAATCTCCCCCTCTTTCTTCTCAAATGAAGCTTGGTATTTATAACCTGATTTGTTGCTTTATGGGCTTAAAATGAATGCAATCCAGGTCCAAAATTCTGTTATGTTTTCAAAACACGTGGTCTTCGCCTAGCGAAGAATCTGCTCGCCTAGCGAGCATGATAGTTCAAACCTTCGCCTAGCGAAGGATTTGCTCGCTGAGCGAGCATGACAGCTCAGGCCTTGTGATTGCTCAAGCTACAAACAAAAGATGTTAGTGACATATCTTTGTGCTTTTGGTTGGTAAACAAAATAAGAGAAGCAATGATGTACAATTCAAGCAAGCTTGGTGATCTCAACCCAATCACAAGGAGTCCCACCCAAAGGCAAAGGGAACCAAGATGCTTATGATCCTTGAGGCTATGCAAATGCAATGTTATGATGCCATGGGGGATCTTAGGGCCAAAATTGGGGTCTTACAGATGCCCCTATTTAAGGTCATTCTAGCCGGAGAAGGGAAGGTTAAAATCTTCATCTCGACGAGGTAGAATGGGCTTAAATAATAACAAAGAGATGAATTTTGGTCCCTAAGAGACCTCATGAAAAATGGTAACACTCTGTGGAGATATGTGTCAAGAAAAGCAAAGAAATTAGAAGTCACTGATAATCCATATGAACAATTCACTCGATAGGACCAAGATCCTGGGGACTCTTCTGGGGATAGAAGAGGGATAAAAATGTGCGAGCAGGTCACGACTCAAAGCTTTGGGGAACAGAATTCCAAAGGGAATAAATCCATCGGAAAGACCCGAGCTGACTCAAAGACGCAGGTATTGGGGAATGTCCCAATACAGCAAAAACAATCCACAATAGATACTTCGGATAAAAATTCGGACGAAGACAATCCACTAAGGGATCTCACTGGGGATGTCCATAAGGACGCTCCTGGAAAAGCCGCGAGACGAGGTATTACCGGTTTACTGGGTGATAAGCTCAACGAGACACGAGATCTGAACACCGACGAAAGGGCGAGAGATACAACATGCTCGGGAAGAATGAATATCTAAGACCGGTATAAGGGTGAGAGATATCAAAACTTCAAAACGTCTGAGGAAAACCTAAAAGGTATACTACAACTCAAGGATTCTGACTCCACAAGGGACCAAAAAGTCATAATAGGGAGCAGAGAGGAGGGAACACCAGGGATACCAATTACTGGGCATATAATAGGTGACCAATCAAGGCTTGAATTGGGGAATATTCCCAAGACACTCATCATCCAAAAGAGGGCTAAAAGCAAACTCGATTATATGATGGATATTCGACTCCGTAAAGGGGATACGAATCTTACTCGACTGTGGAAGAACAAAAGCTTCGACCGAAGAGTGCATGAGATACATCATCTATTACCGTCAGAACATAGATAATATACTCGCATGAGCGATTATCCACAACCGGTTACTGGGTTAATAAAGGATAAATCGATCGAAAAGAAAAGGCATCGGGATACCGCAACTAGGCATATAATGATGACCAATTCAGGAGAGGAACAATTGTTACCAACAACAACAGGGTAGACGAGAGATGACCCGCTGGGGAGAAATTGTGTAATTAGGGCAATTATCCACGCAGATGAGAGGATATCAACACCGAATATTGGATGAAGATAACTGTCACCAATTAAGGATGAGCAAAAATAGTTACTCTGCAAAAAGGGAAGAAATAGGGTTTACAACTACCGGTATGAGGGTAGAGAACCACAGACTCCGCCGGGGATAATAATTACTAATTATTGAGCAATTATTCATTCACCACGGGGGAAACAAGAAAAGAGTCTCAAGAGACCGATCTAGGATCAAACTAGATAGGCACACCAAATCAAGACTTGTCCCAGTGAGGATATGACTCAATGGGGAAAACCATCCCAATATATGTGTTGGGAAGGAACAAAAACAATCAACATCCACGAGGATATAACCCGGTGGGGAATGTGAAAGAAAGGATAGACGCTTTCTGCCTATGGAGCTGACTCTATATGGAGAGATCAGACACACACATCTGCTTGGGGAAATATATCACCAAATAGCATGAGACAACAAACAACGATATATGGCAAAGAATGCAACATGAATATCTGAATGTTATAATTATGCATGTATATGCGTGGTTTATGTATGAGGTATGCTTGACAAACAAACGTATCTAACACAAACAGGTCCAGGAATCAAAGGCTCAAATTTATTTGATAGAATGGTAGTCTGCGAATAGCAAGACTCCATAGATCTTTACAAATTTGAAATTGGTGATATATATTGGAAAAGGGCTACATTGAACATAATGACCATTTCTCCACCAATTCTGAATCCGATGTATTTGAAGCTTTGGTTGATAATGAGCAAGAACCTCTGACGGATGACAGTTGTAGAACAAAGTCTTGTCAGGATGCAGTTACTTGCCAAATCCCTAATTTTTGCCTAGATTGCCCCAGGGTGAGGTACTCAATCTAGCGGGATACATATATCATTATATATATATATATATATATATATATATATATATATTATATATATATATATATATATATATATATATATATATATATATATATATATATATATATATATATATATATATATATATATATATATATATATATATATATATATATATATATATATATATATATCTGTGTGTGTGTGTGTGTGTGTCTAACTTTTGCCTGGATCGCCCTTTCGGGTTTTCAATCCACCGAGACGCTCATTTTTTCCTAAGCCGCCCTTTCGGGTTTTCAACATAGCGAGCTATTCTATTTTTATTTTAGGCGAAGTATTTCTTGACTGCATTTGAATTCACAGGACGAGTGAAATCCTCCCCATCCATAGTTGTAAGTATCAAAGCACCGCCTGAAAAGGCTCTCTTAACAACATACGGACCCTCATAGTTTGGAGTCCACTTGCCCCTGGAATCGGGCGCGAAAGACAAGACTTTCTTGAGCACAAGGTCACCTTCTCGGAACACACGAGGCTTGACCTTCTTATCAAAAGCATTCTTCATCCTTTGCTGATATAACTGACCGTGGCACATGGCAGTCAATCTCTTCTCTTCAATCAAATTCAGCTTGTCATAACGACTCTAAACCCATTCAGCATCAGTCAACTTGGCTTCCATCAAGACTCTCATTGATGGGATCTCCACCTCTACAGGGAGTACCACCTCCATGCCATAAACAAGAGAGAAAGGGGTTGCCCCTGTTGAAGTGAGGACAGATGTACGATATCCATGCAAAGCGAATGGCAACATCTCATGCCAATCTTTGTACGTAACAACAATCTTCTGGATAATTTTCTTAATGTTCTTATTAGTAGCTTCAACAGCCCCATTCATCTTGGGTATGTAAGGAGAAGAGTTATGATGCGCGATCTTGAACTCACTACACAGTTCTTTCATCATCTTGTTATTCAAGTTAGATCCATTATCAGTGATGATCTTATCTGGCACACCGTAACGGCATATGAGTTGATTCTTGATAAACTTCACAACCACCTGCCTGGTCACGTTCGTATATGATGCCGCTTCAACCCACTTGGTGAAGTAATCAATTGCGACAAGAATGAATCGGTGTCCATTGGACGCTTTCGTCTCTATCATGCCAATCATGTCAATTCCCCACATGGAGAAAGGCCATGGTGATGAAATCACGTTCAGGAGTGTCGGGGGAATATGAATCATGTCTGCGTAAATCTGACACTTATGGCATTTCTTCACATATTTGTAACAGTCAGACTCCATTGTCAGCCAATAGTAGCCTGCTCTCAATATCTTTCTAGCCATGGAATGTCCATTGGAATGAGTACCAAACTAACCCTCACGAACCTCAGTCATTAACAGATCCGCTTCGTGTCTGTCCACGCATCTGAGCAGAACCATGTCAAAATTTCTCTTGTAAAGCACATTGCCATTGAGGTAGAAACTGCTTGACAATCTCCTTAAAGTCTTCCTATCTTTCACAGATGCCCCAGGTGGGTAAATCTGGCTTTGAAGGAAACACTTGATATCATAATACCATGGCTTATCATCTTTCACTTCTTCAACTACAAACACATGAGCTGGCCTATCCAAGCGCATCACGGTGATATTGGGAACTTCATTCCACAACTTGACCATAATCATTGAAGCAAGTGTAGCAAGGGCATCTGCCATCCGATTCTCATCTCGAAAAATATGATGGAAGTCAACCTCAGTAAAGAACGTTGAAATCCTCCTTGCATAATCTCTGTATGGAATGAGGCCAGGCTGATTCGTTTCCCACTCACCCTTAATCTGATTAACAATGAGGGCTGAATCACCATATACATCAAGATGCTTGATTCTAAATCAATGCATTCCTCCAATCCCATAATACAGGCCTCATACTCAGCCATATTATTCGTGCACTTGAAAGTTAGCCTTGCTGTAAAAGGAATATGTGTGCCCTGAGGCGTAATGATTACCGCCCCAATACCATTTCCATATTGATTTACAGCGCCATCAAATACCATACTCCATCTGGAACCAGGCTCTGGCCCTTCATCAAGTGTGGGTTCATCACAATCTTTCATTTTTAAATACAGAATCTCCTCATCTGGGAAGTCATACTGAACTGACTGATAGTCCTCAATTGGTTGATGTGCCAAGTGGTCAGCCAAAATACTACCTTTAATAGCTTTCTGAGCTCGATACTCAATATCATACTCAGACAACAACATCTGCCAACGGGCAATCCTCCCAGTTAAGGCAGGCTTCTCAAATATATACTTGATTGGGTCCATTCTGGATATCAACCAAGTCGTATGATTCAACATATACTGGCGTAAGCGCTTAGCGGCCCAAGCCAAAGCACAACACGTCTTCTCAAGCATTGAATATCGAGACTCACAATTGGTGAACTTCTTACTCAAGTAGTAGATATCACAATCTTTCTTCCCTGATTCATCTTGCTGACCAAGGACACAACCCATAAAATCTTCAAGAACAGTCAGATACATAATCAAGGGTCTCCCTTCCATAGGCGAAGACAGAATCGGAGGCTCGGATAGGTACTCTTTAATACTGTCAAAAACTTTCTGGCAATCCTCGGTCCAATCATGGGACTGATCTTTCCGGAGGAGCTTGAATATTGGCGCACATGTGGCAGTCATGTGGGATATGAATCTGGAAATGTAATTCAAGCGGCCAAGAAAACCTCGGACTTGCTTCTTAGTTTTGGGCGTAGGCATTTGTCGTATTGCTTTGACCTTTGCAGGATGAACCTCAATACCTTTCTCACTGACAATAAAGCCCAATAACTTGCCAGAACGGACTCCAAATGTACACTTGTTGGGATTCAGACGAAGCTTGTACTTCCTTAGACGCTGAAAAAGCTTCAACAGGTGCTCTACATGTTCAACTTCTGTTCTTGACTTAGCAATCATATCATCGACATACACCTCAATCTCCTTATGCATCATATCATGAAACAAAGTGGTCATAGCTCGTTGACACGTGGCTCCGACGTTCTTCAAACCGAAGGGCATCACTCGATAACAGAATGTTCCCCAAGGTGTGATGAATGTTGTCTTCTCCATATCCTCGGATGCCATTTTAATCTGATTATATCCGGAAAATCCATCCATAAATGAGAATACCTTGAATTTAGCTGTATTATCTACCAACATATCAATATGTGGTAAAGGAAAATCATCTTTCGGACTAGCTTTGTTCAGGTCTCTATAGTCCACACACATATGGACTTTTCCATCTTTCTTAGGCACGGGCACAATATTGGCCACCCATTGAGGATATGTAGAAGTCACCAGAAACCCCACATCAATTTTCTTCTGAACTTCCTCTTTGATCTTCACTGCCATATCAGGATGAGTTCTTCTGAGTTTCTGCTTCACAGGTACGCACTCAGGCTTTAAAGGTAGGAAATGTTGCACAATATCAGTATCTAGACCAGGCATGTCTTCATATGACCAGGAAAAGACGTCAACATATTGTCGTAGCAACTTAATCAACCCCTTCTTAACAGATTCTTCCAGAAGTGCCCCAATCTTTACCTCTCGCACACAATCTTCAGACCCCAAGTTGACTGTTTCTAGATTCTCAAGATGCGGCTGAATGATCTTCTCTTCATGCTCAAGTAGCTGGGTGATCTCATCAGGAATCTCTTCCACATCATCTTCCTCTGCCTCAAATACAGGGAATTCAAAATTGGGAGATGGTGTTGGGTCATTATGTTCAATGGGTCTAGAAATCAACCTGCTTAATGATTTTGGATATGAAAAGCTTTAGAATTCAAACAAGGAAAATCATTATGCATAAAGATCGATTTTATTCTATTTTTTAGGGTTTTATGTGATCACCAATTTCATGCGAAAAGCGAAAAGGGAAAATAAATGGAAAAACAAACATTTAACATGAATCTATTGAATGAAAATATCATTGTAGTTATGCGCCAACAATGTCATCACTCCTCCTTTTGGCATGGGAGAAGGGTTTTCAAACAAAGTGATTATTACGTTGACTTATGGACAACTGTTGGAATATCCACAGCGACCCAATTGTTGCAGACCCCACCAGGGATGATGAATTTGCCAGAATCCTTTGTATCTTCTTCTAAAACGGCAGCAACCTCCTCATCTAGACCAGTGTGGATGAAACCTCCACTCTTGAATAACCCTTGCTTGTTGAAAGTACCAGAAGAAAAACCTATGCTAGCCCGGGACTCGTTTTCTTCTAACTCAATCATTTTTCCTAAACCAGTGGTTGCACCATGCTCAATGGCCAACTTTGCATCTTTGTAGGAAGCAAATGAAAGAGCTCTTTTCTCAATAGGCTCAACAATAGATAACGCTTGGAAAGGAGTTCCAACTTCAACCTCAGCATCTATATTAGAGAAGGAAGACAAATGGCTAACCAGGAGAGCCCTTTCTCCCCCTACCACCACCAGCTTCTTGTTTTTCACGAACTTCAATTTTTGGTGTAGGGTGGATGTCACGGCGCCTGCCTCGTGAATCCATGGTCTGCCTAAGAGACAACTATACGATGGGTGAATGTCCATAACCTGGAAGGTAATTTGGAAATCACTCGGTCCGATCTTGATTGGGAGATCAACTTCCCCAATCACAGTTTTGCGAGACCCATCGAAAGCCTTCACAACTACTCCACTCTGCCTCATGGGAGGCCCTTGATATGATAGCTTGGAGAGTGTGGACTTTGGCAATACGTTCAATGATGACCCAGTGTCCACCAGCACATTGGACATGGCATCGTCTCTACAACCCATAGATATATGTAATGCCAAGTTGTGGTCTCTTCCCTCCTCAGGGAGATCAGAGTCACAAAAGCTCAGGTTGTTACAAGCAGTAATATTTGCAACAATGCTATCGAATTGCTCCAAAGTGACATCGTGATCCACATATGCCACATCCAATACCTTCTGCAGAGCCTCTCGGTGTGGTTCTGAATTTAAGAGCAATGATAACACATATATTTTGGATGGCGTCTGTAGAAGTTGGTCTACAATATTGTACTCGCTCCTTTTGATGAGTCTCAGTATCTCATCACAGTCTTCTTTCTCATTTCCCCTAGGGCCAACAGAAGTAGGAGTTTTCAATACAGAGGAGGGCTTAATAATAAGTGCCGGATTCAGAGAGCTTACATCATTTCCAATCGGGCGTTCAACAAAATCATCAACATTTCCTCTAGCATCAACTGGAGGTTTCAACGGAGCTGAAAACACGCGACCGCTATGGGTCAAACCACTGACATCATCAATGTTAACAACAGATGAAGAGGGCAAGGACACCTCTTTCCCATCTTCTACCGCTACAGCATTGTAGCGATAAGGAACCGCTTTCTCAGAAGAATACGGTACAGGGCCGGCAGGCTTGATGGTCAGAACGGGAGAAACCTTCTTCTTGCTGCCATCATACTTGATAATAACAGGCTCAGGGGTCCGGAAAACCGGAGAAATCACATTGACCTCAAGAGCATCTTCATCAACATTTCTATTCCAGAGGATCTCAATGACTCCTTCATCCAGCATTTCCTGAACATCCTTGCGCACTTGGCAATAACCCAATCGGTTAACAGAGCAGACTCGACATCTATCATGGTCATGCTCATAATGACTGTAGTTACATAACAAACGGTGCGTCTCGACCAGCGATTGTTGAATATGACTGACATATTTGACTTTGTACTTGCCAGGGCAACCCTGGACCATGTTGACAGATTTCCCATGTTCGGGCAATGGGTTCTTCTTCACATTAGGATCTACGTCCTCAAAACATAGAATTCCACACCTCACAAGGTCTTGAACCTTGGTCTTCAAAGGGTAACAATTCTCCACGTCGTGGCCGGGAGCACCAGAATGGTAAACACAATGTAACTCGGGCTTATACCACCACTGGGGGTTAGCAGGTATAGTCAGTGGGTCTCTCGGAGTAATCAGCTTCCTCTCTATCAAAGAGGGATATAACTCTGCGTACGTCATTGGAATAGGATCGAAGGTGACCTTTTTCCTCTCGTAATTTGTGCTGCTTTGATTACTGTTGCGAGGCTGGTAGACCTGCTATTGTGGACGGAGCTGTTGTGGTTGATGATTGTTGTTGTGATGCTGGTACTGTAGATTATCTCTAAAGACAGGTGCTATATGAGCCACCTGGTGCTGGTTACTGGAGGGACGCACAGTCTTCCTCCTCATAGAGGGTCTTCTTGGTTTCTCATGGGAGGTCACAGCATGTGCCTCTCCATCCTTCTTCTTTGCAAACACCCCATAACGTTTGGCAGAAGAGCCTTCTTCTCTAGTTAACCGTCCTTCACGGACCCCTTCTTCTTAACACATTCCCATATTTACCATCTCGGTGAAGTCCGAAGGAGCGCTAGCAATCATCCGCTCATAATAAAAAGAACTTAAGGTCTTCAAAAAGATCTTAGTCATGTCTTTCTCTTCTAGCGGAGGCACGATCTGTGTTGCCATCTCTCGCCACCTCTGGGCGTACTCCTTAAATGTTTCTTTATCCTTCTGGGACATGGCTTTCAATTGATCTCTATCGGGAGCCATATCCATGTTGTACTTGTATTGCTTGACGAAGGCTTCGCTAAGATCATTGAAGAATCGAATGTTCGCACAGTCTAAACCCATATACCAACGCAAAGCGGCACCAGACAGACTGTCCTGAAAGTAGTGGATGAGTAGTTGGTCATTATCGGTTTGAGTCGACATCTTCCTGGCATACATGACCAGGTGGCTGAGAGGACAAGTATTTCCTTTGTACTTTTCAAAGTCAGGGACCTTGAGTTTCACAGGAATCTTCACATTTGGAACCAAGCAGAGTTCGGTTGCAGACTTGCCGAAAAGATCCTTCCCTCTGAGAGTTTTCAATTCCTTGCGAAGCTCAAGAAATTGATCATTCATGGCATCCATCTTCTCATAAACATCTGGACCCTCAGACGGCTCAGAATGATAGATGGTGTCGTCTACTCTGGGCAAAGTATGCACGACAGGAGGAGGAACAACAAGGACCGGGCTAGATGCCGGCAGAGAAGCAAAGGTGGGAACAGGACCCCCAGGCATGAAATTGGGAGGCATCCCCCACGGGAACCCGGTTGACATGGCTGTTGGAACAAAGTGTATACTAGCAGCGGGCACAGTAGGGGAGACAGTTTCAGAAATAACTGTCCTCTGGGGAGGGGTTGAAGGTGTCGGAGAAGATTGGCTCTGGGCAGCCATGAATGACTCCATTAGGGCAGTCAATCTGGCCACTTCCTCTTTCAGCTCGCGATTCTCTTACTCTAAGTGATCCATCAGTCTTGAAATGTTGGCTCTAGTGTAGTACCGGTGAGTCAGCTTGTCTTCAAAATAAATGAAGGACACAGAGTTAGACCACAGGGCAAGGGACCGGAAACAGAACCTGCTTATGCATATGATGCATGCAATGCTTGTGCATATGATTTGTTTTTTATTTCAAAGGAACTTTAGAGTTTTATTTGCAAATTTTGGAAATATTAAGCATTTTATCACATATGGAAATATCTCATCAAATAATATCAGGGAAAGGAAGTACATCATTGTCAATCATGTACAAGAGGAAAGGAAAATAATCATCCTATGGATCCCTAGAAACAATCATCTAATGCTCGGGACACAGGAAGATAGGATGCGCGAAGCCTCTTCACTTCCTCCTCATAGGCTGCCTCCATATCCGCCTTCTCTTTGGCGAGTCGATTGTACTTCCTCTTCCAAAACCGGGAAAACTGAGGAAGTAGAGAAGTCCATGCATCATTAGGATCATCAATAACCTGATGCTCAAGAAACTCAATCAACGCATCCTTCTCCTTAATCTGCTGAAGCAACTCTTGACGTTCACGGATCCAGGCACGTGAACGGTCTTCGTCTCTCAACTCCTCTACTCCTTGATTAGGGAGGGTTGAAGGCCCAGCCATAATCATAGGTGTAGGTCTCGGATACTCGTAAGGCATGAGATACTCAGACGCTCTCTTACTTACCCAAGCAGTGTAAGGCTCCAAAGCAATGCAATTCTTCGGACCTAGCTCCCTCCTTCCTTTCTTATGAATCTTGCGCCAAGCGCGGACCATTCTAGCTTTCAATCCTTGGGGATCTTTACCCTCTTGAAAGAACACGCCTTCTAACAGAATGTTATTAGGTTTATCCTTTAGGGGGGACCCAAGCTGACGACGCGCCAAAACAGGGTTGTAGTTAATCCCACCATATGTACCAAGAAGAGGCACATTGGAGAATTCACCACAAGAGTCAATAATCTGCATCCCATCATACACACGGTTGTACCAAGAGATATCATTATTAGTGAGAGACATAAGTCTCGTGGACCACCGTAGACATTCCTTGTTCTCCTTAAAAGTGACAGTCTGAGGTAAGTGAGAAATAAACCACTTATACAACAGAGGCAAACAACACACAATGGCGCCACCACCCTTTGCATTCCTCATATGCAAAGAAAAATAAGCGTCACCCAACAGAGTCGGAACGGGATTAAGAGTAGAGAAAATCCTAATAGCGTTCACATCCACAAACTTGTCGATGTTGGGGAATAACACTAACCCATAGATGAGAAGTACAAATATGGCCTCAAAGGCGTCCTCATTCATGGCTTTCCCATACACAATAGCTTGAGCAATGAGGAACTCAGAGGGGAGACCTTGAATTCCACCTTTGGTAGTCATATGAGCACCAACCAGAGATTCATCTATATGCAACATATCAGCTATCTCTTGAGAAGTAGGAACCCTTTGCAAGCCACTGAACGACAACTGATCCAGAATAGGTATGCCCACAAGATAAGCATACTCCTCAAGCGTCGGCAAAAGCTGGAAATCCGGAAACGTGAAGCAACGATACAGAGGATCATAAAACTGCACCAATACACTCATCAATCCTTCATCCACCTGAGTAGTCAGAAGAGGAAGAAGCTTCCCAAAATGAGCCTTGAAACCCAAGGGATCTAATACATAAGATGTCAAATTCCTTAACTTTTTCGAGTCTGGTTGTCTGAAACTGTACTTCTTTGTATTCCTTCTTTGTCTTTCCATGTCTGAATATTTTGCAAATAGACCTCTTAAGTTCCTTGAAAATTTTCTCATTATTTTGATGATATGAATGCAAATGGGTGCATGAATGCATGAATGCAACAATCACACTCAAGGATCAAGCAAAGCACACCAAACAAAGGTCATGGGATGGATCATGTTATCCTTAATATCAACCATCCATTTTGGTGGATTATGGTTTACACCTTATCAACACCCAAGTTCCATTGATATTAAGGATACATGAATGGATCAACCATGAATCAAAGATTTGTTGCAAGTCACGAGCATGGAGTTTAGGTTAAGAACCACCCCAAAGGGAATGTACTATGGTTTAGACCTGCCAAACATGTTCTACAAGAGGTTCCCATAGTCATCATCCCATCTTTCGGATATTATCGGAGAAACGACTACTCGTATTCCAACAATATTCTCAAGAGAGACTCTTATGAGTGTAGTATCGCGTAACAATCGTATCAAATCTTACACTTGAACGACCTTCGCACTACATCCTAAGCATAGGCCAAGATGGGTTTGGTAAACTAAGGTCCTTGGCTTCTAAGGTCTATATTGGGAAGAGTAATGTCTAACCACAACTTACTTGTGTGACATTATTGATCCCAACATAACCTCAACCAAGTGAATGGACTTGCAAGTCAAATTGCTAAGGAATAACTCCACTCAAGTCAACAAGACTATGCCATTCTCCTATCCTAAGTGCACTTGAGTTCGGGTATAGAACTCATCTCACAAAGATCACCAAGCACACAAGGAATTAATATTCAAGCAATTCAATCATTACATACAATACAGTAATCCCAAATTGCACAAAAATATGTCACAAAATAATATACACAATAATACAACACAATATGGAAAGTAGGCAAAACGCACTAGGCAAACTTCCCCAGCAGAGTCGCCACTTTTCTGTAGCGGGGTATTCGTTACCATTAGAGATATTGACTAAATCCAAGGTAAATCATACAAGTCGAGTCGCTACCGCACTTCTATTTATCCAAAGGAATGGTTAGAAAGCGAACAAAAACCTAAAAGTTTTATCGAATCAAAAACTAGTAAAAATGTCAGAAATCTGGGTAAGGGGGTTGGTTATGCAATGGGAAGGTGTTAGGCACCCAAAACATCCTAGGTACTCCTAGGGAGCCCTTTTCACACTTGTTGTAAGGTTGGCATTTTGTGAAAATTTATTTGTGAAAACATGATTGAAGGGATGGGAAAAGTGTGTATGTTTATCTAATGTACTACTTACTAAAAGAGAGCTCAAAAGAAAATGACTCGTACGGATGTCGCATCCACTGCATACGTATCTTATCTGAATAGGAGAATCAGAGTCTTCGTAGCTCGGCTACCTACGGGTTAAAGAGAAATGTGCTCGCTAAGACATCGCGTCTTATGCCTACGTATCTCATGAGAATCAGAGCAAAAAGTAGTCCGGCTACCTATTTTTGTTTGTTTTGTGTTTTTTAGATGAACGACGTTACTACGCAATCTACCGGATGCTCGACCTTTGGAGACTTACTTGCCTGTAGTAGAAGGAGTTAACGTGTTCTTAGGAGAAGAAAAATCAATGAGTTTGTTTGTGTTTTATGGATGCTCATGCAAAAAGGAAGTCATGGCAATCTTATGGGGGACGATCGCACCATACAAAACAAACATGCATAAAGTAAACATACCAACGAGGGGCTCGAACATACATGGGTAGGGCTTTAGTCAAGAGGGGTCATATCAACCTCGACAAATAAGCCATGGAAGGGTAATCAAACGGGCTCTTAACCTCTGACATTGAACGTCAGGGTGAGCAGATTAACAGGGTAATGAGGATAAGACCTCATAGCTCTTAACCCTGGACAGGGTGAGCTCATGACAAAAAGTGGGGATTCAGAAAGGTGGAACCCTATCCACTGACCGACCGAACAAAAGATCTTGGGTTTTTTTTCTGAAGAATCGACACGTAGTGTGAGCATAAAGAACGACACACTGAATAACAGGGGATTGATTACTAATCCCTTTTATCTGTCAATTTCCTCTTCATGGAGGTCTTTAGCATAAAAGTAAACACAAAAAAAACATTGCCTCCTATTGAGGTCTTCCAGCTAAGAAAGCGGTAAAATGCTAAAAGATGTAAAAGGGAATAAGA
Organism: Lathyrus oleraceus; assembly: GCF_024323335.1. Taxonomy (NCBI): domain Eukaryota; kingdom Viridiplantae; phylum Streptophyta; class Magnoliopsida; order Fabales; family Fabaceae; genus Lathyrus; species Lathyrus oleraceus. Next base: position 211,524,656 of record NC_066584.1, read on the forward strand.
TCTACCCCACGGATAAAGATTCAGAGTAACAACAACTAACGAATCAAGAAACCCAGAGATCTCTCAAGCTGGCACCATCAAAGAAAGCAAGTCAGCACAGGTAATCGGAATAAATCTCCAAACGGTATCCCACAAATAAAGTGGAATGCCACACGAACTATCTCTTCAGGAGTCATATGATCCCTCACACAAACTCAACAAACAGGTTAAAAGTAACAGGTAAACAATGCATGGATGCGGTATAAAACATGTCACAATCAAACACGAAAATAGATCTGAGAACAAACAGAGAAACAAGCTACTGTCCCGCTCGCTACTGCTTCGCTTAGCGAGGTGCTAGCGAAGCTTCGCTACATGTTCGCCTAGCGAAGGTGCTAGCGAACGCCTGCGAATTCTGGATTCTCCTTTGATAACAGTACGATTTCAGAAGCCCCAAACCCTATGGTATCCATCTCAGACATTACATGGTTAAATATTCAAAGCATTGTTTCACACATTCATGCATATCTAAACCCGTGTGCAAAATCTAACGACACCTACTCTTCCAAATTCAAACATAATACATCACACATTTATAAAATTCAAATTGAAGGCGTAAAGTAATGGGAATAGGGCAAACCTGATTGGAGAGATCAGTTGAGATTAAATTTCACGGTTCGATTTGCAGAGTGATTTCAGGGTTTGTATGAGATAGAGTTGATTCTGTGCAGATGAGTTCTCTTCAGTGTCTGGAGGTTGCTCTGAGTTCTCTGTCAGGTAGTCTCTCTCTCTGATAATCCAGGGTTTGTAATAGTCTCCCGTCATGGTCTCTCTAATAATCTCCCCCTATTTCTTCTCAAATGAAGCTTGGTATTTATAACCTGATTTGTTGCTTTTTGGGCTTAAAATGAATGCAATCCAGGTCCAAAATTCTGTTATGTTTTCAAAACGTGTGGTCTTTGCCTAGCGAAGAATCTGCTCGCCTAGCGTGCATGACAGTTCAAACCTTCGCCTAGTGAAGGATTTGCTCGCTGAGCGAGCATGACAGCTCAGGCCTTGTGATTGCTCAAGCTACAAACAAAAGATGTTAGTGACATATCTTTGTGCTTTTGGTTGGTAAACAAAATAAGAGAAGCAATGATGTACAATTCAAGCATGCTTGGTGATCTCAACCCAATCACAAGGAGTCCCACCCAAAGGCAAAGGGAACCAAGATGCTTATGATCCTTGAGGCTATGCAAATGCAATGTTATGATGCCATGGGGGATCTTACGGCCAAAATTGGGGTCTTACAGGTATCATTTGGTGATGATTTGTGCCGCTCATACAAGGAGGTTCACGTTTCGAATCTTAAAATACTCCGTCACTAGAAATCTTTGGGCAAGGAAAATTCTTCGATGGATCAGTCAGCCGCGAAGAAATGGAAAATTAAAGCTTCCTCAACTTCCATCGTGGATAAACAGGGAAATAAGCCACAACAAGCTGCATGTGAACTGCCTTTCAGGCTTAAAGAAGCCGGAGAACCTGCGATTAATGCACGAAAAAGGATTATGGTTGCAGTGCAGAAAGCTACCAAGGCCCACAAACAAATTGATAAGTTGAAGAAGAAACATGAGAAAGAGATTGGCTCACCTAAACGAGTTTGTTGCAGAAGCGCATTTGCTGCAGAAGGAATCAACATCAGTGGTGCATTTTTCTATAAGCAGTATAGGAGTTACGTAGATACCACATCTTGCTACCAGTTTAGTCCGCCGTATCGATCCATTGGCAGCATATGCGCTTATGAGCAAAGGATATGCCAACAAAAATATGTCCATCAGCTCAAAGTTCAATAAGTTAACAGTTTTGAGTTTGTACTCATACTTCACTATTGAAGAAAAGGTTTCAATGCTTGCAAAAGAGGGTATAGCTCTTGACAGTAACGTGCAGTTGATTAGCCAGTGTACTAATCACAACCGGCTAAAATGGGGTGTCTCTTATCTGTTCGGTAAGCTTGATAACTTGCGAGGAACCGACACCTCACTCTCTGCTTCGGACATCTCTAGTCATTCAATTATGAATGATGTAATCTTTGAATTACCATCCAAATTATTTTGCTCCAGCTTAGGTTCCATGATCCTGCGATAGCCCACCAGAACCGTGTCAAAACAGTTATGCGATATCGCGCCGACACTAATTTAATCCACAGAACAACATTAGCATCCAACTTTAGTATTCAAAATTACAAGCCATGCAGGCATGGGCACGTGATAATAACATTGATTTATCACATCTTACCCGTGCACATTCGTCATTAATCCCTGTTTCAAAACAGCAGATTAATTCTCCAGTAGTTGGCTGTTGCAATACAACAACTACGGGAAATTAAACTACAGAGAATGCAGAATCTCCAAAATCTTGCAACAACAATGTTGGAGCTCTCGAACCTGATGGATACACCTATTGGAGAGCAACAAAATTCTCAGAATGTTACTTGGAATATAGCTGCTTCAGAACACGAAATAACTGAACCAAATACCTTATCCGCGGATTTCATCAACTGTGGGGAGGTGAAGTATCTAGGTTGAAAGAGTTAAAATCCAGTAAAATACAAGGAACGTGTAGTGGCTTCCCAAGTTCTTCGGTGACTCTGAAATCAAGCATTGAGAATATGTTGATGCATTATGTACCTGAGGTCAAAGGCGTGGAACAAGAGATGTATGTCGAGGATGAGGAAGCAGAATTAAGTGGACAAGTGGAGTAGTGGATCTTGTATTTTTCTATAGTTGCGGTCTGCATTTAATCTTAACATTTCACACTCAACAGAGAATTCAATTCTCGCATGATATTGGTGTTCCCAGCTGGTCAGTCCAGCGGCATTGGTTACTGCAGCAAACACAACTGTAGCCCTGTGATAATCAAAGCCAAGATCAAACGCAGTACAAAACCAAAACACCAAATGATTCATTAGATATACCAGTGTTTGAAGGAGACGTTGAGAGAAGTCTTTCGCCCTCATCTTTCATAGACACGAATTTACAACAGGTTCACGTAACAAAGCAGTAAAAATCTGGGCTGTAGAGAAAGAATTATCATCAGTAAGGAAGTTTATGACTCTACCTCAATTCACAAGCAGTGTTTAAATTCTTACGAAGCAGTAAAAGGGTAACACGAGGAATTGAGGGAGGGACCACCAAGCTGGGATAAGGACAAAAATCTCCAAGCACCCTCTGTACGAACAGGCTCCACTACACAGCAGGAAACACAGCAGAGGAAAGAGATTAGTCGCATATAAAAGGGAAATTACTCTTCATAAAAACCCTAGAATTGAGTGGCCACTATTCATAAAAAGCAAGAAACAAAAGAAACCCTATTTTTATTGGAGAAGAAGAGGCAAACCCTCACGAAGCCCAACTCGCGAACCATCCAAAAGAGGGAGAAAGGAGAATAAAGTACGAAGTAAAGAAAAGGGTCAGACGAGGTATTACCTTCTCAAATCACCGTTTCGATTTAGCGATAACAGGTAAGCTTTCTTAGCGAATCGTGCATGTTGGTTCTCGTTTTTTTTGTGACTGGGAATGATCCATTTCTTGACCTTGGGTCGAATGAGGAATAATTATCGTTATGCTGGTTGTGTCTCTTTACTGATTGAGAAGTTGCCCACCATCATCCCTGTTTAACTTTCAGATGGAGAGCATGTTAGCTTTATTTTCGCTTTCATCTGTTTTTTTTCTTCTTTCTTTTACTTATTTTCCGTTCAGTTCCAGGATGAAATAACTGTTTCTTTGTGAAAAGTGTGGATTTTGGAAGTAGGAGACTGTTACTTTACATTTTTGCTTCTGGTCCGGTGGTTTTGACCGTTTATTTTGATTTTTTTGAGGGGCATCTTTGGTTTAAGGATTGATTACTGTGCCCCCTTTAAGTCTACCCGTTGGTTTTCTTTTGCATTAACTTTTTATTAATTACTGACAACAATTATTAGTGTTGGAAATCTTCGTAGTTCGTACCCAACAGCTAGGCGGTTAGGGTTTCGTCTGTTAGTCTCCCTTGCTTATTTCCGTGTTTGGACCAGTCATAGTGAAACATATCTTCACCGACCAGGGCCCCGACGGTCCAAGAGTTCCATCTGTGGGCCTTATTTAATTCATATTTCACGGGCCATGTTACAACCTTTTTGTTATTTATTTTTTCTCGTGAGTGGACTACTTGTCTCCTTTTATATTTTATTTAGTCTTAGCCTAGTAGCAGGCAACTTGTGGCCAGATGGAATTGGAGATACTTCATCTCCCTCTTATTCCTAGGTTCGATACCCATGTGTGGCATATTTGGTTTTGCAACATTTTATTTTCTTTTTAAGATATTCTTTTTAATTTACTCACATTTATGTTTTAATCCAATTTCTCTCACACTTATTATTTCTTTAGTATTTACACCTTTTATTTATTTTAATTGGCAAAGCATCGATTTTAATTTATGGATTCAACTACTCTCATGTTGTTTATCCTTGATTATTTTATCGAGATAACAATAAAATTTCACCGCGTTATGATTAATCGCATATGACATTTCAATCATTGTCAATATGTGCAAACTGCTTTGAGCACATTATTTAGGTTTTGTGTGTCCTTCAATTTCCATCCGTGTAAATCCCGATTTTACTTTTTTCGATTTAATTTTTAAGTGTGTTGTAAATATAACTTGTTGTGTTATTTATTTTCTTCACATGGCTTACTCTTGGGCCTTCTTACAATGAGATAGTTCTCTTGCACTTACACTCATACATTGCATTGTTTGTTGTTTGGGCCCGATTTAATTATTTCATTACTTTGAGTCCCCATTCGACAAAATGTACCCCCACTCCCATGGCATGTAATAATTTTATTGCTTTTTATTCCTTTATTGCTTGACTGTTTAGTTAACTACTAACACAAGAATAAAATCAACCATTTCCAAAAGATCAAAAATAAGACTCGATCCAACGTCGGGTATTTTCTCAATAAACAAATCAATCCATTTCTTCCTCCCATTCTATTCCATTTCTTTCAAACCTTCATCAAATGCTTGACCCAACGTCAAGCCATTTTTCATAATAAAAACTCAAAAAATATTAATTCATATTTAAGACCTTTTCAATAAAGATGGAAGTGGAACATGGTGGATACCATGCACTCCTGTGATTAAGATTCGAGGTGGCTACCTCGCCTATCTTAGCTCTTGCCATCATCCAAATTTATCTATTCTGTTTCTCTCAAACACTCATTCAAATCTTTCTCAATCGCTCATCAAATGCTTGATCCAACATCGAGCCATTTTCATAATAAAACCCAAAACATTTAACTCCTATTTAACACTTTTTCAATAAAGATGGAAATGGAACATGGTGGATACCGTGCACTCCTGAGATTAAGATTCGAGGTGGATGCCTCGCCTATCTTAGCTCTCGCCATCATCTAAAATTGTCAATGCGGTTTCTTCAAACCCTTTCTCAATAAAATTCAAAACACTTAATCCTTATTAAACACTTTTGCAAATAAGATGGAAAGGGAACGTGGTGGATACCACGCACTCCTAAGACTAGGATTCGAGATGGATGTCTCGTCCATCCAAGTTCTCGCCATTATTCAAAACACATCAAACCAATCATTTTCTTTTCTCGCCGCCGTGCGATTGACTCTTAAACCTTTTCAAACAAAAGGTACTTTGTTTCAAAACAATGCAAGGCAATGTTTCTCCACCTGTTTTGGGTAGTCCAACAATGTTTTCGTCGATTTAACACAAAGTAGCTTTCGCTAAAATCGACCAACAAACAAACATTTTTCTACCCATAACTACGTAAGCCTTGACTTCTCTATTGAGATACGTAGGAGCAGGATTTGTAAATCTTATCAGGCCCACTAATAAAAAACTTAGGTTTAGCCCTTCGTCAAAAATCCAAAAAATATTCTTCTCTCTTCTATTCTTTCTTTCCCATCTAATAACTTAAAGCCTAATATTTCAAACTAAAACTAATACGCATAACTAACCTAACGGTTCCCGTTGAGTACAACGGACGTGAGGGGTGCTAATACCTTCCCCTCGCGTAATTGACTCCCGAACCCTGATTTGGTTGCAACGACCAATATCATTGTCGTTCTTTCTTGGGTTTTATCGATATTTCCCCCTTCCTTTTTAGGAATAAATAAAGTTCGGTGGCGACTCTGTTCAGTCCATCATTGTGAGCATGCGATTGCGCTTCGCTTAAGTCGTGTTCTCATTTCCCGAGGTACGACACCAACCTAAAATACACATTTGCAAAAAGGGCTCCCTTAGAGAACTAAGGATCTTTTGGGTGCTTAAAACCTTCCCATTGCATAACCAACCCCCTTACCCAGATCTCTGATATTTTTATTAGTTTTTGATTTGATAAAACTTCTTACTTGGTTTTTGTTCGCTTTCTAACCTTTCCTTTGGATAAATAGAAGTGTGGTGGCAACTCGAATTGTATGCTTACTTTTGATTTAGTCAATAAATCTAAAGGTAACGAATACCCCGCTATATAAAAGTGGCGACTCTGCTGGGAATGCACATATTTGCTTTCTAGTGGGTTTAACCTACTTTTTGCCTTTGTTGTATTGTATGTTTATATTGATTTGTGACATATTTTTGTGCAAATTTGGGATGACTGTATTGTTTGTAATGTATGATTTGCTTGATATATCAATTGCTTGTGTGCTTGGTGGTCTCTTTTTAGATGAGTTCTATACCCGAACTCGAGTGCACTTTTGATAGGAGAATGGCATACTCTTGTTGACTTGTGTGGAGTTATTCCTTAGCAAGTTGACTTGCAAGCCCATTCACTTGGTGGAGGTCTTGTTGGGATCAATAATGTCACACGAGTAGTCGTGGTTAGGCATTACTCTTTCCAATATAAACCTTAGAAGCCAAGGACCTTAGATTACCTAGCCCATCTTGGCCTATTGTAGGACGTAGTGTGAAGGTCATTCAAGTGTAAGATTTGATATGATTGTTGCGTGATACTACACTCATAAGAGTCTCTCTTGAGAATATTTTTGGAATACGAGTAGTCATTTTATCCGATAATATCCGAAAGATGAGATGATGACTATGGGGACCTTTTTAGAACATGATTGTCAGGTTTAACCATAGTACCGTCCCTTTGGGTGGTTCTTAACCGAGACTCCATGCTCGTGACTCGTAAAAAACCCTTGATTCGTGGTTGATCCGTTCTCTTATATCCTCAATATCAATGGAACTTGGGTGTCGATAAGGTGTAAACCATAATCCACCAAAATGGATGATTGATATTGAGGATGACTTGATCCATCCCGTGACCTTTGTGTGGCGTGACTTGCTTGATCCTTGAGTGTGATTGTTGTATCCATGCATTCATGCATTCATACACATCCATATCATTAACAATGAAAATTTTCAAGGAACTTAAGAGGTCTATTTGCAAATTTTCAGACATGGATAAGCAAAGAGGGAATACGAAGAAGTATAGTTTCAGACAACCCGACTTGAAAGAGTTAAAGAGTTTGACATCCTATATATTAGATCCGTTGGAGTTCAAAGCTCGCCATGGGAAGCTTCTGTCTATTCTTTCTACTCAGGTGGATGAAGGTCTGATGAATGTGTTGGTACAATTCTATGATCCTCTGTACCGTTGCTTCACTTTTCCGGATTTCCAGCTTTTGCCTACACTTGAGGAGTATGCCTATCTTATGGGTATACCTATTCTGGATCAGTTGTCGTTCAGTGGCTTGGAGAGAGTTCCTTCTTCCCAAGAGATTGTTGATTTGCTTCACATAGATGTATCTGATATTGGTGCTCATATGACTACCAAAGGTGGAATTCAAGGTCTCCCATCTGATTTTCTCATCGCCCAAGCTACTTTGTTTGGGAAGGCCATGAGTGAGGACGCCTTTGAAGCCATATTCGTACTTCTCATCTATGGGCTAGTGTTATTCCCCAACATCGACAATTTTGTGGATGTGAACGCTATTAGGATTTTCTCTACTCTTAATCCCGTTCTGACTCTATTGGGTGACACTTACTTCTCTTTGCATATGAGGAATACAAAGGGTGATGGTACCATTGTGTGTTGTTTGCCTCTGTTGTACGAGTGGTTTATTTCGCACTTGCCTCAGACGCTCGCCTTCAAGGAGAACAAGGGATGTCTACGGTGGTTCACGAGACTTATGTCTCTCACTAATGATGATATCTTCTGGTATTACCGTGTGTATGATGGTGTCCAGATTATTGATTCTTATGGTGAATTCTCCAATGTGCCTCTTCTTGGTACATGTGGTGGAATTAACTACAACCCTATTTTGGCTCGCCGTCAGCTTGGGTTCCCCTTAAAGGATAAACCTAACAACATTTTGTTGGAAGGTGTGTTCTTTCAAGAGGGTAAAGATCCCCAGAACTTGAAGGGCAGAATGGTCCACGCTTGGCGCAAGATTCATAGGAAGGGAAGGAAAGAGCTTGGTCCAAAGAATTGTATTGCTTTGGAACCCTATACCGCTTGGGTGAGGAGGAGAGCGCTTGAGTACCGCATGCCCTATGACTATCCGAGACCTACACCTATGGTTATGGTTAGGCCTTCAACCCTCCCTAATCAAAGAGGAGAGGAGTTGAGAGATGAAGACCGTTCGCGTGCTTGGGTTCGTGAGCGAGAGGAGCTACTTCAGCAACTCAGAGATAAGGATGTTGCGATAGAATTTTTGGAGCATCAGGTTATCGATGAGCCTGATGATATGGTTACTCCTCTTCTTCCTCAGTCATCCAAGTTTTGGAAGAGGAAGTATGACCGACTCGCCAAGGAGAAGGCAGATATAAAAGCAGCTTATGAGAGAGAGGTGATGAGGCTTCATGCAACTTATCTTCCGATCTCGAGAGCTTTGGACGATTGCTTCTAGGGCTCCATAGGATGTTTATTCTCCTTTCATCTTGTATTGTATTTGGTTACCAAAATTGTACTACTTATTTGGTGTAAAATTTTTTCCAAATATTATTGCTATGAGTATTCCATATATATGTCTTAAAAGATCAGTATTTCCAAATATTTGCAAATAGATCTCTACAAAGTTCCTCAAATAAAAACAAATCATATGCACAAGCATTGCATGCATCATATGCGTAAGCAGGTTTTGTTCAGTTGTGATCAGTGGTCTAACTCTTTGTTCTTCGTTTGTTTTGAAGATAAGTTGACGCACCGGTATAACACCAGAGCGAATCTTCCAAAGCTGATGGATCACCTAGAGCAAGAGAACTGTGAGCTGAAAGAGGAAGTAGCTAAGCTGACTGCCATGATGGAGTCAGTGCTGGCTGCTCAAAGCCAATCTTCTCCAACTCCTGCAACTCCTCCCGCGAGGACGGTTATATCAGAAGTGGCTTCTTCAACTGTGCCTGCCGCCACCGCTCATTTTGTGCCAACTATGCCAGTCGGGTTCCCGTGGGGGATGCCCGCAAATTTTGTGCCTGAGGGTTTTGCTCCAACCTTCGCTTCTCTGCCGGCATCTTCTAGCCCGGTCCTTGCTGTGCCACCTCCCGTTGTGCACACTTTACCAAGAGTCAAAGACACCATTTATCATTCTGAACCGTCTGAGGGCCCAGATGTTTATGAGAAAATGGTTGCGATGAATGACCAATTCCTTGAGCTGCGCAAGGAACTGAAGACTCTGAGGGGTAAAGACCTCTTCGGTAAATCTGCTGCTGAGTTGTGCCTTGTGCCCAACGTCAAGATCCCTATTAAGTTCAAAGTACCTGACTTTGAGAAGTACAAGGGAAACACTTTCCCTCTCAGCCATCTTGTGATGTACGCTTGCAAGATGTCAACACAGACATAGAATGATCAACTTCTAATCCACTACTTCCAGGACAGCCTGTCCGGTGCTGCACTCAGATGGTACATGGGTCTAGACAGCGCGAACATCCGTTCCTTCAATGATCTTGGCGAAGCTTTCGTCAAGCAATACAAGTATAATATGGATATGTCTCCAGATAGGGACCAACTGAGGGTGATGTCCCAGAAAGAGAAGGAGACTTTCAAAGAGTACGCCGAAAGATGGCGTGAGTTGGCTGCTCAAATCGTGCCATCCCTCGAGGAGAAAGAAATGACCAAGATCTTTTTGAAGACCTTGAGTTCTTTCTATTATGAGAGGATGATTGCTAGTGCTCCCTCGGACTTCACCGAAATGGTGAATATGGGGATGAGGCTAGAGGAAGGAGTCCGGGAAGGACGTCTGTCTAGAGATGAAGGCTCTTCTGCAAAGAGATATGGGGGCTTTGCAAAGAAGAAAGAGGGAGAGACACATGCTGTGTCTTCCCATATTAAACGAAGACCCTCTATGAAGAGGAAGATTGCTCGCCCTGCCATTAACCAGCACCAGGTGGCTCATATAGCACCTGCCTTCAGGGAAGTTCAACAACAACAACATCAACAATATCAATAACATCATCGTCCACAACAACAGGCCTACCAGCTTCGAAACAACAATAACACCAGCACCAACTACGATAGGAAGAGGGTCACTTTTTATCCAATTCCAATTACCTACACTGAAATCTATCCGTCTTTGATAGATAAAAAGCTAATTACTCTCAGAGACCCACTTGCTGTACCGACCAACCCTCAGTGGTGGTACAAGCCAGAGCTGCATTGTGTATATCATTCTGGTGCTCCCGAACATGATGTGGAGAATTGATATCCCCGGAAGACCAAGGTTCAAGACCTTGTTAGAAGTGGGATTTTGGTTTTCGAGGACGTAGGTCCTAATGTCAAGAAGAACCCATTGCCCGAGCATGGGAAATCTGCTGTGAATATGGTCCAGGGTTGCCCTGGAAAATATAAAGTCCTGTATGTCAGTCATATCAGGCAGCCGTTGGTCGAGATACACAGACTGTTATGTGGATACAGTCATTATAAGCATGACCATGACAGGTGCCAGGTGTGCACTGTCAACGAGAGAGGATACCGACAAGTCAGGAAGGACATCCAAGAGATGCTGGATCAGGGATTGATCGAGATACTTTAGAATCGCAATGAGGATGAAGTTGATGCTATTTCTCCCGTATTCAGAATTCTAGAGCCTGTTGTTGTCAAATATGATGGCAGCAAGAAGAAGGTTTCTCCCACTCTTATGATTAAGCCAGCGGGCTCTGTCCCGTATTCTTCTGACAAAGTTGTGCCTTACAGGTACAATGCAGTCATGCTTGAAGATGGTAAGGAGGTTCCATTACCCTCCACTTCCGTAGTAAGCATTTCCGATGTTAGTGGTGTGACCCGCAATGGTCGTGTTTTCTTGGCGCCGCCAAAACCCCATGAAGATGTCGTGAGAAGAACTGCTGTTGATAATTCTGCCGGTCCTGTGGGGAGTTCTTCTTCTTTGAATCCGACACTTGTTGTGAAGGGTGTTGACCCTGCTGTTGTTGTTAAAGCTCCTATCCCTGTTGGCCAGCATGGCATTTTGAAAGAGGACCGTGATGAGATGCTAAGGCTCATCAAGAGGAGCGAATATAACGTTGTTGATCAGTTGCTTCAAACTCCATTAAAGATATCTGTCCTATCTTTGCTGATGAATTCTGAGCCACACCGTGAAGCTTTGTAGAGGGTGTTGGACGTGGCATACGTGGATCACGATGTCACAATTGAAAAGTTTGATATCATTGTTGCAAACATAACTGCTTGTAACAATTTGAGCTTTTGCGATGCTGATCTTCCCGAAGAGGGAAAATACCATAATTTGGCTCTACACATTTCTATGAACTGCAAGGATGATGCCTTGTCCAATGTGTTGGTGGACACAGGATCATCGCTTAATGTGTTGCCAAAATCCACTTTGGCCAAACTTTCGTACCAGGGGCCTCCCATGAGGCAGAATGGAGTGGTAGTCAAAGCTTTTGATGGATTGAGGAAGACTGTGATCGGTGAAGTTGAACTCCCGATCAAGATTGGACCTAGTGTTTTCCAGATCACTTTCCAGGTCATGGATATCCATCCATCATATAGCTGCTTGCTTGGCAGACCATGGATTCACGAGGCAAGCGCTGTGACATCCATCCTACACCAGAAGTTAAAATTCGTCAAGAATAAGAAGTTGGTGGTGATAGGGGGAGAGAAGGCTCTCTTGGTTAGCCATTTATCTTCCTTTTCCTATATAGATGCTGAGGATGAGGTTGGGACTCCGTTCCAAGCCTTATCTATTGCTGAGCCTTCAAGGAAATGACCTTCTTCATTTGCTTCCTACAATGATGTGAAGTTGGCCATTGAGCATGGCGCAACTATTGGTTTAGGACAAATGCTCAAGCTGGAAGATAATAAATCCTGGGCTGGAATGGGGTATTCTTCAGGCATTTCCAACGAGCGTGGGCTGTTCCAGAGTGGTGGTTTCATCCACACTGTTGAAGACCAGGAAGCTGCTGCCATTGTTGAAGATGATGAAGAGGAAGACCTTGGCAACTTTGTCATCCTGGGTGGAATCTGCAATAATTGGGTCGATGTTGATGTTCCAACAATTATCCACGAGTCCACGTAATATATTCATTTTGTTTAAAAACCCTTCTCCCATGCCAAAAGGAGAAGTGAAGACATTGTTGGCATAATTTGATTAATACAATGATATTCATTCAATAATCGCATGATAAATGTTTGTTTTCTCAAATTACTTTTCCTTTTTTCTTTTTGCATGAAATTGGTGATCACCAAAAAAACCCTAAAAAGAGAATAAAATCAATCTTTTCATCTGCATAATGATTTGCCTTGTTTGAATTCTGAAATCTCTTTTATACTCAAAATCATTATGCAGGTTGATCAAACCCATTGAACATAATGATCCAACACCATCTCCCAACTTTGAGTTCCCTGTATTTGAGGCAGAAGAAGATGATGTTGAAGATATTCCTGATCAGATTACTCGTCTGCTTGAGCACGAAGAGAAGATCATTCAGCCACACCTTGAGAATCTGGAAACAATCAACTTAGGGTCCGAAGATTGTGTTCGCGAAGTGAAGATTGGGGCTGTCATACCCCAAAATTTGCCCGTTAAGTTTTCAGGATATTTTTCAAGACATTCTAATCCATTTTCAAGACATTAATATTAAAGGAACAAGGGTCCAGCGCACAGGTTACCAAATCCAGAAGATGACCTAAACTGGCATGCTCGCTAAGCGAGCAAACCCTTCGCTAGGCGAAGCCCACGCGTCATTCCTCGCTCCAACAAGTTTTGATGAATTAGCTACTGGAATCCTTCGCTAGCTGCTCGCCTAGCGAACCCTTCGCTACCTCACTCGCCTAGCGAGCTCACGAAATACCAGAAAATTTTGGGCTTAATTGTGAGCCCACCAAGACAATTATTATAAATACCAGAACTTCACACAAAGAAAGGGAGATGGAGGACAGAGAGGGAACAAGCAAACCCTAACAGAGGCAACCGGAAAAACCCTGGAGGCTAACGAAGGAATTCAGAGTAACCCCTGGATACCCCGAAGGAAACTCATCTGCAGAAAGGTTACCTCCGCCCAACTCAATCTGGTACAAACCATAAGAGTGATCTGCAAGTCCGACGGTGCAATTGCAATTGCAAACAGGTTTTCCACACCCCCACCATTTTATGCTCCTAATTTGACATCTTCAAATACATGATATCTTGAATGTTTAACCCTGTAATTTCTGTAATGAATGCCATAGGGTTTGGGTTTCCTGAAATCGCACTGTTATCAAAGAAGAACCCAGAACCCGCAGCCGTTCGCTAGCACTTCGCTGAGCGAACATGTAGCGAGGGTTCGCTAAGCCTTCGCTAGGTGAGACAGTAGCGAACCTAACAGTATTTGTTTCTTCGTTTGCATTCTAATCTGTTCTGTACTTGATTGACATGTTTTCTATTGCAGCTATACGCTGTTTGCCTGACATTATTATTGTTGTGATTCTTTTGTGTGGTGCAACTCTTGGTTGCACACTAGCTTGGTATTCTAACCCGTTTGTTGAATTTTTGTAAGGGTTCACATACTCCTGAAGAGACAGTTTGCTAGGTATTCCACTTTATTTGTGGGATACCCTTGTGAAGATTCATTTTAATTACTTGACTGATTACATCGCCTTCGAACATATGATCTGGGCCCTCTCTTTGTTGCCTTACGATATTACGGCCATGTCACGCGAATGTAAGGATACCCTTAGCAAAGACCCTTCGGTTAAATCATCATAGTCCCTCGAATGTTGCCTTCGAATATATGAGTTTGTCCCTCGATGACCCTTCGTGGTAGCCTACGGTTAAAATGATGATCGTCCCTTCGAATGCTAAGGTATCCTTACAAATGTTGCCTTCAATGACCAATCGACGACCCTACGATGTCCCTTTACATCCAAAGGATAAGACTACTTACTTCTCAATAGTAAGGACAGTTTTACCCTCATAAGGATAGGAAATACCTATAAAGACCTTGGTTAGGTATAACTCTTAAATGCTTGCTCGCATCTTAAAATACTTTTCACACCTCCCACCTTTCAAAACATCCTTTAGAAAATCACCATTTGGTATACATTCGCACCAGAATCATTGCCGAATTATATTTTTCTAAACATCTTTCAAAATCAAACGAGATAAACACTTTGTATACATTCGTACAAGAATCATTACAAAGTTAAACTCTCCTTTCAAAATATTTTCTAAACACACCACATTTCTCAAACACTTTCTCGAACAAGGAAAACATAAGTGAGTTAAGCAATTAAGAGCCCATGGATAACCATGGATACAAAGGGTGCTAACACCTTCCCTTTGTATAATGTACCTCCCGAACTCAAAATCTAATCAAGGTCTTTCCTGTTCTTTTCCGCCTTTCCTTATCGGATAAAAGAAAAGTCGGTGGCGACTCTTGCTATCCGTGACATTGGTTTTCAAAGCAAAACACAAAAGTCAGTTCACCGTATAACAGAACTGGCGACTCTGCTGGGGACTTAAAAAGAGAGGTTATCTAAAAAATTTGGGTGTCTTGATGTTCCTCATGTTTACTGGAGGAAAAATTTGGCGTCTGCGTGGTGTCATCAAAGCATTAACCAGACCTTTAGAACCCTAATTGACTCATCCTAGCCATTAGAAAGTAGTGAGATAACTGACTTCGGATCCGACTGGGGTTGGTTGATACTCGATACTACACTCTTTGAGATTGGACTTTAGGGAAATTTTGGTCGACCGCTTGTTGTTGCACTGAAGTGGACTTAAGGAAAGGTCGATGATTTGAGATCCTTCCAGAACCCGATTACTATTCTAGGACAGGTGGAACCAACCAAACTTCAGTGGGGAGGGTACTTACCTATGGAACTCATGCAAACCTTAAAACCTAGGAATGATTATGGTGTGACTTGTTTGTGCTTGTTACTTACTTAACATCATAACATCATAACATCATGACATCATGGCATTGTACTAACCATTTCGAGGACTTAGGGATTTAACTTTGCTCTGTTTTGTAGGGCTATGGCTTCCAGGAAGACCATCCGGATCAATTTTGTAGCGACCTCTCCTCAACTCAAGGATTTAGTGTCAGAACTTCCCGATCATGCTCAGTTCATCAAGAAACATGGTTCTCTCCTCAATTTAGTTACCACCGGTTTCAAAGAAGATGTGATGAGAGTTCTATTCCAGTTCTTCGATCCTAAACATCATTGCTTCACCTTCCCAGATTATCAGTTGGTACCCACATTAGAAGAATTTTCCAGGCTGCTTGGGATACCTATCCTTGATCGAATACCTTTCAGTGGTTTAGAAAAGATTCCGAGGTCTGAAGAAGTTGCCGCGACTTTACACATGACAAAGTCCGACATTGAAACTAATTGGGTAACAAGAAGTGGAGTTAAGGGTTTACTTGCCAAGTTTCTGATAAATAAGGCCCGAGAATTCCTAAAAGTTATGAATGTCCATGCTTTCGAAGATGTTCTAGCACTACTAATTTATGGTTTGGTGCTATTTCCTAACCCGGATCAATTCATAGACGTGAATGCTGTTAGGATATTTCTCACTCATAACCCTGTGCCCACCTTGCTTGGAGATATTTTGCATTCCCTTCACACTCGTACTATGAAAAGGCAAGGGACTCTCATGTGCTGTGTACCTTTATTATATAGGTGGTTTATTTCGCACCTTCCTCAATTAGTCTTGAAGAATGAGCAAAATTTGAAATGGTCTCAAAAGATAATGTCGCTCTCCCATTCAGACATCCATTGGTGTCCCCAACCCAAAGAAAACGTTATCATCATTGACCGTTGTGGAGAGTTCCCTAACGTACCACTCCTGGGGATAAGAGGAGGTATTACTTATAACCCGGCTTTAGCCCTACGTCAGTTTGGTTATGCTCGAAGAGATGGTCCACATGAAATAATTATTCAAGGCACTGTGTTTGACTATGACAACGACTCTCAAGGTCTCCGTCAAAGGTTTGTACGAGCTTGGGGCATGGTGAAAAGAAGTACTTTAGGACAGAAAAATTCTATTCCTATGGAACCTTATCTCAGATGGGTACGCGCCAGAGCTCGTGAGCTTACCATGCCATATCTTGCAATCGGACCTCTGATTATCGAACCAAAAGTTGAAGGAGGTGCCCCTCAGATCATTCCTTATCCAGATATGCCTACCAACTTTGAAGAATTGAAGAAATCCTGGATCCAGTTGAGAGAGGAAAGGGATACTTTTGAAACTCAATTCGGTGCAGAAAGGAAGAAAGTATTGGAGCTCACCATCCAGCTTAATGAGGAACGAAGACTCAATGCATATCTCCGCCCAAAAAGAAGCCGTCCCTGGGAGACTTGAGCTTTCATTGTATTTTTATTATTTTTTGTAATGAACATTGATTAAAGAAATTATTAATAAAAGTTCCCCTTTTTTTTGGTGGTTTACGCAAAGTTAAATTCCAAAAGTCCTTGAAAACATTTCATACATTGCATAGCATAACATAACATTGCATAACAGGTATTCTAAAGGATCAATGTTCTCACGGTCTTCCTTCTAAACAGAAAGATGGCTCTCGAACAAACTGTCAAAGATCTTCAGGCTCAGAATGCTCAATTCCAGGAGATGATCTTGAACTTATCCAAGGGGCAGGATGAGCTGAAGGCTCTCTTGCTCGAGAAGAAGGAATACAAGAAAGCTGTGAGTTACATTAACCTTGGGAGAAGGCTTAAAGGACAGGCCGCAGGAGTCAAGATTGGAATTTCGAAGGATAAAGAAGATGAGACAGAAAATGATTCGGAAGAGGAGAATGTTGATCCCTTCAACCCTGAGGACGACGAGGAGGATTATGAAAATGAACAGTACTCTCCAAAAGATGATAAGTATAAGTTGCTGGAAGAACGCATGCTAGCTATGGAGGGTCAGAAGGCGCCCGATCTGGATTTCGAAGGCTTAGGTCTGGTCTCTGATGTGGTCATTCCCCGCAAATTCAAGGTCCCCACTTTCACTAAGTATGATGGTGCGTCTTATCCTCAGATGCATCTGAGAGCTTATGTGAGAAAGATTCAGCCGTATACCACTGATAGGAAGCTATGGATCCATTTCTTTCAAGAGAGTCTGTCTAGCACACAGTTAGAGTGGTATTATCAGCTCGAGAGCTCTAACATCTGCACCTGGACTGATTTAGCGACAGCTTTCTACAAGCACTACCAGTATAATTCTGATTTGGCGCCTACTCGGCTACAGTTGCAGAATATGACTATGGGATCTAAAGAAAGCTTTAAAGAATATGCTAAAAAATGGAGAGATTTGGCTGGCAGAGTCAAACCCCTTATGACTGATCGAGAATTAGTGGACATGTTCATGGGTACACTGCCTGGCCCCTTCTACAGCCATCTATTGGGAAGTTCCTCATCGGGTTTCACTGAACTTATATTAACAGGTGAACGTGTTGAAAGTGGCATTCGAAGTGGAAAGATACAGGTGGCTACCTCTGCAAGCACCAAAAAGCCCTATCAAGGGGAGGAGCGAATCAAATGCTGTGTACGGTCAAAAGGGTCATAACAAGAAAAATCGTGACCATGTTGTTGGAGCAGTTACGATTACAGCACCGCCATTTCAAAACTTCCAACACAGACAAGACAGGCCAAGAAGGCAGTTTACCAAGATCAATATGACTTTAGCACAAGCACTGCAGGGTATGCTAAAAGCAAAGTTAATTACCCTCAAAGATCCTTCTGCAAATCCCAACACTACTTCTCCTCGTTATAATCCCAATGCCAGGTGTGCATATCACTCCGATAGCCCCGGGCATGATACGAACGATTGTTGGTTGTTGAAGAATAAGATTCAGGATATGATCGACGCTGGAGGAATTGAATTTGATCCTCCGGAGACTCCTAATGTCATCACTGCTCCTATGCCTAATCATGACAAGACTGTTAATGTTGTGGATGACGATTCTCACACTTCTAATGTAGCTGACTTAGCATCTCCTCTCCTGATCGTCAAGAAGAATTTATTGCAAGCGGGTTTATTTCCAGGTTGTGCTGAAAATTGCGATCTTTGTATACTCCGTCGCAATGATTGTTTGAAGTTGAGGAATGGTATTCAACAGCTGATGGATGATCGTACAATTCTCTTTGAAAAGATTCCTAAGGTGGAAAACCCTATTGAAGAAATATCTGTGATTGCTAGGTCCAAAGTTCCAGTGAAGATTACCGCTACTAGAGTGCCTGTGAAGATTACTGCTGAGCCCAAGGTAGCTCCCCTAATTATTACTACACCTGGCCCAGTACCGTATTCCTCAAGCAAAGCCATTCCGTGGAATTATGGAGGTGATGTTCACATCCACGGCATAAAGCAAGATGATTATTCTGCTAATTCTAATGATGTTGACATTGTAGGGACTAGTAAAATTACTCGAAGCGGAAGGATCTTTTCTCCAGAAATCTCACCTCCCGTCCCTGAAACTCGAGGAAAGGAACCAGTAATCAATCCTTCTCAGTCAAAGACACCAGTCGAAGTTACTACCAAAGATTTTGCCAAACAGGAAATGGAAGAAATGCTGAAAATCATCCGCAAGAGTGATTTTGATGTGGTAGAACAATTGGGGCATACTCCGTCTAAAATTTCGATGTTATCCTTGTTGTTATCTTCTGAATCTCATGCCAATGCATTGATAAAATTCTTGAAGACCGCTCATGTGCCTCAGGAGACATCTGTCGATCAGTTCAAAAATTATGTTGCTAACTTGGCTATTGACAATGGCCTAGGCTTTTCCGATGCTGACTTGACACCAGCAGAAAAGAATCACAATAAAGCTCTGCATATCTCCATTGAGTGTAAGGGGATCACCTTGTCTCATGTGTTGATCGATAATGGCTCTTCTTTGAATGTGCTACCGAAAGCTGTGCTCGATAAACTTGACTGTAAAAGCATTGAACTGAAACCTAGTGACGTTGTGGTACGTGCTTATGATGGTGCGAAGAGTGTTGTCCATGGTGAAGTAGTTCTCCCTATCAAGATAGGGCCTCAAGTCTTCAACACTACCTTTCACGTAATGAACATTCGTCCTGCCTATTCCTGCTTGCTGGGACGCCCTTGGATTCATGGGGCAAGTGTTGTAGCTTCGTCTCTCCATCAAAAGCTGAGGTATCCAATAGAGGGTAAGATTGTCACTGTGTGTGGAGAAGAAGAGTATATTGTCAGTAGTGTGCATACCTTCAGATACGTCGAGATGGATGGTGAATTCTTTGAGACTCCTTCTCAGTCATTTGAAGTAGTTCCTCCGACCAGTCCTGTCCTTAAGCCAACTTCCTGTGTGCCCAAGGTTATTCGTGCTCCTCCTGCTATGACTTCTCTGAAAGACGCTCAAGCCGTGGTCGAAGATGGTGGTCGTACTGGCTGGGGTCAACTGATCGATGTACCGTATAAGTCTGATAGATTTGGCCTGGGATTTAGCGCTGAAAAGGTGGTCAAAAATCAGATTAATGTTGTAGAAGATGCTGATAGCGATTGCGACTAGGATAGCTGGATTTTCCCAACAATTGGTGACGGACTCAATAATTGGAAGGCTGAAGACACTATCTCGATTTCGTTTAGTCAGGAGTAATTGTTATTGCTTATTTTAGTGTTGCAAATTTTTAACTTTTACAATTGAACTTTCTTAAAGCATTGTGTCTATACCCGGGGCACAAATAGCTAATTTGTTAAGGGTTTTGTCATTTTCATAAGCATATCCCCATTCAATAAATCAATGGACTTTTTGCATTCAAATATTGCGCTCTTTATCTTTCCTGTCATCTTTTAAACAAGCTATGCTTTCTTACACACACTCACGTAACAAATTGCAAATCCATATCCACCCTGGATCCTGTTGATAATAATTCTGCTACTGTTTATTATGACTTTGAAAATCCGATCTACCAAGCCGAAGATGGGAGTGAGGAAGATTGTGAAGTACCTGGAGAGCTTTCCAGACTGTTACTGCAAGAAGAAAAGACTATACAGCCGCATGAGGAATCAATTGAAACTGTAAATCTGGGTACTGAAGTAGACAAGAAAGAAGTCAAAATAGGAGCAGGCTTGGAAAACAGTGTCAAAGAAAGATTGATTCAGATGTTATATGACTATGTAGAGATTTTTGCTTGGTCTTATGAAGACATGCCAGGACTAGATACTGATATAGTAGTACATCGTTTGCCGATGAAGGAAGATTGTCATCCTGTTAAGCAAAAGGTTCGTCGCATGCGTCCTGAAATGTCTGAGAAAATCAAAGCCGAGGTTATGAAACAATTTAATGCAGGTTTTCTAGCTTTTACTTCTTATCCTCAATGGGTTGCTAATGTGGTACCAGTGCCAAAGAAGGATGGTAAGGTGCGAATGTGTGTAGATTACAGAGATTTGAATAAAGCAAGTCCCAAAGATGACTTTCCACTTCCACACATTGATGTTCTGGTAGATAACACCGCTCAACACGAGGTATTCTCATTCATGGATGGATTCTCGGGTTATAACCAGATTAAGATGGCACCTGAAGACATGGAGAAGACTACGTTTGTAACGCAATGGGGCACTTTCTGTTACAAAGTAATGCCATTCGGTTTAAAAAATGCAGGGGCAACATACCAGCGTGCTATGGTGGTTTTGCTCCATGATATGATCCATCATGAAATAGAGGTATATGTGGATGACATGATAGCCAGATCTCATACTGAAGAAGAACATCTCGATCATTTATACAAACTGTTTGAGAGGTTGAAGAGGTACAAGTTGAGATTGAACCCGAACAAATGCACCTTTGGAGTAAGATCCGGTAAACTCTTGGGCTTTATTGTCAGTGGTAAAGGAATTGAGGTTGACCCGGCTAAGGTGAGAGCTATTCAAGAAATGCCAGTTCCCCGTACAGATAAAGAAGTCAGAGGTTTCTTGGGACGCTTGAATTACATTGCCCGATTTATCTCCCATTTGACTGCTACCTGCAAACCCATCTTCAAATTACTGAGGAAAAATCAAGAGATGATATGGAATGATGAATGTCAAGAAGCTTTTGACAAAATCAAGAAGTATCTCCAAGAACCTCCAATTCTGATGCCACCAGTTGAAGGAAGACCTCTAATCATGTATTTGACCGTGTTAGAAAATTCAATGGGGTGTGTGTTGGGGCAACATGACGAGTCTGGTCGAAAAGAGCATGCCATATACTACCTTAGCAAAAAGTTTACCGACTGTGAAACAAGATACTCATTGCTCGAGAAAACTTGCTGTGTTTTGGCTAGGGCTGCTCGCCGACTAAGACAATATATGTTGAATCATACCACTTTATTGATTTCTAAGATGGATCCTATCAAATATATATTTGAGAAACCTGCCCTCTCTGGAAGAATAGCAAGATGGCAGATGATTTTAACAGAGTACGATATCCAATATACTACTCAGAAAGCAATCAAAGGAAGCGTGTTAGCTGGCCATTTGGCTCATCAAGCAGTTGATGATTACCAATCTATGAATTTTGAGTTCCCAGATGAGGATGTCATGCTTGTTACTGATTATGAAGAACCTGGACCAGATGAAGGACCCGAACTGGGATCCCGATGGACTATGGTTTTTGACGGATCTTCTAATGCATTGGGCAACGGTGTTGGTGTTGTAATTATTTCTCCCAGGGGTTGCCATACTCCTTTCACTGCTAGACTATGTTTTGACTGTACCAACAATATGGCTGAGTATGAAGCATGTATTTTGGGACTCAAGGCTGCTATAGACCTGAGAATCAAGTTTTTGAGTGTGTACGGAGACTCAGCCTTAGTAATCAGTCAGATCAAAGGAGAATGGGACACTAAACATCCGAATCTCATCCCTTATAGAGAGCGGGTGTTGACATTAATCCCATACTTTGAAGAGATTACATTCGAACATATTCCACAAGAAGAGAATCAGTTGGCAGACGCATTGGCCACCATGTCATCTATGTTCAGGGTCAGATGGGATGATGAAGCTCCCATAATCACCGTTGAACGATTAGATGAACCAGCATATTGTTATGAACTTAATACTGATGAAGTAGAAGAGAAACCTTGGTTCCACGAAGTAAAAAGATATTTAGAAACTCAGGAATACCCTGAAGGGGCATCCATCAATGACAGAAAATTTCTAAGGAAGTTCTCCGCTAAATTCTTTTTGAGTAATGGAGTATTATACAAACGTAATCATGATTCGACTTTGCTGCGCTGTGTGGATAAAAGGGAAGCAGAAAAGATTATGGAAGACATACATGACGGTATTTTTGGGACTCATTCTAGTGGACATACGATGGCCAAGAAGATTCTGAGATCAGGGTATTATTGGTCTACCATGGAAACTGATTGCCACCATCACTCCAGAACTTGTCACAAGTGCCAGATCTATGCGGACAAAGTACATGTACCTCCTGCTCCATTGAACGTGTTGACAGCACCTTGGCCCTTTGCAATGTGGGGCATTGATATGATTGGAGAGATTAAACCTACTGCTTCTAATGGACATCGTTTCATTCTTGTTGCTATTGATTACTTTACGAAGTGGGTAGAGGCAGCCTCATTTGCTTCTGTCACCAAGAATGTGGTGGCAAGGTTCATCAAGAACAGTCTCATTTGTCGGTATGGCATCCCTGAAAGAGTTATCACTGATAATGGTACTAATTTGAACAACAAGATGATTACTGAACTCTGCACGCAGTTCAAAATAAAACACCATAACTCTTCTCCGTATCGGCCAAAGATGAATGGCGCCGTAGAAGCTGCTAATAAGAATATTAAGAAGATCATACAAAAGATGACAGTAACATACAAAGACTGGCATGAGATGCTACCCTTTTCTCTTCATGGTTATCGCACTTCAGTGCGCACTTCGACAGGGGCAACTCCTTTCTCTTTAGTCTACGGAATGGAAGCCGTTTTACCAGTGGAAGTTCAGATTCCCTCTCTAAGAATTATGAAAGATGCAGGCTTAGATGAAGATGAATGGATTCAGACTCGACTTGATCAGATAAATTTGATTGATGAAAAGAGACTTGCGGCTGTTTGTCATGGGCAGATATATCAGAAGCGCATGACCCAGGCGTTTAATAAAAAAATCAAGAGACAGGTATATCAAATTGGCGACTTGGTAATAAAGCGTATCATTCTACCACAAGGTGATTCTAGAGGCAAATAGACTCCCACATACGAAAGGCCATTTGTAGTTAAGAAGGTATTCTCTGGTGGAGCCATGATGCTTGCTACAATGGATATCGAAGACTTCCCACATCCCATGAACGCAGACATAGTTAAAAAATACTACGCATAAAAGAGACCCGCTAGGTCGACGTATCTAGGCAAAAGTAAGGGCATCCCGGCGAACCAAAAGGGTTCGGGCAAAAATTAGGGATAAACGTATAAAAATGTACACCCGGCAAGTCGAAAACCTGAAAAGGCGGCTTGGGCAAAAAAGGGTATCCTGGTGGACCGAAAACCTGAAAAGGCGGTCCAGGCAAAAATTAAGGATTAAAGCATATGACTATGTCCCGTTCTCAGTCAACTTCACCCAAGTCAAAGGGACTGAACAAGCCAATCACTTCTATCCGACAGCAGGAGATGAGAGGCTTGAAGACATAATGACAGTAGTGGAATTAAAATCAATAGGACTTTTTCTTCATAGCTTTTTCTTTGTTTTCTTGACAATTTCCTCTTACTAGGATTTTTGTCTCCTTGTACTCAAATTGCCTATTTATAGGTCCTCTTTCAAAATCAATACAATTTTATTGCCAAAAAGATACTTTCTCTCTTTTGTTTGCATAAACGCCCATTGATTTAATTCGAATTAATATATGCATTTGAATATGATTGATGTTTACCGAAAATACATGCATAAAATAGAAATAGCAGTTACTAAAAGACTTTAGGGTTGAGGATAAAGTCTAACCATGCTTTCCAATGAGTCCGGTTGCTAATCCTATTCCCCAGCCAAACCAGTTATTTCCCAGAAGAAATTGGCATTACTAGACAGACTGGTCATCTCTTTCATCCCCAGCCAGGTCCTGTGGAATACCATCAGACAAGAAATCAAATATCCCCAGCTAAGAAAGAGTCATCAATACAAATATCTCCAACCAGAATATGGGGATTTATTTTCCCCTGGCAAAAATTTTCAGACGCATAATTCATTCATGCATCATTTCACATCATATACATGCATGCAATGTTCGCATTTATTTTCAAAAGCATAAAACATCTCATGCATCATGACATGGCATGAGGCTAACTTTTTTCAGGTTAATTATCCTCCCGATACAGTCAAAATAAAGGTTCATTCAGACGGACACCCTCATCGGTTACATTCGAGATTCAAATGCATCTTTCATATAATCCATATGAATGTTCATTCTAGCAAGCATTCTGACATCCTCCTAGTGATGGCATCTTTAAGCCCAACCCAGACATTTATTGCAAATACAACATATACAAATATTATCAGATATAGCCTAACGTACGGTTCATTCTGATTCGGCCTAACGTATGGTTCCTTCAACTATTCCAATACGCTCTAGCGTACGACCCATTTGAATATTCATCCCCTCAGATACTACCTAGCGTACGGTACATTCTGAAATGTAGTCTAGCATATGACTACCCCTTTTATCATCAGATACAGCCTAACGGACGGCTCATTCTGCTATTCAGATATGATCTAGTGTACGATCCATTCTGATCTTTATTTCTCCGGATACAGCCTAATGGACGGCTCATTCTGCAACTCAGATACGATCTAGCGTATGATCCATTCTGATTTTTCATCCCCAGTGAAGTCGCCAGCCTAACGGACGACTCATTCTGCTATTCAGATACGATCTAGCGTACGATCCATTCTGATCTTTATTTCTCCGGATACAGCCTAACGGACGACTCATTCTGCTATTAAGATACGATCTAGCGTACGATCCATTCTGATCTTTCATCATCAAACTTCCCGGATGGCATCTTTTAGCCCATCTCCATCAAGATTAACTCTTAATTAACAAGCGCAAATTTTTGGGGCATTCTAAGTGTTCAATAATCTCCTACCTCCAGATCACGAATTGCATACATACCATTCTAACTCTCTCGGTTTATGAATATTGAACAGAGGCAGCTGTCATACCCCAAAATTTGCCCGTTAAGTTTTCAGGACATTTTTCAAGACATTCTAATCCATTTTCAAGACATTAATGTTAAAGGAACAAGGGTCCAGCGCACAGGTTACCAAATCCAGAAGATGACCTAAACTGGCATGCTCGCTAAGCGAGCAAACCCTTCGCTAGGCGAAGCCCACGCGTCATTCCTCGCTCCAGCGAGTTTTGATGAATTAGCTACTGGAATCCTTCGCTAGCTGCTCGCCTAGTGAACCCTTTGCTACCTCACTCGCCTAGCGAGCTCACGAAATAACAGAAAATTTTGGGCTTAATTCTGAGCCCACCAAGACAATTATTATAAATACCAGAACTTCACACAGAGAAAGGGAGATGGAGGACAGAGAGGGAACAAGCAAACCCTAACAGAGGCAACCGGAAAAACCCTGGAGGCTAACGAAGAGAATTCAGAGTAACCCCCGGATACCCCGAAAGAAACTCATCTGCACAAAGGTTACCTCCGCCCAACTCAATCTGGTACAAACCATAAGAGTGATCTACAAGTCCGACGGTGCAATTGCAATTGCAAACAGGTTTGCCACACCCACACCATTTTATGCTCCTAATTTGAATTCTTCAAATACATGAGGCATTATGATTGAATTCCTAAATGTATCATTAGGTTTTGCATATGGGTTTAAGTATGCATGAATGTGTAACATGATATCTTGAATGTTTAACCCTGTAATTTCTGTAATGAATGCCATAGGGTTTGGGTTTCCTGAAATCGCACTGTTATCAAAGAAGAACCCAGAACCCGCAGCCGTTCGCTAGCACTTCGCTGAGCAAACATGTAGCGAGGGTTCGCTAAGCCTTCGCTAGGCGAGGCAGTAGCGAACCTGACAGTATTTGTTTCTTTGTTTGCATTCTAATCTATTCTGTACTTGATTGACATGTTTTCTATTGCATCTATACGCTGTTTGCCTGACATTATTATTGTTGTGATTCTTTTGTGTGGTGCAACTCTTGGTTGCACCCTAGCTTGGTATTCTAACCCGTTTGTTGAATTTTTGTGAGGGTTCACATACTCCTGAAGAGACAGTTTTCTAGGTATTCCACTTTATTTGTGGGATACCCTTGTGAAGATTCATTTTAATTACTTGACTGATTACATCGCCTTCAAACATATGATCTGGGCCCTCTCTTTGTTGCCTTACGATATTACGGCCATGTCCCGCAAATGTAAGGATACCCTTAGCAAAGACCCTTCGGTTAAATCATCATAGTCCCTCGAATGTTGCCTTCGAATACATGACTTTGTCCCTCGATGACCCTTCGTGGTAGCCTACGGTTAAAATGATGATCGTCCCTTCGAATGCTAAGGTATCCTTACAAATGTTGCCTTCAATGACCAATCGACGACCCTACGATGTCCCTTTACATCCAAAGGATAAGACTACTTACTTCTCAATAGTAAGGACAGTTTTACCCTCCTAAGGATAGGAAATACCTATAAGGACCTTGGTTAGGTATAACTCTTAAATGCTTGCTCGCAGCTTAAAATACTTTTCACACCTCCCACCTTTCAAAACATCTTTTAGAAAATCACCATTTGGTATACATTCGCACCAGAATCATTGCCGAATTATATTTTTCTAAACATCTTTCAAAATCAAACGAGATAAACACTTTGTATACATTCGTACAAGAATCATTACAAAGTTAAACTCTCCTTTCAAAATATTTTCTAAACCCACCACATTTCTCAAACACTTTCTCGAACAAGGAAAACATAAGTGAGTTAAGCAATTAAGAGCCCATGGATAACCATGGATACAAAGGGTGCTAACACCTTCCCTTTGTATAATGTACCTCCCGAACTCAAAATCTAATCAAGGTCTCTCCTGTTCTTTTCCGCCTTTCCTTATTGGATAAAAGAAAAGTCGGTGGCGACTCTTGCTATCCGCGACATTGCTTTTCAAAGCAAAACACAAAAGTCAGTTCACCGTATAACAGGGGCACTCCTGGAAGAATCTGTGAAGAAGGGGTTGATTGAGTTGCTACGAGAATATGTCGACGTCTTTGCCTTGTCGTATGAAGACATGCCTGGTCTAGATACTGATATTGTGCAACATTTCCTGCCTTTGAAGCCTGAGTGTGTGCCTGTGAAGCAGAAGCTCAGAAGAACTCATCCTGACATGGTAGTGAAGATTAAAGAAGAAGTTCAGAAGAAAATTGATGTGGGGTTTCTGGTGACTTCTACATATCCTTAATGGGTGGCCAATATTATGCCTGTGCCTAAGAAAGATGGAAAAGTCCGAATGTGTGTTGACTATCGAGACTTGAATAAAGCTAGTCCGAAAGATGATTTTCCTCTACCACATATTGATATGTTGGTAGACAATACAGCTAAATTCAATGTCTTCTTATTTATGGACGGATTTTCCGGTTATAATCAGATTAAAATGGCACCCGAGGATATGGAGAAGCCAACATTCATCACACCTTGGGGAACATTCTGTTATCGAGTGATGCCCTTCGGTTTGAAGAACGCCGGAGCCACGTATCAACGAGCTATGACTACCTTGTTTCATGATATAATGCACAAGGAGATCGAGGTATACGTTGATGATATGATTGCAAAGTCGAGAACGGAAGTTGAACATGTAGAGCACTTGTTGAAGCTTTTTCAGCGTTTGAGGAAGTACAAACTCCGCCTGAATCCGAACAAGTGTACATTTGGAGTCCTTTCCGGCAAGTTATTGGGCTTTATTATCAGTGAAAGAGGTATTGAAGTTGATCCTGCCAAGGTCAAAGCAATACAAGAGATGCTTGCGCCCATAACTGAAAAGCAAGTCCGAGGTTTTCTTGGCCGCTTGAATTACATTTCAAGATTTATATCCCACATGACTGCCACATGTGCGCCTATATTCAAGCTCCTCCGGAAAGATCAACGTCATGATTGGACCGAGGATTGCTAGAAGACCTTTGACAGTATCAAAGAGTATCTGTCTGAGCTTCCTATTCTGTCTCCACCTATTAAAGGGAGACCATTGATTATGTACTTGACTGTGCTTGATGACTCTATTGGTTGTGTAATGGGTCAGCAAGATGAATCAGGGAAGAAAGAATATGCTATATACTACTTGAGTAAGAAGTTCACTGATTGTGAGTCCGGTACTCAACGCTTGAGAAGACATGTTGTGCTTTAGCTTGGGCCGCTAAGCGTTTGCGCCAGTATATGTTAAATCATACAACTTGGTTGATATCCAAAATGGATCCAATTAAGTATATCTTTGAGAAGCCTGCTTTAACTGGGAGGATTGCCCGTTGGAAGATGCTGTTGTCTGAGTATGACATTGAGTATCGAGCTTAGAAAGCTATTAAAGGTAGTATATTGGTTGACCACTTGGCACATCAACCAATTGAGGACTATCAGTCTGTTCAATACGACTTCCCGGATTAGGAGATTCTGTATTTGAAGATGAAAGATTGCGATGAGCCTACGCTCGATGAAGGGCCAGAGTCTGGTTCCCAATGGGGCATGGTGTTCGATGGCGCTGTTAAT
The DNA here is from genome assembly GCF_024323335.1 of Lathyrus oleraceus. Taxonomy (NCBI): domain Eukaryota; kingdom Viridiplantae; phylum Streptophyta; class Magnoliopsida; order Fabales; family Fabaceae; genus Lathyrus; species Lathyrus oleraceus. Next base: position 211,553,751 of record NC_066584.1, read on the forward strand.
CAGTATGGAAATGGTATTGGGGCAGTGATTATTACTCCTCAGGGCACCCATTTTCCTTTTACAGCAAGGCTAACTTTCAAATGCACGAATAATATGGCAGAGTATGAGGCATGTATTATGGGTTTGGAAGAATGTATTGATCTTAGGATCAAGCATCTTGATGTTTATGGTGATTCGGCCCTTGTTGTTAATCAGATTAAGGGTGAATGGGAGACGAATTTGCCTGGCCTCATCCCATACAGAGATTACGCGAGGAGGATTTCAACTTTCTTTACTGAGGTTGATTTCCATCATATTCCTCGAGATGAGAATCAGATGGTAGATGCTCTTGCTACGCTTGCTTCGATGATTATGGTGAAATATTGGAATGAAGTTCCCAATATCATTGTGATGTGCTTGGATATACCAGCTCATGTATTTGCAGTTGAAGAAGTGAAAGATGAGAATCCATGGTATTTTGATATCAAATGCTTTCTCCAAAGTCAGATTTACCCGCCTGGGGCATCTGTTAAAGATATGAAGACTTTGAGGAGATTATCTGGCAGTTTCTACCTCAATGGTGATGTGCTTTATAAGAGGAATTTTGACATGGTTCTGCTCAGATGCGTGGATAGACACGAAGCAGACCTGTTGCTGACTGAAGTCCATGAGGGTTCATTTGGTACTCATTCTAATGGACATGCCATGCCAAAGAAGATGTTGAGAGCAGGCTACTATTGGCTGACAATGGAGTCTGACTGCTGCAAGTATGTGAAGAAATGCCACAAGTGTCAGATTTATGCGGATAAGATTCATATTCCCCCGACACTTCTGAATGTTATTTCATCACCATGGACTTTCTCCATGTGGGGAATTGACATGATTGGCATGATTGAGCCAAAGGCGTCGAACAATCACCGTTTTATTCTCGTAGCAATTGATTACTTCACCAAGTGGGTTGAAGCGACATCATATGCTAATGTGATCAGGCAGATGGTTGTGAAGTTTATCAAGAATCAACTCATATGCCGTTATGGTGTGCCAGACAAGATCATTACTGATAATGGATCTAACTTGAACAACAAGATGATGAAAGAGCTATGTAGCGAGTTCAAGATTGCACATCATAATTCTTCTCCCTATAGACCCAAGATGAATGGGGCTGTTGAAGCTGCTAACAAGAACATCAAGAAGATTATCTAGAATATGGTTGTTACATACAAAGATTGGCACGAGATGTTGCCATTTGCTTTGCATGGTTATCGTACATCTGTCCGCACTTCAACAGGGGCAACCCCTTTCTCCCTTGTGTATGGCATGGAGGTTGAGATCCCATCAATGAGAGTCTTGATGGAAGCCAAGTTGACTGAGGCTGAATGGGTTCAGAGTCGTTATGACGAGTTGACCTTGATAGAAGAGAAGAGATTGACTGTCATGTGCCATGGTTAGTTGTATCAATAAAGGATGAAGAAAGCCTTTGATAAGAAGGTCAAGCCTCGTGTGTTCTGAGAAGGTGACCTTGTGCTCAAGAAAGTCTTGTCTTTCGCGCCCGATTCTAGGGGCAAGTGGACTCCAAACTATGAAGGTCAATATGTTGTTAAGAGAGCCTTTTCAGGCGGTGCTTTGATACTTACAACTATGGATGGGGAGGATTTCACTCGTCCTGTGAATTCAGATGCAGTCAAGAAATACTTCGCCTAAAATAAAAACAGAATAGCTCGCTAAGTTGAAAACCCGAAAGGGCGACTTGGTCAAAAATGAGCGTCTCGGTGGATTGAAAACCTGAAAGGGCGGTCCAAGAAAAAGTTAGAGACATGAAAAAATGAATATATATATATATATATATATATATATATATATATATATATATATATATATATATATATATATATATATATATATATATATATCCCGCTAGATTGAGTATCTCACCCTGGGGCAATCTAGGCAAAAATTAGGGATTTGGCAAGTAACTGCATCCTGACAAGGCCCTGTTCTACAAGCTGTCTTCTGTCAAAGATTCTCGCTCAGTCATCGTCAACTGAAGCTTCGAATACATTGGATTCAGAGTTGGTGGAGAAATGGTCATTATGTTCAATGTAGCCCTTTTCCATCATATATCACCAATTTCAAATTTGTAAAGATCCATGGAGTCTCGCCATTTGCGGACTACCATTCTATCAAATAAATTTGAGCATTTACCCATATTTTTGCACTCTTATTTGTTTCTGTTTAACAAATGTTTGCATGTTTTAATTGATAAATATCATTGTTTTAAACAAATAAAGTTTTTAAACTGTTTTTAAACAAAGTGAACATTCACAATGACTGAAAGGATAAATAGAATGTCATCAGTGCTCTCCCAAGGATAGTATGATCTCCTAAAGGGTAGGACATTCGTTCATGTTCTGGCATATTTGTATCCTCTTCATCATCTTTCAAGATGTCTCCCTAGCAAGAGCAGAGAAGGGTGATACATCATCAAGTCCACAGAGAGTCTGGAGTTTTGGCCTTGACCTTTCTAGAGATGTGTATGCCTCTATCTCAAACATCCTCAACTCGCCAGAGAGTATGAGTCTAGCATTTGTGTTTTATCAATTATATGGTTGTCATCCCTTGTGTGGACTGACCTAAAATCCCTTATAGATTGATAAAAATTGATATGCTATCTATTCCCAAGGAAGTTGGTCTTCCCCCAGCGTAAATGGCAATCTCCAGCAAAGTGATCAGGAATTCTCAGCTTGAGTAGAAGTCCTCAGTAGGAGTAAGCATGTGTTCTCCGTAAAGCTATTTTTCAGATATCTCCTCAGCAGTAGTTTCCTAGAGCAGCCGGTGAAGGGTTTGTTCCCCTTTTCATCCCCAGCATGGCACGTGTCGGCGTAGGATTTGCTTCCGTTTCCCTCAGCCAAGACAGTTCCTCCAGAGGTACTTATAGTTATCCTCAGCAGGTGGGCTTACAATTTCTCCCCAGCGGGTTTGCCTACAACTCATCCCCAGTAGGGTTGCTCACAGCAGATTATCCCCAGTTGGATCGCCTACAGTCTATCTCCAGTGGAGTTGCCTGATTTGAGCCTGATATTGGTTCTCCCCTCCTTATTGGAAAGTTTCCTATAAGTCGAGTTGGTGGTGAAGATGTGTTATTTCCTTCCCCAACGGAGCAATGGTTCTCTCTCTCCTTAGCAGAGATGTCTCTCCAGTAGATGAGAAAATGTGTTTTTGATTGTTGAAACTTCTATTTGGCGGTTGTTCCCCACAGAGTTTCATATCATTCCCCGATAAGTTCCCCAGTAGAGTTTCTTCTATAATGGACCTTATCCGTATTGATCTCCCCCAATAGAGTTTCCTCTACGATGGATCTTATGTCTGTTCAACAGCAAATCCCTGATAAGATCCCCCAGGAGAGTTCTTCTATGATAGATCTTATTGATAGCTCTGCATGTTCCCCATATGAGACTTTGCCTATCCCCGACGGTTGATAGTTGTGGCCCCTTGCTTCTCCCCAATAGTGGCTTTTGTCCCCAGCGGTGATTGGTGTCTTCTGGTATTCGATGCTCCCCACCAGATTCAATTTTCTCCTGTGGGCCTGGCCTTTCTCTTTTGAGATGTTATACCGGATGTCTGTCCATTGATTCTCGGACTTGTTTGTGTTAGATGTGTCTGCCTGTCAGCATCAATCATACATAAACCACGCATATACATGCATAATTACAGCATTCAAATATTCATGTTGCATTCTTTGCCATATATCTTTGCTTGATATTTCCTGCTGATTGGTGAAATATTCTTCCCCAAGCAGATGTTTGTGTCTGATTTCCATATAGAGTCAGCCCCTATAGGCAAAAAGTGTCTATCTTTCCTTCTATATTCCCCACTAAGTTATGACCTCGTGGATGATTTTTATTTCAGTTTCCTCCCCAGTTGTGTATTGGGATGGAATTACTCCCCTGAGTTATATCCTCATTGGGTTGAGTCTTGTTGGATTGTGTCCTTCTAATTTGTTCCTAGATTGACTCCTTTCTTGTTATTCCCCTGCAATTCCCTGTGGTTTAGTTGCTCAATTGCTCAGTAACCAGTAATTGTCCATCTTTCCCCAGTGGACCTTTGCGGCCTTCTACCCAGTAACCGGTAGTTGTAAGTCCTATTTCTGTGGTTTTCTACCCAGTAACTGGTAGATGTAATGCCCTCTTTGTTGGTTATCTTTATCCAATATTCGGTATTGATATTCCTTCATTTTTGAGTATACCACCCAGTAACCGGTGATATATCTTTGGGATCATTGCTCTTGTCAATGTATCCCTCGCGAGTCATCTTTCATTTACCCTTGTTTGGTAATGATTGTTTCTCCTTTGGATTGGTCATTATCATATACCCAGTAACCGGTATCCCGATGTCCTTTCTTTTCGGTCGATTTATCCTTTATTAACCCAGTAACCGGTTGTGGATAATCTTCCATGCGAGTATGTTATCTACATTCTGACGGTAATAGATAATATATCTCATGCGCTTTTCAGTCGAAGTCTTTTTTCTTCCCCAGTTGAGTAAGATTCATATTTCCTTGTGAAATCGAATGCCCGTCCTATAAATTGACTTTTCTTTTTCAGCCCTCCTTTTCGGATGATGAGTGTCTTGGATATGTTCCCAATTCACGCCTGGTTGGTCACCTATTATATGCCAGTAACCGGTATCCCTGGTGTTCCTTCCTTCTGCTCCCTATTATGACTTTTTGTCCCCTGTGGAGTCAGATTTTCCTGAGTTGAGATATGCCTTTTTGGTCCTCCTCAGATGTTTCGGATTATTGATATCTCTCACCCTTATACCGGTCTTAGATATTCTTTCTCCCTGAGCGTGTTGTTCTTTCACCCAGTAACTGGTGTCTTGATCACATGTCTCTCTTTGAGTACTACACAGTAACCGGTAATATCTCGTTTTTTCTTCCTCAGCTGAAGCCTTTATGGGTTTCCCCATCTGAGTCCGAATTTTTATCCGAAGTATCCTTTGTGGATAGTTTCGCTGTATTGGTATATTCCCCAATACATGCATCTTTGCGTCAGCTCGAGTCTTTCCATTGATTTATTTTCATGGAATCCCTTCGTGTCTCCAAGCAAATTTTTAAGTCGTGACCTGCTCACGCATTTTACCCTTATTTCTCCTCAGAGTTTCTACCTCCCTAGTAAGTGTAGTACTCCTATGTATTTTCAGTTTCTCTTGATTCTTTCCTTTGTGGCCATATTTCGCCCCACAGAGTATTAACTTTTGCATGCATACATCTGCATCATGAGGTCTCTTAGGGACCAAAATTCGTCTCTTTGTTATTATTTAAGCCCATTCTACCTCGTCGAGACGAAGATTTTAACCTTCATATCTCCTGCTAGAATGACCTTAAATAGGGGCATCTGTAAGTCCCTAATTTTGACCCTAAGATCCCTCATGGCATCATATCATTGCTCAGTGCATTGCCTAAAGGATCATAGCATGTTTGGCTCCTTAACCCTAAGTTGGGACTTGTGTGAGTTGGTTTGAGACCACCAAGCATGCTTGTATTGTATATTATTTCTTTTCTTATTTTTTGTTTACTAAACAAAAGCACAAAAATATGTCACTAACTCTTTTTCTTTTGAAGCTCAAGCAGTCATGTGATCCAAGGCTCCTAGGAGGCTCCTATACTCAATGAAGTGGCTAGATGAAGATGAAAGCAAGCATGACAATGGTTCAAAAGGTTCCTAATCATCATATATGCCTCCCAAGTATCTCAACTTGTCAATTTAAACCAAAGGGCTTGAGGATTGTTTCCCAAGGAAACCCTAATTCAACTATGCATGGACTGTGCCTTGCTCATGAAGCAACCTCAACCCATGATCAAATTCAATCAAGGGAAGTTCTTTCATTCATCATTTTATGCATATATGAGCTTATTTGAGTATCCTCAAACATTCATTCATCAAGATTTGAAGCTTGGCTTTGAGAAGTTGACCAGTCAAGTCATCTGACCAAACTGAGATCCACTGACACCTAACTTTTGATATGTTTGTCAAATGAAGATGACCCCAAGAGAAAAAATGTTCTTAGGAACAATATGAACAATGTTCATGTTAATAGAAAATCCATTTGAAACCTGGAAGGTCATCATTCATTGCAAAAAATTATAGGTCATTTTGACTGAAACCCTAATTTTGGGTCAACTTCCCAAGGACCTAACTTCTTCATTTTTTATGATTTTGGGGTGATACCAATTGAATTGGAAAGATTAAGATGTCTAATTAAAATGTTATATTGGACAAAATTTCATAATCATAAAAGAAACACATGTGATAATACAAAACATTATAGGTCACTTTGGACCAAAACCATTGAATCTTGAAAATGTCCAACTTCAAGTGCCCATAACTTTCTCATAAGAAATCCAAATGATGCAAACTTTAAATCTAAATTGATCACCTTGAAACGATCTACAACTTTAATGTTGGAGGTTTTTCAGTTTTAGGCTTGCATCATTGAAACAGAAGGGCTTGAAGTTGGTCACTTATGGGAAAATTTTCAAAGGGAATTTATACATGTTTTGTATCTCAAACTTCAAGGCATGTTTTCACAAATTTCCAAACTCCAAATGGATTTTTTCCCAACATAGCTTTTGTTCCTTATGTCAAGACCTTTCCAACCATTACTCACATGCCTATGTTTGGATTTTCTAAGTATGACTTTCAAAGAGGGGAACATTTGTGCCCAATTATGCATTTCACATTGAATTCTCATGCACAAGCCATTGCTGTTCAAATTGCACATCCAAACCCTCTTCAAATGAGCTCAGCACATTTCCATCCAAGTTTGGGCCTCACATGCGCCTGTACAGACCCATCCATGGAGGACCCAAAGCTTAATGCACACGAGTTTGGCACTTGCTTGCTTGCATCTCAGCTACAAATACATGTCTTGCCTCATTCAAATATGAACCTCAAGGCAACCTGAAACTCTGCAGAAGTGAAAACCCAGCCATTACTCAAAGGAATTCTGATTTTCATTTCTCACTTTCAAACTTGAATTTTGACAAAATCAGTTGATCTTCAAGTTCTAATTCCTAAGCCTATCATCATCATCATCTCCTGATCAAAGTGGAAGCAAGAATTAGAGTGGATCGTGCTGCACAAAGCTGCTCCTCAAAGGTAGATGTTCAAACTGTTTTGATCTAAATCTCATCATATAATGTGATTTGCTTGTGTTCATTTGGTTTTCTGAAGTACTTGTGAAAGAGGCAAGCTAGTGGTGGCTTTGATTTTATGTTTTGAGAAGTTTTAGTTTGCATACCTGAAAATTCAAGCTCAGATTTCTCATCCAATAGAGATCTTGAGGGAAATCCAAGGCTACAGGGGTGATGTACATCACCCCTACTTCATTTTGGTATATGGCTCGTGCATTTTAGTTGAGGTTCAAAAACCTGCAACTGGTGGCCGGAATTAGTTAGTCCATCGGAGAAGACGGTGGTTTCCACCATCGTCCCCACATGGATGCGCCTGGGCCATTGGATGGTGATTAAATGATCTAATCCTGGCCTTTGTTTCTATTGACTTATTTTAATTCGTTTTACTTCGTGCTTGACTCATGACTATGGTACACGCGCGTCTCAGAGCCATTGGATGTGTCCACGTCAATTAATGACGTGGATCCAGCGCTTCTGGTTTTTTCATACTTTCCAATTTTCTGTTTTATTTTCTTTTATTCCTTTTTATTTCAAAAATTCATAACTATTTTATTTAGAATCACAAAAATATGAGACCAACACTAAAATTTTTCTTGAAAAATCTAGTTTCATTATCTGATTTTTAATTATTTTTGTGATTCCATTTAATATTTTTTCTGAATTATTTTGTTTTTAATAGTTTTTAATTCATTTTAATTACTTTTTGATATTCAAAAATTCCAAAAATATTTTCTTAACACATATGGATCATGATAAGTCTATGAAAAATATTCTCATCAATTTCTTAATTGATTTGATATTTATTTGAGATTTTAGTTCATTTGTGTTATTTTTCTTTGTTTTTAATTGTTTAAAAATAGTTTCTGTTTTCAAAAAAATTGAGAAAATTTGTCAAACCTTGTTTGACCATGTTAGACTTATGATAATTCAATTGGACTTATTCAAGTTGATTTGAATTGAATTTGAAGTTTGACCATAACTTTGTTCATTTTATTTTATGTTTTATTTTAATTCCAAAAATACCAAAAATATGTTTGACTATGTTGACCTCTAATCTTCATTCCTCTTTTGTTTACCATTGGTTGATGATGATTTCATTCACATTTGATCATTGTGTTTTGATTATGTCATTTGATTTCTCCTTTGATTCATTTCATTTCATCTTCATCTTCTTCTTTTTATTTTGGCCAATGAGTTAATGATTTGTGGTTAGCCTTGACATATGAGAGACTTAACCTTCTTTGATCCAAATCAAACTCAACTTGATCAAAGATCAAGTGAGTTGCTTTGTGTCCAAGATAGGTTGCTTCTTGGTCAAGCAAAAATCCTAAAATCCATACAAGGCTTTCCTTCTTTTCTTTTGGCATGGCAAGTTGTAGGAGCTTGGCTTACTAGTCATGATCTCTAACTTGTGTTGATTTGCCTATAGTTTTATTGATCGGCCTAAGATAGGTGGGACTACTACATTAGTCCATCTACGATTGCTTAACATAGAGCTAAATTGTCTTATGACACACTAACATTAACCAATAAATTACTAACTTTAACTCAAGCATTTAATTCTTGCAATTTATTTTAATGCAATTTACTTTCTTGCTCATTTATTCATATTTCCTTTTCCCTTTGCTCACTTGAGCTCATATTTTATGTTTATGTCATTTTCCTTTTGCTCATTTGAGCTCATTATTGTATGTAAATATATTGGTGCTTTGTGTTTGTTTTGTCTTTGTTTGTGTGAACCCAATGCAAAAAGGAGAAAGGACTTAGAATTAGGACCTTACCTATGCTAAAAGGAGTTCAAGAGCAACTAGGCCTCATGCCTTTAGAATGCTAAATTTGTTGAAGAGCAACTAGGCCTCATGCCTTTAGAATGCTAAATCTTAAAGTTGACTTGAAAGAACCCCTAATTTAAACTCACTCTTTGTCCATTCTTCTTATTGTATTGTGAACTTTTTGATTGTTTGTTCTTGTGTGATAGGGATCCCAACTTGAGATAGTAAGAAGGACCATTGTCATGAATAGCCAAGTTAAGAGAGACAAGCCAAATGGAGATCCTAGGAGCTTGAATATAATATTTGTTTTGATTGCTTGTTGCTTGCTAAGTCCAAAGGAAAAGAGCATCTTGAATCATCTTTATGATCTCAAGAAAGGAACTCCAAAGGTTTTATCTCTTCTCTCATCTTTGCATGTTTAGGACTAGCCCTTCTCTTCTTCTCTCCACTCTAACCCAAGCCAAACTCATTTTGTGCAAACATTGAAATTGTTTTCAAAACTAGAAACCTAGGCCATATGCCTTTGATTTTTCAAACCCTTTTCATTAATACTTATCTTGAATGAACCTTAAGTCAACTTTGACTTCATTTTTGTGAATACTTCTAATTTGTAAATACAACTCACTTCAAGTTGATTTTGTGGTTCCAATGACCACCTTTGTCAAAACTTTTTCATAAACAATTAGTCATAGGTTTGAGTTATCATAGTGGTTGATGTAAACCTCACCTTATCCTTAGTGATTGGACTATAAGTCTTCCATACTTATTATAGGGTGGATCCCTCACTAGTATGTTGAAGCTCTCCTCACATGGTGGATTGTTGGTTTAGGTTGAGTTTTCTCCCTTTGATAACAAAAGACCTTAAGGCTTTTGGTCAAATCAATTCACCAATCTTTGTGATTTTTACCCCGAACTACGAGGTTTTGATCCTATCTTTGTGATGGTACATAGGCAATGGGTTTATCCATTCAAATAACAATTTGTAAATAACATGTATATTCTTTTTCTCATCTCCCCAATCTTGTTTGCGCAAATATTTTCACAAATACCAACCTATAATACACATTTGCAAAAAGGGCTCCCTTAGATTACTAAGGATGTTTTGGGTGCTTAAAACCTTCCCATTGTATAACCAACCCCCTTACCCAGATCTCTGACATTTTTATTAGTTTTTGATTTACCTTTACATTTTTATTAGTTCATGCCATGTGCAGCCCTAGCAATTCTTGTCCAAAATGGATGAACTTGGCGTTTTTGGAAAGGCTAGATCAAGAGGAACAACTTTCATGTTCCAAACTTTTCCATTTGGAGCTTGTATCATGATGAATTTTGAGGTGGAAGTTTGGAAATTTCAACATGTTGGAAATTTTTCTCAAGCCATATATCTCAATATTCCACCTTGCTTAACTTTTTATGTGAGCTTCAAATGAGAAAAGTGTATTCATAAAAGTTGTATATCTTTAAAAGAACTTCAAAATGGTCACCAATTTCATGTCATTTGGATTGGAAATGATAGAGTTATGTATTTTTGAAGTTTGGAAAAATCATTTATTCAATGGTATAGGTCAAAAGTGATCTATAATGTAGCCTCACATCACATGCTCATAAAAGTTGAATCAACTCTCACTCCAAACATCAAACTTGAAGTAGACATCTTGAATTTTATTGTGAAACTTGGAAATATTTCATATCATAAAAATTGAGCAAGTTATGGCCTTGGGAAGTTGACTTTCAAATTAGGGTTTAGACAAAATGACCTATAATGTTTCAACATAGAAAATGATTTTCCAAGCAAAACTAGCTCTAGGTATAAACATGAAAGTTGTTTGGAATGTCACTTAGAGTAAGTTTTCGCTTGAAATCATTTTCATATGGTGAAAATTGTAGGAGATAGGGTCTAGGAAAACCTAGTTTTGATCAGATGAATTCGTCTGGCCAACCACCATTGACCAACTTGCCAATCTTCAATTCTCTTGACTTTCTAGGCTCATGGTAGATCATATATGCATAAGATTATGAAATTTAAAGTGTCCCTTGAGAAATTTGATCAATTGGTGAGATAGATTGTTGAAGAAGTTACTCAAGATACCTAGTAAAACTAGGGTTTCCAAGGCAAATCACCTCCAAACTCTTGAAGAAAACTTGATCAATATGACATGTAGTAATCATTGGGACTCATATATGATGCTCATAACCATTCTTGTATCAATTCAATGGTTGTGCTCTTTGTCATGAGGGTCTCAAACCCTAGATATGAACTTGACAAATCAATGGAGATCATGCCCTACCTAAAAAGAGTTAGGCAAATGCAAAGATATATTTTTGGTATTTTGGTTAGTAAAATGATAATATACAAGTATGATACAATCATAAAGTTCTTGGTGATCTCTCCCAAAACAAACCCAATGAAGGAGGCGTAAGGAGTATGCCAAGGTATGATCCCAATGCTAATGCTTATGATGAAATTTCATGAGGGATCTTAGGGTCAAAATTGGGGTCTTACAGCTGCCCATATTTAAGGACATTCTTACTGAGGAGGTGAAGGTTAAAATCTTCATGTCGACTCAGTAGAATGGGCTTAAATAACAACATATAGAAATAAATTTTGGTCCCTAAGAGACCTCATGATGCATATGATATGAATGCAAAAGTAAATTCTTTGTGGGGAAATATTACCACAAAGGAAAAGAAATCAGAGAGACCGAAAGTCGACAGGAGTATAACATATTCCATACGGAAAACTCACTAGGGAGACAAAGACACTGGGGGGGAAGGGGTTATGCGTAGGCCAGGCTACGACTCAAAACTACTGGGGGACTCGAGGGATTCCATACGAACATGGAAAAGACTCAGTCGGGGAACTAACAATATCTACAGGGGAAACGAGTAAGTCAGGATAAAACTGAAATACTTGAATCATGCATGGAAAATCGATTTCACTAAGGAAATGCGCACTCAACTCAACTGGGGAGAAATAAACTTCAACATAGGAGGAGCATAAATCTACCATCTACTACCTGTTACTGGGTGAGAATAGCCTTGTTGGGGAAAACTATAGTTACTGGGTAAGAATAGCCTTGTTGGGGAAAACTATAGAAAATAGGATTTACAACTACCAGTTACTGGGCAGAAGACCAAGGGGTGAGAGTATCTGTCATCGATTAGGGTGAACACATCAAGGATAAACTCAACAGGGAAGAAAATTTGTCATCAGCTAGGATGAACATATCAAGGATAGACTTGCCTGGGGTTGTCAGGGAGGATACCCGTCATCAGTTAAGATGAACATATCAAGGATAAATCAACTGAACAAAAAGGTAGGAATTATATCTATTGAATGCTGGATAGAATACCGTCAAAGAGAAAATCTGTCATCGATTAAGATGAACATATCAAGGATGGACTCTGAGGAGATAAAAATAGGAATTACATCTACCAGTTACTGGATAGAATACCAAGAGAGAGAATCCGTCACTGGTTAAAGTGAACATATCAAGGATCAACCCGGCGGGGGGAACAAAGGCAGGGTTTACAACTACCGATTACTGGGTAGAAGACCGCAAAGAGAAGGAAACCCGTCATTGGTTTGGATGAACATACCTAGGATTAACTCTCCGGGAAACAAGAATAGGGATTACAACTACCTTTTTACAGGGTAGAATACCGAAAATGAGAATATCTTTCATCGGTTAGGATGAACATATCAAGGATAGAATCAAGCAGGGGAGAGAAAGATACCCGTCACCGATTAGGGTGAACATATCAAGGATATACTTCCTGGGGAATCAGATCCACTAGGGACTCTACTGCTGGGACACTGGGGTACTTTTGCCGAGTATTGGACAAGAAGTAACAAACTGCAAGTTAAGAAGGATATTACCAGTTACTGGGCAATAAACTCTTAGGGGACTCAAAGCATCTATCTAGGTAGGAACTAGAAAGAAAACAGTCAATCAAGACTCAACCCAATGAGGACATAACTCAAGGGGAGCGGTTCCATCCAGATAAAAAACTGGGGAGGAAACTGAAGTAATAATCATCCATGAGGAAACAACTCAGTGGGGAAGAGGAGAAAGGTTAAAGTCTTTCTGCTTAAGGGGATGACACTCTACAATTGAGGGAGGACAGACACCGAAATTTGTATGAGGATAAAGTACCGCCATACAGGGAATGAGAATCTCAAACCAATAATTTAATCAGATATACAAATATGCAAATATGAAATTATATGAATGTATATGTATATGATGATTATGCTGACAATGACGATCACAAAGGATACAAAGGTGTCGTAAATAAATTGAATCATCAGTACAATCCTTGGTCAATCCACAAAATATGGAGACAACTGCTGGAGAACAAAGAGATCAACAATCCAAAAAGGCTCAATCCTAACTCGGGAAGGAGGAGATCTCCTGAGGAAAGAGAAATATCACCGAACCTGTGGGGAATTTCTAGATTGAAATCGTCTAAACGGTCGCGTTAATGGAAAGATCGGATATACGTGAACGAAATGGAATTACTTAAGATAGAGAGAATCAAACTGTATCTAAATCAATCAATTAACCACTATGATCCTTGATATCGTTACTCTAATAATACTCAACACAATAAGAGATCGAGGAAAATATTACTAAGTTTGTGCGAAATTAATTTTGTCGAACACTTGGTGTGCACTTCACACCAAGTATCAATTTCACTCAAGTTGAATGTGCAGAATTTTACTTAATCAATTTATCGAACAATTGATATGCACACCAATTAAGCAATATTGATTTTACGATCAATTTCACACACAAAGTAATTTATGCAGAATTTAAAGAGTTAAGGGATAGAGAGAAAAAGACTGGATTTGTTGAGACAGATCCCCTGTCGTCCTCGCTTAGGGTACGTCTTCCCTCAATTCTAAATCTAGAATTGAGATGTTTTTTTTAACACGTTGCAAAGTCA